>NW_027253106.1:7240000-7960000 GCF_044704955.1 Pristiophorus japonicus | reverse complement strand
GGCTAATGTCCCTCCTACTAATGCATTAAATTCCTCTTTAACCAGCAACACTTCCCCACCTCCATTTCCTCTCTGCTTATCCTTCCTATATGTTAAATACCTCTGGATGTTGAGTTCGCAGCCTTGGTCACCCTGGAGCCATGTCTCCGTGATGCCAATTACACCCTACCCGTTAACTGCTTTCTGCGCAGTTAATTCATCCATCTTATTCCGAATACTCCTCGCATTGAGGCACAGAGCCTTCAGGCTTGTCTTTTTAACACACATTTCCACTTCAGAATTTTGCTGTAATGTGCCCCTTTTTGTTTTTTGCCTTGGATTTCTCTGCCCTCCACTTTTACTATTCTGCTTTCTATCTTTTGCTTCTGCCTCCATTACAATTCCCTCTATCTCCCTGCATAGGTTTCCTTCCCCCTGCCGTGTTAGTTTAACAGCACTAGAAAACACTCCCCTAGACATTGGTTCCGGTCCTGCCCAGATGCAGACATTCCGGTTTTTACTGGTCCCACCTTCCCAGGACTGGTTCCAATGTCACAGGAATTTGAATCCCTCACTTTTGCACAACTCCTCAAGCTCCGTATTGATCTGCGCCATCCTTCGATACCTACTCTGTCAAGCAGGTGGGATTGTGAGCAATCCCGAGATTACTAGTTTTCTTACTCGTTACTCCTAGCTCATTAAATAAAACGCTTCGCAACTCATACCATTTTTATACCGAGATCGTTGGAACCTATATGCACCACGACAACTGGCTGTTCACCCTCCATTTTCAGAATATACTGCACCCGCTCCAAGACATCTTTGACCCTTGCACCAGGGAGGCAACATACCATCCTGGAGTCTCGGTTGCGGCCGTAGAAACTTCTATCCCCTTACAATCGAATCCCCTATCACTTTAGCTCTCCCACAATTTTTACTGCCCTCCTGTGCAGCAGGGCCATCCACAGTGCCATGAACTTGGCTGCTGCTGCTCAACCCTGATGAGTCATGCCCCTTAACTAATGCAGAATCTCCTCTGCTGCACTCGTGGTTGCCACCCGCAGCCTGGATACACTAATGGGAGAACAACAGCGGCAGGGCGGGGCCATAAAAGGAACGGCGAGAGGCCCTGGGAGCAGCTTGGAGATCCCGGAAGACTTCTCCATGGAGCAGCGCGAGCGGATGCAGGATGGCGGCGGCAGCGTAAAGTGACGTCATCAAGGTCCAGATCGATGATTGGAGCTTGGGCAGATACAGCTGGAGCGGTGAGATGGGGGCGAAGGAGCGACGAGAGACTGTTGAGTGATGTGATCAGGGCCCAGGGAAGGCTTGATTTCTGGGCCAGGGGCCCAGGGTTAGCACGGCCCAGCCCACAGTGCTATATGTGTGTGCACTAATTCCATGCAGCACAGCTGGTCTCCAGTCGTCTTGGTTAACCCTTGCCATTGGACGAAGACCTAGCTCTATCAAGCCCGTGTGATGGCTTGGGTGCAATGGCCACCACACGTTAAAAAAATCCACACACAGGCAACTTCCACCCTTCGGGATGCAGTTTGGGTCCTTCATTGAAACACCTGTGAACTCATCCTTTTTCGGCGTGGAACGAAGACATCCTCAGTTCGAGGGAACGCTGTGATGATGATGATGGATACATTAACGTCCCGACAGCTCATTGAATGCAGGAGTGGGATAGTGCGGCGCTTCAGGAGAAATGTCGAAAAGGCAAATTCACTGATTCCGTCTCATGAGCTTCTCCGATCAAGAACAGCAACACGCACTAAAAATGCTTCAATAATGGTTAAATCTCATCTCCACTTTTGCTAAGCAGTTGGTTCGTTGGTCTAAGGGTATGATTGTTGCTTTAGAGTTGTAATTTCAAATTTGCTCGAGATCCTGGTTTCAAATCCCAGATGAGCAGTGCATTTGCATCAAACTTTTGCAAATAAGGACTTGCATTTCTGCAGCGTCTGTGAGGAACTCATGATGCCCCAAAGCGCTTTGCAGCATTTGAGTTGCCTTTGAAATGTTGCACCATGAGGAAAGATGTGCCCAAATCATCTCACACGCACATCAACTCTTTGCAAAGGACGTCATAGAATCAAAGAAGTTTACACCACAGAAGGAGGCCATTTCGACCCATCGTGTCCGCGCCGGCGAACAACAGGCTATCCAGTCTAATCCCACTTTCCAGCTCTCGGTCCATAACTCTGCAGGTTTCAGCACTTCAGCTGCACATCCAAGCACTTGTTAAATGTGGTGAGGGTTTCTGCTTTTACCACCCTTTCAGGCAGTGAGTTCCAAAACCCAACCACCTTCTGCGTGAAGAAATTTCCCCTCTAAACTTCCTGCCCATTACTTTAAATTTATGCCTCCTTTTTATTGACCCCACTTCTATCCACTATATCTCGGTCCCTTATAATTTTATACACCTCAATGAGGTCTCCCCTCAGGCTCTGTTCCATGGAAAGCAAATCCAGCCTATCGAATCTGTCCTCATGGCTAAGATTCTCCACTCCCGGCAACATCCTCCTAAATCTCCTTTGTACCATCTTCAGTGCAATCATGTCCTTCCTGTAATGTGGCGACCAGAGCTGCACGCAGTACTCCAGCTGTAACCTAACCTGCACCACCGACCCCATCTCTTGTATTGTGTGCCTCGGCTACGAAAGGCAAGCATTCCATATTCCTTCTTAACCACCTTATCTATCTCGCCTGCGACTTTCATGGATCAGCGGACATGCACTCGCTGGATTCAGGGGAGGAACCAGCAGATTGGAAAACTGCAAATATAATTCCCCTATTTAAAAAAGGAGGCAGACAAAAAGCAGGAAACTATAGACCAGTTAGCCTAACATCTGTGGTTGGGAAAATGTTGGAATCCTTTATAAAAATGCAGTAGCAGGACATCGAAACATAGAAACAAAATATTTGCAGGAGTACGCCATTCGGCCCTTCGAGCCGCACCACCATTCAATAAGTTCATGGCTGATCATTCAGCTTTCCTGCTTTCTCTCCATACCCCTTGATCTCTTAAACCATCAGGGCCACATCTAACTTCCTCTTGAATATATCTAACGAACTGGCATCAACAACTCTCTGCGGCAGAGAAATCCACAGCTTAACAGCTCTCTGAGTGAAGAAGTTTCTCCTCATCACAGTACGAAATGGCTTACCCCTTATCCCTCAGACTCTGATCCCTGGTTCTGGACTTCCCCAACATCGGACCTGTCCAGTCACGTCAGAAATTTATACGTTTCTATGATATTCCCTCTCATTCTTCTCAACTCCAGTGATCTCTCGATCCCTTGATTCCCCGAGACTCCAAAAATCTATCTAACGCAGCTTTGAATATATTCAGAGACTCAGCATCTAGAGGCCTGTGGGGCAGAGAATAACACAGATGCATAACCCTCTGAGTGAAGAAATTCTTCCTCATCTCTGTCTTAAATGGACGAACCCTTAACTTGAGACTGTGCCCCCTCGTTCTAGCCACTCCAGCCCGGGGGAATCAATCTCTCAGCATCTACCCTGTCAATCCCCTTCAGATTATTGATTGTTTCAATGAGACCACCTCTCATTCTTCTAAACTCCGGAGAGTATCGGCCCATTCTACACAATCTCTCAACTTAAGGCAGTCCTCTAATCCCAGGAATGAATCTGGTGAACCTCCGTTGTACCTCCTCACAGGCAAATATTTCCTTCTTTCCATAAGGAGAACAAAACTGTGCGCAGTACTTCAGGTGTGGTCTGATCAGTATCCTGTACAATTGTAGCAAGACTTCCTTACTCTTGTACTACGGGCTATATATTAGGTAATATCGGGCGAGTGCTCTGTTTTTTGCTGATTCTGCAGTTGCATAAAAGGTTATTAAAATTTGACAGTTGCTCGGCAAACATATTTGTATTTCCTTCAGTGTACACCTTGCTCTTCGAGGCCTAGATTTTCCCCAAGCAGTTTTGTCGGCACGCTGACCTCAACCGCACCAACATTGTGCGGTGGAAACGGCTCGGGGGAAAACTCGCCCCAGCCTGGCCACTGTGTACAGTCCCCGGAGTCCTGGCGTGGCGTCGATGGTGAAGTGGGGGGCGGAGCCAAATGCCTGCGCCGAAAACACTGCCGGAACCTTCGTGCATGCGCAGTTTGGAGAGAAACGTTGCATTCTGCCATTTTTAAACTGTGTGAAACCCGATGAAAAACACAGCAGCTTCTTAGCTTCTCCGGTTCATCGGCGGGCTCTCCCCCTCGTCCGTCCCCGATAAAACGCACAGCTCCAGCAGCTCAAACTTCTCCGGTCCACAAGCTCACACTTCTCTGGTGTGTCTTCCCTTCCCTATCCCAGGGATACAGGGATCGAGTGCAATGGATCGAAGTTTGCTGATGATACAAAGATGGGTGGGAAAGCAAATTGTGATACAGCAAAGTAAATCTCAATTCAGGGAGAGCAATATGGAAAAGTACAGTGACTCCGACGTGATATAAACACGGAGGGTTCTGATGTGGAGTCCGACACACTACCGTTGCATTGTGAGGTCTACAGTGCAGAGTGTGCATGTTTGTATAGATGAAGGTTCCTGAAAAACAGTTTCATTTATCCTGCATTGGTGCAATGAAAGTGCTTTAAAATGTTCGGCCACTCCCACCGTAGGTCAGACAGCATCAGAATCAGTGCCCACCTGGCACTCACCCTCTCACACCCGGTTTCATCACTGCTGCACGCGGACTGCAGAAAATCCAGTTCATCATCATCATTGGCAGTCCCTCGAAGCGAGGATGACTTGCTTCCTATCCAAAAAACAATGAGTTGACAGGTGTTTCAATGATGGACCTAATATTCCATGTCCCGAACTGCATGTTGAAGGTTGGAAGATGCCTGTGCGTGGAACTTTTAAACGTGTGGTGGCCGTTGCACCCCAGCCATCACACGGGCTTGACAGAGCGAGGTCGTGTTCCAGTGGCAAGGGCTATCCAAGACGACTGGAGACCAGCTCTGCTGCACGGACCCAGTGCCCACATATCGCAGTGTGGGCACTGGGTCCGTGCTGCCCCTGGACCCCTGGCCCTTAACTCACGCCGCCCCTGGGCCCCGGTCACATCCCTCCACAGTCTTTCGCTGCTCCTGCTGTACCTGCCCACGTTCCAATCACCGACCTGGACTTTGATGACGTCACTCTTCGCTGCCGTCGCCCTCCTGCACCAGCTCGCGCTGTACGTTTCCGTGGTACACCACCACGCTTCTCCCAGGCCGCCGCTCACCGCTCCTTTTATGGCCCCGATCTTCCGCTGGTGTTCTCACGCAGATCGGGGCCTCCACGCTGCTCCCAGCAAATCCAGTTACACGCCATGTCACCGCACAATTCTCAGCTGTGATTGTAAGCTGACGATATTTAAAGCTATCGCAGCGGCTGCAAACAGTATTCCTTGGTCGTCTATTGGTTAGGATTTGGTGCTTTCACTGCTTTGACCTGGGTTCGATTCGTCATCAGGAAAAGCATTTTTACAGAGCAAGTTGACACAAATAATTCAAGTCTGTGAAATACTGAATACTTGTTTCAATCATCATTAATCTATCCACATGTGTTGCACACTGAAGCAAATACAAATGCGTTTGCAAAGCGAATTTCAAGTTTCAATAACTTTTTATACAACCGAAGAATCACCACTAAAACAGGATATTCGGCACATAGTACCTAATATGTAGCCCACAGTACAAGAGTAAGGGAGTCTTGTTCCAATTGAACAGGGCCCTGGTGAGACCACACCTGGAGTACTGCACACAGTTTTGGTCTCCTTATCTGAGGAAGGATACACTTGCCTTGGAGGTGGTACAACAGAGGTTCACCAGATTGATTACTGGGATGAGAGGACTGTCCGATGGTGAGAGATTGTGCAGAATATGCCGATACACTCTGGAGTTTTGAAACATGAGAGGTGATCTCTTTGATACGGACAATATTCTGAAGGGGATTGACAGATGAGATCTTGCGAAGCCCGGCTCCCTCAGTCGTTAGAGCATGAGTGTTTTACTTGCAGTGTCGTGGGATAGAGCCGCAACTTTGGGCGATTACTTTTCCTGAAAATTTGATCTGCTTTATCAGGAAAACATCATTAATGTACCCATGATCTTCTTTTGCACTGTGATAAAAATGCGAACTGAGGAAGAGTTGATAATTTAATCAAATAATGAAAGCAGCGCCTGAGATCGCTCGACCATCCTTATTGTTCGATGCTGAAGTTGCAAGTTATTATTCTGGAAAGTTTCAGACCGGGCGCATGTTCAGTGTTGCTGGAAGGCACAGTGACCGGGATATCCTCTCCCCCGGGGTTTTCCTGAGCCTGTGCTCGGTGCAAGGGGAGCTTTGTCCCGGGTCCGAGGTAGTTTCTATCACAGGAATGGAAAATAACCCTCTGAGCTCTGGAACTGGGGAAGAGCGAATAATTAATGAGTTGTTTGCGGGTTTCAAATGCAGCTTAGAGCTGCTGGTATAAACCGATCATGTTGTTTCACAGAATGACAGAAATGCGAATAGAGACAGTTGCAAATTCAATAATTAATGAAACTTTAATCCTTGATGAAGTTTTATCTCCTATCTGATTTTTCACACTCTGTATTTGAGGAGACTGGTTTTAAATATTCATTGCTCATGCAACAAGGTATCGATAACAACTTTTCTTCAATTTTATTGCAGCCAAGTTTTTGCTTGAGGAATAATGTTTCTGCCCAGGCTTGAACCAGGAACTTTTCAAGTGTGAGGGAAATGTGATAACCACTGCACTACAGAAACAGTTACTTAGCTCAGTGCCCAGAGAGAAGTGTTCAGCTATAAGTTGAAATGTTCAATCCCTCTCTCTGCAAAAAGTTCCTTTCACAAACATTTCTCTGACCGGAACTGCACCAAACAACAATGTTCCCTTTTTAAAATCATTAAACTCCCCAATTTCCACGTCTACAATTTTAAGAACAAGACTGAAAGCGCTTTGCGATCAGAAAATTGCTGGAAACGCCTGTGGTTAATGACAGGGCTTTTGACGGTTGATTTCTGCATACACCTTGTGTTATGTATTTTACCCTTGAAAACCTGTATCACACCACCACCAGAGGGCCTACCTGGTGGAGTCCCAAGTGATCACAGCATCCCTTGGGAGCACGGTATATATAAGCAGGCCACCCATGCGGTACCTGCGCTCTGGAGTCTTGTTAAAGGAGCTAAGGTCACACTTAGTCATTGTTCAAAGTACTCAGTATCATCCTTTATAATGAGCGTATCAAATGGCGGGAGACAATAAACAACCACGCAAAACTGCATGCAACAGTTGGTATCCTGGAGAAGTTCTCAGAAGTGTACGATTGCGAAACCTTCGTGGAGAGACTCGATCCATACTTCGTGGCCAACGAGCTGGAAGGGCACGTCAACGCTGCCAAATGAAGTGTGATTCTCCTTACCTTCTGTGGGACAGCAAATTATGGCCGTATGAAGAATCTTCTAGCTCTGATGAAACCAACAATTAAATTCGATGAAGAGTTGTGTACGCTGGTCCGGGAGCATCCAAATCCTAAAGGAAGCGTTCTGATGGTGAGGTATCGGTTCCACACGTGCAAACGGTCGGAGGTACAGGAAGTGGCGAGATATGTCGCTGAATTAAGGGGCCTCGCAGGACATTGCAAATTTGACGGATTCCAAAACGAATGCTGAGAGACTTTTTGTGCTTGGCATTTGCCATGAGGTAATCCTTCGCAAACTGTTGACTGTTGAAACTCAGTTTCTGAGCAAAGCCATAATGATAGGTCACACAATTTCAACCAGTTCCTTTAAACCCAATAACGTAATTTATTTCTTGTGGACTGGATGGAGGAACATGATCCATGTAAAACATTGTTTTTACTTGAACTGAATGTTCATAAAAGTATTGGAGTGGGACCTCACTTGATAACAGCACAGCTAGCAATGTTTACGGAATATATTTGTGCAACGCACAATAACAACTTGGAAATGTGCAGCAACGAATCCGCGGGTAAAAAATTGTTAAATGTTTCGTCCGAGGTTGGGCTCGAACCAACAACTTTTCTATTAAGAGCCGAACACACGAACCCATTGCGCCACAGATACTGACTTGAAAGCACATTGCAAGACATCCCAAATCACGGTGTCAGTCAGTTAAAGTTTCCGATTGCTCCGACCGTGATGGAACTTGTCCACACTCATTTGTACTTTCCCCAAATAAATGGAGGGACATTCATTGTGGATGAGTGGAAGTAGTCATGTCCCGCACACTGCAGACACTTCCATGTCACCACCAACCAGCTCTCCCGAAAACGGTGTGATCTAACTTCAAGCCTTCCACTGCCTTGTCTGTGACAAAGTATACTGATTGTTCCGAAGCCGGTCTTATGTTTTAATTCCTTTTCAGCTCCTGACTGCAGATATTCCTGTGGATTAAACCCGAATAAATTGCTTACAGGGACAGTTGGATGCATCATATCAACCCCAAACCTCGTCAAATACTCGCTAACCACAATACGCTGCTCCCGTGAGATGGAAGCCCAGTTGCTGTTTCAAGCTTGCATGCAGGTAAAAGCAGAAATCATTCAAAGAAAGTCCAAGTCCCTGAGGCACCTGATTATTGCACCAAACTCCTTCGCAAAGAGTTGAGGTTCGTGTTGGGGTGATTTGCGCACATCTTTCCCCAAACTACAACACTTCAAACATAACTCAACGGCTGTAAAGCGCTTTGGGGCGTCATGAGTTCCTGAAAGGCGCTGCAGAAAATCAAGTCCTCCTTTGTAAAAAGTTCTATGCAATTTCAAAATTCGCGGCAGAATAATGGGCTCGACTGGGATCTCTCGCAACTTTAAATTAACAAGCCAGAAACGAGAATCATGCCCCTTGAACAACGAGCTCACTTTTTGACAAACCTGGAGATAAGTTGTAACTTTTATAAAAGCATTTTTTGTGTAGCTTTTGTTGGCAGAAGGAGCACATGAGACCGAATCAGTGACTTTGCTTTTTCGAACTGTCTTCTGAAGCACGCACGGTCCCACTCCGACAATCAATGAGCTGCGGGTGGCCTCGCTGAGCGCAGCAGAGGGGTTTCTGCATTAGTTCTGGGTGGGGACAGTGTTTCCCCTTCTCTCTTCCTCTTGTCTGTATCCCCCTGCTTTGTTTTCTGTAGTTATTCCCCGGCCTTATTTTATATGTTTAAAAGGGAACAAAAGATGAAGTGGGCGACATTCTGGAACAATTTCTCTCACCCAAATATGTCTATTTAGTGAAGTGAAATAAAGAGCAATTAAAGAATAAGGGAGAAGCCACTGTCGTCCTTTTGACAGGAGAATAAACTCGCCCATGGCTGTTCATCAACAGCAAGTTTAAACATAATCTTCCTGCATGGGAACTTTCGTGCGGAAAACAAACGTGATAATGGCTCCACTGCGGAAACCGCTCTGACCAGAAGTACAGCAGAGGGCAACTGACCAGTGAATGCCTTCTGTGCTGATCGGGAATGTGTTGCCTCGCCTTAAACAACTTCTGTCCCTCAATGACAGCTGTCAATCCTTCTCCTCCACTGCCTTTACACAAACATGTCACTGATCCACACCCACCACCCGAAATCCCCATCGTGCTATCTTCCATGTTAGCACAGTGGGGCCGCGGAGGCACCTACTCTCTCCCCGCGGTTAGTGAACTCAGTCAGTCTGTAAAATTAAAGGGGAAGAAGTCTCCCACAAAAGGTAGGGGAAGGAAGAGAACCTGTAAACTAGGGTTAACTTTTTGTCAAAGGCGTCCCGTCCTGTTGTGTATTTCCAGCAGTTTCCTACTTTCATAGGTGGAGATACCGGGGCTGGACCTTGTTCCTAAAATGCAGTGAGGTAGGGATAAAAGTTCCTCACGTACTCAGGGCAAATAAATGATTGAAGTTTTACAATGGATTAATTAATGATGTTTAATTCAATGAATAATTTTTTCCACATGAGATGCAAGCAACTCTTTATTATAAGGTTTTAATTTTGATGGAATTGCAATTTCCCTGGCCCGAAATCGACTAAGGGCCGCGTTGGTGAGAGCACCGAATCCTAATCACTGGACCGCCAGGGAATGCTGCATTGCTGCATCGCTATATCGTAATGCTTAATGTGATGAATTTTTATCGCTATCTCATTTACACGCTGTATGAGAAAGGTTTAAAATTGTAAGTGCTCATGACTCAGTTGTAAAACCATTGATTGTGTGTGAGTCTATTCTTTATAGGAGGTGCACTTGAGTCCGAAGTTTCAGTTCTATATATGTATCAAGAGAATCAATTTTCACCAGATTCTTTAAACCCAATAAAATAATTTATATTGAGTGGGCTGGATGAAGGAACATGATCCATGTAAGAAATTGTTATCGTTTTACTTCAGCTGAATGCTCATAAAAGTATTGGAGTGTGAACTCAATGGATAACCGCACAGCTGGCAATGTTTGCGGAATATATTCGTGCAGCCAAAATGCACAATGACAACCTGGAACTGTGCGGCACTGAAACCTCGGGTGAAAACAGTTGAAGGCTTCGCCCGTTTGTGGTGTTGAACCACCCACCTTTTAGCTACCAACCAAATGCTCTAAACCATTGCGTCACAGATACACACTGCAAGACATCCAAAACCAGGGTTTCAGTCAGTTAAAGTTTCAGATTGCTCCGACCGGGATGGAACTTGTCCGCTCTCAGTTCTACTTTTCCCAAGTCAAGTGTGGGACATTTATTGTGGATGTGTGGAAGCAGGCTGGTCGCGCACACTGCAGACACTTCCATGTCACCGCCAACCAGCTCTCTTGCAACCGCTCTAATCTGCCATCCAGCCTACTGGTGCCTTGTCTGTGACGAAGTATGCTTCAAAATTTTTGGCATGGTTGGTTCCATGGTGTAATGGTGAGCACTCTGGAATTTAAATCCAGTGATCTGAATTCAAATCTCAGTGGAACTCAAGTTCTTGTTATCCCAGCTGCTGAAAATTTGGGACAAACAAGTGAAAAGCACCTGGTGCTGGTGAGCAGTTTTCTTGCCTTTGTCATTGATGCTTGATCGACAAGTCAAGTTGTCAAATTGTATGCTCAACCTTCAGTTATCTGCTTCAAATCAGCGGAGGAGAAATCACTTCGTTGTCTAATGCTGCTTTTGTCTGCACAATGTGTACTGAGAGTATCTGTGCAACATGCATTCCGCAGGATGAATAAAAGCAATGCCTTTTGAAATGCAGGCACTGCAGGTTTTGCACTCGACAACACGTTGCATTTTCTTTTCATTAATTTTACATTAATTCATTGCAATGCCAACGCATTTTTACTTGGCAAGATCGATAATTAGCAGAGCATAATGAAGAGTTCGCAAAGTTTCTGTTTAAGGAATGGACTCAGTCGAGAATATGTTGTGGATTTTATTTTTCAGAGGCTATTTTCCCTGTGCTTGGGTCTTCCTGCGCAAATATGTGAAAAAGCTGGGTTTGTTAAAACTCCAGAGACCGCATGGCAGTTAGTTGGGACAAAAGACCTCTCAGTCATCCATTGACAAAAGAGCTGTCAGCCAGGAAGGGGGGCCACTGACAAAGCCACTCTAATTTGTAAAAGCACTTCTCACCTCCATCTCAGAAGGAGACACAGAACAATGAACCCACCAGCCTGGCCAGCCAAGGAGGAGCTGGGTCTTTCCCAACACAAAGGCTCAGAGAGATGCCCAGACTAAGGGCCATCAGCCCAATGCATGGGTGGGATGGCTCTTCACTGACTAAATACCCATGCTTAAAAACAAAGGGGTTTTAAAGATTGGCGGGAAAGATAGGGGTAGCAAGACTCCCAGAAAGACAGGGTCCAATCCACTTTATTTTTTGCTTGGAGTTTGGTGTGAAGCTTGGAGCTTGCAGCTTGTGTCTAGAGAGAGCTCTCTCTCGCTCTCGCTCTCGCTCCACCGATCGATGTCCCAGAGGAAGGGGTCGCAGTACTGCAGAAGAAGCCACCGAGACTGAAGACCAGGCATTGTCTTCCCACAGCTGAGCTGAGCAAGGAAACGGGCTGCGTGTGGTGGTGAACATGTTCGCAAGTATCCGAAACCAGTAACCAGATATCCCAGCCAGCTGACTCAGGGCTCAGGGTTTTCTCAGAAGTGATGCTTTTCTGAGCTATTCTGTTAAGGGTAATTCATTGGTACGGGTGGGGTTAGAATCCACCATGGAATTACTGCGTGTTACGAGGTCGCATTTCTGTACTGCATGTATGTTGTTTGTAACCTGGATTTTATTCTCCACAGAGACAGTGATTTCGTTTAGTAGAGCATGTTTCAGCCAGTGTATGCTAGAACAAAAAAATATACTACGATTTATCACCGAAGCATTCCTTTCCGTGACTCATTTAATTTACACTCTGAATAATAATTCCCGGATCTCGAACATTCGTAAGGTGGGGGCGTTTCAAACCTTCCGTCTGGCAATTGGGCGAGGATCACAAACACTTTACCAAAGGATATACTTGCTTTGGAGGCAGTTCAGAGAAGGTTCACTCGGTTGACTCCGGAGATGAGGGGGTTGACTTATGAGGAACGGTTCAGTAGGTAGTGCCTCTACTCATTGGAATTCAGAAGAATGAGAGGTGATATTATCGAAATGTATAAGGTAATGAAGGAGCTTGACCAGGTGGATGCAGAGAGGATGGTTCCACTGATCGGTGAGACTAGAACGAGGGGTCATAATTTCAGAATAAGTGGCCTCCCATTTAAAATTGTGATGAGGAGGAATTTCATCTCTCAGAGGGTTGTAAATCTGTCGAACTCACTGCCTCATAGAGCTGAGAAAGCCACATCATTAAATAAATTTAAGACAGAGATAGCTTCTGAACTGATAAGGGAATATGGCTTATGGGGAAAGGGCAGGGAGCTGGACTTGTGTCCATGATCGGATTAGCCATGATCATTTTAAATGGCGGAGCATGCTCGATGGGCCATATGGCCTACTCCTGCTTCTAGTTCTTAAGTTCTTATGTCCTGAATAGCGACACACAAAAAAATGCTTTTTATCTTGGTTCCACCTTATCTTCACGTTTGTGAAACAGTTGGCTCGTTGATCAAGGGCTTTGATTCTCCGTTCGGAGTTGTGAATTGAAATTTACGAGGGGTCCCAGAGGAGTCCTTTTATTGCTCGCAAATTTTTAAATTGCATCAAACTTTTGCAAAGAAGGACTTGCATTTCTGCAGTGCCTATCAGGAACTCATGACGCCACAAAGTGCTTTACAGCCGTTGAGTTATGTTTGATGTGTTGTAGTTTGGGGAAAGATGTGCCCTGATGACCAAACATGAACCTCAACTCTTTGCAAGGAGTTTGGTGCAAATAATCATGCGTCTCAGGGACTTGTACTTTCTTTGAATAAGTTTAGCTTTTTCCCGCATTCAAGCTTGAAACAGAAACTGGGCGTCCATCTCATGGGAGGTTTGGGGCTGATGTGTTTCGCTTTCAATCTTTGAAATTTCACCAAGCAAAGAAACGGTGAATCCAACTGTCCCTGGAAACATTTAGTTCACGTTTAATCACAGGAATATCCGCAGTCAGGAGATGAAAAAAGGAATTAAAACCTAATACCGGCTTCAGGACAATCAGAATACTTTGTCACAGACAAGGCACCGGAAGACTGGAATGTCGATTAGACATGTTGCGAGAGAGCTGGTTGGTGGTGACATGGAAGTGTCTGCAGTGTGCGGGATCAGATTGCTTCCACGCATCCAGTATGAATTTCCCTCCATTTAGTTGGGAAATGTCCCACTGAGAGTGAATAAGTTCCATACCAGTCGGAGAAATCTGAAGCTTTAACTGACAGACACCCTGGTTTTGGATGTCTTGCACCTGATATTTCCATCAGTCTCTGTGGCGCAATGGGTTAGCGCGTTCGGCTGTTAACCGAAAGGTTGGTGGTTCGAGCCCACCCAGGGACGAAGTTTTTAACTGTTTTTCCCCGAGAATTCGGTGCCGCACAGTCCCAGGTTTTCATTGTCCGATTTGGCAACACGAATCTATTCCGCAAATGTTGCCAGCTGTGCAATAATCCAATTGGTTCCCACTCCAATATTTTATGAGCATTCTGTTCCATTAAAACGATAACAATTTTTTTCATGGATCAAGTTCCTCTATCCAGCCCACAAAAAATAAATTATGTCATTGGGTTTAAAGAAACTGGTGGAAATTGATTCTATTGATACATATTTTGAACTGGAACTTCGGTCTCAAGTGCTCCTCCTATCAAGAATCGGCACATACACAATCAATGGTTTTGCAACTGAGTCATAAACACTTACAAATTTAAATCATTCCCATACAGCGTGTAAATGAGATAGGGATAAAACTTCATCACATGTAAAGAGAAAATGAATGATTGAAGATACCACTGTTTCTCAGTCATGATATTCTTAGTTGTTTCATTCTGAAGAAGGTTATCGGCTAATTAACGGTAATTAAAAGAATTCTTACTTTTGCACGTTGGCTGCATGTCGTCAATTTTTAGAAGGTTGTGAATTTAAAAATGGTGTTCCAAAAGTTATCGCCGAGACCTGGAATCAAAACTGTTTGTCGGTGGCATAAGGAATCGTTTTAGCCAATCATTAAAAGATGATTTCAAAGAATCACGTGGCGTTAAATTCACATCACGGTTACCATTGATTTCGGTATGAAACAAGTGGATTGAAAAGGCCCATAATGTTAAATACAGAGTAAAGCTACCACGACACAGTCACATCAAAGCCTCCAAGGGCAGGTACAGTACATGTTAGATACAGGGTCAAGCTTCCTCTACATTGTCCCATCAAACTCTCTCAGGACAGGTACAGCACGTGTTCGATACAGAGTAATGCTCCCTCTACACTATCCCATCAAACCCTCTCAGGACAGATACAGCCCGTGTTAGATGCAGAGGAAAACTCCCTCTACACTGTCCCATCAACACTCCCAGTGCGGGTACAGAACGGGTTATATACAAAGTAAAGCTCCCTCAACAATGTCCGCTGAAACTCACCAAGGGCAGGTACAGCATGTGTTAAATGCAGAGTAAAGATTCTTCTAAACTGTCCCTTCAAACGCTCGGAGGGCAGATGCACCAGGGGTTAGATATAGAGGAAAGTTCCCGCTACATTGTCCCATCAAACTCTTCCAGGGCAGGTGCATGTTGCATATGCAATAACTCAGTAGGCTTACTACAGTGAACTCAATCTGGTGCTCCTGACCTTACGTTTATCGCTGTCGAACTAAGGATTAAACATGGAGGCTTTCTTTATATACAAGGGTTGCATGTGTGTGCCTGCGGCCCAATGACCTTCGACGGCGGGTCCCCCTGGTGGCACATAAACCCGGGCATATATACATTACAGTGCAGCACGTGTTTAATACAGAGTAAATCTCCCTCTACACTGTCCCATCAAACCCGCCCAGGTAAGGCACAGCACAGGAAAGATACGGAGGAAAGCTCCCATTATACTGTCCCATCAAGCCCGCCAGGACAGGTACAGTACGGATTAGATACAGATTAAAGCTCCCTCTACATTGTCTCAACAAAGAGTCAGAGGGCAGGTACAGACTAAAGCTTCCTCTACACTGTCGCATCAAACTCTCCCAGGGCAGGTACAGTATGTGTTATATGCAGATTAAAGCTCGCCCTATATTGTCCCATCAAAGACTGACAGAGCAGGTACAGCCCAATTAAGATATACAGTAAAGCTTCCTCGAACCTGTCCATCAAACCCTCCCAGGGCAAGTACAGCATGGGTTAGATACAGAATAAATCTCCCTCTGCACTGTCCCATCAATTTCTCCCAGGCCAGCTATAGCACGGGGTTAAATACAGAGTAAAGCTCCCTCTACACTGTCCCATCAATCTCTCACAGGACAGGTCCAGCACGGGGATAGATATAGAGTAAAGCTCCCTCTACACTGTCCCATCAATCTCTCTCAGGACAGGTCCAGCACGGGGTTAGATACACTATAAATCTCCATCAACACTGTACCATCAAATCCTCCCAGGACAGATCCAGCACGGGGTTAGATACAAAGTAAAGCTCCCTCTGCACTGTCCTTATTAATCTCTCCCGGGGCAGGTACAGCACGGAGTTAGATACAGAGTGAAGCTCCCTCTACTCTGCCCTATCAAACACTTGCAGGGCAGCTATAGCACGGCGTTAGATACAGAGTGAAGCTCCCTCTACACTGTCCCATCATTCTCTCCCAGGACAGGTCCCGCACGGGGTTAGATACAGAGTAAAGCTCCCTCTGAACTGTCCCGTCAATCTCTCCCAGGACAGATACAGCACAGGGTTAGATAGAGAGTGAAGCTCCCTCTCTACTGTCCCATCAATCACTCCCAGGGCTGGTGCAGCCCGGGGTTCGATACAGAGTAATGCTCCCTCTACACTGTCCCATCAATCTCTTCCAGGACAGGTCCAGCACCGCGTTAGATACAGTGTAAAGCTCCCTCTACACTGTCCCATCAATCTCTTCCAGGCAGGTCCAGCACGGGGTTAGATACAGAGTGAAGCTCCCTCGACACTGCCCCATCATTCTCTCCCAGGCAGGTCCAGCACGTGGTTAGATACAGAGTGAAGCTCCCTCCACACTGTCCCATCATTCTCTCCCAGTGCTGGCACAGCACGGGTTATGTAAGCACAAATGTTTTCCTGGTAGAATCACTCGACACTCGGGGTCAGTTCCAAAGCCAAAATGGCCTTTATTACACCGGCGGGGAAGAGAGCCTCTGGACCAACTCCAGGCACTCCACTCCACTGAACAAAGAAATTCATCGATATTTATATGTTTTAACAACAGTTCATTACAATTACTTAGCCCATGTCGGCTGGACACAATCCAATCATAACGACTATAAATTACAAATCGATTCCACTGGGTCAATATAATTGGCCCCCAGGCACCAGGGGTCTGCGTGATCAACTCATGTTTTAGCTGGGGCTTATTCATGGCCTTGTGATATTCTCAGAACCCCTTATCTTTTCTGTCTTTGGGTTTTGTCTGCACCTAACCCCCTTATCCTTACACAGTCACAGGAATTTCTTTGTTCAGTATTTTGCTAGGACGTCTTGTCTGTGGTTTATTTGTTTAAGGTCGTTCTGCTGAGCTCGCTCTTTCCAGTGTTCCTGTATACAGAACTGCAGTATCATCAGCTGCATAAAAATGTAGTCAAGCTAACTGTTAGCTCAATTCCCCTAGTGCTATGCAGAATCCCTGGCAGCCATTTTATACTGGCTACCATTTTACACATACATATATGCATACATATATTCAGAAGGTGCCTTTGCCCTACAGCAACCCCTCCTTTCGGTAATGGACTAATCCTAGTCTCCTTTAACCGACAAGATAAGTTGTTGCTCGACTTATATTTTTATGTACCACCCGGTAATTCCTGCCTCAACGCGCTGGCCAGTCACGTGGTGTCAGAAGTCCCAGTTGCTTTGATCAAATTGATATAGTTCAGATTCCCCTTTCCCTCTGCTGGACAAGTCTCTGTATTTACTTGAGCCCTTGTTCTGATACTCCTTTTCGTGCATAATGCCTGCAGGATCGACAGGCCGTGACTCTCCATGTTAGTGCTAAGACCAGCTGTATCCCTCCCAGTATGTGTAATATTATTCCAATCCAGGGGTGGATGTTTATGTTAATGCCCCAGTCCCAGACACTCCTCCACCAACTCTGGTTTTGTAACTCTTGGTCAGTATCCTTTTCCAGTATTTAATCTTTGTCTGATAGAGTCTGACAAACTGGCCTACTTGGAGTTTTAGTTCCCTTAATACTTGAACTAAAAGTGGGATTGGGGCCTGCTCTGGCTCGTCATAATCCTGCAGGTGATCGTGGAGCTGATCGCTGGCGTTAATGATTTTGGGCCTCTGTGTCGAACCTGGACAATGCGGGCTTGTCCTATTGTGATGGGTCGTCGGGGTGTGAAGCAAAAGTTTGGTTGTGAGATCTGACATTGTAAGCCATTGTACCGATATGAATGTGCCGTGGTAGAGACACAGTATTTCCCTTTGCCCCCATAACCTTTTCTGGCAAAATGTGTGAGGGCAGGTATTATTACCAATACACATCCATCGGTTGGATTAAATCCACATTCGACTAGTTCTCCCTGTCCCACCGGGTGAGGGCACACCGTAATGTCACCCGTCTGCTTGCATCCCATCAGGAAGATCCTATAGAGTGTGTTGTCTCTGCGGATAGCAGGAGCTGCAATCAGACAGTAATGGAGGGAGATGTTTTCCAATATGAGCCCGATATTCTACAGTTGATAAAGGGGAAACGGTCCTGAGTCTTATGTGCCTATAGGTATCATCAGGGCTATTCCCGCTCCGTCAGCTTTGCCCATTCGACAGTTTAGGATCACTGGGCATACTCTGGTTAGTCCCTTCAGAGTGCAGTTATCCAGTGTCCCCTTCAGTTTGGCCAACTGAGCCAGATGTGGGCTGTCTGTCCAGTCTGGCAACTCCCCCCTTTGGATATGATCGAGGTTGTGCCGTATCTGTCCCACCATACATAGGCTATAAGCGTGACAGAGTTGTCCCTGTCTCAGTTCTGCTGTATCTTCTCTCACTCTGTCGATAAGGTGATTGATTGTTTTTGCCTGAGCTTCCAGGACCGAGAGGCCATCCAATTCGATTTCGGCACCCTCTCTTCCGAGTTTGGCTTGATCGTCCTGATTCCGCTCTGCCCGTTCTAATAATCCGTTCATCACCCCTTTATTCTGCTCCACTCTTTCATTTAGCCTTTGTATGTCCAGTGAGTTTACTATGGAGGTTCCAGCATTGAAACCGGCAGCAACATCATTAACTATTTCCCTATTAGTCCTAAAAACTGGCTCCCGTCCTCGGAATCTACTGGCACCCATGGCATCGGTAGCCTGCTGCATTACAACTTTACTTAATACATTAGACATTTTTCTTGCCTGCTCTGTACAATATTTCTGCATCTGTATACCTGAGATATTGATCAGGACAGGCACAATTTCATGCTTAACATTATCATACAATTGTTCACTCTCGTTGGACAGCACGATCCTATTTTCTCGTCCCCTTGTAATTGTTGGACATGGCAATTCCTTGGGCAGCGTGGTGGTTCTTATGGGGCGCGGTGTCCGAATGGGTGAGAAGCATACATACAACGATATTGCGGCAGCCTCTACCTGCTCATAGTATCCACACAGCTCCACCCCATTTTTGTGGGTGACTAACGGTTGTGGCTGGGCAGGAGGCGCGCAAATTATTCCAAAGATACATCCCTCGGGCCCCCCCGGCCTCCCTCGTCTAATGCTTCTTGTGCCCGTGGAGCATTGCACACAATCTCTATTCTTATCCGGATTCATTTGCAGCCATGCGTTAAAATCAGTTCTGTCCATGCTCCAGTCCTTGGCTCCAGAAATGCATATTCCGTCAGTCAAAGTAAACAAAACCCCATCGTTGATGCAGTTGTGTCTTTCTTGCGTGTGCTGTATCTCTCGTAGTCCGTCTGTATTATCCAATGCGTGTGTGGGCCTCAAGGTTCCCAGTATCATGAGTCCCCAGAGTCGAAGTCGCCGCTGTGGTCCCATCTCGGTGATGGTTTTATCTGCAAATTTTAAACAGATAGCCTGGTCGTCACCAGGTGATAGGTTCTGGTCTAATTGTGTCGTGGTCACTCTGTGAAATCGGAGGTAAGGGTTAGATGATCCATATTTTTATAGTCGTAACATCTCGATCACTTCATGTCCCTGTCTGGGCTGCCGTCGGTTTTGTATTTGAGCCTGCTGTGCTCGAGCCTGCACGATGAACCATCGAAATATTATGCAAACTCTAATTAACACCACTATTCCTCCAAACATCGCAGTCTGCTTTACTGTTAGGTTGGGTTTGTGGACTCCCCCGACCCACCGTGGGATACATTGGCTCGATTGCCATAGGTGATGGTGCTTTGGCTGCACAATGCACTATCCGTCTGGTCCTGTTTTTTAAATCTCTTCCAGCTTATTTATCTTAGCTTTTAACTCTTGACCAGCTAGTTCTGTTTTATTTTTATTCTGTCTATCCCACCATTTCCACTGTCTGTCAGGTGAGTCTTCTCCATTTTAGTAAGAAATTCAAATTACTAAGGTCCAGTGTAAAACAGCTGTCAATGGAAGGGTTAACTCCTTTACAGGTTTGTAAGAAATCCTCATGTCATTACGTGACTTCGCGTAATCATCCAAATCTTTGTGCCTTCAAGACTTGCTTAGAAATTAGGAATCCGTTAAAACAGCAGAAATCATTAGTAAAGTGGTCATAATAAACATTTTCTCATCGGGAAAGGCAGCATTTTAGATTAAACTCCATTTTTTTCCTTAACATCTAATTGAAGTACTTGCCAAATATTTTTTTTTTAAATGAGAGCACATATTTTTAATAGCTATATTGTTTACTGAAATCCAATTTTCACACGAGCCGTATACATGCCAACATTTCGGGTTTTTTTAACGGTCCCGTTCAATGGGCAAATCTTGTGTTTTATTTCTCTCTCTGCTGAGTTCGCATAGCTTATTTATTTTCTCCTCGTTATTTTCAAAACCCTCCTGCTTGCTTCGACTCTTCCTGACTTTTCTTGATTAACAACGTCTATTCTGGAAATCTTTTCAAACTGCAGTGAAACTTTCTCGTAAGTTCAAATCATTAGCAATGGAGAGTGTCTCTTATCTCCTCCAATTTTTTTTCCTTTTCCCTATCAAACCAATATCTTTTTCACAGCCAATATCAACTAGTGTTTAGTAAGTTATGTCTTTTTCCATCGCAAACCCTTTTTTTCAGCACTTATTTATACGTTACATCTTTTTTTCCAAACCTTTTAGTTTTATTTTTTAAATGTGATCAGAATTAACTTTTTGTTTTAAATATATCGCATTTTGTTGTGCATTTTCTTAACCAGTGGTACTTGAAACCTTCACAACAAAATTGACTCTTCACTATTCCCATCCTAATTTCTGCTCCCCTTTTGAAGAATTTGTATTTATTTTTGAATACCAAATGTCAAATATGGTATTACAGGATTTTTTTTGCCTAACTTCCGTTTTAGAAGCTGATCAAAAACACTAATCTTTTGCACTGTAACTTCAAACTTGTGGTACTATATCTCATAAATGACATATTTTTTAAGCTTCATTTCCAGACGCAGTATGTGTACTTTTATTAAAAAGGTTTCCAATTCCAAGATTTTCCTGTTCAACCAAAATGTTTATCAATGAGAATCACGTGAAATATCTAAAAATCCCAATTAAAATATTGTATTGCCAATCTGTAATTTAAAAATCTATTTCCTGAGCTAAAAGCTTTTGCGTCAAGGTTTTACACAAAGAAAAAATGGGAGCGTACTTCCCCAGCCTGCAGCCTCGAGAGACACAGGCTTTTTTTAAAGGCATGACAGCTTCTGTTCTCCATTTTTTATCTCATTCCTGGACAGATATTCACAAAAGTCTCTTTTCATTCAACAAATGTTATTGTTTGGCTTGCTCTATTCTTGGATCCATACTTCACTTAAGATAATCACTGTCAGGTTTTTTTTATTTCTTACATATTGATTAACTTCCTCTGTTAATTTTATGTGGATTTGAAGAAACAAGACCACGGCTTTCTCCTCTTTATCTTTCCTTTCCTTCTCCCACCATTCCCGTTGATTTGCTGGCGGGTCCTGACAGTTCCATCCTGACTTAATCATCTTTAAATTCGTTTCTTTTGTTTTTCTGCCAGGTGGCGGGTAAGGGACCCTTCTCGTCCCCACTCGAGATTACTTGCTTTATTGGCCATTCCTTGGTACGACTAGAACCATTCGGAATCGACTCTCAGAGGTCCACTTTCTTCCGAGCGTAACTTGGAGCAGACCGTCTGCTGGCTACTGTCAGGTCACAATTTCTGCTATTACACAAACTTATACAATTCTTAAAACGCGTTTAAGCAATTCCCGCAGTGCCCCACGCCTCCTTAACGACGACCTACCACCGTTTTGTCTATCGGTCCGACCCTGTTATCTGGTTTCGTTTCCTTTGGTCGCTGTGCACCGCCTGGTCTCCGGGGTATATTTTCAAATCACGCTACTGGCTCAGGGAGATGTCACTCGGTATCACGATCCCAAGGTCTAAATGTGTTCCCTACGCCTACTTAGTTCCTGGCCGTCACGTGGGACAAAAGTCCTCTTAATTCAGGCACAGGCTAGGCCTTTGAGATTATAGACCATCTCGTCATGTCGATCAAGCGGCCTCCACCTTCCGCACCTTTTATAATTAAAAATGTTTATACTCACCCGGATTTTTCAAGGACGTCCAGCAACTACAGGAAATCGTGTTCGTGACACCACTGTTAGCGCAAATGTTTTCGTGGAAGAATCACTCGACACTCGGGATCGGTTCCAATGCCAAAACGGCTTTTATTACGCCGGCGGAGAGAGAGCCGCTGGTCCAAATCCAGGCTCTCTACACTGCCGAGCAAAGAAATTCATCGGTACTTATATGTTTTACAATAGTTCATTGCAGTTCCTCAGTCCACTTCGCCTGGACACAATCCAATCATAATGATTATAGATAACATATAGGTTTAAATGGGCCAACAGAATTAACCCCGGTACATCAGGGGGCTGCATGATCAGTTCATGACAGTTTGGGGCTGATTCTTATCCGTGTGATGTTTTCCAGACCCCCCTTATCTTCGTTAATCATGGGTGCCGCCGGTGCCCAGCTCCTTTTCTCCGTAGTTGCTTGGCACCCCATCTGTGGGTCACTGACTTGAGGACATTCCGTACCAGCTACCGCAATGTTCTTTATACTATCTTGCCTCAAGTTGTTGATTCAAGACAATCCTGGTACCAGGCTCTGCAGGGTCAGCGCTCAGTCAGCACTTTGAGCTAACTTGGCTGACCGAGCCCCCATCATGCTTTTCTAAGCCCCCTGGCAGCCATTTTATATCTGGCAAACATTTTAAACATACATACATTTATATATTCACTGGATGCCTTTGCCTTCCGACAACATTGTCTTTCAATTTGGTTATTTACCGTTTTTACCTGCTTGTTTCCTCTCTCTTTCAAACTCACTTTCTTTATTTTTGCTTTCTAATTCCAGCATTACTCCCCTCCCGACTGAATCTATTCTCAGGTCCATCCCCTTGCCAAGCTAGTTTAAACCCTCCCCAACAGCACTCGCAAACCGCCACACCCGCCACCCCGCCCCCCGAGAGGATATTGGTACCGGCTCTGTTTCGGTGCAAACTGTCCGGCTTGTAAAGTTCCAACCTACCCCAGAAGTGGTCGCGATGCCTCAGGAAACTAAAGCACTCCCGCCTGCACCATCTCTCCAGCCACGTATTCATCTGCTCTATCCTCCTATTTCTGTACTCACTACCTCGTGGCACCGGGAGTAATCTGGAGATTACTTCCTTTGAGGTCCTGCTTTTTAATGTCTCTCCTAGCTCCCTAAATTCTGCCTGCAGGACCTCATCTCTCTTGCTACCTATGTCATTGATCCTGAAATGGACCACGACCTCTGGCTGTTCACCCTCTCCCCGTAGAATGGAGGTAATTTTGTTCCCATGCGCCTGCTGCAGTTGTCCTTCTAGGAGGCATGGGTCGCGGATTTTGTATTAGCTGCCGAAGAAGCCTTGGTGAGTTGCTGCAGTGCATCTTGTAGATGGTACACACTGCAGCCACGGTGCGCCGGTGGTGGAGCGAGTGAATGTTGAAGGTGGTGGATGGGGTGCCCATTAAGCGGGCTGCTTTGTCCTGGATGGTGTCGAGCTTCTCGAGTGTTGGAACCGCACTCATCCAGGCAAGTGTAGAGTGTTCCATCAGACTCCTGACTTGTGCCTTGGAGATGGTGGAAAGGCTTTGGGGAGTAAGGAGATGAGACACTCACAGCAGAATACCCAACCTCTGACCTGCTCTTGTTGACACTGTATTTATGTGGCTGGTCCAGTTAAGTTTCTGGTCAATAGTGACCCCCAGGATGTTGATGGTGGGGGATTCGGCAATGGGAATGCCGTTGATAGCCAGGCCTGCTTAAGTTGCATGTTCCTGTCGCTGATTGCTGCCAGGTGACTGTTGGCTCCGCCCCGTGGGTTTACCTTGAACTTCAAACCATAAATTCGGTTCTCCTGAATAAAAGGTGTTTACTGAAATCAACCATCAAATGCCCTGTCATCAACAACAGGGATTCCAGCAATTTTCTGATCACAAAGCGCTTTCAGTCCTTGTCCTTGTCCATAAAATTGCAGACGTGGAAATTCGGGAGTTTAATGATTTTGAAAGGAGAACATTGTTGTCTTGTGCAGTTCCGGTCGGAGAAATGTTTGTGAAAGGAACTTTTTGCAGAGAGAGGGATTGAGCATTTCAGCTTGTTGTTGAACACTTCTCTCTGGGCACTGCTCGAAGCAGTAGCTTGCGAATTGCAGTGACGTTCACGTTCACCTCACATGCGAAAAGTCCCCAGTTCGATTACGGACAATAAACATTGTTGTTGAAACAAAAACATGTCTGCAATAAAATTGAACAAAAACATTCCAGGGTACATTGACGCATGATGCAAGCTACCTCAGGCCTCGGCCAAAGCTCCCTGTACACCGAGCACAGGCTGAGGAAAATCCCAGGGAACAAGATATCCCGGTCAATGGGCGTTCCAGCAACACTGAACAATTGCCCAGTCTGAAACAATCCAGAGTAATAACTTGTAACACAAACATCCAATAGTTAGGATGGCCGAGCGGTTCAAGTTGCTGCGTTCAGGTCAAATATTCTCTGGAGAAATGGGTTCGAATCCCACTCTTAACATTCATTGTTTGTAATTGCAAAATCATTTGTTTTGACACCACTCTTGAGTGCTTTGTGACATCAATCTAAATTATGCAGATCACAGAACAATTATTAAATTATCAACTCTCCCTCAGTTCGCATTTCTTTTATTGTGCAAAGAAGATCATGGGTTCATTGAAGACGTTATCCCGTGAATGCAACATAAAGTTTAAGGCAAACAATTCGCCCAACTCGAACCCACGACTCTGAAATCGTGAATCTCATGCTCCACCGACTGAGCAAGCAGGGATTCTCAACAGCAACCCTGTCAATCCCCTTCAGAATATTTTCCGTTTCAATGAGATCAACTCTCATTCTTCTAAACACCAGAGAGTGTCGGCATATTCTGCGCAATCTCTCACCATAGGACAGTCCTGTCATCCCAGGAATCAATCTGGTGAACGCCTGTTCTACCCCCTCCAAGGCAAGTATATTCTTCCTCAGATAATGATACCAAAACTGTGCACAGTACTCCAGGTGTGGTCTCACCAAGGCCCTGTACCATTGCAGCAAGATTTCCTTACTCTTGTGCTGTGGGCTATATATTAGGTATTATGGGCCGAATGACCTGTTTTTCTGCTGATTCTGCGGTTGTATAAAAAGTTATTAAAATTCGGCCGTCGTTCATATTTGTATTTACTTTATTGTGCAACACATGTGGGTGGATTAATGATGATTGAAATAACTGCTTCGAACACCTGGTGGGAATGGGCGGGGATTTTAAAGCCCCTTGTATTGTGAAATCTTCATATAGACGAACATCTCAATCTTACTCTGTAGGCTTCGTGGCGAGATGGTAGCGCGTCTGACTTTAAATCAGAAGGTTGCGTGTTCAAATCACGTCGGGGTCATTGTTCTTCCAGAAGTAGTAGTTTCTTTGCTCTTTGGCAATAACCAGACCCTTGTTCCAAGGTCTGTCTCACTATTTCCTCGATGTCAGGCAGAGAGACGCCTGCTGCCCTTATTTAATTCATGTGACAGGACACAAAAGTTCAAAATCAACTTGCAGGTGGCCACACACACCGCTGCATAGTCAGGATGGTCCAGCGGTTTAAATTGCTGTGTTTAAGTCGTAGATTTCTCTGGAGGTGTGGGCCTTAATCCTACTTTTGACATTTCTTATTTTTAATCATTAAGCGAAACTCATTGTTTGACACCACGACCAACTCATTAAAAATGTGATTCAGCAGTTTACCTGCTCGCCTAACATCTGCGTCTGACCCGGTGCTGAAAGTGAAGATGTTTCCGCAGTGTAGCGGTTAACACGTTCGCCTCACACATGAAAGCTCAACGGGAGGGAATATATTCTGTAGCTTTCTCCGCATACATTCTCAGGGGCGAGGTTGTTCTCCTGTGAAAAGTCATGAGATGATAAGCATGTAAGGAATCGGGGCTGGAATAGGCCCTTCGGTCCCTCGAGCCTGGTTCACCATTTTAAAAGTTCCTGGCAGTTCCACGATAGCAAGTTTAAACATCTGGGGCGGAGCGAACAGGCGCTTGACTGCAATCAGTGACAGAATAGTATGTTTGACAGAAGCCTGGCAAGCTCAGTCGGTGGAGTACAAGACTTTTAATCACAGGGTCGTGTTTTCAAGACCTACGTGTGACATTTATTTTTCATAGAATTATCGAATGATAGAAGTTTGCAGCACATAAGGAGGCCATTTCGGCCCATCATTTCCTCCCCGGCCAACAAGAGGCGATCCAGCTTCATCCCTCTTTCCAGCTCTGGGTCCATAACCTTGTAGGTTGCGGCACTTCAGGTGCACATCCAAATACTATTTACATGTGGTATCTGCCTCCGCTATTCTTTCAGGCAGCGAGTTCCTGACCCCCACAAATCTCTGCATGAAGAATTTTACCTTCAAATCCTCTTTCAACCTTCTACCAAATACTTTAAATATATTCCCCCTGGTTGATTGCCCCTATGCGATCCACTATATCTAGGCCCGTCATAATTTTATGCATCTCAATGTTGTCTCCCCTCAGCCTCCTCTGTTCCAATGAAAACAAATCCAGTCTATCCAATCTTTCTTCATAGCTAAGATTCTCTACTCCTGTCAACATCCTCGTAAATCTCCTTTCTACCCTCTCGTACAATCACGTAATTCCTGTAATATGGTTACCAGAACTGCACGCAGCACGCCAGCTGTGGCCTAACCAGTGTTTTATACATTTCAAGCATAACCTACCTGCTCTTCTATCCCATACCTCAGCCAATAAAGGCAAGTATTCCGTGTGCCTTCTTAACCATCATATCCAACTGGCCGACTACCTTCAGCGATCTGTGGACATGCACTCCAAGGTCCCTTTGTTCTTCCACACTTCTCAATGTCCTACCATTTAAATGTGTGTATCTTCCTTGTTAGCCCTCTGCAAATGCACTACCTCACACTTCTCTGGATTAAACTCGATTTGCCACTGTTCTGCCCACCTAACCAGTTGATTGCTATCGTCTTGCAGTCCGCAGCTTTCTTCTTATTTATCAACCACGCATCCTACTTTAGTATTACCTAACAACGTTTTAATCATACCTCCCATATTTAAGTTAGATCATTGATGTTCTCACGAAAACAAATGACCTAGCAGTGAGCCCTGCGGAACCCCACTGGAAACATCCTTCCAGTCGCAAAAACACTCCCATCAAACAATACATTTTGCTTCCAGCCTCTGAGCCAATTTTGGATCCAACTTGCAACTTTGCCCTGGATCCCATGGGCTTTTACTTTCATGACCAGTCTTCCATTTGGGAACTTGGCGAAAGCTTTGCTAAATTCCTTATACACTACATCATATGCACTTCCCTCATCGATCCTCTTGGTTACCTCCTCATAAAATTCAATCAAGTGAGTCAGACAAGACATTCCCTTAACAAATCCATGCTGACTATCCATGATTAACCCATGTCTTTCTAAATGCAAATTAAATCACCGATAAATTTTATCCTGCTTTCACGGAAAAATTAATTAACTGATGATCTTTGTTGTGCATGTATAAAATAAGTATACATCCTGTACACTCAATGTCCAATTACATAAGACGACTGGATGTACTTTCACACAGTATAAACTATGCTTGTACCACCAGAGGGTGCAACTGGTGTCGACCTCAGGGTCACCTGTGCACGACAGGTAACTTGGTATAAAAGGGAGCTCACCATGCTGTACCCGCACTCAGGAGCTGTAATAAATGGACTAAGGTCACCAAAGTTCAACTACAATACCTTACCTCGTGGAGTCATTTCGAGGGTGCTTACAGACACAATAACTGGCGCCGAGAATACGATTCTCCACGCGAAAATGGCTAACATTGGCACGTTTGAACAATTTGTCGATGGGGAAGATTGGGAGGCCTTTGCAGAAAGGCTCGAACACTTTATTGCGAATGAGCTGGCGGGAGACGACCCGACCACGCTGGCTGATAAGTGAAGAGCTATCCTGCTCAGCAGTTGTGGGCCCGCCGTCTATGGCCTTATCATTGATTTGCTAGCCCCAGAGAAGACAATAACATATGTGGAGCTCGTAATGCTGATACAGGAACAGCTCAAACCTAAAGAGAGCATCCTCACAGCCAGACGCCGGTTCCATACCCACCGGTGGCCCCAAGGTCAAGAAATTGGAAAACATGCTGCAGACCTGAGACGATTGGCTGCACATGTGATTCTAGCGATCACCTCGCCGAAGCACTGAGGGCCATCTTTGTTATTGGAATCGGCCACGAGGGCCTTCTCCACAGGCTGCTCTCTGCGCACACCACGGTCACCCTGCAGAAGGCAATTAAAGTGAGCAAGGCGTTCATGATCTCGGCCTGCGATTGCGAGTGGATGTCTCACCCGCAGTACTCTAACCCGGCAAGTACTGTGAACCGACTGGTGCCTTTTAGAGGCAGGGCTGCTGCTAGCAGTCTCTTTCAGGGAAGAGAGAACAGAACCCCGAGTTCCACAATCCTGAGTCCGCGACATGGTGCCAACCGGACAACCCCATGCTGGCGCTGTGGAGGAAATCACAGGGCCCACCAGTGCCGCTATGAACACTATTCTTGCTAAGGCTTTAACAGGAAGAGCCACCTCCAGCCAATATGCAAGAGAAATCGTACTCCCCGAGTGAAGAGGAGTTGGCCAATCATCCGAACTCCAGCGACAATGACGTCTACGGAGTGTTTATCTGAACCACCGAGAGTTACCCAGTTGAAAATGGAAGTTGAAATCAACTATGTTGCAGTCACGATGGAGATGGACACAGGGGCGAATCAGTCACTGATGAATCAGGCGGCCTTTGAGAAACTCTGGGACAATCCAACCGATCGCCCTAAAATGATCCCGATCGAAGTGAAACTGCTCACCGACACAAACGATACATCCCAGTCGTTGGCAGCGTGGATGTCCATGTGTTCCATGGTGGCGCGATGCACAGGTTACCTTTGTGGATGGTTGCTGTTGATGGTCCAAAGCTCTTAGGAACAAGGCGGATGAAAAAGATCACTTGGATCTGGGTAAAGCTCCAACCTCCAGCGAACGACGTCCTCCACGGCCCCGATGTTGGATCAAGCACAACACCTGAAAAACCAACCTCCCAACTCGACTGTGACGTGAGGACACAGACCGCTCAACCCAACGGCGAGATCATCCAGCACAAGCGACCCGACCTCACCTCCAGGCTCCAGTGGCAGGACTCCAGAGGAAGAAAATTCATGCAGAAGTTAACTTCCCGGCTTCCGTGGCAGAAACTGGGGAGAAAAGGATCACCGCAGCCTATGTCATGGAGTAAAAGAAGATGGCGTCCGAATCACGAGGTGAAGCGCCAGAAGTCAAGATTGCGGTAGCCAGACCAAAAGGGATCAACACGTGATGCCGAGTGGTGAACCGGATTGGGGTAAAGATAGCAAAACCCTCTTCAAGGAGACCGGCAACCCATCACAATTAAAGCGACAGTTCCACTCTTTATACAGCGATGATGGTGATACATAGGTAAAAGATGTAACTTACAATTTCAAGATTGTAAATGTAACTAATCATGATATGTCGGGTGATTGCGGCCAGAACCAATGTGTTGTGAGAGTAAACGAAGTGATGATGTGCGATGCTGTGATTAACATGAATGCCGACAAAACCAAAAGCAACCTCCCGTCAGCAGCCAGGTCCAGCGACCATATAGCCTGCCCCTCCGGGACAAATGTGATACCCCAGGGAGTGTGGCCACATACAGGAGGAGCGTACCAGCTGCAGGGCTAGCAATCAGTGGACGGCAAAGGCAACACTACCGGTACCCTGCCCCCGATCGGCTCTACCTCTCTGGCCAACAGGGCCAGTACTGGCAGCAAACGGTTTGCACCCTCCTGCCCTCCCAACGGGACCTGGAATGACCAGGCTCCCACTATCGGTGAAGAGCAGCAGGGAGACACCGCAGCCCTCAAAGTAGGACAGGGCGGCCACACAATGCTGTGGCTCTGCCCACCACTTGACAATTGCAAAGGCTCTGAGACTCAGCCAGGTGAGCGATCTGAGCGCACCCAGCTGACAGGGGACACAGCGCCGCCATCAGGCAAGCTGGACATAGCCTGGTTACTCTGGAACGAGTGTTCGCACCCACCTGCACCTGCACAACCCAGGGGCAACACTGTGACACCACGTATGTACTTTACCTGTAAAATGTACTTGTTCATTTCTGCAGAACTGAAACATTGATGTAACTTATCTCATGTTTTTTTGTTCTTTCTGACTGTACAGGTCTGCATATGAATGTGTTGAGCCACACACATTGTCTATGTATGAGGGGAAGGTGGGAATGGATGTAAAGAGTCATGGACACAATGGATCACACCCAGAACCTACTCAACCCCCACTGCAAACTCTAACCATCCACTGCTGACCATTTCCCAATGTCGTGGCAATAAGGACTTGGGGGTTGACAGGGAGAGAGCCAAGCCAAGCATTGACAAGTTGCAAGGGCTTTGGGCACTAAACTCTCGGACCAGAGCACACAATCAAAAGGCCAGTGGCACAAGACTAAGGGGAGAGTGCTGTTGTGTCTGTACACTCAATGTACAGTTGCATAAGTCTACTGGATGTACCTTCAACCTGTATACACTATGCCTGTACCACCAGAGAGTGCAACTGGTGGAGACCTCGGTGTCACCGGTACACGACCGGTAACCTGGTATAAAACGGAGCTCACCATACAGTACCCTCACTCAGGAACTGCAATTAATGGACTTAGGTCACCACAGTTCAAGTACAATACCTTGCCTCATGGAGTCATTACTTGAGTGCTAACAGACACAATAGGAAGAGATTAATCATTAAATGGTAGGACATTGAGAATAGTAGAGGAACAGATCAACCTGGAAGTGCATGTGCACGGATCCCTTAAGGTCGCAGGCAAGGTGGATAAGCTGGTTAAGAAGACATGACGAATGCTGGCCTTTATTAGCCGAGGCACAGAATAAGAGAGCAGGTGGGTTATGCTTGAAAATGAAACACTGGTTTGGCCACAGCTGGAGTACTGCCTGCATTTCTCGTCAGCGCTTTAGAGGAAGGATACTATGATTGCACTGGAGAATTACAGAGGAGATTTCGAGGATGTTATCGGGAGTAGAGAATCTTATCTATGAGGAAAGATTGGATAGGCTGGGTTTGTTTTTCATGGAACAGAGGAGGCTGAGGGCAGACCTCATTGAGGTGCGTAAAATTATGATGGACCTTGATCGAGTGGATAGAAAGGACCCGTTTCCCTTAGCATAGTGGTCAACAACCATTGGCATAAATTTAAAGTCATTGGTCGAAGGTGTATGGGGAATTTTGAGGTGAAAATTCTTCACGCAGAGGTTTGTGGGTCTGGAACTCACTGCCTGAAAGGGTGAGAGGCAGAAATCCTCACCACATTTAAAAAGTGCTTGGATGTGCACCTGAAGTGCCGTAACCTGCACGGTTGTGGACCTAGAGTTGGAAAGTGGGTTTGTGCTGGATAGCCTCTTGTTGGCCGTCACGGTCACGATGGGCCAAAATGGCCTCCTTCCGTGCAATAACCTTCTGATTCGATAATTCTATGAAAAATAATCACCCAATTTGGGGCTGGCAGCTCTGACCCTGTGATTGAGAATCTCATCTTCTACTGACTGAGTGAGCTGGGCTTCTGCAAAATGCAACTTTTTGTCGTTTATTACAGACAGGCGCCTGTTGGCTCCGCCCCAGATGTTTAAAGTTGCTGTCGAGGAACTGCCAGCATCTTCTTGAATGGTGGACCAGGCTCAATAGGCCGAATGGCCTACTCCGGCCCCTAATTATTTCATGTTTATGATCTTATGATCTTTCACAGGAGAACAAACTCGCCCTGAGCATGCATGAGGAGAAATCTCCATAAAATATTACCGCATGGTGAGCTTGCGCGTTTGAGGCGAACGTGTTAACCGCTGCACTGCGGAAACATTTTCACTTTCAGCAGCAGTTCAGACGGAATTGTTGAGCAAGCAGGTTTACTGCAAAATCACACTTTTTCGAGTTTGGTCGTGCTGTCAAACAATGAGTTTCGCTTAAAGATGAAAAGCTGGAAATGTCAGAAGTGTGATGTGAACCGACAACTCAAAATGACACTTTTACTTGAACACACAACCTTAAACCGCTCGGCCATCCTGACTATAGCGGGATATATGTGGCCAACTGCAGGTTAGTTTTGCACTTTTGTGTCCGGTCACATGAAATAAATGATGGCAGCAGGCGTATCTCTGCCTGACACCGATGAAACAGTGAGACAGAACTTAGAGCAAGGGTCTGGCTATTGCGAAACAGCAAAGAAAATATTAGTTCCCGACTTCTCCTAAAGAACAGTGACCTCGACGTGATCTGGGCTCAGACGCGCTACCGTTGCGCGATGAGGTCGATACAGCACATAGGAAATGTTTGTCGACATGAACGTTTCTCAATACAAGGGGCTTTAAATTCCCCGCCCATTCCCACCAGGTGTCTGAAGCAGCGCTCATCTGCCAGTGATCGTATGTTTTTTTGTGAAACTTTTGTGTTGCTTTCATGGGAAAACATCATTAATTAACCCATCACCTTCTTTTGCACAATGAAAGAAATGCTAACTGAGGCATAGTCGATACTTCAACCATTTGTTTCTGTGCTTTGCATAGAAACATAGAAAGAAAGAAGGATAGAAAACAGGATCAGAAGTCGGCCATTCGCCCCTTCGAGCCTGCACCACCATTCAATATGATCATGGCTGATTATTAACCTCAGTACCCCTTTCCTGATTTCGCTCCATACCCGTAAGGGCCACAATTAACTCCCTTTTGACTATATCTAACGAACTAGCCTCAACAACTTTTTGTGGTAGAAAATTCCCTAGGTTCAGAATTCTCTGATTGAAGACGTTTCTCCTCATCTCGGTCCTAAATTGCTTACATCTTGTCCTTAGATTGTGACCCCTGGTTCCGGACTCCCCCAACATTGGGAACATTGTACCTGAATCTAACCTGACTAATCCCGTATTTATTTCTATGCGATTCCTTCTCATTCTTCTCAATTCCAGTGAGTATAAGCCTAGTTGATCCAGTCTTTCTTTACATGTCAGTCCTGCCATCTCGGGAATCAGTCTGGTGAACCTTCGCTGCACTCCCTCAATAGCAAGAACGTCCTTCCTCAGATTAGGAGACCAAAACTATACACAATATTCCAGGTGAGGCTTCTACAAGGCCTGCATCTGCGCACATACAGAGGCTGAACTCCAGGATATAGTCGACGTATTTACTGAGGCGTATGAAATCATGGGCCTTACGCTGAACATCCGTAAGACATAGGTCCGCCACCAGCCTGTCCTCACCGGACAGCATTACCCCCCAGTCATCAAGTTCCATGGAGCGGCCCTCGACACCGTGGACCACTTCCCATATTTCGGGAGCCTCCTTTCAACAAGAGCAGGCATCGACGACGAGATCCAACACAGCCTCCTTGCGCCAGCGCAGCCTTCGGCCGCCTGTGGAAAGGAGTGTTTGAAGACCAGGCCCTCAAAACTGCCACCAAGCTCGTGGTCTACAGGGCTGTTGTAATACCTGCCCTCCTGTAATATTCAGAGATATGGACCATGGACAATAGACACCTCAAGTTGCTGAAGAAATATCACAAACGATGTCTCCACAAGATTATACAAATCCCCTGAGACGACAGACGCACCAAATCAACGACCTTATTTAGGCTACCGTCCCCAGCTTTGAAGCACTGACCATACACGATCAACTACGCTGGGCAGGCCACATAGTCGGCATGCCAGACACGAGACTCCCAAAGCAAGTGGTTTAATCAGAGCTCCTTCATGGCAAACGAGCCAATGTTGGGCAGCATAAAATCTATAAGACACCCTCAAAGCCTCTCTGATAAAGTGCAACAACCCCACTGACATCCAGGAGTCCTGGCCCAAGACCACCCTCAGTGGAGGAAGTGCATCCGAGAGGACGCTGTGCACCTCGAGTCTCAACGCGACCTGCATGCAAAAATCAAGTGCAGACAGCAGAAAGAGCGTTCGGCAAACCTGTCCCAGCCATATCTTCCCTCAACGACTATCTGTCCCACCTGTGACAGGGTCTGTGGCTCTAGTATTGGACTGTTCAGCCATCATAGAACTAATTTAGGAGTGGAAGCAAGTCTTCCTCGATTCTGACGGACTGCCTACATAGATTTGAAAATGCATGGATACCCCCCAGTGTTTGGATTCACTGAAAAGAAAATTCGATTTGGGCCTATTAAACATAAAGTTTGGGATCCTAAGAAGCATATGGAAGAAACCTACAAGTCTTAACCAAGTTTGAAATTTTAAAAGGCATGTTTGGGCCTGTGGGGAAAAGCTGCAGTGACAGAGGGGTGTGATTTAGATTTTGGATATTGTAGCTAATCAGTTTTTCTGTGGGAGTTGTTTAACCGTAGTCAGGCCCCCAGAAAACATTAGCATTTAAACAATCGACCACGGAAGAAACATTATCCACCCCACTCACATGACCCAAATATCACATACATATTCCAACACCTTTTCAACATGTATAGAAATATCTGGCTCATCCGAGACTTACCGATGCCAAAGCAGTGCAATTACAATGGTCAAGAGTTCATCAGTTCATAAAGAAGGAGTATCACCATCCCAAAGTCTATCAACACCAGATTTGAACATTGAATCAAGTCACAGTTAGCTAGTCCGCCGTAACTTAGACAAACATGACCATTTAAAATCAATGGGCAGCAAAACTCAAACAAAAGAAACGTTAGATTTGGCACGAAGTTTAAGCAGCCTCTCAGAGTATAACTGGGGCCTATCGTATCAAGTGCAACCTATTTTTCTGACCAGTACTTTGGAACAACAAGATCAAGATCGAGAGCACAGAGCGAGAAAACCAAGGAAGAGACATCACGACATCAGAGAAAAGAACTTCAAAAAAACAATTAGTGGAACATCAATACCAACTGACTTGTTAACAGCCATCAACCGGACCACCGCGACCGACGGACCCAACCAGAAAAAATCAACCACCAAGAAAACAAGGGGTGCACGCAAGTTTTCCACTCCACAATTTGTGCCTCGACTGTCCAGCAGGTAAAAATTAGCGAAACAACTTAAAACCCTATTGATGACCGGCTTCGGGACAATCAGAATACTTCATCACAGACAAGGCACCAGAAGGCTGGAAGGTAGATCACACCGGCTGCGGGAGAACTGGTTGGCGGTGACATGGAAGTGTCTGCAGTGTGCGGGACCAGACTGCTTCCACACATCCACAATGAATGTCCCACCCTTTATTTAGGAAAAGTACAACTGAGAGTGAAAAAGTTGCATCACGGTCAGAGCAATCTGAAGCTTTAACAGACTGACACCAGAGTTTGCGATTGTAATGTCTGTCAGCATGTAATGCTTGTAGCTCCACACTGTGGATGTGGACTTATTGTGTACTGCAACTGTATGGTTAATCATTAAACTGAACAGGCTCTTTCCGGAGATTTCCGAGAGAGCAGCCTGCATGTCAGGAAGCTGTGTGTGCTGTGTTCTGTGAAGATATTACAGAGATGTCTTGCAATATGTGTATCGATCAGTCTCTGTAGTGCAATGGATTAGTGCTTTCAGCTATGAACTGCAAGTTTGGTGGATCGTAGCCCATTCAGAGACAAAGCCTTTAATTATTTTTCTCAGAGGAGTCGGTGCCATGCAGTTCCAGATTGGCAATGTGCGTTTTGGCTGCACGAATATATTCCGCAACCATTGACAGCTGTGCTGTTATCAATTAATATCAACTGTTACTTGCATTTTCGCATGGTTCTTCGTTTGTCTCATCGCCATTTGATCCGCTCATAATAAAGAATGAAACTGAGTACTGTGAACAATGAGGAAGTGTGACATCAGCTCCTTTAATAAGACTCCAGAGTGCTTATATACCATGCTCCCAATGGAAGCTGGGAACCGTTGGGACTCCAACAGGTAGGCCGTCTGGTGGTGGTGTGATACAGGTGGCGAAGGGTTAAATACATCACACAAGGTATGTACAGTAATCAACCATCAAAAGCCCTGTCATGAACCACAGGGTTTTCCGGCAATTTTCTAATCGCAAAGCGCTTCCAGTCCTTGTCGTTAAAATTGCAGATGTGGGAATTGGGTAGTTTAATGACTTTGAAAGGCGAACATTGTTGTTTGGTGCAGTTCCGGTCAGAGAAATGTTTGTGAAAGTAATTTTTTGCAGAGAGAGTGATTGAGCATTTCAGCATGTTGCGTAACACTTGTCTCTGGGCACTGAGCTAAACAGCAGTTTCCATAGAGTGGCAATTATCAGGTTTGATTCACGAACGAAATTCCCTGTTTCGAGCCCGTGCGGAAACATTATTTTTGAAGCAAAAATTTGTCTGCAATATAATTGAACAGAAGCAGTCCCGGGTACATTGTCGCATGAGCAATGAACATTTAAAACCAATCTCCTCAAATACAGAGTGTGTAAAATCAGATAGGGGATAAAACTTCATCAAGTATTAAAATGTCATGATTTACGAAAGTTCAGATATTGAATTTCGACTGTGCCTTTTCGCATTTCTTTCATTCTGCAAAACAACGCAACCTGTTTATACCAGCAGGTATAAGCTGCATTTGAAACCCGCAAACAACTCAGTAATTATTAACTCTTCCCCAGTTCCAAAGCTCAGAGTGTTATTGTCCTTGGCTGGGATGCAAGTTACCTCTGACCCGGGCCAAAGCTCCCTGTTCACCGAGCACAGCCTCAGGAAAACCCTGGCGGAGATGATATCCCGTTCATTAGGCCTTCCCGCAACACTGAACAAGCGCCCGGTCTGAAACATTCTAGAGTAATAACGTAGAATTGAAGCAGCCTACAGTCAGGATGCCGAGCGGTCTAAGGTGCTGCATTCAGATCGCAGTCTCTTCTGGAGAAATGATTTTGAATCCCACTCCTGACGAACATTGTTTTTAATTACTAACTCATTTGTTTTGACACCATTTTGCAGTGCTTTGGGACATACATCTAACTTCATAAAATTACTCCACTTCAATTACAAATGGTGTTATCAAAGTTACTTCCTGAACTGGGAATCGTTCCCGGGTGGCTCTCATGAAAGGAACGGTTTTGTGAAGCATTGAAAGGCGCCCTCTAAATATCTCGCACTGTTAATTTAAAAACACGGTTATAATTTGTTTCAGTGCAAAAGAAGGCAGGCTCGTACGCCAAATGGCCGACTCCTGCTCCTGGTTCTTGTGTTCTTATGCAGAGGACAGAACAAATGATTAAATTATCAACTCTCCCTCAGTTCGCATTTCTTTCACTGTGCAAAAGAAGATTACGGGTTCATTCATGATGTTTTCCCGTGAAAGCATCATCAAAATGTAAGGAATGCAATTTGCCCAACATGGTGCTCGAACCCAAAACCCTGAGATTAAAAGACTCATGATCTACAGACTGAGCTAGCCAGGCTTCGCAGAATCGACCCTCTCAATCTCCTTCGGAATATTGTCCGTTTCAATGAGGTCATCTCTTTCTTTTCAACTCGAGAGAATATCGGCATATTCAACACAATCTCTCACCATAGGACAGTCCTTTCATCCCAGGAACAATCTGTTGAACCTCCGTTGTACCACCTCCAAGGCAAGTGTATCCTTCCTCAGATAAGGAGATCAAAACTGTGCGCAGTACTCCAGGTGTGGTCTCACCAGGACCCAGTACAATTTTAGCATGACTTCCTTACTCTTGTACTATGAGCTATATATTAGGTAATATGGGCCGATTATCCTATTGTTCTGCTGATTCTACGGTGGTATAAAAAGTTATTAAAATTCGAAAGTCGCCCAGCAAATATATTTGTATTTCCTTCAGTGTGCAACACACGCGGGTGGATTAATGATGATTGAAAAAATTATTCAGTATCTCACAGACTTGACTTATTTTTAAGGAAGGATGCACTTGCCGAGGAGGAGGTACAACGGAGGTTCACCAGATTGATTCCTGGGGTTCGAGGACTGTCTTAAGTTGAGAGATTGTGTAGAATGGACCGATATTCTCTAGAGTTTAGAAGAATGAGAGGTGATCTCAGTGAAACATGCAATATTCTGAAGGGCATTGACAGGGTAGATGCTGAGAGGTTGTTTCCCCCGGGTTGGAGTGTCGAGAACCAGGGGCATAGTCTCTGGTGAAGTGGTAGGCCATTTATGACAGAGATGAGGAGGAATTTCTTCACTCAGAGAGTTATGAATCTGTGGAATTCTCTGCCCCACAGGCCTGTGGATGCTGAGTCTCTGAATATATTCAAGGCTGCATTAGATATAATTTTGGAGTCTCAGGGAATCAAGGGATCGTGAGGTCTACCGGGAAAGTGAAGTTGAGATCGACGATCAATCATGATCTTATTGAATGGAGGAGCAGGCTTGAGGGGCCGTATGGCCTACTACTGCTTCGATTTCTTACGTTGTTACCTGTGCTGGCTCTGTGAAAGATATTTCCAATTAGTCCCATTCCCCAGCACCCTGCAAATGTTTCTTTTTGAACTATATTTCCCTTTGGAAAGATAATATTGAATCTGCTTCCAAAACCCGATCAGGCAGAAAAATATTCACATTAATTTTATACAGTCCCATTTTCAACAGTACTTTCCCTGCTTTGCATGTCATGAATTATTATCCCTTCTCATTTTAAACACTGCATTTTGGGACATTGCTTTAAAATGTTTGGTGCCTGTGACACCAGCCTTTGTTAGATTTAGTCACACACCATGCTGACTTGGAAATATATCGGTCGTTCCTTCATCGTCACTGGGTTAAAAGCCTAGAATTCCCTCCCTGCCACTCTGTGGGAGCAGCTTCACCACACGGACTGCAGCGGTTCAAGACGGTGGCTCACTACCACCTTCTCAAGGGCAATTATGGTTGGGCAATAAATTCTGGCCTTGCCAGTGACACCGAGATCCCGTGAACTAATATAAAAAAGCACTATTTTCGGAGTCTGGTTCCAAATATTCATTGCTGACGACACCAGGAATCTGGGACAACTTTTCTCAAATTGGGCTCAAATCTGGAGTGGTAATTCCTACCGTGCACAGGAAATAGAATCAGTATTGAAGATAAGTTCATATGTTACTGATTTTCAGAATCAACGCAGTTAGATTTGAAATAAAGTGAAAGAATTTTATAGTGAAAGGATTTTGAAATTAATTGTGATTTGTCTTCCGGTTTTTAATTCAACTTTGTGGCGTCTGTCTGCCGTTCATGTCTCTGTTGAATAAGGACGCAGGGGTTTCACGTTGACCAGACTGCACTGCTCCTGATATTTGTGAGCTCATCGGTTATAATGAGATGTTTCTGACTCCTCGGTCAGTGCCAACTTTAGCTCAGCCGTTACTTTGTCGTGCAAACTTTTTGAAAAGTTGAATTTGTCTCAATGCAATCGCTGCCTGCTGTATTTGTTGTCATTTTCAATGCCCTTCTTTCACATGGAAACAAATTGTCGCCATGTTTTTAAATTAGCACTGCGAGATTTTTAGAAGCATCTTTAAATGCTTCACAAAATAATTCAGATCACTACAGCTATCCGGGTTCGATTCCCAGTTCGGGAAGTAATTTTGCGACCACCGTTTTTAATTGAAGTGAAGTTATTTAATTAAATTACAGAGATGACCCAAAGCACTTCAGAGTGGTGTCAAAACAAATGAGTTTGGTAATTAGAAATAAGGAATGTCAGAAGTTGGATTTGAGTTTCTGGGATGGAATATAAATTACCCTCTGTGCACTGGAACTGGGAAGAGTGAATAATTAATGAGTTGTTTCCGGGTTTGAAATGCGGCTTCGATCTGCTGGTATTAACCGATAGCATTGTTTAGCAGAATGAAAGAAATGATAACATGATCACTGAGGGACAGTCGAAACTTCAACAACTTAATTTTAATAATTTGTGAAACTTTAATCATTGAGGAAGTTTTATTCCCTTTCTGATTTTACACACTCTGTATTTTTGGAGACTGGTTTTAAATGTTCATTGCTCATTATGGCATCACAGACGTTTACAGCACGGAAGGAGGCCATCGTCGCATGAGCAATGAACATTTAAAACCAGTTTTTGTTTCATAAATAATGTTTCTGCCCAGGCTCGAAAGGGGAACTGTGACGCAAACGTGATAACCGCTGCACTACGGAAACTGCTGCTTAGCTTATTTCCCAGAGAGAAGTTTTCAGCGACAAGCTGAAATACTCTAGCCCTTTTTCTGCAAAAAATTCCTTTCACAAACATTTCTCTGACCAAAACTGAACAAAACAAAAATGTTCCTTTCAAATGTGCAAATTATTTTCATTAAAATTTTATTTTGCTTTCATGGGATAAAATAATTAATGAATCGATAATCTTCTTTTGCACAATGAAAGAAATGCTAACTGAGGGAAAGTCAATATGTCAATGATTTGTTCTGTGCTCTGCATGTTTGGAATGTAGCCCAATTTGCTGATGATACAAAGGCAGGTGGGAAAGCAAGTTGCGAGGAGGATACAAACAATCTGCAAAGCGTTATCGATAGGCTCAGTGGGTGGCCATAAATTTGGCTGATGGAGTATAATGTGGGAAATATGAGGTTGTCCACTGTGGTAGCAATAATAAAAAAGCAAATAATTATTTAAATGGGGAGAGTTTATGAAATGCTGTGGTGCAGAGTGGCCTGCGGGTCCTTGTACATGAAACACAAAAGGTTAGTATGCAGAAACATCCTCTCTGCATCCACCTTGTCAAGCCCCCTCAAAATCTTATACGTTTTGATAAGATATCCTCTCCATCTTCCGAATTCAAATGTGTAGAGACCCAAGCTACTCAACCTTTCCTCATAAGCTAGGCCCCTCATCTCCTGAATCAACCAAGTGAACCTTCTATGAACTGCCTCCAAAGCAGGTACAACCTTTCTTAAATATGGAAACCAAAACTGCACGCAGCATTCCAGTTCTGGCCTCACCAATACCCTGTATAACTGCAACAAGACTTATTTTCTTTTGTACTCAATCCCATTTGTTATAAAGGCCAAGAATCCATTGGGCTTCCTGATCACTTGCTGGACCTGCATACTAACCTTGTGTGTTTCATGCACAAGTACCCGCAGGTCCCGCTGTACTGCAGCACTTTGCAATTTTGCTCCTTTATATAACAACTTATCTTTGATTTTTTTTCTGCCAAAGTGCATAACCTTGCACTCTCCAACATTATACTCCATCTGCCAAATTTCTGCCCACTCACTTAGCCTGTCTATGTCTTTTTGCCGATTTTTTGTGTCCTCACCTGTTCATTACATCCTCATTAATTCCAGCAAATTTGTCAAACATGATTTCCGTTTTATAAAACCATGCAGACTCTGCCTGACTGATTTTTTTTTTTACAAAGGTCGGAGGAGCAGTGACCGGAGGATGTGGGAGCAGCGACCTGTAAAGGCCCAGCGGGAGTCCGGAGATCGGCGGCAGTCGGAGGAGCAGCAAACCTGAGGACTGGGAGAAATTTAGAATTCAGTAGAGGATGTCAAATAGTTTAATTAGGAACGGGAAAATAGAGTATAAGAGGAAGTTTGCTGGGAACATAAAAACTGACTGCAAAATCTTCTATAGATATGTGAAGAGAAAAGATTAGTGAAGACAAACGTAGGTCACTTGCAGTCAGAATCAGGTGAATTTATAATGGGGAACAAAGAAATGGCAGACCAATTGAAAAAATACTTTGGTTCCGTCTTCACGATGGAAGATACATATAACCTGCCGGAAATACTAGGAAACCGAGGGTCTAGCGAGAAGGAGGAAACTGAAGTAAATCTTTATTAGTCAGGAAATTGTGTCAGGGAAATTGACGAGATTGAAGGCGGATAGTTCTCCAGGGCCTGAGAGTCTGTATCCCAGAATACTCAAGGAAGTAGCCCTAGAAATAGTGGATGCATTAGTGATCATTTTCCAACAGTCTATCGACATTAGATGAGTTCCTATGCACTGGAGACGAGCAAATGTAACATCACTTTTTAAAAAAGGATGGAGAGAGAAAACGGGTAATTATAGATCTGTTAGCCTGACATCAGTCATGGGGAAATTGCTGGAATCAATTATTAAAGATGAAATAACAGCGCATTTGGAAAGCAGTGACAAGATCGGTCCATGTCAGCATGGATTTGTGAAAGGGAAATCATGCATGTCAAATCTTCTAGAATTTTGTTGAGAATGTAACTAGTAGCGTCGACAATGGAAAACCAGTGGATGTAATGTATTTGCACTTTCAAAAGGCTTTTGACAAGGTCCCACACAAGAGATTAATGTGCAATATTAAAGCACATGGTATTGGGGATAATGTATTGACGTGGATAGAAAACTGGTTGGCAGACAAGTAGCAGAGAGCAGAGATAAGTGGGTCCTTCTCAGATGACAGGCAGTGACGAGTGGGATGCTGCATGGCCCAGCTATTTACAATATACATCAATGATTTAGATGAAGGAATTGAGTGTAATATCTCCACGTTTGCAGGTGACTCTAAGCTGGGCGGCGGTGTGAGCTGTTAGGAGGATGCTACGAGGTTGCAGAGTGACTTTAACCGGTTAGGTGAGTGGGCAAATACATGGCAGATGCAGTACAATGTGGATAAATGTGACGTTATCCACTTTGGTGATAAAAACGTGAAGGCAGAATATTATCTGAATGGCGGCAGATTAGGAAAAGGGGAGGTGCAACGTGACCTGGGCGTCATGGTACATCAGTCATTGAAAGTTGGCATGCAGGTACAGCAGGTGGTGAAGAAGGCAAAGGGCATGTTGGCCTTCATAGCTAGGGGATTTGAGTATAGGAGCAGGGAGGTCTTACTGCAGATTTACAGGGCCTTGTTGAGGCGTCACCTGGAATATTGTGTTCAGTTTTGATCTACTAATCTGAGGAAGGACATTCTTGCTATTGAGGGAGTGTAGCGAAGGTTCACCAGACTTATTCCTGGGATGGCAGGACTGACATATGAGGAGAGACTGGATCGACTGGGCCTGTATTCATTGGAGTTTTGAAGAATGAGAGGGGATATCATAGAAACCTGTAAAATTCTGAGCGACTGGACAGGATAGAGGCAGGAAGAATGTTCCCGATGTTGCAGAATATTCCAGAACCAGGGATCAGAGTGTAAAGGATAAGGAGTCAGCCATGTAGTACTGAAATGAGGAGAAACTTATTCATTCAGAGAGTTGTTAACCTGTGGAATTCTCTGTCGCAGAGAGTTGTTGAGATCAGTTCATTAGATATATTCAAGAGGGAGTTAGATGTGGCCCTTGTGGCGAAAGGGATCAAGAGGTATGGAGAGAATGCAGGAAAGGGATAGTGAGGTGAATGATCAGCCATGATCATATTGAATGGTGGAGCTGCTCGAAGGGCCGAATGGCCTAATACTGCACCTATTTTCTATGTTTCTATGTGTCTTTGTCCTGCTACTGCTATTTAAACAATGGACTCCAACATTTTCCCAACCACAGACGTTAGGCTAACCGGTCTATATTTTCCTGATTTTTATCTCCCTCCTTTTTTTAAGAGGGACATTACATTTGCAGTTTCCCAATCTGCTGGGTCCTCCCCAGAATCCAGGCAGTGCATGTCCACAGATCCCTGAAAGTAGCAGGCGAGATAGATAAGTTGGTTAAAAAGGGATATGGAATGCTTGCCTTTATTATCCGAGGCATAGATTACAAGCGATGGGGTCGGTGGGGCAGGTTTGGCCACAACTGGAGTATTGCATGCAGTTCTGCTCGCCGTATTACAGGAAGGACGTGATTGCACAGAAGATGGTACAGAGGAGATTTACGAGGACGTTTCTGGGAGTGGAGAATTTTAGCCATGAGGACAGATTAGATAGGCTGGATTTGCTTTCCATGGAACAGAGCCTGAATGGAGACCCAATTGAGTGTATAAAATTATGAGGGGCCAAGATATAGTGGATAGAAAGGGCCTATTTCCCTTAGCAGAGGGGTTAACAAGGAATCATAAATTTAATGTAACTGGTAGAAGGTTTAGAGGGGAAGTGTCTTCACGCAGAGGGTTGTGGGGATCTGGAACTCACTGCCTGAAAGAGTGGTAGAAGCAGAAACCCTCACCACATTTAAAAAGTACTTGGTTGTGCACCTGAAGTGCCGTAACCTCCAGGGTTATGGACCTGGAGCTGGAAAGTGGGATCACTCAAAGTTATCTATTTATTGGTGAAATAAAGACCAATTAATAAATAAGGGAGCCATTTTGCCAGTAGAATAAATAGCAAATAAAAACTGCAAATGCTGGAAATTTCAGCAGGTTAGTCAGCATTTGGCAGGAGATTAAACACACGTCTGATTGTTCCTCTATTGCAAGTTTAAACACAATCTTTCTGTTTGGTATTGAACCAGAGACTTTTCACATGCAAGGCAAATGTGATAACCGCTACACTACAGAAGCCGATGAGGCAATAGCCCCAAAAGACGGATGATGACCAGTTAACTCCATCTGTGCTGATTGGGAAAGTCTGTCTCACTATTTCCCTGGTGTCAGGCAGAGAAATTCCTGCTGCCCTCATTTATTTCAGGTGACAGGATATAAAAGTTCAAAATGAACCTGCAGGTGGTCAGAAACAGCACTGCATAGTGTAGGGGGTGGTGTGTGGGGTCAGGTTCACCTCTGACATTCTGAGCAGTTCGAATCACTCCCACTCCCTGGGTTACAAACTCTGAATTTATTTATGGTATGTGACAAAGTGCAAGAGAAAACTGCTTTGGTGCAAAATAACTTCGATTTTATTAAAGGCAAGAAAATTCAATGTCAATCTTATAATCACTTAATTAGTGAACAGGCCATCGCACATCCAAAGGGGTGACAGATGAATAATACACCTCCCACCTCCCAATACCTAACACTGACTAGGTTAAACTCCAGGGCAAATGGGGACTATGCTCACCGATCCTTTAATGGTATTTGGTGGTGCTTCACGATTCGGGGTTCGCTGGATTCTGTAGGTTCTGCTTGCCGTAGCCCGAACGTCGGAGAAGACTTCTTACTGTGTAGTCTTCAGTTGGAGAGTGTCCGCTGATACGGTAGCGCGCGTTTGGTCTTCTGGGGCAAGTACCCGTACCCGTTTTCTTTCATTAGAAATAGGTTCCATGTCTCTTTTGGTCATGTTTTCACCTGTTGGTAGTCAGGCCTCGGTTGTAGAGTGGAAACTTTCGATTCTTCGGTTTCTTCCTTGTCGATTGCGATGCTTTTGGTGGCACCACGTTGGCTGTGGTCGGTTCCTGCCGCGATGGTGATGTTCTTCCTCTCTTTTGTGATTGAAGGACGTGGAGGTTGGAGAAGATAGTTAAAACTGCCGCGGAGGTCTCTCTCCCTTCTTGAAGCTCTATGATGCATATCCTGCTGTCTACCCGCACCCGTAGCAAAGCTCCTCTCTTACTGCCTGCAATTCCCTTCTTTCCTCCACACTCTCTTATCAGAGCCGGGACGGGACTCACACACCTTCTCCTTGGTGGGTTTCTCACCCATGATTCTACCATTGTGAAAAGAGAGGGCCAGCTGCCTCAGCACCATCTTCGCTATTGCTTTGTGCTCTCTGAAATCGTACCACAGGGATTGGCCTGGGCGCACAACTCCAGCAGGCTGTTTGCCACCAGTGCACGCAGCCAGTGACCACTTCGGTGTGCATCCAGCTGGGTTCGGTCCAAATTCCCCCCACTGGCTTCCTCATACACTGACCACAGTCGATCAGCGAACACCTGGGGCGTCTCTTCGGGTATCTGGACAGTGGCCTGTACCTGGTCGAATGGACAGCCGTCGTTCAACCCCATGGCCCCCAGGATATCTTCCTGGAGAGCGGCCAGTGTTCGCTGACCACTCTTGCCCTCAGCAGGGAGAGCCAGGGTCCAGTGAGAACAGGAGCAGTTTGCTCCGTTCGGCCTCATCACAGTCATGTATGTCTCCTACCTGCTCTACTTCCATAAAGTGGACAGAGGGGTCTCCTTTTTGGGTAAGTTTATTCACATGGGCCACCATCTGCCGCAGCTGGGTCGCACTGTGGGGAACCACGTAGTGGTTCTATAGGGAACCCAGAGCCTGACCCACTGCCGGTTGTCCGAATCGACTCTGCCTGATGGGGCACATTGGGGCTGGTCCTGGAGGTTTAGATTCCAGCATTTCACACTGCCTCTCCTCCGGGATCCCCAATGGAGCTGTGGGAGAGGGCCTGTAGGCTTCTTCCTCCCGATCCTCCTCCCTACAGCCTGTTTCACTATTCTCCCGCTTCCGCACCTCAGCTGGGCTGATAAGGCACACCACTCCTTTACTGGGTGCCGTGCTTTCATCCCAGCCAATGGCTTTTGCCTCAGCCAGGGCCAGAGCTTTGGTGTCGGGCCGGGTGCGGATTCGAGTCTCGGCCACTTCCAGAGCTTTTGCTCCAGCTGGAACAAGGGCGACTTTGGCTTCAGCCAGAGCCAGTGTGAGCCGATCAATTTGTTCCTGAAAGGAACGATGATCCGCCTCTGCCCTGCTGTGGCACGCCTGAAGTGCTGCCTGTAGCTGGAGACTCTTACCCTCTCCCAATTTTACCTGGTTCTGAGTCTGGGCATGTTCCTCCTTCAGTCCTCTGACGTAAACTTTTCCCTCAGTTACTTGGGACTGAAGTTACTCCCTGTGGTTGCGATAGATTTATCTATCTCTCGCTCGTTCCTGCCTCTACCACTTTAAATCCTGACCCAGCTTTTCCCTTTATTTGCTGGTCTTTACTAGCTCCTCTCTCTGCTCAGCTAACTCTGTGTGCAGGACGTCTCCCTGCCTGTCCAAGACCTGTATTTGCTTCTGAAAACAAATCAACCACACTGCCTTTTCCACTGATCTTTTATGATCTTTGCTCAGGGTCCACCTGGCTGCTGCGTCCTAAGGTCGTTCAGCACTGAGCAGCGCCTGCAGCCACTTCCTTGAGCAGTTTATCCTTGCTGTTACATATCTAGCAATACTACCCACCATTTTATACTCCTCTTTACCAAGACTGACTGTCTCTTCACCCTCACTCAACGCACGTCCCTTCGTGGTCGCCATTGTAAGGGATGCTGTGGGTGTGGGTTCGAAACCACACTTACCTGGGTTTCTGTACGTGCGATTTATGAGGATGGGTGAGTAATGAGGCACCAGATACAGTGGGTAAGAGTACAAAATGGCAAATGTTGTTAATTTAGAACAGTAAACACCATGATATAGGGCATAGGAAGAGATCATAAATAGCAGCAATGGCACAATCTCACTCAACAACACAAAAAAATATCGCAACAGGGAAGGGAAAAATAAGAGGTTAAAACATTCCAACCACACCTCCCACTTCCAACTTTCTTCTCGATTCCTTACCTAAATTGAGTCTGTGAGGGTGTTTGGGCTATACTCATAATCCTACCTCCTCCGTGGTTCTGGAGGCACTTATTTCAGCTCGGGGTACCTCTGGGGTGGGTTTTACGTTGCCAGCCAGTTCGATGTAGCGTCGGTTTCTTCTCTTTGCCTTTGGCTCCTAAGCAAAAAGCTGCTGGAGTTAAGGACACCTTCCCCAGAGCGAGGGCCCTGTGATAAGCTGACTCAACTCCTAAAAGCTGCCTCCAATCTCCAACCTCTGCTTGGTTTCCTTGCTCAGCTCAGCTGTGGGACGTCACTGCCACTGCCTGCTGGTTTTCAGTCTCGGTGGCTTTGTTTGCGAAACTCCTGCTTCTTCCTCTGCTGGAGCGAGCGCGAGATGGAGAGAGAGCTCTCTCTAGATACAAGCTGCCAGCTCCAAGCTGCAAGCTCTCCAATTGCTTCCACGCTCTGCTGCTTCTACACTCCCGGTGGTTCTGTAGGTCCTATAACCAACTTAGTTTTGGCCTTTTCGCACTCAAACCCAGTTGGTGGTCCATTGTGTAGGTTTGGGCGGGGAGATAACTTTTAATATTTAATCAGAATATGTCACAGGTACAGATAGGTGTGAGGACAGGGGTATGGTTTCATTGCACATTTGTGCCTAAATGTCTGCTGGTCCTTTGTTACAGTCCTGGGAGTCAATTGGTTTGAGCGTCCCCATTGATGGGCCATTACTGCAGTGATTGACAACTGTCCCTATTAATTAGGTAGATGATGGTCTACATTCATTAGAGGTGAGTCATATTGTCAAACTGGGCCGGGTAGTCCCTATTGGGGTAAGGATTTCCCCGCTTCTGGCACGACTTGGCCTGCCAGAATGCACTTTTCCCCCATTGGCCAGTGACTCTGACTCGCTTGTGAGCCAGACTCCACAATGTCTGTATCCGCCCACATGATTCCCAGTCTGCCTGGTCTGAGGGGTTGGTGGACAAAAAATGTTCATTTAAAATGAATAGAACGATCCCATGTTGATTTTCTTGTCCTTCGGGTGTTTCAATAAAATGCGGCTGTGGATTATCTAACCTGGCACTCCCCTATTAAAACACTCTGTCTCAGGGTTTTTTCAAAATGTGAAGCAAAACCTTTTCCCTCTCACAGAGCCAATCTTCCCCAAATCTTATCTAAACCCACGATAAAACCTTAAAATACAACAATGGTATTCATACATTTGGAATCAATACAATACTGAAACTGTAAAACTGCTTCTCAACCAATTCGCTTCAACAAAATCACAATAATACATAGTATTACACAACATAGTATTACAGATAGGGAGGTACGGACCTTTTACAAGGTACAGACTTTTGTTTACAGTGCAATACATTCGGCTCGTAAAATCAGTCCCATCATACTGCATAGACGTTGTTAGCCCTCCCTTTTCGCTTGGCCTTTGACTTGGCCTCCCGCCTAGCTTTGTTAAATTTGTAAATGACGGCCCTTTCTCCAAAGCTGGCAGCGGATCACCAGCAAATTGGCTACGATGATCAACTGTGCCACTACCAGGGCGTGAGAGAGGATGCAGTCCCAGGCCGGGAGCTCTACGTCCAAACCTAATCCCACAAGAGCCTTGAATTTAATCAGCTATCGGGGCTCCCAATTTTGCTTTTTTTTTGTTGTAGGGTGAAAAAATGTTTCTTGGATTTTTGTGCTGCTTTGAACAGATCTGTCAGGTGCTCTGCTAAAAAATGGAATGTGGTATCTGAAATGTGCTACATAATTGTCCATGCTATTAATCATTGATGCCCCGGTGTTGAAACCGGTAAAAACATCATTCCAGATCCCTCTTTTGTGTCTTTTCGGTTTGACATTGTCTTTGGGTTGTAGACTGTAGAGCAAAGTCTTATTCAAATAGCCAAAATCAAGCCCGTAGAATGTCCTGAACATTTCTCGAAGGAGAGCCTGGTAGAGGCGTTCTGTCTCTTGTGGGCACCATTCAGGGAGGTGCACCTCGGTAAGGTTTAAGGTGACGGAGGACGGTGTAGTGGACCCCATGGTTTCGCAGCTTTTCCGTGGGAACCAAAACCAAACCGTTCTCTGGAACCTGGGTGGTGGTAGGGAATCTGTCCGTGTAAGTTGGTTCGGTCGGGGCTGTGGGCAGGGGCTGTCTGCGTGTGCGCTTAACTCGGTGGCGTGGATGGAGCTGGGGTGGCTAAGGATGCATGCGCCCATGCTCCGGTCATCCCATCACCTCCCCTTCATCCCGCCACTGTTGGGAGAACGCTATGGGGATGCCTGCCGGGCATATCTTCTCCGATCCCCACCTGCACACATACACTCCTAACTCCGCCTCTCACCATTTATCGCAACACACACTCACTCCCCCCTGGGTGCCCGTGATGGTCCGGTAGATGCTGTTGTCCAATCTCTCCCGATCTGCCGTCGGGTTTCCCATGTCCTTACTCAGCTTCCTGAGCCACCACCACCTTCCCACCGGGATGTGCCCCTTACAGGCCAGGCGAACCCACTTCCCAATCACGACCCTAACCCGGGATGCGGTCACCTCAATGCTGGGGCAGGAAACTGATGCTTCCCCATACGTGACCCTGGGGTGGCTGGAGTATCTCGTGGAATTGGAACGCAACCACCCTGGCCACCTTCCCCTGTGGGTATATATTGCGGTCCCCTCTCCCCCTGGTGTCCCTTCTCCTGTGGTGACAGTCGGTGCCTGTCCCCGTGAGCATCAAAAAATAATGGCTTCTTCAGTCTCTCCCCGGTAGCCGATGTACATTCTGATATAGGTGCAAAGGAGCAGGATTATCCTCATCTCTGGTTCCTCTTCTGAAAGACAAAACCTCATTTGATTCAAAAACGCTGTCCCCCCTGGCTCATCCCTACCCCATCATCCACTCTGTCGACACCTCACAGTGCCGCTGCACGGGTTAAACTGTGTGTTTCTATCGGTCTGACCGCAAACCGCAATTTTAATGTGGAAGTCAAGGGGTTTCAAATAATAAACATTTGCAACAACAAACAAACCTTGCAAAATGAGGAAGTGAGAGAAAAAAAAGTCCAGGCTCCCTATCCTATTTGCTCAAAAGTCTCTCTGTTATACTCCCTATATTGCAGAGATCACCTGAGCCACACTACACTAGAGAATACCTTATATATATATCTGTACACACCAACTGATCTCCTTTTATAACCTGCTTGCCACCCTTCCCGGGTGGCTGTGCTAATCCACGGGACGCTCCTTGGTTTTCCTTTTATGCGGGGGAATGTAGGGGGGATACCATCACTCCTTTGACCTCTTGGGCAGGACCAGCTTCCGCGGCCCCTCTATCTCCCCTGCCAAGGTCTCCCCCGAGCGTCGGGTGGTGCTTACTGGGTTGGTACAGCTCCTCACCCCCTCCAGGGATGGCTCACTGCCCTCGGGAGCAAAGGAAATTCCCCCAGCTGGCTCCTCACTGCCGTAGACTCCCGTATCCTATGGGGGTTTTGAGTTGTCCAAGGGTTCCACCTGAAACCGCTCGCAGCTGATACTCTCACAGCGTTTCCTCAGTTCTTCCAGTGGCCACTCACTACTGGGACCCGCTGCCACCCTCTCTCCTGCAGGCTCTCGTCTGTCTGCACCAAAAGCTAGGCTAGCCCCGACAGGCTCCTCAATCTGTGCGGCCCTTGTTCTCGGTACAACCCATCCCCGTCAGGAGACCTTGGCTGCAGTGTCACGTCCAGTGACTGGATGCCTGCCTTGAGCAGCCCTTTTCCCCTAGTACCTCTCGGGAAAGTAAAACAGGCTGCTAGGGACGGTGGCACCATTGGCTGCGGAGTCCGAGCGGTTCTCCGAACTGGTGGAGGTGAGTCCTCGTCCCATATATAAGGTGGGAAGCCCTCTTCCTGTAGGTCCCAAATCTGTGGGTAGTTTGTACCTGTGAAACAACTCACTGCTCCTTGTGGTGTGATCGGTGGGGCGGCAGTGGTGGGCTGGGGGCCTGGGCTTCCCGTCGGGATTATTCCTCCGGGCTGGCCTTTCCCACAAGGTTTTGCCTTGTTGTGGTTAAACAGTTTATATTGGTTAATGTGAAACCATTTAACCCGGCAGTTCCCTTGACCGCGTATACCATGGGGCTTGCCTTCTCGACAATGCCGCAAGGCCCCATATATGGTGGCTTAAAGACTCCCACGCTGGCAAAGTTGCGGAACATGACCTGGTTCCCCACCTGCCACTCGTGGTGTTTGCTCGGTTCCAGCAGCAATAGGTTGGTCTGATGCTGCTTCCCCATGTTAGTGGCCGCCTGCCAGTGAATCTGCTTGATGTGCTGCAACAGAATCTTCGTAAAGTTGTCCCTATTCACCTCGATTATCTGAGCTTCTGTCAGGACCGGGGCAAGTACATGGGTGGGGGATGGCATGACTCTTCCAGTCATGACCCCGTGGGGGGAATACCCCGTGCTTTTCGACTGGCTTGCCCGGATCCCCATCAAAACCAGGGGCAACCTCTCCACCCAACTCTGCGGGGAATCCCATGTCTCCTTCCTGAGTTTTCCTTTCAAGGTCGTATTCATACGCTCCACTTGCCCCGAGGACTGGGGTTTGTAGGCGACGTGCCACTTCCGCTCAATCCCCAGCACCATAAGGGTTGCCTGCTTGACCTGTCCCTTGAAGTGGCTCCCCCGTTCGGACTCCACGTACTGTGGAAGTCCCAGATGGAGAACATTCCCTAATCAATATACTGGCTGTCCAGCTGTTCGGCAAGGGAAGGCTTCAACCCACTTTGTGAAAGTTTCCACCAAAACCAGGCAGTACCGGTACCCTCCCTTAGCCGTACGTAGGGAGCCTATGTATTCGATTTGTATCGATTGCCATGGTCCCTCTATTCTACATTCATGTCCGAGAGACACCTTTCTATTCTCGGGATCTGGATTGTTGGTTGCACAGACATGACATTTGGGCAAAATACACGAGTGTCTTCCTGGAGCTGGGGCAACCACCCGACCTGTTCCACCGTTGTCCAGGTGACATCCGGTCCAGGTTGTCCAGCTCCAGGGCCTGCGTGGGTCAGCTGAAGGAATTCCCTCTGGTGCTGCTGGGTCACTATCCATTGTTCTCCTTTAAAAAACATCTTCTCCCTAACAGGGATGCCTGTGCCTCCGTACGGTCGTTCGACCTTTTCTGCCGCAGTTAGCTTGTACATGACGGACTTGAGGACGGGATATCGCGCCTGTAACTGCTGGAGGTCCAGGGCCAAAGCCACCCCGACGCTCCCTTGTGTCCCCTGTCCGTTCCGGATAGATGCTATGGGGCCTGCATCGAGCGGGTTCCACTTGGTTCCCGTTCGGGCTATCTCTTTGGCCAGTTGATCTGCCTTTTGCTTCCCTGCAGCCCTGGGCTCATGTTTGTTACGGGCCTTTACTTTGTGAATGCAAATATCTGCCCCGGTCCCTACTGCCTGCATGATGTGTGCACTCGGGGTTTTATGGCCAGGGTCTTACCGTCTGCAAATGTATACCCGCGACGTGACCAGATGGCGAGGTACTCCGTGCAGGCGTTGCAGGTGAACATACGATCTGAACAGATGATAAAGGGCCTTGGGAATACGTCGGGATGGTGACTACAGACATGACTGCCCACAGTTCAGCATGCTGGGCGCTCATAGTGGTTGTGTGCTTTATGGCCTTGGCAATGCCTGCCCGGGGTTCATAAATCCCGCACCCTGTGAAACTTTCCCCCGCCACCACCGTGCTGGACCCGTCAACATAGATCACCCGGCCGTGCGGATGGATCCCCGCCCGGAGAACTATGTCCACGTTCCAGACCCCCTCAGCGGAGCAACTGTGGGCTTACCGGGGTACAGCATGTTGGCTGCCAGTCGGGGCTCACACATGCCATTTACTCTCAAATCCATCTGTGAGGGGAGGAGTGTCCAGCGAGCAATCAGTACGCTGCTTACTGTCCCATCCTTAATTCTCCCATCCAGCAGCATTTGAGTGGGGGTGTGATGAGTGAGGAGGGTGATTGGGGACATTCCTGTAAACACCTGCCACCGCTTCACAGCCCAGTGGGTGGCCAGCAGATGCCTTTCACAGTATGAGTAACCCCTCTCAACCTCAGTGAGGACCATGGAGGAGTAGACCACCGGCCTCAGCTGGCCGTGCCGCTGTTACATCAGCACAGCACTTAAGCTATCCCCGCTGGCTGCTACCTCTAGGAAAAATTCCTCGCCCTTATCTACTGCTCCCAGGGTCGGAGCTTTCTGCATGTCTCCCTTGAGGCGGGTAAACGCTGCATCACAGTCCTCATACCACTCCCACTCCACGCCTTTGCGCAGGATCCGGAGTAGGGGGACTGCAATGGCTGCGTAATCCTCAATGAAGTCCCTTCAGTAACCGGTCAGACCCAGGAACGACCTCACCCCTGTAACCGTAGTCGGAGCCAGTAACTCCTGAACTGCCCTCCTCTTAGCCTCATCAATGGCTCTCTCCCCTGCCCGCACAGTCAGCCCCAGGAATTTTACCTCTGTCTGGCCGATCTGTGCTTTCTTAGGGTTTACTTTAATACCCTTCTCGTGCAGCAGTCCCAACAGCTCTGCCAGCAGGCGACCGTGCTCTTCCTCCGAATCAGAGAATAGCAGCAGGTCGCCCACATACTGGACTAGCTGTCTGGGTCTGCTCAACTCTTTCAGTTGGCCATACACTGATGAAAAATGCTCGGGTTGTTGTGGAAGCCCTGGGAAGACAGTTCCAGGTATACTGATGTCATTTGAATGCAAAGGCGAATTTGTACTGGTCCTCCCGCCGCAGCGGGATGGACTAGAACCCATTCGAGATGTCCAGCACCGTAAAGACGGCTGCAGACGCGGGGATAGCTGAGACTTGGTCGGCTACGGCTGCCACTGTGGGCGCATAGGCAGGGATATTTTATTCAGGACTTGGTGGACCACCGTGGCCCTCCAAGAATTGTCCGGTTTCCTAACCGGCCAAAGTGGAGAGTTCACATGTGTGGCTATTGGTCTCAACACTCACTGTCTGACTAGAGATCCCAATGCGACCTCTAGGTCTGCCTCAGCCTCCCTGGGAAAACTATACTGCTTCTGGGGTTTAGACATGGGGTCCCCACCTATTCTGACCTCGACCCCATTTACCCTTCCACAGTCGTGCTTATGCCTGGCAAATGCCGCGTGGTTGGCCCGCACAAAAGCCTGATAGATCATCGGGGAGCCGTCTACCAGAGTGCAGAGGTCATATCCATCCTCTGGCTTTACAGTGCAGAGGGTACCCTTCCCCTGCTTCCCCTGGATGACTGCTGTACCTTCCTACTTCCCGGTGTCAGCTGTGCCCCACAGACAGTGGTTCCTCAGGTCGACCAGAATTTGCGGCCGCTGAGGAAATCTGCCCCGAGGATGCCTTTACCCATTCCCTCCCACGGCAGAAGAACACACTTCCACATGGTGTGGAGGGTGCCTATGTGTATGCAGTTGTGTGTAGAAGAAGCCCTCGCGTTCTTCTCCAGTGAAGCTGTTTAGGCAGTAGGGGATCCCATTGGATAGGCGTGAGGTGGTCGGCTCGTCTACATGAACCAGGGTGCACGAGGCCCCTGTGTCCAGCAGATATTCCCCCCGGACCCCCTCAACCCCCATCATGACACGTGGTCTGCTCCAGCATCACAGGTGACCGGGCAGAGGTACACGGTTTCCTCGGGGTCTAGTCATTGGGGGGTGTTGGTCTGGGCCTGAGGGACTTCTCCACCGGGCATGGTTGCGACTTGCCCAGTCTGAATAAGGAGTGCCTGCAGAGCCGCGAGGAGACCCTCGAGTGGGGCGGCAGGGCTGGGCACAGCTGGCTTGGGAGGGCATGCGGCCGCGGGGACTGGAGCTGAGGTTGGAGCCAGTGGACCTCCGTTTTCCTGTCTCGGATCCCGGCATTCCCTCCTCATGTGCTCTGTCTTCCCGCACCCGTAGCAAACCTCCTCTCTGCCTGCCTGCCAATTCCCTTCTTGCCTCCACTTTCTCTTATCACAGCCGGGACGGATCTCACACACCGTCCCCTTGGCATGTTTCTCACGCCCGATTCTGCCCTTGTGAAAAGAGAGGGCCAGCTGCCGCAGCACCATCTCCTCTGTGTCTTGGGGGTGTCTGAAATCGAACCACAGGTTGGCCTGGGCGCGCAACTCCAGTTTGCCACCAGTGCACGCAGCCAGTGACCACGTTGGTGCACATCCAGCTTTGTTCGGTCCAAATTCCCCCCACTGGCTTCCTCATACACTGACCACAGTCGATCAGCGAACGCCTGGGGGGGTCTCCCCGTATCTCTGGATAGTGGCCTGTATCCGGTCGAATGGACAGCCGTCTTTCAACCCCATGGCCTCCAGGATATCCTCCTGGAGAGTGGCCACTGTTCGCTGACGCCTCCTACTCGCAGCAGGGAAAGCCTGGGTCAAGTGAGAACAGGAGCAATTTGCTCCTTTCGGCCTCATCGCAATCATTTATGTCTCCTACCTGCTCTATTTCCATGAAGTGGATAGAGGGGTCTCCTTTTCGGGTAAGTTTATTCACATGGGCCACCATGTGTCGCAGCTGGGTCGCACTGTGGGGAACCACGTTGTGGTTCTGTAGGGGATCCTCAGCCTGACCCACTGCGGGTGGTCTGAATCTACTCTGCCTGATGGGCCACATTGGGGCTGGTACTGGAGGTTTAAATTCCAGCATTTCACCCTGCCTCTCCTCCGGGATCCCCAATGGGGCTGTGGGAGTGGGCCTGTAGGATTGCTCCTCCCTATCCTCCTCCCCACAGCCTGTTTCACTATGCTCCCCCTTCCGCACCTCAGCACACCACTCATTTACTGGGTGCCTGAATTTCAGCCCAGCAAAGGGCTTTTGCCTCTGCTATGGCCAGAGTTTTGGTGTCGGGCCGGGTGGGGATTCGAGTCTCAGCACTTCCAGAGTTTTTGCTCCGGCTAAAACAAGGGCTGCATTGGCTTCTGCCAGAGCCAGGGTGAGCCGATCAATTTGTTCCTGAAAGAAACGATGATCCATCTCTGCCCTGCTGTGGCACGCCTGAAGCACAGCCTGTAGCTGGAGACACTTACCCTCTCTCAACATTCCATAGTTCTGAGTCTCGGCAAGTTCCTCCTGCAGTCCCCTGATGTAACCTTCTCCCTCAGTTATCTGGGAATGAAGGTACTCCCTGTGGTTGCGATAGCTTTTTCCATCCCTGCATCGTTGCTGCCTCTCCCACTTTAAATCCTGATCCAGCTTTTCCATTTCTTTGCTGGTTCCTCTCTCTGCTCAGCTAACTCTGACTGCAGGACGTCAACCTGCCTGTCCAAGACCTGTATTTGCTTCCGTAAGCAAATCAGCCGCACTGCCGAACTACTGATCTTTTATGATCTTTACTCTGGGTCCACCTGGCTGCTGCGTCCTCAGGCCGTTCAGCCCTCAGCTGCGCCTGCACCCACTTCCTTGAGCAGTTTATCCTTGCTGTTACACACTGAGCAATCCTACCCTCCATTTTATACTCCTCTCCACCAAGACTGACTGTCTCTTCACCCTCACTCAACGCACGTCCCTTCGTGGTCGCTATTGTAAGGGGAGCTTGGGGTATGTGTTCGAATCCACACTTCCCTGGGGTTCTGTAGGTGCGATTTATGAGGATGGACGAGTAATGAGGCAGATACACAGTGGGAAAGAGTGCAAAATGGCTATTGTTGTTTATTTAGAATAGTAAACACAAAGATAGCGGGCATAGGAAGCGGTAGTAAATAGCAGCAATGGCACAATCTCACTCAACAACACTAAAAATCTTGCAACAGGGAAGGGGAAAATAAGAGGTTAAAACATTCCAGTCACACACAACCACACCTCCCACTATCACCCTTCTTACCAATTCCTATCCTAAATTGAGTCTGTGAGCGTGTTTGGCCTATACTCATAATCCTATCAACTCCGGGGTTCTGGGGGCACTTATTTCAGCTCGAGGTCCCGCTGGGGTGTGTTTTACGTTGTCGGTCGTTTCCGTTTTCCTCCTCGATGTTGCGTCCGTTTCTGCTATATGCCTCTCGGTTGGCTCCTAAGCAAAAAGCTGCTGGAGTTCAGCACACCTTCCCCAGAGCGGGGGCCCTGTGAAAAGCTGACTCAGCTTCCCTTTAACTCAACTCAAACGCAACGAAAACTGACTCCCGCCTTCTTAACTCAATTCTACAACTCAATGCAAAAGATGACTCCAACCCGCAACCTCAAAAACCACCTTGTGTGTTTTTGCAGCTTTTTCTTACAGTCCGTTCATCTTCGTGCCAAAACAGCATTCCATTGTTTTGTTTCTTCCTTGAATAATAAGGGTGTGAATGGCAGTCCGAGTTGTATCGAACTGTCTGGAATGGGAGATTAGCCACACCTCCTGTATCATGTCGCTTGCTGATGGGGTGAATGGAGATGATTGTTCACGATCTAGACAGAGATGCCACTCTGTCTGGGCTGGCCAAAATGATTGCATCAGACCTGAGGGCCATTGTTTAATTATTCAATGCGTATTACTGGAGATATCCTGCCAGGGCATGTTCCCTCTTCTGTGAGGGTTTTACACAAAAAGCTGGTGAAATGTCCATTAGAAATACAAAGTTGGCATGTATCCATTTTCCTGGAAGGACCGATTGTACACTCTTCTCCCTTACGGGAGCTGGCTCATCTCCCGTCCTGTTCTGTGCCCATGAAACACTGTTTGTTACTGTACAGGGTGGCCAGAGTCCCATCATCCTCCGCCGTTTACAGGCTGTTGGCTGCAGTTGCTCATTTTAAACATGGCATCTTCCCATTCTCCCTGCCACATGTCTCCGTGGTTGGTTTTGCAGAACCTTATACTCTCAGTCCCTCCTCCCCCAGGGTGATATCTGTACAATGACTGGTTTCTCTCAATCACTCTCTCCGTCAGAGATATATCTGTACACTGACTGTTGTCTCTCAGTCCCTGTCTCTCAGCGAGATATGTGTACACTGACTGGTGTCCCTCAGTCCCTCCTCCCCTAGGGTGATATCTGTACACTGACTGGTGTCTCTCAGGCCCTCTCTCCGTCAGAGAGATATCTGTACACTGACTGGTGTCTCTCAGTCCCTGTCCCTCAGGGAGATATCTGTGCACTGACTGGTGTATCTCAGTCCCTCTGCCTCAGCAAGATATCTTTACACTGACTGGTGTCTCTCAGCCCCTCTCCCTCAGGGAGCTATCTGTACAGTGACTGGTGTCTGTCAGTCCTTCCCCCTCAGGGAGAGCATCATCCTCATCATAGGCAATCCCTCGAGTCGAGGATGACTTGCATCCACGCCAAAGAGTTCACAGTTGTTTCAATCAAGGACCTAATATTCCAGGTCCCGAAATAAATCTTGAAGGATGGAAGATGCCCGTGCGTGGATTTTTTTTAACGTGGGTTGGCTGGTCACACCAGCCACCACACGGGCTGAACAGAGCATGGTCTTGGTCCAATGGCAAGAGGATCCAAGACGATTCGAGACCAGGTTCTTCAGCATGGGCCTTGCACACACACACACAAGCACACACACACACACACACACACACACACACACACACACACACACAAACAGACACCAATCTGACGCACCCTGTCCCTCGCTCCCTCAGATCCTCTCTCCCTGTTTTTCACCTTGCGTATTTGTCCATAGAATACTGACAGCATAGCCCGGGACCCTGGCTCCAGCGCGCAGCACTACATGGGCAAGCTCTGCTGCGCTTTTCCACTCTCTCTCCGGCCACTCATGTCTCGACCTCGCTGCTGGCCTCCTGGCGCAATTACTGCTCCCCTGACTCACGATCAGTGAACTCAACACAGACCCGGTATTGTGCCACCCACCATTCCAGTCTGTGTGCTCCAGCATCAACCAACATAGCCGTCAGGTGAAGCTACATAGTTCTATTTTTACCCCATGAAAACATTCTTACCTTTCACTCACAAACATCATTGCAGTTGGCCCAATTTACTGGTGAACATCCCCTATCTCCCATTTACTGGTGCCCCTCCCCTATCCCCCATTTACTGGTGCCCCTCCCCTATCGCCCATTAACTGGTGCCCCTCCCCTATCCCCCATTTACTTATGCATCTCCCCTGCCCCCATTTAATTGTGCCCCCTCCCTTATCTCCAATTTACTGGTGCCCCTCCCCTATCTCTCATGTACTGTAGCCCCTCCCCTATCCCCCATTTACTGCTGCCCCTCCCCTATCTCACATTTACTAGTGCCCCTCCCATCTCCATTTGCATAGAAACAAAGAAAATAGGTGCAGGAGTAGGCCATTCAGCCTTTCTAGGCTGCACCGCCATTCAATGAGTTCATGGCTGAACATGAAACTTCAGTACCACCTTCCTGCTTTCTCGCCATACCCCTTGATTCCCCGAGAAGTAAGGACTTCATCTAACTCCCTTTTGAATATATTTAGTAAATTGGCCTCAACTACTTTCTGTGGTAGAGAATTCCACAGGATCACCCCTCTCTGGGTGAAAAAGTTTCTCCTCATCTCGGTCTTAAATGGCTTACCCCTTATCCTTAGACTGTGACCCCTGGTTGAGGACTTTCCCAACATTGGGAACATTCTTCCTGCATCTAACCTGTCTAAATCCGTCAGAATTTTAAACGTTTCTCTGAGGTCCCCTCTCATTCTTCTGAACCCCAGTGAAAACAAGCCCAGTTGATCCACTCTTTCTTGATAGGTCGGTCCCACCATACCGGGAATCAGTCTGGTGAATCTTCGCTGCACTCCGTCAATAGCAAGAATGTCCTTCCTCAAGTTAGGAGACCAAAACTGTACACAATACTCCAGGTGTGGCCTCGCCAAGGCCCTGTACAACTGTAGCAACACCTCCCTGCCCCTGAACTCAAATCCCCTCGCTATGAAGGCCAACATGCCATTTGCTTTCTTAACCGCCAGCTGTACCTGCATGACAACCTTCAATGACTGATGTACCACGGCACACAGGTCTCGTTGCACCTCCCCTTTTCCTAATCTGTCACCATTCAGATAATAGTCTGTCTCTCTGTTTTTACCACCAAAGTGGATATCCTCACATTTATCCACATTATACTTCATCTGCCATCCATTTGCCCGCTCACCTAACCTATCCAAGTCACTCTGCAGCCTCGTAGCATCCTCCTCGCAGCTCACACTGCCACCCAATTTAGTGTCATCCGCAAATTTGGAGATACTACATTTAATCCCCTCGTCTAAATCATTAATGTGCAATGGAAACAGCTGGGTCCCCAGCACACAACCTTGCGGTACCCCACTAGTCACTGCCTGCCATTCTGAAAAGTACCCATTTCCTGCTACTCTTTGCTTCCTGTCTGACAGCCAGTTCTCAATTCCCGTCAGCGCACTACCCCCAATCCCATGTGCTTTAACTTTGCACATTAATCTCTTGTGTGGGACCTTGCCGAAAGCCTTCTGAAAGTCCAAATATACCACATCAACTGGTTCTCCTTTGTCCACTTTACAGGAAACATCCTCCAAAAATTCCAGAAGATTTGTCAAGCATGATTTCCCTTTCACAAATCCATGCTGACTTGGACCTATCATGTCACCATTATCCGAATGCACTGTTATGACATCCTTAATAATTGATTCCATCATATAACCCACTACTGAGGTCAGGCTGACCGGTCTGTAATTCCCTGTTTTCTCTCTCCCTGCTTTTTAAAAAATTTGGATTACATTGGCTACCCTCCACTCGATAGGAACTGATCCAGCATCAATGGAATGTTGGAAAATGACTGTCAATGCATCCGCTATTTCCAAGGCCACGTCATTAAGTACTCTGGGATGCAGTCCATCAGGCCCTGGGGATTTATCGGCCTCAATCCCATCAATTTCCCCAACACAATTTCCCGACTAATAAAGATTTGCCTCAGTACCTCCGCCTTGCTAGACCCTCTGACCCCTTTTATATCCGGACAGTTGTTTGTGTTCTCCTTTGTGAATACCGAACCAAAGTACTTGTTCAATTTGTCTGCCATTTCTTTGTTCCCCGTTATGACTTCCCCTGATTCTGATTGCAGGGGAACTACGTTTGTCTTTACTAACCTTTTTCTCTTTATATACCTGTAGAAACTTTTGCAATCCGCCTTACTGTTCCCTGCAAGCTTCTTCTCGTACTCCATTTTCCCTGCCCTAATCAAAACCTTTGTCCTCCTCTGCTGAGTTCTAAATTTCTCCCAGTCCCCGGGTTGGCTGCTTTTTCTGGCCAATTTGTGTGCCACTTCCTTGGCTTTAATACACTCCCTGATTTCCCGAGATAGCCACGGTTGAGACACCTTCCCTTTTTTATTTTTACGCCAGACAGGAATGTACAATTGTTGTAATTATTCCATGCAGTCTCTAATTGTCTGCCATTGCCCATCCACAGTCAACCCCTTCAGTATCATTCGCCAATCTATCCAAGCCAATTCACGCCTCATACCTTCAAAGTTACCCTTCTTTAAGTTCTGGACCATGGTCCCTGAATTAACTGTTTCATTCTCCATCCTAATTCAGAATTCCACCATATTATGGTCACTCTTCCCCAAGGGGCTTTGAACAATGAGATTGCAATTAATCCTCTCTCATTACACAACACCCAGTCTAAATGGCCTCCCCCCTCGTTGGTTCCTGGACATATTGGTCTTGAAAACCATCCCTTATGCACTCCAGGAAATCCTGCGAGACCGTATTGCTTCCAGCTTGGCTATCCCAATCCATGTGCATATTAAAGTCACCCATTATAACTGCTGAACCTTTATTGCATGCACCCCTAATTTCCTGTTTGATGCCCTCCCCAACATCACTGATACTGTTTGGAGGTCTGTACACAACTCCCACTAACGTTTTTTGCCCTTTGGTGTTCTGCAGCTCTACCCATATAGATTCCACATCATCCAAGCTAATGTCTTTCCTAACTATTGCATTAATCTCCTCTTTAACCAGCAATGCTACACCACCTCCTATTCCTTTTATTCTATCATTCCTGTATGTTGAATACGCCTGGATGTTGAGTTCCCAGCCCTGATCGTCCTGGAGCCACGTCTCCATAATCCCAATCACAACATATTTGTTAACATCTATTTGCACAGTTAATTCAGCCACGTTATTGCGATACTCCTTGCATTAAGTCACAAAGCCTTCAGGCTTGTTTTTTTAACACACTTTGTTCTTTTAGAATTTTGTTGTACAGTGGCCCTTTTTGTTCTTTGCCTTGGGTTTCTCTGCCCTCCACTTTACCTCATGTCCTTTCTGTATTTTGCTTTTGCCTCTTTTTGCTTCCCTCTGTCTCCCTGCATTAGTTCCCATCCCCCTGCCATATTAGTTAAACTCCTCCCCAACAGCACTAGCAAACACTCCCCCTAGGACATTGGTTCCGTTCCTGCCCAGGTGCAGACCGTCCGTTTTGTACTGGTCCCACCTCCCCCAGAACCGGTTCGAATGCCCCAGGAATTTGAATCCCTTCCTGCTGCACCACTGCTCAAGCCACGTCTTCATCTGCACTGTCCTGCGATTCCTACTCTGACTGGCACGTGGCACTGGTAGCAATCCCGAGATTACTAATTTGAGGTCCTACTTTTTAATTTAGCTCCGAGCTCCTTAAATTCGTTTCGTCGGACATCATCCCTTTTTTTTACCTATGTCGTTGGTACCAATGTGCACCACGACAACAGGCTGTTCTCCCTCCCTTTTCAGAATGTCCTGCACCCGCTCCGAGACATCCTTGACCCTTGCACCAGGGAGGCAACATACCATCCTGGAGTCTTGGTTGCGGCCGCAGAAACGCCTATCTATTCCCCTCACCATTGAATCCCCGATCACTATCGCTCTCCCACTCTTTTTCCTGCCCTCCTGTGCAGCAGAGCCAGCCACGGTGCCATGGTCATGGCTGCTGCTGCCCTCCCCTGATAAGTCATCCCCCCCAACAGTACTCAAAGCGATGTATCTGTTTTGCAGGGGGATGACGACAGGGGACCCCTGCAGTACCTTCCTTGCACTGCTTTTCCTGCTGGTCTTCCATTCCCTATCTGGCTGTGGACCCTTCTCCTGCGGTAAGACCAACTCGCTACACGTGCTACTCACGTCATTCTCAGCATCGTGGATGCTCTAGAGTGAATCCACCCTCAGCTCCAACACCACAACGCGGACCGTCAGGAGCTCAAGGCGGATACACTTCCCGCACACGTAGTCGTCAGTGACACCGGAAGTGTCCCTGAGTTCCCACATGGTACAGGAGGAGCATAACACCCGACCGAGCTCTCCTGCCATGACTTAACCCTTAGATACACTTAAATACACTTAAACTGGCAACACAATGTTAAAAGTTACTGACTAATATAATAAAGAAAAGAAAAACTACTCACCAATCACCAGCCAATCACTTACCCCCGAGGCTGTGACGTCACCTTTCTGTTTCTTTCTACTTCTTTTTTGCCTTCTCCCTGTAGCTGCACAAGTATGCCTTTTACAGGCCTCTGCTGATCCCCATACTCACGCCTCAGCGACCACGAACTCCCGCTGCCTCTCGCGGCCTGGTGCCCCTCGCCTATCTCCCATTTACTGGTGCTCCTCTCCTGTCTCCCATTTACTGGTGCCCCTCCTCTATCCCCCATTTACTGGTGCCCGTACCCTTTCTTCCCATTTAATTGTGCCACCTCCCCTATTCCCCATTTAATGGTGCCCCTACCCTATCCCCCATTTACTGGTGCCCCGAGACTTACAGTACATCCATTTTACACACACACAGAATGATCCAGGACTGACAACACATCCACTTTGCACACGCACAGAAAGATGGGGGAATGATAGCCTTTGCCTTATACATACAGACAGTATGATCGAGGACTGAAAGCCCATCCCGTTTAGAAACATAGAAACATAGAAACATAGAAACATAGAAAATAGGTGCAGGAGGAGGCCATTTGGCCCTTCGAGCCTGCACCACCTTTCATGAAGAGCATGGCTGGTCATTCCCTCAGTACCCCTTTTCTTCTTTCTCTCCATACCCCTTGATCCTCTTAGATGTAAGGGCCATATCTAACTCCCTCTTGAATATATCCAATGAGCTGGCATCAACAACTCTTTGCTGCAGGGAATTCCACAGGTTACCAACTCTCTGAGTGAAGAGGTTTCTCCTCATCTCAGTCCTAAATAGCCTACCCTTGATCCAAAGACTGTATCCCCTGTTTCTGGACTTCCCCAACATCGGGAACATTCTACCCACACCGAACCTGTCCAGTCCCGTCAGAATCTTGTATGTTTCTATGAGATCCCCTCTCATACTTTTAAACTCCAATGTATAAAGGCCCAGTTGATCCAGTATCTCTTCATATGTCAGTCCAGCCATCCCGGGAATCAGCCTGCTGAACATTCGTTGCAATCCCTCAATAGCAAGAACGTCGTTCCTCAGATTAGGTGACTAAAATTGAACACAATATTACAGGTGAGGCCTCAACAAGGCTCTGCAGAACTGCAGTAAACCTCCCTGCTTTTATAACCAAAACACCCAGCTATGAAGGCTAACATACCATTTGCCTTCTTTACCGTCTGCTGCACCTGTATGCAAACTTTCAATGACTGATTAACCATGAGAGCCAGGTCTCGTTGCACCTCCCCTTTTCCTCATCTGCCACCATTCAAATAATATTCTGTCTTCGCGTTTTTGCCCCCAAAGTGGAGAAACTCACATTTATCCATAATATACTCCACGTGACATGTATTTGCCCACTCACCTAACCTGTCGAGGTCACCCTGCAGCCTCTTAGCGTCCCCCCTCACAGTTCACACCGCTACTCAGTTTAGTGTCATCTACAATCTTGGAGATATTACAATCAATTCCTTCATCCAAATCATTGATGTTTTTTTAAAGAGCTGGGAACCCAGCACTGAGCCTGTGGCAGTCCACTAGTCACTGCCTACCATTCTGAAATTTATCCCGAATCTCTGCTTCCTGTCTGCCTGCCAGTTCTCTATCCATGTCAGTATATTACCCCCAATACCATGTGCTTTGATTTTGCACACCAATCTCTTGTGTGGGACCTTGTCAAAAGCCTTTTGAAAGTCCAAATACACAACATCTGATTGTTTTCCCTTGTCCACTCTACGAGTTACATCCTCAAATAATTCCAGAAGTGTTGTCAAGCATGATTTCCCTTTCATATATCCATGCTGACTTGTACCGATCCTGTCACTGCTATCCAAATTCGCTGCTATTTCATCCTTAATAGTTGATTCCATCATTTTTCCCACTACTGATATCAGGCTAACCGGTCTATAATTATCTGCTTTCACTCTCCCTCCCTAATAAAAAGTGGTGTAACATTAGCTACCCTCCAGTCGATAGGAACTGATCACGAGTCGATAGACTGTTGGAAAAGGATCACCAATGCATCCACTATTTCTAGGGCCACTTTCTTAAGTACTCTGGAATGCAGACGATAAGCCCCTGGGGATTTAACAGCCTTCAATAACATCAGTTTCCCGAACACAATTTCCCGCTTAATAAGGATTTCCTTCAGGTCCTCCTTCTCACTTGGCCAACTGTCCCATAGTACATTCGGAAGTTTATTTGTGTTTTCCTTCGTGATGACAGAACCAAAGAATTTTTTGAATTGGTCTGCAATTTCTTTGTTCCCCATTATAAATTCACCTGAATCCGACTGTAAGGGACATACATTTGTCTTCACTATTCTTTTTCTCTTCACATATCTATAAAAGCATTTGCAGTTAGTTTTTATGTTCCCGGCAAGCTTCTTCTCATATATTATTTTCGCCCTCTTAATTAAACTCTTTATCCTCCTCTGCAGAATTATAAATTTCACCCAGTCCTCAGGTTTGCTGCTTTTTCTTGCCAATTTATATGCCTCTTCCTTGGATTTAGCACGATCCTTAATTTCCCTTGTTAGCCACGGTTGAGTCCTCTTCCCTGTTTTATTTTTACTCCAGACAGGGATGTACAAGTGCAGAAATGTATTCATGTGATTTTTAAATGTTTGCCATTGCCTATCAACCGTCAACCATCTAAGTATAATTTGTTCGTCTACACGAGCCAATTCAGGCCTCAAACCATCGAAGTTACCTTTCCTGAAATTCAGGACCCTAGTTTCTCAATTAACTGTGTCACTCTCCATCCTAATAATGATTTTTCAGCCATATTATGGTCACTTTTCCCCAAGGTGTCTCGCACAACAAGATTGCTAATTAATCCTTTCTCATTACAAATCTCCAGTCGACGATCGCTCGCTCTCTAGTTGGTTCCTCGACATATTGGTCTAGAAAAACATCCGTAATACATTCCAGCAAATCCTCTTCCACCGCATTGCTACCAGTTTGGTAAGCCCAATCAATTTCTAGATTAAAGTCAACCATAATAACTGCTGTACCTTTATTGCATGAATCCCTAATTTCTTGTTTGATGCTTTCCCCAACCTTACTACTACTGTTTGTTGGTCTGTACACAACTTTCATTAGCGTTTTCTGCCCCTTAGTATTCGGCATCTCCTCCCATACTGATTCCACTGGGCAACAGTTAACCCAGAGATAGATAACATCAACATCCAGGGTTATTCAACATTTAGAAAGGATAGACAGTAAGGAAAAGGAGGTGGGGTGGCGTTGCATGTTAAAGAGGAAAGAGAAAATTAACAGCAAAGAATGACGAAAAAAGCAATAAAGAAAGGAAAGATAGATTACTTGCGCAAAACATAAAAACAGATAGTAAAAGCTTTGACAGAATATAAAACGCAAAAGAGTGACAAAAGTAAATGTTGGTCCCTTAGATGATGAGAAGGGGGACTTAATAATGGGAAATGTGGAAATGGCTGAGACACTAAACAATTATTTTGCTTCGGTCTTCACAGTGGAAGACACAAAAACTATGCCAAAAATTGCTGGTCACAGGAATGTGGGAAGGGAGGACATTGAGACAATCACTATCACTTGGGGGGCATTGATGGACAGTCGAATGGGACTCAAGGTAAGCAATCGCCTGGTCCCCAGAAAATGCATCCCAGGGTATTAAAAGAAATGGTGGAAGTTATCGCAGATGCATTCGTTGTAATCTACCAAAATTCTCTGGACGCTGGGGACGTACCAGCGGATTGGAAAGCAGCGAATGTAACGCCTCTGTTTAAAAAAAGGGGCAGACAAAAGGCAGGTTAGTTTAACATCTGTCGTGGGGAAAATGCTTGAAACTATCATCAAGGAAGAAATTGCAGCCCATCTGGATAGGAATCGTGCAATCAAGCAGAAGCAGCATGGATTCATGAAGGGGAAATCATGTTTAACTAATTTACTAGAATTCTTTGAGGATATAACGAGCATGGTGTACCGATGGATGTGGTGACCTGGTCCAAATACACAGGGGCAAAATCCTGGACTGAATTAATAGCACACATCTGTTCCACCTGGCACATCATCCGGTGACACTGGATGCAAGCATATGAAAGGAATGTCAAGAATCTTTCCATCGACAGGAAGATGCAACGATTCTCATTTTGCCCTGGTGTGGATGGTCATAATGATTCCGGTAATTGCAAAGGGGGAGTATGGACCATATCCGCAGTTTGAGGTAGAGAACCTGTGGCTAATGCGGGTTGAGAACAACATGAGGTATTACCCGATGGATTAATATGCGATCAAATGGAACGGAACCACGAGAGGGGTCTCATTATCTGGTTGCCACAGGATAGGATGCCAAACGATTTGTACACATCCAGTGCACTGGGGGAATAAGGACGAGTGCAGATTTAATCAGACATATGGATATGTCTTAGAAATTAGCCCATCAGAGTTAGAACCCACTCACTCAGCCGACCGTGGAAAAGGGGAATGCTGTGTGGTAACCAGCCAACTAGCTGATGACTATGGCATTTATCAGTGTAACATCCCTAACCCCAACTTCTGCTCACCCCGAGGCTAACGATAGAACGAGCAAAAATGACGTATATCCATGCTCAAGAAACTTTAACACTGAACCTGACTGATGAAATTCTTCAAGCTTTATACCAATACGACAGTGAACTGGTTGCCCCAATGCCTCACCTGCCTGAGGACGTGAGGTATATAAAATATCCCCCGCTGGCAAGCATAAAACGATACCACGTTATCGAAAAAGAGCTACGTATATTGGACAAAGATACTGCAAAAGGCCTTCAATATAAGCCTTGGTATGAGAAGGTGTGAAACTGGGGACTGAATGTTAATATACATCCTTGAATATGAATAATCTCACACTTATTAGTGGCATAACAATTGGTTTTGGCATTGGGATAATTGTTTCTGTGTTGGGCATCTTATAAACTCTGCAGGGCAAAGAAGCGAACGCTGACTACTCTATTGGATGTAAAGACATTATTGATTTCAGGAATGTAAATCAGATACTTCTGGATCACAGTTCTCCCCAACCTAGCTGCTGATCACCACAGCAGGGGCGGGGGAATTGCGAACCGGAGTGAAAAAGGTGATAAATTGGGATGGCCAAGGAACAAAAGGAGGGATATTGTCGGGGGATTTTTTGGTAATTCCTGCTATGAACCTAATTTGGTCTCCAACATCCGCTTACCTTGTGTCATGAAGAGAGGGGAAGCAAGACAAGATACGGATGGAGGGGGCAGACAGCTGCACGTTTGTTCTTACTGATATCTGCTTTTTTTGCTGATAACGGGGAAATGAATGTTTAAACAAAGACCACAGGGTCTCATGTACCTTGTTACGGAATGTGTCTATTGTTCTGTTGTAACTTTGATGACACGCGCAGTTGTAGTATGCGACCTTAAATATGGGGCACTCTGGGCCAGTCTGGGAGTTTCTGGCGTTTTGGGTTGCGGTACCTGAGCAAAGATTTCGGACGTGTACACGTCGACAAATACGTATATTAAACGTGTGTGCTTTCCTACTTAAAGCAGACAGATGACTCGAATCTTGTTCTTTGACGTAGATTTATACCCCAACAACAGCACATTCATATCTTCCTGCGATCTACAGCTTTCATCTTCATTATCAATGGCAAAGAAACCGTCCAGTCGGCACCAACATGCCATGCCATCATTCATGACATGATCCAATTCATCCACCTCTTGTCTTTCCTCATCGAAATATATCAGCATAACCGTCTATTGCCTTCTGCCTCATATGCGTGTGCAGCCTTCACTAAAATGCATTTATGCTAATTGCTCCAACCACTCCCTGTTGTCGCGAGCTCAACATTCCCACAAATATTTGGGTATGTAAGTTTCTTTTGAATTCCCTGTTGGATTTGTGGTTGATTGTCTTACAATCACCACGTCTACTTATGCTGTTCCCCACAAGCGAAAAAATTCTCTCTGCATCTGTTCTATCAAAACCTTTCATAATTGTAAGATCCTCTATTAGATCAACCTTCAACCTTCTTTTTTCAAGGGAAGGATACGCAAGAAAACTTCCCTGAATCACAAATCTATACCTCGAGAAATAAAGCCTCGCACATGATTTGCTTTTATTGAACATGTTAACCTGTATGGCACTTTTACTGATTTGTATATTTGTACTGCGAGCTTGCTTTTTTTGTCGACCACACACAGGATCGCATCCTCAAAATAATAAGATATCTCCCTCTTCTTCTTGGATGATGTGGAATCTATATGTGTAGAGCTGCAGATCACCAAATGGCAAAAATCGTTAGTGGGAGTTGTGTACAGTCCTGCAAACTGTAGTAGTATGTTGGGGAGGGCATCAAACAGGAGATTAGGGGTGCATGCAATAAAGTTGCAGCAGTTACATGAGTGACTTTAATATGCATATAGATTGGGCTTACCAAACTGGAAGCAATACAGTGGAGGAGGATTTCCTGGAGTGCAGAAGAGATGGTTTTCTAGACCAATATGTCGAGGAACCAACTCGGGGAGAGACCATCTTAGACTGGGTGTTTTGCAATGAGAGAGGATTAATTAGCAATCTTGTTGTGCGAGGCTCCTTGGGAAAGAGTGACCATAATATTGTGGAATTGTACATTAGGATGGGGAATGAAACAGTTAAATCATAGACCATGGTCCAGAATTTAAAGAAGGGTATATTTGAAGGTATAAGGCGTGAATTGGCTAGGATAGATTGGCGAATGATAGCTAAGGGGTTGACTGTGGATGGGCAATGGCAGACATTTAGAGACCTCATGGATGAACTACAACAATTGTACATCCCTGTTTGGCGTAAAAATAAAAAAGGGAAGGTGGCTCAACCGTGGCTATCAAGAGCAATCAGGGATAGTATTAAAGCCACGGAAGTTGCATACAAAATGGCCAGAAATAGCAGTGAACCTGGGGACTGGGAGAAATTTAGAACTCAACAGAGGAGTACAAAGGGTTTGATTGGTGCAGGGAAAATTGAATGCGAGAGGAAGCTTGCAGGGAACATTAAGATGGACGACAAAAGTTTCTATAGATATGTATAGAGAAAAAGGTTAGTAAAGACAAACGTAGGTCCGCTGCAGTCAGAATCAGGGTATGTCATAACAGAGAACAAAGAAATGGCAGACCAATTGAACAAGTACTTTGGTTCGGTATTCACTTAGGAGGACGCAAACAACCTTCCGGATATAAAAGGAGTCAGAGGGTCTGGTGAGAAGGAGGAACTGAGGGAAATCCTTATTAGTCGGGAAATTGTGTTGGGGAAATTGATGGGATTGAAAGCCGACAAATACCCAGGGCCTGAAGGACTGCTTCCCAGACTACTTAAGGAGGTGGCCTTGGAAATAGCGGATGCATTGACAGTCATTTTCGAACATTTCAAAGACTCTGGATCAGTTCCTATCGAGTGGAGGGTAGCCAAGGTAGCCACACTTTATAAAAAATGAGGGAGAGAGAAAACAGAGAATTGTAGACACGTCAGCCTGACATCAGTAGTGCGTAAAATGATGCAATAAATTGTTAAGGATGTCATAGCAGCGCATTTGGTAAGAGGTGACATGATAGGTCCAAGTCAGCATGGATTTATGAAAGGGAAATCAAGCTTGACAAATATTCTGGAATTTTTTGAGGATGTTTCCAGCAGAGTGGCGAAGGGAGAACCTGTTGATGTGGTATATTTGGACTTTCAGAAGGCTTTCGACAAGGTCCCACACAAGAGATTAATGTGCAAAGTTAAAGCACATGGGATTGGGGGAAGTGTGCTGACATGGATTGAGAACTGGTTGTCAGACAGGTAGCAAAGAGTACTAGTAAATGGGTACTTTTCAGAATGGCTGTCAGTGACGAGTGGGATCCGTTAGGTTCTGTTCTGGGGCCCTAGCTGTTTACATTGTACATTAATGATTTAGACGAGGGGATTAAATGTAGTATCTCCAAATTTGCGGATGACTCTAAGATGGGTGGCAGTGTGAGCTGCGAGCAGGATGCTATGAGGCTGCTGAGTGACTTGGATAGATTAGGTGAGTGGGCAAATGCATGGCAGATGAAGTATAATGTGGATAAATGTGAGGTTCACCAGACAGATCGACAGTCTATTATCTGAATGATGACAGATTAGGAAAAGGGGAGGTGCAACGAGACCTGGGAGTCAAGGTACATCAGTCATTGAAGGTTGGCATGCAGGTGCAGCAGGCGGTTAAGAAAGCAAATGTCATTTTGACCTTAATGGCGAGGGGATTTGAGTACAGAGGCAGGGAAGTGTTGCTACATTTGTACAGGGCCTTGGTGAGTCTACACCTGGAGTATTGTGTATTGCTTTGATCTCCTAACTTGAGGAAGGACATTCTTGCTAATGAGGGAGTGCAGTGAAGGTTCACCAGACTGATGCCCTGGATGGCGGGACTGATATATCAAGAAAGATTGGATCAACTGGGCGTGTATTCACTGGAGTTCAGAAGAATGAGATGGGATCTCATAGAAACATTTAAAATTCTGACGGGCTTAGACAGGTTAGATGCAGGAAGAATGTTGCCAATGTTGGGGAAGACCAGCACCAGGGGTCACAGTCTAAGGATAAGAGGTAAGCAATTTAGGACAGAGATGAGGAGAAACTTCATCACCCAGAGGGTGTTGAACCTGTGGAATTCTCTGCCACAGAAAGTTGTTGATGACAAGTCACTAAATATATTCAAAGAGGAGTGAGATATATTCTTTACGACTAGGGGGATCAAGGGGTCTGGTGAGAAAGCAGGAATGGCGTATGGAGGTTGCATGTTCAGCCATGAACTAATGGAATGGCCGTGCCGGCTCGAAGTTCCGAGTGGCCTACTCCTGTACCTATTTTCTATGTTTCTATGTTTCTATGTTTCCTACAAAATATACCATCTCATAATTATCTCTGTTGAACTTCTTTTTCGAATTATATGGCCAATCTGCAAGTTGAGTAATGTCCTCCTGTAATGACTTGCATTCCCCTTCGGGTTTTCACTATCCACACCAACGCCCCCCGACACACAATGTTGATTCATGCGCAAAGCTAGGATTGTATCTGAATCATTAAAATAAATTATGAACTAGCACTGATACTCGTGGAACACCACCATTCACCTTCTGCCAATGTAAATAGGTACATTTGACTTGGCTGATCCAGATAATTTCGAGATGAATGTTGGCCATCAGTATGTTCTTGGTGGTGGTCATGAAGTTGAGGCGCTGGTTTGACTATCGCTTGCCAGAGATAGTAATTGCCTAGCATCTATGTGATGCGAGTTTAATAATCTGCTGGATGTGTATATTTGTGGCATAAATTAACATATGCATAGTAGTTGGTGATTGGATAGTGAATGATTCATAAATGCAGGTTTTATGTAGAGAGATTCGTGAAGCTAAATGCTAACAGCCTGCAGAGAATGATTAAGAGAGAGAAGAAGGTTGATGAAAGTAAACCATCACGACATGTAAAAATTGTAAAAACAGATTGTAAGAATTTCTACAGGTACATTGAATGGAAAAGATTTGCGAAACTAAATGTTTGCCCCCTGGAGGATGAGGCTGAGACATTAATAATGTCGAACATGGAAATGGCATAGTCGTTGAACACATATTTTGTATCGGTCTAAGGCTGAAGTTCGAATGTAGTAGGCTCTAAAAGCATCCAAATAGTGTAAAAACAAGTGGCGCTATGTAGAGAGGTATTTAAAGCATTATAGACTAAAGACGGACCAATTCCCTGGACCTGATTATTTATATCCTAGGTTCTTAAGAGGGAGGAGTTGCTTTATTTTCGTGACGGCATTGTTGTTACTTACGAAAATGACAAGGAATCTGGAGCGCTCCTAGCGTCTTGTAAAACTGCAAATGGAACGCCACTATTTATAAAAATGAGGCAGCTAACAAGCAGGAAACTATCGACCAGTTAGCCTAAAATCTGTCGTTGGGAAAATACTGGAGTCCATTATTAAGGAAGCAGTAGCGGGGCACTTGGAAAAGCATGATTCAATCAAGCAGAATCAGCATGGTTTTATTAAAATGAATTGATGATTGACACATTTGCAAGAATGATTTGTGGATCGAACGAGCAGCTGGTTTAATGGGAACCAATAGATGTGGTGTATTTGGATATCTAGATGGCTTTCGATTAATGCCACATAAGAGATAGCTGCACAAGGTACAATCTCAGCGGGTTGGGGATAAAATATCGGCTCACTATCAGAAAACCGAGAGTCTGGATAAATTGATCATTTTCCGGTTTGCAAACATTGACTAGTGTGATGCGGCAGGGGTCAACTATTTACAATCTAGATTAGTGTTTTGGATGAAGGGACCGGGTGTAATGTAGCCAAGTGTGCTGATGATACAAAGATGGGTGGGAAAGCAAATTGTGACGAGGACACAAAGCATCTGCGATGGGATATAGATAGGTTATTTGCGCGGGAAAAAAATTGGCAGATCGATAAAAATGTGGGAATATATGAGGTTATCCACTTTGGCAGAAATAATCGAAAAGCAATTTTTAATTTAAATGAAGAAAAACTGCAAAGTGCTGCAATACAGTGAGACCTGGGGGTGCTTGTACATGAAACATAAAAACTAGTATGCATTGACAGCAGGTAATCAGGAAGCCCCATTTAATGGTGGCCTTTGTTAAAAGGATGATTGAGTATAAAGGCAGAGAACTCCAGCTGCAACTGTACATGGTATTGGTGAGGCCACCCTTGGATTACTTCGTACAGTTTTGATCTCCGTATTTCAGGAAGGATTTACTTGCATTGGAGACTGCTCACAGAAGGTTCACTAGGTTGATTCCGCAGTTGAGGCGGTTGACCATTGAAGCAAGATTTGGTCATTTGGGCCGATACACAGTGGAGTTCAGAAGAATGAGAGGGGATCTTATTGAAACTTATGATAATAAGGGGACTCGAAAAAGGGGAATGCAGAGAAGATATTAACTTCATTGAGGAAACTAAAGCCGCCGGGGACATTGTGTTAGAATAAGGGACCGTTCATTTAAAACTGACATGAGGAATTTTTTTCTCTCAGAGCGTTGAAAATCAATGCAATTCTCTGCCCCAGAGAGCAGAAGAGACTGGGTCATATAATATATTTAAAGCGGAGATAGACAGATTTTTGAGAGATAAGCAAGTAAAGGGTTATAAGGAGCGGGAAGGGATGTGGAGCTGAGGCCAAGATCAGATCAGCCATGATCTTATTGAAAGGTGGAGTAGGCATGAGGTGCCAAGTGACATAGTCCTGCTCATATTTCTTATGTTCTTATGTTATAATTGATGGATAGTGCAGGATTTGAAGACGCCTGGATAATATCAGCTTCCAACATAAAAGTATGTTGAATGTAACGGTTCACAGCAAGGCTGCTTAGTTCACTTAGTTAAAACTTTGTGTTACTTAGTTAAGTCGTGTGTTTGAACCTCTTGCGGCCCATTGACATTTCTTTGTGGGGCGTTTGGTATTTTCTTTTTGTTATTTATCACCAGCTTTAAACGTTTGTAAGGAAACTCACGTAGAATATATAATACTTTGATGTAATACTGCAAAATGTTACTTCTGCCGAGAGCTCAAAAACCTCAGAGCTCAGCACTGTGTTTTTCTGGCCACAGCTGGTACTTGACTAGCCGAGTTTTCTTCCAGCATTTATTGAACAATTCCGTATGCAGCATCTGCTCCTCTATGCATTTTATTTTGGAGCCGTGTCCCAGTATTTATTATGAAAGAAATTGTTCCAAAATCAGTTGGAGTTTGGAAAGTGAAAATAATATAAATCCGAGCATTGGTGCTTCATCGTTAGAATGCTCGCCGACTCTTAAATCTGTGCAGTACCCTCTTTCCTGTAATGTGGTGACCAGAACTGCAGTACTTTAGCTGTGTTCCAACTAGTGTTTTTAGCGTTTCAAACATAACCGCCCTGCTCTTGTATTCCATGCCTCTCCTCCTAAATGTCCGTATTCCGTATGCCTTCTCAACCACGTATCCATCTGCATTCATGGATCTGATAACATGCATTCCAAGGACCCTCTTTTCCTCTATGTGTTGCAGTGCCATACCACTGATTGTGTATTCCCATGCCATATTATCACTGCCAAAATGCATTAGCTCCTTCATCACCAGATTGAGTTACATTTTCCACTGTTCTGCCCACCTGGCCAATGCATTTATATTTTCCTGCGGTCTACGGCTTTCCACTTCATTATCAACCACACAGCCAGTTTTAGTATAATCTTCAAATTTCTTAATCATACATCATGCATTCAAGTCTTATCATTGCTATGTACCACAAAAAGCAAGAGGCCTGGAACTGAGCCCTGCGGAAACTCACTGGAAACACACTTCCAGCCACGCTTGTGCATGATGGCATATTCCAAACGCAAGGAATAGGTGAAAAAGGCAGAGGAGCTAAAGGCACAGATAGACACCTTGAAATATGGTACATTAGCGATAACAGAAATATGGCATAAATAGGGGCAGGATAGGCATCTCTACATTCCTGGTTACATGGTTTTCAAACAAGATAGAAATGGGCATAAAAATGAGTGGGTGGCAATATTTGTTAAATAAACAATTACAGCTGTGAGAAGGGATCATATGTTCGAAGGAACTTAAAAAGAAGCTAAATGAGTTCAACATAAGTACAAAAAGGGGCAAACGCATTGCACGGAGTCTGCTATAGGCCCCAAACAATCCGAGGGATCTAGAAGAAGGAATGTGTTTGCAAATATCTGAAAGTTCACTCATTTTGGTTTGTACTATGGGGGATACAACTACTTTAATATGAACTGTGATATAAGTAGTGTAAACTGTATAGACGGCACAGAATAGCTCAATTGCATTGAGGATAACTTTTTTTAGCCAATTAATAGCAAACCCAACAAGGAAGGTTGCGCTTTTGTACTAATTTTTCGGAATTAATTGGGCTGATGGAAAGCCTATCAGTGGGAGAGTCACTGCAGTGCATCCATGAAGCTGAGAAATTCGTGGATAGCACGCTTCTTGATGTCATCACCTCGCACCTTAAAAGTGTGCTGAGTGAGAATGAATGTGTGGCCGCCTGACTGAAGAGGAGGAATAGCCAGTTGGTTAGAGGATTCTCCTGATTGCTTCTTACTCCTCACCCAGCTGTCTGTTCTGAGTACTGTGCGGGGCGGGGGGGGATGCTTCTTCGGGGAAAGCAGCCAGAGCCAAGTCCATGGCACCACTGCCGGATCAGCTGCCCAGGAGGTAGGAAGAAGAGTGGGAGCAATATTGGTAAAGGATTCAATCGTTAACCGTGCAGACACGCCGCAGACTTCACTCCAGAATGATATGTTGCGTTTATGGTGCCAGGGTCAATGATATAACTGAGCGGTTGCTGGGGATGCTGGGGGGATTGGGTGAACAGCCAGATAACTTGATCCATTATGATACCAATGACACACGCAAGTGAGATGAAGCACTGCATGCTGATTTGTGGGAGGTAGGATAGAGATTAAAAAGCATGAGGTGCAGCACTTTTTTAGTGGTGGAGGAGCAGCGAGAGATCATGGCGGAGATGCAGCGAATGTTTGTGGTGGAAAAGCGGCCAGATATTTTGGCAGAGGAACAGTGACAGATCGTGGCGGATGTGCAGCGAATGCTTTTGTTGCAGAGCAACGGCAAGAGATCGTGGTGGAGAAAAGGCCAGAGATCGCGATGGAAATGCAGCGAATGATTATCGTAGAGGCGTGGTGAGTGTTCGTGGCAGAGATGCGATAAATGAGGATACGCGGCACAGAATTGCCGACGGCCCAGGGGTAGCACGGGTTAGCCCACAATGCCAAATGTGTGTGCACTAGGTCCATGCAGCTGAGCAGTTCTCCTGTGATCCTGCTTAACCCATGCCACGAGAAAAACTCCCAGCTCCGGCAAGTCCCTCTGGGGGCTTAGGTGCAAAGGTCACCACACGTTAAAAAAATCCATGCGCAGGCATCTTCTACCCCTTCAATTGGAGTTCAGGACTGAATTATCGGTTCCTTCATTGAAATAACTGTGAACTCATGTTGAAACAAGTCATTCTTGTTCGAGAGAATGTCTAAGATGATGAAAAAAGCAGCACCTTAAAGTTAGTAATTTCGGCTTATGCCCGGTGCCGCGTGCCAGCGAGGAGAATCATATTAGAGCATTTACTGTGACATGACTGAAAGAAGGGCAGGTATGATCGGTCAACATTCCTGGTTACATGTTTGTCAGGTTGGTGAGAGGGGGGATAAAACCGTAGGGAGTGGGGAGGTTGCAGTATTGATTAAGAAAACAATTGCAGCTGTGAGGTAAAATAATGCGTTCGAAGTGTCTTCAATTCAGGGTATATTAGATAAATCGAAGAATATAAAAGGGGCTGGGAGTTTACTATCCATGCCCAGAGGGAGATCGACGAGAAAATATGTAGGCAAAGGTCTGAGAAGTGCTACAATTTGATGGCAGTAAGAGTAGGCGATTTCAACTACCCTAATATTAAATTGGAAAGAATTGGTGTGAAAAGTATAGCGGGTGCAGCATTCCTGAAATTTTTTCAGGAGACCATTTTTCTCCAATATGTAGCAAGACCAACATGATAGGGGACGGATCTGGGCTAAGGTTGAGCGAATGATGCTGAGCAGGTCGAAGGTGCATCAATAGGGAGCATTTTAGTGCTTGTGATCATAACAAAGTTAGATTTAGTGTAGTTATGGAAATTGACAAAGTTACACCAGGAATACAAAATCTCAATTTGGTAAAGAACAATTTTGGTAAATTGAGATCGGATCTAGCCAAAGTGGATTGGAAACAGCTACTTGAGGGCAACAAAACTGTGTTAGAGCATTGGGAGGCATTCAAAGAGAAGATCCTCAGGGTTCAGCACAAATTTGCTCCTTAAAGGAAAAGGGTGATACTAACAAATCTAAAGCCCCTTGGATGTCAAGGTGCTTGCAGCGCAGAATAATGAAAATAGGGGAACATATGCCAAAGCTTGGGCTCAGTAGTTCAGAAACTCTGGTGGAGAAAAGAAAGTGGAAAGTTGAAATTTAAACGGAAATTGGGAAAGCAAAGAGAGAGAATGAAAATATATTGACAAGTAAATCAAGGAAAATGCAAATATTTCAAATACATTAAGAGCAAAGGATATCAAAAGAAAGTGTAGCGATCATTAGAGACGATAAAGTTAATCTGTTTGTGGAGGCAGAATATTTGTGTATGCTTTTAATGAATCCTTTGCAACTGTTTTAACAATAGTGAGGGGCGATGCAAATGTTGCTATCGGTAATAAGTCTGAAATATTAACTGAAATAAACATCTTGAGAAAGGTAGTATTGAGGGATTTGACAGCTTGGCAGATGGAAAACTCCACAGGGCCGAGAGAAGCAAAAGAGGAAATAGTACAAGATCTGAGCATCATAATACTCTCTGGTTACAGGTGTTGTGCCAAACGACTGGAGGAATGCTAATGTGCATTTGTTTAAAAATGGATCGATGAACAATTAAAGACCAGTCATTCTTACCTCGATTGTTGGAACATTATTTGAAAAGATTCTGAGAAACAAATAAATATTCATTTAGAATGACACAGATTAGTCAAGGACAGTCAGCATGGATTTGTTAAGGGAAGACCGTGTCTGAGAAAATTTATTTCATTTTTGAGGAGGTAACAAGGAGTGCACTTTTTTGCAGTGCATGTGGCTTTTAGCAAGGCTTATGACAAGGTCCCATATGACAGACTGCTCAGGAGAGTAAGCAGCCATGGGATCCAAGGCAAAGTGGCAAGTTGAATTAGAAATTGTCTCGGAGTCAGGAAGCAATGAGCAATAGGTGTTTTTGCAACTGGAATGCTGTTCGAGTCAGGATCCATAAAACTCCGCAGAAGATTCCTTTTTCTTTGTGGTATGTATCAATGATTCAGACTTGAATGAAGCGCATATGATTAAAACGTATGCAAATGATACAAAAATTGGCTTTGTGGTTGATAATGAAGAATAAAGTTGTTGTATGCAGGAATATATCAATGAACTGGTGGTCAGCTGGGCAGAATCGTGGCTTATAGAAACCAATCTGTAGAATCGTGAGGTAATGCATTTGTGGAGGGCGAACCAGGCAAAGGAACGCACGTTAAATGGCAGGGCAATGAGAAGTGTAGTGGAACAAAGGGAACTTTGAATGCATGTCCACAAATCCGTGAATGTAGCCGGACAGGCAGAAAAGTTCATTCAGAAGGCATACAGAATGCTTTCCTTATTTTGCCGATGCATAGCATACAAGAGGGATGATATGTGAGAGAGATCATCAAATGTGGTCATATGAGTCGAATTGAAAAATAAAAAAGTGATGTTCACACTGCTGCGCGTGTATTATAGACCCCCAAACTGTGGGATGGAGATAGCGGATAAAATATGTCGGCAAATGGCTGCGGTGCATAAACCATAGGGGAGTTTTAGTAGGGATTTTAACGATCCAAATATTGGGACATATGTAGTGTGAAGGTGAAAGAGTGCAGAATTCTTAAAATGTATTCAACTGAAATTCTTTTCGTCACTATGTAACAAGTCCAAGACGAGATGTGGCGGTTTTGAATTTTTCTGCGAGAAATGAAGCTGGGCAGGTTGAAGGGTTATCAGTGGAAAAACACGTGGGTGCCGGTGACTATAATTCAGTCAGACTCATGTTAACTGTGGCTCACGAAAATGAACTGTTTTAATAAAAGTCCCAAATTGGGGAAAAGCTAATATTGCGAAGTTGAGCAGTGATTTGGCAGCAGTGGACTGGAAACAGCGACTGGTAGGTAAAACAGTGGGAGGCATTCAAGGAGGAGACCGTGAAGGCTAAAGCCAAGCATGTGCGCATAAAATAAAAGGCTGGTACAATAAGTCTAGAACCCCCTGGATGTCTAAGGATTTACAGGGGAGGATTAAGAAAAAAAGGGACGCTTTTTCATATACCACCGGCTAAATACTAATGAATCCTTGGCGGAATATAGAAAGTTAAGAGACACAATTAAAAATGATGTTAGGATGCTAAGAGAGTGCATTAAAAATTCTCGGGTACTAATTTAAGGAAAACCCACAGATGTTCTGTAAATATATTAAGAGTAAGATGGTCACTAAAGACAGGATAGGACCTTTTCGCGACCATGGGGGTAATCTTTGTGTGGAGGCGCAAGATTTTGGTAATTTCTTAATGAATACTGTTCATCTGTTTTCACAAAGGAAAGGGGCAATGCAGATACTGCTATCGAGGAGGAATGTTATTTTCTGGATGAAATAAACATAGTGATAGAGGAAGCATTCAGGGTTTTAGTCGATTTGAAAGGAGATAGGTCCCCAGACCCGGATCACTTCAATCCGACTTCAACTCATCCTATCAGCATAGCCTTCTATTCCTTTCTCACTCATGTGCTGAGGTAGCTCCCTCTTTAATGCCTCTGTTGTATTCGCCTCAAGTACAGCTCGTTGTAGCACTTTCCACATTCTAATCACTCTTTGGTAGATAAGTTACTCTTGCATTGCCTTCTGAAGTCATCGATGACTGTCTTATAATTATGACCTCTAATTCTGAACTCCTGCATAATAGCAAATATTTTCTGCACGTCGGCGCTATCATATCCCTTCATATTATTACAGACAATATCTGCCATGGCTTTTGCAGAGAAAAGCTCCCCAGTCTGTTCAGATTTTTACGAAAGTAAATCCTTCCGGTTCTGGCCGAAATAATTCCTGCTGTGCTGTGAGATTCAATGATTCTACGATTTCGTTTTCACATCGACTGGGATATACAACGGGGCAAGCATGCCGGCCAATTGTCTTCAATTTTCCACCTACCAGTAGATTAATAAATAATTAACGTGCATAGCTGCGATGGCCGAGTGATTAAGTCGTTGGACTTGAAATGGAATGGGGTTTTGCTGTGTAGTTTCGAGCCCTGCTCGCAGCGATTATATAGTGAACATTTTATTTGCTTTAATCAGCTCGCTGACGAGATGACTGACGTCGAAACTGAACAGAATTCCCTCAACTGCCCTGTATTGCAAACATTGACGCAAACCTTTTTTTCTAATTGGAAACACAAATAACTACTGCCATCAATTCGCGATTATAGGTTTGTTGTAAACGTTGCAAAGATCAGTGAGAAATATACACAGCAAACAGCATTAAAAATGCATTTTAATAAAGACCCCTGCAATTTTTAGAATGAAGTCACATTCAGCTGAATAGGATACGGCAGTACTCCAACCTGCAATTTTCTGATAACATCAGTATTTATACCGAAGTCAGACACCTTATCCATTCAGCCACGCTGTTCCTGCAGTGCACAGCTGACTAATGCCGTGAATGAGGGATTACACACCGGAATTGCATTTATTTCAGTTCCATAATTAGCACCGCAATCCAAACAGCGGCAGTGGGCCATTAACTGGTTGAAATACGAGAAGTCCCAAATTCTCGGAGATAATCGAATTGTTCATTAAATGCTGGAAACTCTCCGCAGTTCAATGAGCTCTTGGCAGAACTAAGATTTTGCAGCATTGCTAGAATGTATCGCAGGTCCTTGTCAGTTTCGTACATAAATGTTAAGCTTCTCTAAAATAACAAAGCTAAGATGCTCGTAACCCTGCCGTCCCTCACACAAAAAAAACGATGTCCCTTACGAGGATCGAAAGCGCAGCATTCACGTTAACAGCGCCATGCTTAACCATTAGATTCAACCGGCCTTGTTATTGTGTGTTTTTATTGAACGATAAAAAAACACGAGCATTTTTGCAGGGACATTCATCTCAGGACTTCCCAAAGCGGTTCACAGCCAGTTAAGTTGTTTCACAGTCTGGTCACTAATGTAGGAAATGCAAAAGCAGATTTGAACCTGCAAGAACCCCCGATTAAATAGTGACTAGATGTTGTTGTACGATGAAATTTGGCTCAAGGACACCGGGGTGAACTCTCCTGCTCTACTTCTGAATAGCGAGCATGCGATATTTTACTTCCAGCTCGGAGGGCAGACAGGTCGCGGTTTAAGATCTCAACCGAAAGTCAGCAACTCCGACATTGCTGTGCTCCCTCACAACTGCCGCTACGATATTACAAAACCTACTTGAATTTCTACTCATCAAACTGTCTGTCCAAGATGCAACTGTCCATGGCAAAATTGGTAGCAACGAATACTGGAAACACCTTGTGGATACTAAATCCTGTCTTCACACGGAGGACACTCTGCATCGTATTTTCTGGCACCACCACCGTGCTAAATGGGATAGATTCTGAACAGATGGAGCAGCGCAAAGCTGGGCATCCTTGAGGTGTCGTAGGACAACAGCAGCAGCTGAATTGTACAATCTGCAAACTTATGTCCAAGCATATACCCCATCAACTGTTACCTTGTAAACAGAGCACCAAACCTGGATAACGCCTCAGCCACCGTTTTCCAATAGAAAAGACATCTAGCCTGTTCTTCCTTTGCTGATATGTGTACACTGGCTGTCCTGTTATCATCCTTGTAAATCTTCTCTGCATCACTACAATGTCTTTATATGCTTTTTATAATATGGCGAATGGAAATGTGCACTTTACCCTGTGTGGTCTAACAAAGGTTAAATACAGGTTTAGCATAAATTCGCTACATTCTATACTATACGTGCTTTTTGGTTTTGCTTTTTTATGACCTTGCTAATCTGTGTCTTAACTTTTAGAGTTTTGTGTATTCGCCTTCCGTTTGATCTTCTACGCCACCAAGACTGGTATCCTCCAATAATAAGTAACCTCCCTATTCTTCCTAACAAAATTTAACACCTCACATTTATATGGTTTGAAATTCAAAAGCCAATGATATGCCCAATCTGCAAGTTTATTAATGATCTCCTCTAATGAGTTGTAGTCCTCCTCACTTTTGACTACCCGCCTAATTAGATGTCACTTGCAAATTTCGATTTTATATTTTCGCTTTCTCGGTCAAGTTGTCAATATCACTTGTGAACAACGGTGGTCCCATCACCGATCCTTGTGGAACACCACTATCCATCTTCTGCCACTATGTAAAGCTCCCTTTTAACCCAACTCTCTGCTTTATTTATTGAAGCCAGCTAGCTATGCATTTTAGTTGAATCCACTCAGCATTGTGACCTGGCTTGAGGGTCTTATTGTTTCTGTTCAACAATCTAGAGGTCCTAGTGTTCTATTTGATTAATTCAAGCATGTGGGCATCGCTAGCAAGGGCAGCATTTGTTGCCCACACCTAATTTCATTGTTAATGTGTTGGTGAGCAACCATATGCAGCTGAATGGCTTGCTTCGACATTTCAGATGGCAGTTAAGAGTCAACCACTTTGCTGTGGGTCTGGTGTCACATATAGGCCCAGACTGGTAAGGTCGGCAGATCCCCCTCCCTGAAGCAGATTAGTGAATAAGACGGGTTCACTATTATTGATACATTTTAATTTCCAGATTGATTTAATTGAATTTAATTTACCCTACTCTAATGGTGGGCTGTAATTTCCTGTCTCTGGAATACTAGTTCAGGATAATAAAAATCAAACCACTATGATTGACCGCCTGTGTAATGTGCTCGAAGGGTTGAATGACTCCATCTGTTCCTGAACAACATTTGGAGATAAGGAATGGCAACCCCCTGGTCCGGTGACTGAACCATCATGTCACTATCAATTGCCTCCACCTGTTTAATGTCCTCGAGGTTCGGAATGACTCCTCCTGTCATTGTGTGTAATAACAAAAGAGTCCGTTATTAGAAACTGCCTCGTGTGGTTACCCGGTCTCTTTGATTCCTACTTCGGTTAAGAACAAGATCCGACTTCTTGTATTGCCGAAATGACATCCGACAGTGGCGCACTCTGGTGTCAGATAACTCACGCATAAATATATTACACTATGCATCAGGATCAGGGACGGAATGTCATCCCCCTGGTCCTATGTAATAGGCTCGAGTGGCTGAATGGCCTCCTCCTCTTTCTGCGCAACAGGTTCGTGGATTTGGCAATCCATTCTCGCCGTCTATGCAGCAGCTGCGCGCGACAGAACAGAGTTCCACTGTTCTTCGACGTGTCCTGTGCAAGTTTTTGAGCGGTTAATTGACTCAGCCTGTCAGAGGCTTGATGTCTTGCTCCTGATACTGTGCAAATGACCCAGTGCGCCCAGAGACTTCAGAGGATAATTGGAGACTTTGTGTAACAGCAAGTGCAGGGGCCGCAGTTTCACATCTCTGAAGTATTGATTTGCTGCAAATTTGATTGTGCTGCCCAGGAAACATCAAATCCTGACCTAAAATCCGTCTCTGGTGGGACTCAAACCCACAATTTTTGAATGCCTGATATTACGTTGACTAAAAGTCTATTTGTCTGATATTTCGCAGCGATCTTTCGACTGTTATAACCAATCCATCGAGTAGCTGCGATGGCCGAGTGGTTAATGCGTTGGATTTGAAATCCAATGGGGTTTGCTCACGCAGGTTCGAACTCTGCTCGCAGCGATTCGAAAGGAAATATTTCACTCTTTGATTTGATCAATGGAATCTGATCAATCTTCTCTCCCCTGCCTTTTATTACACTGATTGATGCGGAGCTGATGTTCGAATTGTCGCAACTATTAATTTGCAGGCATGAATTAGTGATGGTTGGTTTGTTGGAAACTATTTGAAAAGATCAGTGAGAAATATTCACAGTAAACAGAATGAAAAAATACCTTTTAATAAAGAGCCCTGCAAGGAAATCACCTTCAGCTAATGAGTGTGAAGATGGTTTCGTTTTTAAAGTTGAACAACATTTTAAAAAAGCACCAGCACAATCCTCACATCTGCAATTTTCTGATAACATTAGGGTTTGCATCAAAGTGAGACGCCTTAGCCAAATGACAACGCGCTCGCTGAAGTTCAGAGCAGCGTAATGGTGAGAATGAGGGATTACACACCGGTATTGTATTTATTGCTGTTTGATATTTTCCACTGCAGACCAATCACAGGCAGTGAGCCATACGAGACGTAGTAAAGCCGCGGATGATGTGCAAACGTCCATTAAATGCTGCAAACACGCCGCAGGTCCATGAGCTCTCTGCAGAAATAATGTTTTGCAGCATTGCTTCAATATATTGCAAGGTCCAGTGTGAGATGTTTTCCGAAATGTTTAAGCTGATATAAATTACTCTCACCTTATCACAAAGAATAAAATAAATAGCCAGTACGTGAATAAAACCCGCTACTTTGGCATGGTTCGCATCAGGCTCCAAAAATAGAGCTTGCCCGCCTTATTAATATGCACTTTTTTCAGACGCTGTGCAAGAAAAAATACTTTCATATCTACGGCGACTATCACCTCAGGATTTCCCAAAGCAGTTCGCAGCAAATTAAGTACATCTAAATTGTGGTCACTGTTACCATGTAGGAAATGCAAAACATGACAGCATGGAAGGAGGACATTTCAGCCCATCGTGCAGGTGCCGGCCGACCAAGACCTTCCCAGCCTGAATCCCACTTTCTAGTTCGATGTCCGCTCTGTAGGTTACTGCAATTTTAAATGCTCATGCAAGTATTTTTAAATTTAATGAGTGTTCCTGCCGCTTTAAGCCAATCAGGCAGCGAGTTCCAGACTTCCACGACAAACTCATAGCTTGTCGAAACAGCTGAACTTCCCCAATAACATTATAAATATATTTCCTGTGGTTGTTAACCACTCTGCCAAGGGAAACAAGTCCTTCCTACCCACTCTTTTTTGGTCTCTGCTACTTTTATACACCTAAATAAGGCCTCGGCTCAGCGTCCTCTGTTCCATAGCAAACAGAACAGCATTTCCAATCTTTCCTTAAAGCAAAATTCTCCAGTCCAGGCAAAATTCTGAACACAGTACTCCAACTGTTTTATACAGTTCAAGTATAACATCCTTGCCCTTGTATTCAATGCCGCGAGAAATATAATCAACATACCTTCTGAACCACATGATCTACCTGGCCTGCTACGTTCAGGAATCTGTGGACCTGCACTCCGCAGTCCGTTTTTTCCTCTACATATTTCAGCATTGTACCAATTAATGTTTATTACCTTGCCTTGTTAGACCTCCTCAAATACTTTACCTCACAATTATCCGAATTTAATTATTTGCTGATGTGTCAATCCCGCCATCCCGGCCATCAGTCTGGTGAACCTTCGCTGCACTCCCTCAATAGCAAGAATGTCCTTCCTCAAGTTAGGAGATCGAAACTGCACACAATACTCCAGGTGTGGCTTCACCAAGGCCCTGTACAACTTTAGTAACACCTCCCTGCCCCTGTACTCAAATCCCCTCGCTATGAAGGCCAACATGCCATTTGCTTTCTTAACTGCCTGCTCGACCTGCATGCCAAACTTCAGTGACTGATGCACCCAGGTCTCGTTGCACCTCCCCTTTTCCTAATCTGTCACCATCAGATAATAGTCTGTCTCTCTGTTTTTACAACCAAAGTGGATAAGCTCACATTTATCCATATTATACCTCATCAGCCAGGCCTTTTCCCACTCACCTATCCTATCCAAGTCACTCTGCAGCCTCATAGCACCCTCCTTGCTGCTCACACTGCCACCCAACTTAGTGTTATCCGCAAACTTGGAGATGCTAATTTTATCTCCTCATCTAAATCATTAATGTACAATGTAATCATCTGTGGCCCCAGCACAGAAACTTGTGCTCCCCACAAGTCACTGCCTGCCATACTGAAAAGTACCCATTTAATCCTACTCTTTGCTTCCTGTCTGCCAACCAGTTTTCAATCCACGTCAGCACACTACTCCCAGTCCCAAGTGCTTCAACTTTGATCATTAATCTCTTGTCTGGGATCTTGTCGAAAGCCTTTTGAAAGTCCAAATATACCACATCAACTGGTTCCCCCTTATCCACTCTACTGGAAACATCCTCAAAAAATTCCAGAAGATTTGTCAAGCATGATTTCCCTTTCACAAATCCATGCTGACTTGGACCTATCATGTCACCTCTTTCCAAATACGCTGCTGTGAAATCCTTAATAATTGATTCCATCATTTTACCGACGACCAGTGTCAGGCTGAACGATCTATAAATCCCTGTTTTCTCCCTCCCTCATTTTTTAAAAAGTGCGGTTACTCTGGCACTCTATAGAAACTGATCCACAGTCCATGGAATGTTGGAAAATTACTGTCAATGTGTCCGTTATTTCCAAGGCCACCTCTTTAAATACTCTGGGATGCTGACCATCAGGCCCTTGGGATTTATCAGCCTTCAATCACATCAATTTCCCCAACTCAATTTCCTGACTAATAAGGATTTCCCTCAGTTCCTCCTTCTTACCAGATCCTCTGACACCTTTTATATCCGGAAGGTTTTTGTGTCCTCCTGAGTAGATACAGAATCAAAGTACTTGTTCAATTGGTCTGCCATTTCTGTGTTACCAGTTATGACTTCCCCTGATTCTGACTGCTGGGGACCTACGTTTGTCTTTATGAACCTTTTTCACTTTACATATCTATAGGAGCTGTTGCAGTACATGTCAATGTTGCCTGCAAGCTTCTTCTCGTACTCTATTTTTCCTGCCCAAATCAAATCCTTTGTCCGCCTCTGCTGAGTTCTAAATTTCTCCCTGTTCCCGGGTACGCTGATATATCGGGCAATTTTTATGCAACTTATTGGCTTTAATAATATCCTTGATTTCCATTAATAGCCACGGTTGAGCCACCTTCCCTTTATTATTGTTTATGCCAGACAGGGATGTACAATTGTTGGAGTTCATACACGCGGTCTCTAAATGTCTGCCGTTGCACATCCACTGTCAACCCCTGAAGTATCATTCTCCAATCTATCCTAGCCAATTCACGCCTCATGTCTTCGAAGTTACCCATCTTTATGTTCTGGACCATGGTCTCTGAATTAACTGTTTCCTTCTTCATCCTAAAGTAGAATTCCACCATATTATGGTCACTCTTCCCCAAGGGGCCTCGCACAATGAGATTGCTAATCAATCCTCTCGTATAGAAACATAGAAACATAGAAAGTAGGTGCAGGAGTAGGCCATTCGGCCCTTCTAGCCTGCACCGCCATTCAATTAGTTCATGGCTGAACATGCAACTTCAGTACCCCATTCCTGCTTCTCACCATTTACCTTGATCCCCCTAGTAGTAAGGACTTCATCTAACTCCTTTTTGAATATAGTTAGTGAATTGGACTCAACAACTTTCTGTGGTGGAGAATTCCACAGGTTCACCACTCTCTGGGTGATGAAATTCCTCCTCATCTCGGTCATAAATGGCTTCCCCCTTATCCTTAGACTGTGTCCCCTGGTTCTGGATTTCCCCAACATTGGGAACATTCTTCCTGCATCTAACCTGTTTAAACCCGTCAGAAGTTTAAACGTTTCTATGAGGTCCCCTCTCATTCTTCTGAACTCCAGTGAATACAAGCCCAGTTGATCCAATCTTTCTTGATAGTTCAGTCCCGCCATCCCGGGAATCATTCTGGTGAACCTTCGCTGCACTCCCTCAATAGCAAGAATGTCCTTCCTCAGGTTAGGAGACCAAAACTGTACGCAATACTCCTGGTCTGGCCTCACCAAGGCCCTGTACAACTGCAGCAACACCTCCCTGCCCCTGTACTCAAATTCCCTCGCTATGAAGGCCAACATGGCATTTGATTTCTTAACCGCCTGCAGTACCTGCTTGACAACCTTCAATGAATGATGTACCATGACACCCAGGTCTCGTTGCACCTCCACTTTTCCTAATCTGTCACCATTCAGATAATAGTCTGTCTCTCTGTTTTTACCCACAAAGTGGATAAACTCACATTTATCCATATTATTCTTCATGTGCCATGAATTTGCGCACTCACCTAACCTATCCAAGTCGCTCTGCAGCCTCATAGCATCCTCCTCGCAGCTCACACTGCCACCCAACTTAGTGTCATCCGCAAATTTGGAGATACTACATTTAATCCCCTCGTCTAAATCATTAATGTACAGTGTAAACAGCTAATAAACCTTGCGGTACTCCACTAGTCACTGCCTGCCATTCTTAAAAGTCACCATTTATTCCTACTCTTTGCTTCCTGTCTGACAACCAGTTCTCAATCCATGTCAGCACATTACCCCCAATCTCTTGTGCTTTAACTTTGCACATTAATCTCTTGTGTGGGACCTTGTCGAAAGCCTTCTGAAAGTCCAAATATACCACATCAACAGGTTCTCCATTGTCCACTCTACTGGAAACATCCTCAAAAAATTCCAGAAGATTTGCAAGCATGATTTCCCTTTCACAAATCCATGCTGACTTGGACCTATCATATCACCTCTTTCCAAATGCACTGCTATGAAATCCTTAATAATTGATTCCATCGTTTTACCCACTACCGATGTCAGGCTGACCGGTGTATAATTCCCTGTTTTCTCTCTCCCACCTTTTTTAAAAAGTGGGTTTACATTGGCTACCCTCCACTCCATAGGAACTGATCCAGAGTCAATGCAATGTTGGAAAATGACTGTCAATGCATCCACTATTTCCAAGACCACCTCCTTAATACTCTGGGATGCAGTCCATCAGGACCTTGGGATTTATCGGCCTTCAATCCCATCAATTTCCCCAACACAATTTCCAGACTAATATGGATTTCCCTCAGTTCCTCCTCCTTGCTAGACCCTCCGACCCCTTTTATATCCGGAAGGTTGTTTGTGTCCTCCTCAGTGAATACTGAAAAAAGTACTTGTTCAATTGGTCCGCCATTTCTTTGTTCCCCGTTATGACTTCCCCTGATTCTGACTGCAGGGGACCTACGTTTGTCTTTACTAACCTTTTTCTCTTTATATATCTATAGAAACGTTTGCAATCCGTCTTAATGTTCCCTGCAGGCTTCTTCTCTTACTCTATTTTCCCTGCCCTAATCAAAACTTTTGTCCTCCTCTGGTGAGTTCTAAATTTCACCCAGTCCCCGGGTTCGCTGCTATTTCTGGCCAATTTGTATGCCACTTCCTTGGCTTTAATACTATCCCTGATTTCCCTTGATAGCCACGGTGGAGCCACCTTCCCTTTTTTTATTTTTACGCCAGACAGGAATGTATAATTGTTGTTGTTCATCCATGCGGTCTCTAAATGTCTGCCATTGCCCATTCACTGTCAACCCCTTCAGTATCATTCACCAATGTATCCTAGACGAATTCACGCCTCATACCTTCAAAGTTACCCTTCTTTAAGTTCTGGACCATGGTCTCTGAATTAACTGTTTCATTCTCCATCCGAATGCAGAATTCCACCATAGTATGGTCACTTTTCCCCAAGGGGCCTCGCACAACGAGATTGCTAATTAATACTCTCTCATTACAGAACACCCAGTCGAAGATGGCCTCCCCCCTAGTTGGTTCCTCGACATATTGGTCCAACGAGCCATCCCTTATGCACTACAGGAAATCCTCCTCCACCGTATTGCTTCCAATTTGGTTAACCCAATCTATGTGCATATTAAAGTCACACATTATAACTGCTGCACCTTTGTTGCACGCACCCCTAATTTCATGTTTGATGCCCTCCCCAACATCACTACTATTGTTTGGAGGTCTGTACACAACTCCAACTAACGTTTTTTGCCCTATGGTATTCTGCAGCTCTCCCCATATAGATGCCACATCATCCAAGCTAATGTCTTTTCTTTCAATTGCATTATTTCCTCTTTAACCAGCAACGCCACAGTGCCTCCTTTTCCTTTCTGTTGATCCTTCCTCAATGCTGAGTACCCTTGGATGTTGACTTCACAGCCTTTGTCATCCTGGAGCGATGTCTCCATGGTTCCAACCACATCGTAACCGATAACTGCGATCTGCACAGGTAAATCGTCCACCTCATTCCGAATACTCCTCGTATTGAGGCACAGAGCCTTAAGACTTGACTTTTTAACACACTTTGACACTTTAGAATTTTGCTGCAACGTGGCCCTTTTTGTCTTTTACCTTGTGTTTCTCTGCCCTCCACTTTTACTCATCTCCTTTCTGTCTGTTGTTTCAGTCTCCATTTTGTTTCCCTCCGTCTCCCTGCATTGGTTCCCATTCCCCTGCTATAGTAGTTCAACTCATCCCCAAGAGCACGAGCAAAGACTCCTACGAGGACATTGGTTCCTGTCCTGCCTCGGTGCAGACCGTCCGGTTTGTACTGTTCCCACCTCCCACAGAAACGGTTCCAATGCCCCAGGAATTTGAATCACTCCCTCCTGCACCACTGCTCAAGCCAAGAATTAATCTGAGCTATCCTGCGATTCCTACGCTGACTAGCACGTGGCACTGGTAACAATCCTGAGATTACTAATTCTGTGGTCCTCCATTTTGATTTATCTCCTGTGAATGTAGATTCTTTTCTCTCAATCTGGTTCAGTAAAATTACTGAGTCGAATACCTCTTGTGCTTTGAACAAAGCAGTCTTTATTTTACCGGCCGGCAAGACTTATCAGACAGAGGATATATATACTGGAAAGAGCGTACACACTCCCTACGGATAAGTGAAGTTACATCGATAGCGACAACAGTTATACATTCTCGGCAAAAGATAACAAGATAGGGCTAGACTGACATCCTAGTTCAACCTATCTCTTTTGGTCCCTCTTTCCCTTTGTCCACTCATAAGCCGACCTAAGTATGGTCTTATTTTAAACAAAGACCTTCTGTTAATATTTCAGGTTAATAACATGATTTAATAAGACCTTGAGGTTTTTCTGCAAGCTGTGGGTTTTGTTTCAATATGTGTTAGTGTTGTAACATTTCGCTGTCTCGAGTCCGAGATGTCATGGCTATTCATCCATGAATTCTTTGTTAGCTCATACTGTCCCTATACAATTCCCACGTTCTCAATTTCAATGTCTCCATACATTTTAAACATTCACATTCCCCCCTTTTTCATTCCATGATAACACTTCGGATCATTCTTGGAGTAAAATGTTTCGGGAATGTAAACACACCTAATATATAGAAAAGTTCCCATTTTGCGCATAAACATAAGACATGTAGCTCTCGTCTCTGTCTCCCCTCCCATGCGCCGAAACTGCCATATATCAACACTATTATACAGACTGTGGCATACAGACAGTTTCATCTTATGGCTCAGGATTCAGATAAATAGTCCAATTATTTTGCTGATTAAAAGACTTCAGTTTTCCCGTCTCTCTTCTCAGGTCACCGTCGGTGCAGCTGGCTGTCTATCACTACGGGTAAAAGTTCAACTGGTCCACGTTCCAATTAGGATGCCAACGGCCTTGTTCAGCTATGGAGAAGAGGAATTCTTGAACAGAAACAGTAGTTAGAATAACCAGTAAAATAGGTTCCTTAGAGGGTGGTGACCTTGCAGTGGTGCAGGTGAACCCAGGCACTTTTCCCCTCAACCTTGGCTGCAGTGGGGGTAGTGAGTAACACCTGAAAAGGCCCCTCCCATTGTGGCTCTAATCCCTTCCGAATCCATACTTCCCAGCTGTCACGAGGGACAATTCGGGTAAAACTGGGAGGTCGAGGAGAGCATCTTGAACCTGGTTGTGAACTAGTCGCAGAGCCTGAGTCAGAGAAAGAACATAGGTGGTCATCAGTCGAGCTGAGATCTTATATCTCGGAACAATTTCCCTCATTAACACATAACAACAGTTTGAGCCTTATTGTTAAGGTTAGGGTAGGCTTTAATCCATCTGCTAAACACATCTACTATTACTAACACTTATTTGCAACACTGAACTTTTTGCAACTCAATGTAGTCCAACTGAAATGTCTCAAAGGGACCTTCGGGTAGGGGCGTTTTACCCCAATCACAGGGACTCCCTTCCCTGCATTATGTTGCTGGCCAACCAGGCAACGACTACTGATGTTCTGGGTGAGCGCCTGGAGTCTAGGGTGCCACCAAGTAGCCAAACGTGTGTCACTCGTTGTCCTTGCTCCAAAATGAGTAGCAAAATGCATACATTCAATAACCCATAGAGTGAACTTGTCAGGCATGCAAGTCTGTTCCGCGGGAGTGGTCCAGAGTTTAGAAACATTGTCCTAAGTACATGCATAATATTTCCACATCAGATTATCTTTTTCAGGATCGTCCTTCTGTGCTTTTATAACATCTTGGATGGTTGGCATTGGTTTTTTTCGAGGCTAACTTAACCTTCGCAGGATTTTTAGTCTGACTCATAATTTTGGGCACGACCATCTGTTGGTCACGAGAGGTCTGTTTGGCCTCTTGGTCAGGACAACGATTCCCTATATCAACCAGAGAATTTCCGGTAGTGTGGGCGGTACATTTGACTATGGCAATGCGTTTGGGGAACATGAGGGCTTGCAACAAATCAGATATTAGCCGTTTATGAGATAACGTGAAGGCGAATAGTTCAGCTTGTTGAGCAGAATAGGCGGTTTCAAAAGCGGCAGAGTCCAAGACCTGATTCTCCTGGTTTACTTATTGCGTCTCCTGAGATTCGTGTAACATCTGGATTAATAGAAGTACTTCCGTCAACATACATAAACAATCATGACTGGGTTCTTCCTCATCTTGGGGTGGCTCAGTAAGAAAACAGGCCGGATTAATTGCAGTACAGTGCCGAAAGGTCAGTTTAGGATTGCCTGCGTTTTCAGTGGGTTCTGTCGGATCGAGAGCCAGTCCACATTGCCCTGCACTAGGATCTCAATCGGGTCAATGGGAGTATAACCCACTTGGGAGGGGTCCTCTGCCCACACATGAGGATCCACATAGTCAGGTATGTCCGAGCCAGTATGATGCTGTCGAGTCGTTAAGACCTTCTCGGGGTACCCATGAAATTCGACTGTTCGGCCATGTTTTACGATTTGCACATCCCGGCTGGTAGGCTCAGCCTCATCTATGGCCTTGCGTACCATAACTCCCAAATCTTTTGCATGGTGAGGGGCTAATACATCACGAGCAATATGCGGTGCCATTGTTAGGGGCTGTTTCCACAGATTCTTATCCACTTCCACAAAATCTGCCTCGCTTTCCAGTCCAGTCACTCTAGCCCTTAATAGAATTCCCTTCACTTCCCCTTCGTGATCCTGATAAAAGTTCTGCAGGTCCTGATTCTTTCCACTGGGATCGTGTGATAGGGTCACGTTATAGGGTGCCTGCGGCCGGTCCAGAGACCACCACTGAGGGTTTCTAGTGGTATAATACTGCCGCTTAAGGGTTTCCTGTTTTACAATAATCCCATCATCTCCACACTCCAAATGCAACTGGAATTTGCAGAGGAGGTCTCTAGCCATCAAGTTACAGTCCAGATTGGTTGTGACAACAACTCGATGTTCCACCGATTCTTCCTGGTAACACATTTTAACCGGTTCTGACACTGGGAATATCGAGATTTGTCCCAGGAATCCTGAAAGTTCCTGTGTTTTAGTAGAGGCAGGAAGTTTAAGCTTTGATTGTACAGAAGACATGAAGGCTCCCGTAACTATCGAAAAGAGTTGCCACTCATTCAGAATGGGTTCATCGTCCGGGGAGGATCCCTGCAAAATCAAGCTGCGTATTCAATCGGGGGACAATTGACCAAAGGGGTTGTTCTGGGAGATGTTAGTGTAAGATCCTCCTCTGCCCCTTTGCCCCCCTCCTCTTCCTCCTCTTCCTTTTCCATGCTGACGGAAGGGGCAATTTTTATTCCAATGTCCTTCCTGCCCACAATTAAAACAGTCAATTCCTTTTACCCTGTCCCGGCCTCTTCCCATACCATGCTGGGGACAATAGGAATGTTTATTAGCATGGGTCGGGCCGTTTGTTTGTTTAGTATAACCGAATCCTTGCTTATCCATCCAATCCTGTATGCAATACTGCGGTTTTATTGATCCTTCCTTCCGAGATGGCTCTTCCTTTTGAGTCACGTATTCAGTCTTGACCCGGGTTGGGGGCGCACCTCCCACCTCCCCTTTCTTTTCCTGCGAATAATATCTAACTGCCCTTTCCATTTGTCTGGAAAGCGTGAGCAATCAAATAGTTGTTCGAAGATCACATAGACATCTATAGTGGGGTGGTCTGCAGCTTGTTGTGCATCAGGGTTTGGCATTGGTCTGACAGGGAATTGGTGTCGGGACTTTGGGATCTTGGAAATCATTTCTAGGTCGGAGGATGTTTCGGAGCTGTCTGACTGCTTGACAGTTCTGCGTCTCGATCGGCGGGGGTGTTTGCCACGTCTTTCACAACTTGGACTGGTAGGTTGACTAGAAGATTTACGGGACTATCTGTGAGTGAGATATAGTTCTGCACTTTCGAGTGTGAGATCTGGTCCTTTCGGCTATATTGCTTGTGAACTGGCGATCCGAATCGCTATTAGAGGATGAGCAGTCAGTTTGGGTTTGTTGCTTTGGTGGTATGGGGTTATTTTTAACTCCTCTCACCGGAGTGTAAGGTGGAGGTTGTTGGGAAGAGGACTGGAGCAAGGGGCCAGGGGGTGCGGGGGGCGCCGTTGGGCGCTGAGTCAATGACCACTCATCAATTTCATCATCAGCCTCGGTTAACACAAAGCCAGCCATTTTACTACGTAGTCGGTCAATACCTTTCTCAGAGGTCCCTGAGGATCTCTTAGTAAGTTTCTCGTGCGCACATTCTTTTTTTTCAAGACGTCTACAGTTTTAACATGTGTTCCCTCTGTCAATGAAAGTCCAATTTAATAGCATTTGTTTGGCAACCTGACAGAAGTGATGCATCTTTAAATAATTTTTGACAATCTCTGCTTTTTTTTACTACCTCTCCGCTTCTAGTGCCACCTAGAGGCCATTGATCATCTCCCAATAATTTGTTCAGGCCTCCTGATAATTTTCGAAAGTCTTCAGCTCTTTCAGGGAATTCTTCACTTAACTTTTGTCGCGGACTATCCGCATCCGTTGTTTTATCCAACTGATTACCCATTACTGTGTCGTTATGCGTTCACGTAGTCGTGTGATTTAAACAAACTTAAAACGAACAGACTTTACTGAAAAACAGACTTAACAAACTTACTAAACTAACACAAAGCCGCGTCGCCCCACGACTCGCGTTTGCACGCGATTCCACGAAAACAAGCTCAGCAAACTCAACAATAAACGGACTTACAGAAATCAGCACTGACTTTCGCGATTCACATTGCTGCGCGTTCGTGTCGGCCCACGTTTACTCGCGCACGTGCGCTCGCGCCGCTGCACGTCTCGCGTCACCACGCATTTACGTTGGCGTGCATCTGCATCTGCCTTCCTCCACTCGGCCTCACGCTCACGCCGCTGCGCATCACGCGTCGTTGCGCATCAGCGCCGCTGCGCGTTCGCGTCGGCCCTACATTCCGAGTTGCTGCGTGATTTTTCAATTAGTGCCAAGACGGGCCAATTGATATATAAGGTCGACGTCACACCTGAATTGAACACCTATCCTCTATTTAATTCCCCATAAGCCTTATTTAATTCCCTGTGAGCCTCATTTTCTAAATTTGATTTCTTATGATCCTTATTTAATATATTTTCGTCTCCAAATTTCCCTATCCTTTCGCATCACTGCGCAGTTTAAATTCAATCAGTCAATGAAAGCCCTAAATTAATGGAGTTTTTCTGCCTACTGGACAGGAGTGATTTTTTTCTTTTTTACTGCAGTGGAATTTTTCACATAATTTAAAATCTCAGGACATTTTTTTTAGCACCTATTTAGTACGTTACTTTTTTTTGTCTTTTCCATAACTAGAGAGAAGTCTGGCACGTCGGCTGTGGACTGCTTTTTTTTATCTCAATTGTTCCAGCCTCAAGGTGGTGTTATTTAATATAATATATATTTTTTTGAATGCTTTTGAATCCATCTCAGTTGTTTTGCTGTGCCTTCTCTGAATGTTTTCTTTCAACAAGTTTGTGAGCATGTTAAATCCTTTTTTTCAACCACCGGGATCTTGTAATTTTTTCTTTTTGTTTCAACAAACCTATCCTTTGTGCATTTCCTGGCTCCGTAACTTATCATCCGAATATACGTAATTCAATAAGGTTCACACTCTTAAACTTCCCACATACAGGACAACACTACGAAGGGTTAAAACAAACTTTCATTCTGTTTAAGATAAAACAAACCACAATTCCCCGGCTTTTTTTTTACAGTAAAATCACAGAAGCATTTCTCATTTAAACAGACGTTCACAAGAGTCTCTTTTCTTTCCCATTAATTTTTGGATCCATGATTGAACATCTATCCCTATCTAGCTCTAACTTTAACCTATCTTTCCAAGTCGGCACTTGGTTTGCGTCATCGCGCAATTTCCCTATCTCTATCCCTATTCTAAGTTTGAAAGGTATTCACCAGATTGTCCTGGATCTCGTTCAGACACTACCTGAGAACCAGCGAGTGGCTAAACTTTCCTCAGACTTTTGAAACCGGTGGAAACTGGAGCAGTATTGAAATCAGACTCACTCCAATGGCCACTTTCCCCTCGTCTCGTCCAAGGCTAGTCTGGCTCTTAATTCGCAAGTTTTCGGCAGTCGTCCGTTGAGATCCCACTTCTGACACCAAATGTTAATGTAGATGCTTTTCTCTCAATCTGGTTCAGTAAAATTACTGAGTCGAATACCTCTTGTGCTTTGAACAAAGCAGTCTTTATTTTACCGGCCGGCAAGACTTATCAGACAGAGGATATACATCCTGGATAGAGCGTAGACACTCCCTACGGATAAGTGAAGTTACATCGTAAAGCGACAACATTTATACATTCTCGTCAAAAGATAACAAGATAGGGCTAGAGTGACATTCTAGTTCAACCTATCTCTTTCGGTCCCTCTTTCCCTTTGTCCACTCATAAGCCGACCTAAGTATGGTCTGATTTTAAACAAAAGACCTTCTGTTAATATTTCAGGTTAATAACATGATTTAATAAGATCTTGAGGTTTATCTGCAAGCTGTGGGTTTTGTTTCAATATGTGTTAGGTTGTAACATTTCGCTGTCTCGAGTCCGAGATGTCATGGCTATTCCTCTATGAATGCTTTGTTAGCTTCTACTGTCCCTATACAATTCCCACGTTCTCAACTTCAATGTCTCTATACATTTTAAACATTCACACTCCTAGCTCCTTAAATTCGTCTCGTCGGACCTCATCCCACTTTTTACCGATATCTTTTGGACCAATTTGCACCACGATAACTATCTATTCAACTCCCTTTTTAGAATGTCCTACACCCGCTCCGAGACATTCTTGACCCTTGCACCAGAGAGGAAACATACCATCCTGGAGTCTCTTTAGCGGCCGCAGAAACGCCTGTCTATTCCCGTTACAATTGAATCCCCTATCACTTTCGCTCTCCCACACTTTTTCCTACCCTCCTGTGCAGCAGAGCCAGCCACGGTGCCATGAACTTGGCTGCTGTTGCCCTCCCCAGATGCATCATCCCCCTCAACAGTACTCAAAGCAGTGTATCTGTTTTGCAGGGGGATGACCGCAGTACACCACTGCATTATCTTCCTTGCACTGCTCTTCCTGTTGGTCGTCCATTCCCTATCTGGTTGTGGACCCTTTCCCTGCAGTAAGACAAACTCGCTGCACGTGCTAATCACGTCATTCTCAGCATCGTGGATTCTCCAGAGTGAATCCACCTTCAGCTCCAATTGTGCAACGTGGCCCGTCAGGAGCTGGACGCTGATACATTTCCACAGATGTAGTTGTCAGGTACACCGGAAGTGTCCCTCAGATCCCACATTGTACAGGAGGAGCATATCACGTGTCCGAGATCTCCTGCCATGAATTAACCCTGAGATCAACTTAATTTGGCGACAACAATGTTAACAGGTCATTTACAGATATAAAAAGAAAAAGATAAGCTATTACTGGTCAACTTTTGATTACTTTCTACTCCTTTTTTGTTTTCTCGCCCCGCTGCAGATGCACAAGCACGCCTTTTGTAGGCCTGGCACGCTGCCGCTCCACTTCTCGTCCTCCCGCTGGGCCTCCCCGACTCACGCTGGCATTTTGTAGGCCTGGAACTCTGCCGCTCCACCTCTCGACCTCCCGTTGTGGCTCTGCGACTTACGCTGGCCTTTTGTAGTCCTCGGACTCGGCAGCTCCACCTCTCGACCTTCCACTGGGCCTCCCCGACACACGCTGGCCTTTTGTAGGCCTGGGACGCTGCCGCTCCGCATCACGATCTCTCGCATCAACCAGGCTTGTATTCACTGGAGATCAGAAGAATGAGAGGGGATCGCATAGAAAGGTTTACAATTCTGACGGCTTTAGATATGTTAGATGCAGGAAGAATGTTCCCAATGTTGGGGAAGTCCAGAACCAGGGTTCACAGTCTAAGCGTAAGGGGTAAGCCATTTAGGTTCGAGATGAGGAGAAACGTCTTCACCCAGAGAGTGGTGAACCTGTGGAATTCCGTACCACAGAATGTTGTTGAGGCCAATTCACTAAATGTATTCAAAAAGGAGTTACATGAAGTCCTTACGACGAGTGGAATCAACGGGTATGGCGAGAAAGCTGATGTGGGGTACTGAAGTTGCATGTTCAGCCATGAACTCATTGAATGGCGGTGCAGGCTCGAAGGGCCGAATGTCCTACTCCTGCACTTATTTTCTGTTTCTATGTTTCTATTTGCCAATGTTCTGCCCACCTGATCAGGGCATTGGTTTCTTCCTGCAGTTTGCTGCTTTCTGCATCATTATCAACGACTCAGAGACAGGCCATTTGGCCCAAGCATTCCATGCCAGCATTCATGCTCCACTTTATCCTCCTGGAATAGCTTCTGCCACTGTGAATATTTACTTTTTACGGCACAAATCGCTGGAGAAATATCACCAACGATGTGTCAGCAAGATCCATCAAATGGCCCAGGACAGACGCACCAACATGAGTGTCCGTGATCAGGCCGACATCCCCAGCATCTAAGCACTGACCAGACTCAACCAGCTTCATTGAGCAGGCCTCATTTTCACATGCCTAATGCAAGACTCCCAAAGCAAGTGCTCTGCTCGGAAATCCTACACGGCAAGCGAAGCACATTTGAGCATAGAAATCATTTCAAGCACACCCATCAAGCCTCTTGATAAAATCCAACTTCTCCACCGAAACCTGGTAGCCCCTGGCGAAAGACGACCCCAATTGAAGGGAGAGCATCCGGGAGGGCGTTGAGCAACGCGAGTCTCGTCGCCGAGTGCATGCAGCAAGCAAGCGGAGGCAGTGGAAGGAACGTGTGGCAAACCAGACTCACTACCCATTTTTATCTTCAACGAATGACTGTCCGACCTGGGACAGAGACTGTAATTCCCTTATTGGACTGTTCAGTCACCAAAGAACTCACTTTTATCGTGGAAGCAAGTCTACCTCGAATTTCGAGGGCTACCTAAAATGATAATTGTCCAGTTATGTTTGTGGTGAATGGTAACTCCCGAGAAGCTTGGTGGTGGGGGATTATGTGATGGTTATTGATATGTATTTGAACCTTACTTGTGTGTAAGACTTGCCAGCAGAGGGCACACCTGTCGAAGACCTTTGGGTCATGTGTGTGTAACCTGGCATTAACCAGGCATTAAAAGGCAGTCCACCATGTTGCTGCCTCACTTTGGGGTTATACTAAACGGACCAAGATCGCACTGGTTTAAATCTACGACACAGCCTCGTGGATATATTCCAAACATAACAACTGGCAACGAATTACAACCACGCGGAAATGGCTGCCGTTGGTATTATTTAGAGATTTAGTGAGGATGATGATTGGGACGCCTTCGTTGAGCGCCTCGACCAGTACTTTGTGGCAACAAATAGGTCACGCCTGAAACAGGGATCAAGTGCAGGCCGAATCTCCTCACCATATGTGGGTCATTGGTATATGGCCTCCGTAAGAACTGGCATGCACCGGTCAAACAAACGGATACATCATACATATAGCTCTGCACGCTTGCTAAGGATCACCTCAAGCCCAAGTAGAGCATCCTGATGGCCAGGTGTGGCTTTTACACGCACGATCGCTCCGTTGGCCGCACCATGTTGAGTCCAATCGTCGATTTAAACGCCTTCTGGGGCAGTGCGAATTTGCAGGATCCTTGGGTGAATTGTTGCGGGTATTTTCATACTTGGAATTTGCCACGAAAGCATCCTTCGCATGCTGCTGTCTGCCAAATCGCTGGAACTGAGCAAGGCCATCATGATAGCCCAGGCCTTCATATCCAAGACCGACAACACGAAGCAGATATCTTCACAAAATCGAGGTAAGCGGCAAGTACTCTGCATAAAATAATGCCTTCAGCTGGCAGGACTGTACACGAAAGGGCTAGGTTGACTCAAATCCGATGGGGAACGCTAATGTGAATCCATTAACGCCATACTGCTGCTACGGGGACAGTCGCAGAGCCCATCAATGTCGTTTTGAGAACAATGTGTGTAGTCGCTGTAGGACAATGGGGCACCTTCAGCGATTGTGCAAGCGGCCTTAGATTCACAATGTGGCACAATCAGCAGAGAGCAACGGATCCAGTGCAGACCACGCTGAACGAGCAGTATAGGCAACTCAGCTGGAGGATGAGAAGGAAGTGCATGGGGAACACATCTTCACCACCAGAAGCGCTCCGATAATGAAAAAACGCAAACTTATCAGCATTCCAGTCTCCATGAAACTGGGTAGGGGAGCAAGCCAATCGATTATCAGCAAGATGGCCTTTGAAAACTGTGGAGTAACAAGGCATCGAGGCCAAAACTGAGCGCGGTTCACACTACACTTTGCATTTACACCAAATAATTCTTACCTATCAGAGGCAGTGCAGCAGTGGAAGTATCGTATGACGGAATGGTGCATGATTTACCACAATGGTTTGCACCAGGCGATGGCCCTACGCTGTTCGGCAGGAGCTGGCTCGGCAATTTCCAGTACAACTGGGGTGACTTCAAAGATGTGTCCTTTGCGCATGACACCCCGTGCGCCCACATGCCAAAGAAATTACCGGCAATATTTGAACCAGGCATCGGCAACTTCACAGTGGAGATCCACCTTTTTCCTGGGCATTGGTCCGTTCACCACAAGTTCCGTAGAGTCCCATATATGAATCGAGAGAAAGTCGAAATCGTGGTGGACAGACTTCAACAAGAGGGAATCATATCGCAAGTCGCGTTTAACGAGTGGGCCAGTCCAATCGTGCCGGTGCTGAAAGCGATGGGTCGGTCAGAATCTGCGTATACTGTAAGGTGATTATCAACCGAGTCTCGTTACAGGATCAGTATCTACTACCCAAAGCGAAGGACTTATTTGGAACGCTAGCAGCGGGAAGGTCGTTCACAAAGCTGGACCGCACTTCCGCTTAACTGAAGCAAGAGCTTGCTGAACCTTCAAAGAAGTTGACCTACATCAACATGCACAAAGGATTGTTCGTGAATCACAGATGCCCCTCTGGGATTCGCTTGGCAGCGGCCTTCTTCCAGAGGAACATGGAGATTCTGCTGAAATCGCTTCTATTATAGTGGTGTTCGAGGACGACATCTTGATCACTGGTCGAAACACAACCGATCAATTGCAGAACCTGGAAGAGGTTCTAAAGCGACTGGACCGAGTGGGACTCAGGCTAAAACGCTTCAAATATGTTTTCCAGGTGCATGAGGTCGATTTTCTGGGGAAACAAATTGCGGTGAACGACATTAGTCACACGGACTCCACGATGGAGGCCTTCAAGAATGCACGCAGACCACAAAACGTGACGGAGATGCGTTCGTTCCTTGGACTCCTCAACCACTTTGTTAACTTTCTACCGGGGTTGCGTACTTTGCTGGAACCTTTGCATTAGATGCTATGAAAGGTGACTACTGGGTTTGGGGTAAATCTCAAGAAACAGCATTTCAGAAGGCAAGACACATGCTGTGCTCCAAGAAATTACGTGTATTGCATGACTATGTAAACGTTTGGTACAAGCAAGTGACGTGTAGTCTAACACGGTCGGTTATATGTAACAGCAAGCAAATGTGTCACGCAAACAGTTGCATCTGAAACCAGAAATTTGTCCAAGGCTGAAAGACACTATAGTATGGTGGAGAAAGAAGCGCTGGCTTGTGCATACGGCGTTAAGAAAATGCACAAATAACTATTTGGTTCCCGGTTCGAGATCGGAACAGAACACAAACCGCTCACATCACTGCTCTCAGAACGCAAATGTATCAACACCAATGATTCCTCCCACATCTAAAGATGGGCACGAACGTTGTCTGCATATGACTATGTAATCCACCGCAGACAAGGCACATGGAACTGCGCTGATGCCGTGAAGATTTGTGGGACACAGTAACATATGCACCATAATTGCCGATAGAATAGTGAATGATTGATAATTACAGGCTGTATGCAGAGAAATTCGTGCAGGTACTTGAAGGATGGTTCCAGGAATTGAATCGTCGTGGAAATATCTGCCGAGTGCACAAAAATATGTTGAGTTTAGCTGCTCACAGTACTGACGTTTACCACAGTTGGCTGCTGTGTGATGTTGCTGACGCCTTTTTCATGGGCTCGACCCGCATATTGGTGATAACATTTTTTGTGGGGTTGCTAGTATGTTATTCTTGTTTTTAAGCTGCTTAATAGTTTGAACGGAAACTCACACAATGCTTTGAAGTAATGCGGCAAAACTTTCGATCTGCCGAGATCTCATTGGCCTGAGAGGTAAACCCAGTGTTTTTTCTCTCCAACTATGTTCCCTGACCTGCTAAGTGTTTCTATTCTTTATTGAAGAATTCCATATAGCATCTGCTGCAAATTGCGTTTTATGTTGCTGAGGTGTCCCCCGATCAAATATGAAATAAAATGATTGCATATAAGTTGCAGAGTTTGGAAATTAAAATTGAGTATAAATCCGAACATTGTTGCTTCTGCAGTAGGATGCTCGCCTACTCATCAATTTGTCCAATTGCCTCTCTCGTGCAATCACATCTTTCCTGTAATGTGGTGAACAGAACTGCAAGCAGTACTCTGGCAGTGGCCCAAATGTTGTTTTATCCAGTTGAAGCATAACCTCTCTGCTCTTATATAGTGTGACTCACCTAATAAATAATTATTCCGTATGCCTTCTTAAACAACTGTCGTTCCACATTCATGGATCTGTGAAACTTCACTCCAAGGACCCCCTGCTCCCTTATACATCTGAGTGTTCTATCATTGATTGTGTATTCCCTTGCCTTGATAGCCCTCCCCAAGTAAATTACTTCAGACTCCTCATGATTGAATTCATGTTTCTACTGTCCTGCCCAACAATCTCTGGCTTTCCTCTTCATCATCAACCACACAGCCGATTTTACTATAATCTAAAAACGTCTTTATCATACTCTCTACATTTATGTCTAAAGCATTGATATATCGCACTAAACGCAAGGTACCTACTACTGAGACCGGCGGAATTCCATGGAAACTGCCTTCCAGTCACTTCTTCTTTAGAAGATGCGCATACAATCAGAAAGGAGGAAAGCACAGCTAGAGCTGGAAGGTGGAAGATTAGTATGGCAGTTCGAAAGGCAGAGCAAACAATGATTGGAAACTAGACAATACATAAGTTTGGCTGTGCATAATGGCATATTCCTAAATGCAAGGAGTAAGGTGAATACGGCAGCGGAGCTGACGGCACAGATTGTTATGTTGAAGCATGATATCTTCGCAATTACTGAAACATGGCATAAAGAGGGGCAGAATTTGCATCTCAACATTCCTGGTTACAGGTATTTCAAACAACATAGAGATAGGATTAAGAAGGAAGGATTGGCAATGTTGATTCCTAAAAATATTCCAGCTATGAGAAGGGGTGATATGTTAGAGTGATCTTAAAATGAGGCTAAATGAAGAATCGGAACAACTACATTGCTCGGAGTGTACAGTAGGCCCCCAAAAAATCCGAGGGAGATAGATAAAGCAATGTGTTGGCAAATGTCTGACAGATGCATGAACATATTGCAGTAATATTGGATTATTTCATTTACTGTAATATTAACTGGGATACATTCAGTGTAAAAGGTATAGACAGCATAGAATTCCTAAGTTGCATTCAGGAGAACTTTTTTAGCCTGTATGTAGCAAGCCCAACAAGGAAGAGGGCGGTTCTTTACTTCATTTTAGGCAACTATCCTATGCAGGTGAAAGGGGTATCTATGGGAGAATCACTGCAGTGACTCCGCAAGACCGAGACCTTCTTGGATGGCACGTTTCTTGAGATGATCACTACGCAGCTTAAGAGAGTGCAGGCAGGAAATGGATGTGTGGTCATCAGGCAGAAGAGGAGGAGCAGCCCGGTATTATAGAAGTCCCCAGGGTGTATCTCGCTCCCCTAACACCATTCTGTTCTCAGTACTGGTGGGGCGATGGTTCATCTGGGAATGCAGTGATAGCTAATTGCACAGTACCACTGCTGGCACAGCTGCACAGGGGGGCGGGGTTTCGGGGAGAAGAGTGTAAGCTCAGTAATAGTAAAATATTCGATTGTCAGTGGAGCAGACAGGCCACAGACGTCATTAAAGTATAGTATGTTGCCTACATGGTGCAGAGTCAAGGTTTTAACTGAGAGGCTGCAGGGGATGCTGGGGGGAGTGAGTGACCAATCAAAGGCTGTGGTCCATATTGTACCAATCATAACGGGAGAAAGATGTATCAGGCACTGCAGGTAGATTGTAGAGAGCAAGGATGGAGGTTACAAAGCAGGACCCCAAATGTAGTAATTTCCGGATTACTCCCAACGCCACGTGCCAGTGATGAGTATGATTTTATATCTATTATGGAGATATGGCTGAAATAAGGGCAGGTATGGTCGGTCAACATTTCTGCTGATATGATTTTTAGGTGGCAGAGAGAGGGGGATAAAAGCGAGGGGAGGGGATACTTCCAATTATTGATTAAAGAAACCATTGCAGCTGAGGAGAGATAATATGCTTGATAGATCAACAATTCTAGACAGATGGGATCAATTGAACAACATAACCGCGGCGATCACACTGCTGGGAGGGTATTTCGACCGCTACCAGTCAGAATCCGAGAGAAGAGCAAAATTGTTGGCAAAGTTATAGTGGAGGAATAGAAGTCGATTTCAACTACACTAATCTTAACTGGGATAGAATTAGTGCGAATTACAGAAAGGGGCAGAATTCCTAAAATGCATTCAGCAGATCTTTCTTTGCCATTTTGTTGCAAGCCAAAGAAAGGAGGGGCGATTCTGACATGGTTTTAGTTAATGAAGCTGAGCGGGTGGAAGGGGTATCAAGTCGGAGAGCATTTTGGTACTAGTGATCATAAGATCATAATTCAGTTAGATTTAGTGTAGTTATGGAAAAATACAAGTTTTCACAAGGTATAAATAATCTCAATTGGGGAAAAGACAATTCTGTTAAGCAGAGATAGGATTTAGCCAACGTTGACTGGAAACAGATATTTGAAGCCAAAACAGTGCAAGAGTATTGGGAGGCATTCAAGGAGCTGTTCCTCATGTTTCAGAGCAAGTACCTTCCCCCAAAGAAAGAGGGTTGGACTAGCAAATCCAGAGCACCCTTGAAACCAAGGGGCTAACAGGGTAGAATAACGGAAAATATGGGGGCTTATGCCATAGCGATGCATCAATGCGTCAGAATGACGAGAAGATTATCGGAAGTGCAAACGTGAAATTAAAAAGGAAATTCGGAAAGCAAAGTGAGTGCATGAAAATATTTTGGCGAGTAAAATCAAAGAAAACCCAAAGTTTTATAAATATATTAAGAGCAAGATGATATCTAAAGAATGGGTAGAGCTCATTAGAGACCGTAAAGTAATCTATGTGCGGAGGTGGAATATTTTTTTATGATTCTGAATGAATACTTTGCATTTGATTTCATAAAAGAGAGCGGCGATGCAGATGTTTCAATCGGGGGGTGGGGGGGAGGAACTTAAAATATTAAATGAAATAAACATAGTTAGAGAGGATGTCTCATGCGCTTTAACAGCATTGAAAGTGGAAAAATCCACAGGGCTATGTGGAATGTACCCAGGCTGTTAAGAGAAGCAAAAGAGGAAATAGCAGAAGGTCTGACCATAATAATACTCTCTGGCTACAGGTGTGGTGCCAGAGGACTGCAGGACTGCTATTGTCGTACCTTTGTTCAAAAAGTGAGAAAGGGATCGATTACCGACCTATCAGCCTAACATCGGTTATGAAATGTTTATTGGAAAAAATTAGGAGGAAAAGGATAAATATTCTTTCAGAAAGTCTCGGTTTGGTCAAGGAAAGTCAGCATAGATGTTTTCAGGGAAGGTACTGCATGACTAAATTGATTACATTTTCTGGCATAACCGTAGCGCTTTTGAGGTAGTGTATATGGATCTTAGCAATGCTTTCGACAAGGTTACATATGGCAGACTGCTCAGGAAAGTAAAAGCCCATGAAATCCAATGCGAAGTGACAAGTTGGATCCAAAATGATCCTGGGGCAAGAAGCAAAGGGTAATAGGTGTTTTCGCAACTGGAAGGCTGTTCGATTGGGGCTCCTCATGGCTCCTTGCTTTTTGAAGTATACATCAATGATTTAGATGTGAAAGAAGGGGCGATGATTAAAACGTTTTCTAATGACACAACCATTGGCAGTGTGGATGATAATGAAGAAGAACGTTCTTGAATGCAGCTAGTTATGAATGAAGTGGTCACGTGGGCAGAATCGTGGTGAATGAAATTCAATCCGGAGAAGTATTAGGTAATATATTTGGGGATGGCTAACACTGCAAGGGAATACATATTAAATGGTAGGGCACTGCGAAGTGAGCACTAACAAAGGGAATGTTTAATGTATGTCCACATACACATGAATGTTGCAGCACAGGCGGAAAAGTGCGTGAAGAAGGCATCCGGAATACATTCCTTAACTGCCGAGGCATATAATGTAAGAGCAGGGAGGTTATACTTGAACTGTACAGTTAAGCTACAGCTGGAGTACTGCATGAAGTTCTGGTCACCATATTACAGGAAACACGTGATTTCACGAGACAGAGTGCATCGGAGATTTACCAGGATGTGGCTTGGAATTGGGAATTTTAGCGAAAGAGAATGATTAGACAGGCTGGGTTTATTTTCTCTGGAACATAGGAGTCTGAGGGGAAAAGCTGTTAAGGTGTTTAATTAGGAGGTACCTAGATAAAGTGGATCGGAAGGATATTTTTCCCTTAGCAGAGGAGGTAAATAACGAGGAGGCATAGCTGTAAAGTAATTGGTAGGTGGTTCAGTGGGGAGTGAGAGGAAATTTCTTCACACAGATTATGGTGGTGCTGATTGGGGGAGGGATCGTGAGAGGGGAATTGTCCTGGAACGCACTACCTGAAAGGTTGGTCGGTGCAAAAACGGTCATCACATTTCGAAAGTATTCGGATATGTATCTGAAGTGCGTAACCTACAGGGCTGTGGATCAAGAGGTAGAAAGTGGGATTAGGCTTGATAAATCTTTATTGGATGGTGCAAACGCGACGGGCAAAAATGGCCTCCTTCTGTTCTGTAAATTTCCGTGATTCCATAATTCGATGAATAGCAAAATTGGACGTGAAACAGCTCATTGAAGGTAAATCTGTGTCAGAGCAGTGGGAGACATTCAAGAAGTAGATACCAGTTCAGTGTCAACATGTTCCTCGAAAGAAATACGGCTACTGTGCCACATCTAGAGCTGCCTGGATAACAAGGTGCATACAGTGAAAGATAAGGAAAAGAGAAGAAGCTTTTTTCAGCAATCGAGAGCCCAGTACTGCAGAAAGCCTCGAGGTGAAATTAAAAATGAAATTTGGAAAGGAAAGCGAAAGCATGAAAAATACTGGCACGTTGAATCAAAGAAAACGCAGAGATATTTCACAATTGCATAAATAAAAAGAGGATAACGACGGGCAGAATATCGCATTTAGCGACCAAAATGGTAATCTATGTCTGGATGTGGAGTATGTGGGAATGGTACTTAATGAAATAATTGCAGGGTTTAATAAAGGAGGGCGACGATGCCAGCCTTAAAGGTAAGGAAGAAGAGAATGTAATATTGGATTGGATAAACATAGTAAGGGAGCAATGATTTAGGTGTTTGGCATCTACAAATGTAAATAAATCACCAGGACGCAGTGAAATATATCCTAGGCTATTAAAATAAGCAAGTGCCGAAATTGCCGAGGCTCTGACGATCATTTGAGCAACCTCCCTCGGTGCAGGAGAGGAAAAAAAAAGCATTGCATAACTGTTAACGTTCTACCATTATTTAACAAGGGAGAGATTGAAACAGCAAATAATTAAAGACAGTTAGTTTAATCCTGGTGATGGGAAAATTATTGCAATCAACGCTGAGAGACAGTATAAACCTTCATTTTGAAAGACATTGACTCAAAAGAACAGTCAGCATCGAATTGTTAAGGTAAGGTCATGCCTGACTTATTTCATTGAATTTTTTGAGCGGGTAACAAAGAGGTACGATACGGGCAGTGCATTTGAAGTAATCCACATAGATTTTAACAAGCCTTTTGACAAAGTCTCACATGGCAGACTGATCAAAAAATTAAAAGCCCATTGTATTTAAGTGAGTGTGGCAAATCGGATCGAAAATTGGCTCAGTGGGAGGAAGAAAATGGTTCACGTATGTTTTTGCGAATAGAATGCGATTTCCAGTGAGGTTCGTAGGGTTCAGTTCTCGGTTCATTGTATTTTGTAGTTCACATTAATGATTTACATATAAATGTAGGGAGCATGGTAAAGAATTTCACAAAAGATACAAAAATTGTCTGTGTGTCTGACAGTGAGGAAGGAAGTTTAGACTGCAGGAAAATATCGATTGACCAGTCAGTTGTGTAGAAAAGAGAAACATGGCAATCATTCCAGGGAAGTGTGAGCTAATACAATCTGCGAGGTGCAACAAGGCAAGGGAATACACACAAAATAGCAGGATACTGAGCGGTGTGGAAGAACAATGGATTCCATGGGCCTTTTGAGCTACATAATGGACCTGTCCTTTAACTTTAATGATCTGAGGGCATACACTCAAAAGGCCTATGGAATCCTTTAATTTATTAGCCGAGGGATAGAATGTAAGAGCAGGGAAGTTACGGAACAACGGCAAAACAATAGTTAAGGCACAGCTAGAGTACAGCTGCAGTTCTGCTCACTACATTACAGGAAATATTTGATTGCATTCGAGAGGGCACAGTGGACATTACGAGGATGTTGCATAGAGTGCAAAATTGAAGCTTTGAGGAAATATTGGATGAACTATGTTTTACTTTGATTGGAATTGAGGAGGCTGATGAAAGATTGAATTTAACTGCATGTAAAATGAGGGCCCTAGATAGAATGGGTAGCAAGGGCATTAGAAAGTATATTTGCCTTCGGTGAGTGGTCAAAATGCAGGCGCATCGATGCAATTAGTTGGTATTATGATTAGAGAGGAGATAAGGGGAATACATTTACCCAGATGATGATGGGTGTCTGGTCCTCATTAGCTGAAAGGATTGTAGAAGCAGAAACCCTCACCATTATTTATAACGTTCTTGGAAGTGCTCTTAAAGAACCGTTTCCTACAGGCCTACGGTCCTCGTGTTGGAGGTCGGGTTATGCTGGTTAGCTATTTGTCGGCGGGCAGAGACACAATGAGACAAATGGCTTCCCTCAGTCCTGTATTATTTCTATTATTCTATACAGGAGAAAGTGTTAGAAAGGTTCAGAGATTTCCTCAGGGAATTCTAGAGCTAAGAGCCCAGGCAGCTGATGATATGGCCACGAATGGTTGAGTGATTATAAGCAGCGGTGCTCAACGAGCCAGGAGTAGAGGAGTGAAGATTTGTCAGGGATTTCTGGAGCTGGAGGAGCAGACAGAGATAGGGTGGGGCGAGGAAATGGAGCGGTTTGAAAGCAAAGATGAGATTTTATTATCGATGAGTTGCTTAACCGGGAGTGAATGTAGGTCAGTGAGCACAGGGGCGATGGGTGAACGGGTTTATTGCCAGTTAGTACACAGGCAGTCTATTTGCTGGATGAGCACAAATTTTCATAGTGTGGAACGTGGGTGGCCACCCAGGAGTGCATGGGAATAGTCCAGTCCAGAGGCAACAAATGTATGGATAAGGAATTCAGATGCAGACGCGCTGAGGCAAGGGTTGAGACGGCTGATGTTACGCACGTGGGATACTCCATAACTCAGATGTAAAAGGTTGGAAGCCACGAGGAAGGATTTGGTTGCATGCAGTCAGCGGTTTACTTTAATGGACTGTGATTTAAGTTATGGGATTGAGGAGGATTTGGCAGGAATTCAAGAAGCAAAGAAACTTCCTGACGGCAGCAGAAAAGCTGTCGAGGAGGAAGTGCACGGAATGGAGATTAACTTTGGAATTCTCGTTTCTCAATCAGTGAACGTTCCACATACGTTGATTTGTTTGCAGTGCAAGGAATGTGTACAGTTGGGGTCTCATAACCTCAGGAATAATAGAGAGGGAGGAAGGAAGGTTCACCAGACTGATTCCTGGGATGTTGCAATTGTTCGATGAGAAGAAATTGAGTAGACCAGGAAAATATTCGCTCAGTTTAGAATAATGTGAGGTGAACTCATTGAAATATACGACATTCTTTCAGTACTTGACAGCACAAATGCAGAGAGGACGTTTGCTCCATCATGGTAGTCTAGAACTATTGGGCACTGTCTCAGAATAAAAGATCTGCTCTTTCGGACTGAAATCAGGAGAAACGTTTGCAATCAGAGGGTGGTGAATCTTTTGAATTATATACCCCAGAGGGCTGTGGAGGCTCAGTATTTGAGTATATAAATGACAGCGATCGAAAGATTAGGGGATATTAAGGGCATTAAGGGATATGGGACAGTGCAGGAATGTAGATTTGAGGTAGAAAATCAGCCATAATCACGTTGAATTTCGCAGCAAACTCGAGGGGCCGAATGGCTGGCTCCTGCTCCTAATTCTTACGTATTTTTGAAATAAGTGGAAATAAAAACTAAGACGGTGTTTAATCATTAATTGTTCCCATTAGTCTCACACTTCATCTTTGCTCCCTCTGGACCATGGCCCACGAGCGAACATCAGGTCATCGTTACCAAGAAGGTCACTGATCTCAGCTCCTCTGGGGATCTTCCCACACAGCCGCTAACCTCATAGTTACCCAACCCCACGCAGCTTAATACAACAATCGCTTCAGCCTGTTCGCGCCCCATGGAACTGATGTCTCCCTGTCTCAGCTCTATTTTTCTCCCCTTGTCTTACCTGTTCACACCTTGTGGGACATTTGGAATAGCGTGATGCAATAAAGCAGAGACGGCATAGTTTTCTGAATGGGAAATCATGCTTGCCATTTTGCAGGAATTTTTTGAGGATGTAACGAGAAGATGGTTAAGGAGGAACCAGTGCACGTGTTGTAATTAGATTTCTAGAAGGCATTCGATCAGCTGCCACATAATAGGTTGCTGTACATGATAGAAGTTCATGCATTTGGCGGTAATGTATTAACATTGGCAAAATAACAAAAAACAGAGAGTCGGAATAAATGGAAATTGTACGGTTGGCATAGCCGACTAGTGGGGTGCCGCAGGGTAAGGGTACTGAGTCTTCAACTATTTACAGTCTGTATTAATGACTTAGATGAAGAGACCGAGTTTAATTTAGCCAAGTTTGCTGATGATACCAAGATGGTTGGGAATGCAAATTGTGAGGAGGACATAAAACATCTGCAAAGGGAGTTAGACAGGCTAATGAGTGGGCAAACATTTGGCATGTGCCGAATCATGTGGGATATTGTGAGATTATCCAATTTGGCAGAAATACTAGGTAAGCAAATTATAATTTACATTGAGAAAAAATGCAACGTGCTGCAGTACGCAGAGACCTGGGGAGCCGTGTGCATGAAACACAAAAACTTAGTATTCAGGTACAGCAATTAATCAGGAGCACAAATGGAATGTTGGCCTTTATTGCAAGTAGGATGAATATAAAAGCAGAGAAGTCCCGCTTCACATTTGCAGGGTATTAGTGAGGCTACACCAGGAGTACTGCATACAGTTTTGGTATCCTTCGTTACAAAGATATACTTGCATTGGAGGCTGTACAGAGAAGGTTCACCAGAATGATTTCGGAGATGCGAACGTTGACTTATGAAGATAGGCTGAGTAGGGTGGACCTATACTGATTGCAGTTCAGAAGAATGAGAGGTGATGATATTGAAATTTGTAAGAAAATGAGATGGCTCGAAAGGTGATGCAGAGAGGAAATTTCCACTCATCAGGGAAACTAAAACGAGGGGACGTAGTCTCAGAATAAAGAACCTCCCATTTAAAACTGAGATTATTATTTTTTTTTCTCAGACGTTTGTAAATCTATGGAATTTTCTGCCCGAGAGAACTGTGAAGGTTTGGTCATCATTTATATTTAAGGCGAGGATGGACACATTTTTGAGCGATAAGAGAGCAAAGGATTACAGTGTGCGTGATGGGAAGTACAGTTTAGTCCATGATCAGATGAGCCATGATCAAACACATTGACAGGGTTGGCTCGAGGAGCCAAATGGCCTACTTCTTCTCCTATTTTTTTATGTTCTTATGGTATAAAACGATAATTTGATATCGAGCCACATCAGGAGATATAAGAATAGATGAGCAAAAGCTTTGTCACAGAGCTAGGTTTCAAAGCGTTCTAAAGTAATGGAGAGAGGTGGAGACGTTTAGCTAGGAATTCCAGAGATTAGGGCTCAGGCAGCTGAATGGATGAGCAGCGATTGTTGAACGATTATAATCAGGGATACTCAAGATGGCAGAATTAGAAGAGTGCCTATATCTTCAGTGGTTATGGGGATGGAGGAGATTAATGATATTGGGAGGGGCGAGGCCATGACGAGATGTGAAAACAAGAGTGAGAATTTTGAAATCCAAGCATTGCTTCAGCGCGAGCCAATATCGGTGAGCGACCATCATGGTGCTCGCTGAATGGGATTGATGCGAGTTTGTATACAGCCAGAGAGTTTGGGGACAAACTCAAGTTTACATGGGGTAGATCGTGGGATATTAGTAAGGAGTGCGTTGGAGTTGACAAGTCGGAGATAACGAAGGCATGGTCAGGATTTCCGCAGCTGATGGGTGACGGTAGCGGCGGTGTCGGGCGATGTTGCGGATGGGGGACACTCCTCAAGGAGACAGCTCAGGTCAAAGGTTTGGCACAGACGGGGGAGTGAGTTGGTGAAATGCCGTCAGCGGCTTCGATAAAGAGCCTCAGCTGTGGATTAATTTAATTGAATTAGGAGGTTTTATGTGGAGGTCAAGATTAAAAGAGATATCCCGAGGGCAGCAGAAAAGCAGGAAAGGAAGCGGTGAGGAAAGGCTTTGATTGTGGTTCGACTTCCCGACTTCTCGTATTTCAATCACTGAATGGTTCACATCCGCTGTTGGAGTGTACATAATGGAACTGAAATAAATACAATCAGGGGCTTTAATCTATCATTATCGTAATTACATGAATGTTTATTGCAGATACGATGTGACTTAAATAAAAAGTGTGTGATTCTTGTGTAAATCAGAATGTTATCAAAAGTTTGAAGTTTCGAGTCTTGCTGGAGATGCGCTAGTTAATTATATTTTAACTTTATAAAACCAAACCGCATGTCCATTCATTAGGTTGATGAACGGTTGATGAATAGCGGTTAACATAAAATGAGATATTTCACAACTCTCAAGAAAAATATATTCCACCGAGGAGGAAACGACGAAAGAGAAAAGATAGCCTTCCATGTCTAACTAATGAAATAAAGGACGGTATCAAATTAAAAACAAGGACTTAAAATATTGCCAAAACTAGTGGGAGGCAGAAGATTGGAAAGCGTTTAAAGGCCAACAAAGAATTACAAAAAAATTATAAAGAATGGGAAGCTGGACTATGAAAGCAAATTAACCCGAAATATAAAAACACATAGCAAGAGTTTCTATAGGTATATAAAAATGAAAATTGTGACTAGGTTAAATGTTGGTTCCTAAGTTGAAGAGACTAGAGAATTAGTAATGGGAAACAACGAGATGGCAGAAACTCTGAACAACATTGTGTTTTATTATTTACGGTCGAGGACACGAATAATATGCCAACAATGGATAGTCAAGGGACTATAGGGGGGAAGGAACAGAACACAATCAAAATCACTAACGTTGTGGCACTAAGTAAGCTAATGGAACTAAAGGCAGAAAAGTCCTCTGCACCCTATGGCTTGCATCCTAGGCTATTAAGAGAAGTAGCGGCAGGAATAGTGGATGCATTGGTTGTAATTTACCAACAGTCCCTGGATCGTGGGATGGTCCCAGCAGATTGGAAACCAGCAGATCTAACACCCCTATTTCAAAAAGGAGGCCGATAAAAACGCAAATAACTATAGACCAGTTAGCCTAACTTCTGTGGATGGGAAGATGTTGAAGTTCATTATTAAAGAAGCAGCAGCAGGAAACTTGGAGAAGCAGAATTAGGTCATGCAGAGTCAGCATGTATTCATGCAGGGGAATTCATTTTTGGCACATTGGCTAGAATTCTTGGAGGACGTAAGGAACAGGGTGGATGAAAGGGATCCAGTGGATGTGGTGTATCTGGACTTCGAGAAAGCCTTTGACAACGTGCGACGTAAAATATTACTGCACAAGTTAAAGGTTCACGTGCTCGGCGGTAATATAGTAGCATTGATAGAGGATTGCCTAATGAACAGAAAACACAGAGTAGGAATAAATGGTTCATTCTCAGGATGGCAATCTGTAACCAGGGGGCTGCTGCACGCGTCAGTACTGGGCTCAAACTATTTACAAACTATATTAACGACTTGGAGGAAAATAGCGAGTGCAACGTAGCTAAGTTTGCTGACGATACAAAGATGGGAGGAAAAGCAGTGCCTGAAGAGCACACACAAAATCTGCAAAAGGAAATAGACAGGCTAATTGAGTGGGCAGATGGAGTATAATGTTGGAAAATATGAGGGCAGCAAACATTAAGAGCTATTTAATATTTAAATGTAGAATGATTGCAAAGTGCTGCTGTACAGCCGGAACTGGGGGTACTTGTGCTTGAAACACAAAAAGAGTAGTGTGCATGTACAGCAAGTGATCAGGAAGGCCAATGGAATCTTGGCCTTTCTTGCAAGGCGATTGGAGTATAAAAGCTGGGATGTCTTGCTACAGTAGTACAGGGTATTTGGGAGGCCACACCTGGAATAATACGTGCAGTTTTGTTTTCCATATTTACGAAAGGATATACTCGTTTTGGAGGCAGTTCAGATACGTTTCAAAAGGTTGATTCCAGAGATGAGGAGGTTGAAAAATGTGGAAAATATGAGTCGTGTGGGCCTATACTCATTGGAATTCAGAAGAATGAAAGGTAAGCGAATCGAAACGTATGAGATTAAGTGGAGGCTTGGCAAGGTCGAAGCAGAGAGGATGTTTCCACTGATAGGGCAGACTAAATCTAGACGGCATAATCTTAGAATCAGAGGCCGCCCATTTAAAACTGAGGTGAGGAGAAACGTCTTATTTCAGTGGGTAGTGGATCTGAGGACTTCGCTGCCCCAGAGAGCTGTGGAGGCTGGGTCATTGAATATATTTAATGGGGAGATAAACCGATTTTTGAGTGTTAAGGGTTTAAAGGATTATGGAGAGCGGGCATGGAAGAGGAGCTGAGTCCATGAGCAGAGCAGCCATGATCGTATTAAATGTCGGAGCTGGCTGGAGTGGCCAAATGGACTACTCCGACCCTAATTTCTTATGTTCTTACGTTCTCATTTTGTTCATGTTCGATAGAAACTTTGGAATTCCTTCAGCATCAAACCACAGATTGCAACTGAGATAAACGCAGCGAGAGGTAGCTGCAGAATCGAGGCAGATGGCGGAATAGACAAGAGAGATGGTTACATCCAAAACAGCCTCCGAATCCAAAAGTTAGTGTCAGGTAGCTGACTTAAATTAGTCAGTGAAGGCAAGCCGGTAAAGTTGTGGTTTGGCTCCGTGGCTGAAGTGGTCAAAACACTTGTCGAATTAACACGACAGTCTTGGGTTCAACCATCAATGCGCCCTAAATTGTTTTCACTACGCACAATGGGAGAAATTTTTCACGCGTGAAAGGGTTTTTAAATATAACTACCGCTGCACCAGTTTCCATTCTGGATTGACACTCTAATCGCTGCAGGGTGTCGGTGGAATTCTACCGGTGCCATAATTCTTGCTAGACCAATATAATCCAGCATTGCTGTTTATGACTTTGTTTTCTCAGACTATACTTGCAGTAATTGATGTAGGGTTCCGTGATCGTGTACTGGTTAGTACTCTCCGTTGTAGCCGCAGCAACTTCGGTTCAAAGTGGAGTTATGGTACAGTTTACTTTTTATCTTTTACTCTCTCCGGCAACTGCTGATAAAACACAGCAGCACAACAATCTTCACTTTCATAAACATGTATTATTTTGTTGCCAGTAGAAACATGTATACCCTTTCAAACGGGCCTGTTTTCTCAGCTTTTTCTGCCTTCCAAAAACAATCGACCTTTCCTTAATATGCTCCCTTCAATAACTGTAATGGCGGCAGCAGTGGCTGCGTGGGTGAATGGAAAAGGCGCCTGAATTCAATACCAAAGAAGTTCTGTCGTGGGAATTTAATTCCCCCGGTCAATCGTTTCTTTTTCTCTGCATTGAAACTGTTTTGCTACGTAACATTTCTGGTGCTGCCTCACCTGAAGCAAGCAAACGCCTTTTACTGACAGACGCTAATTGTACTCTTTCAACATTGTTGCAACTTGGTGCATGGGCAGGACTAGCGTTGAGTTCCGTTTTTCGCTAGAGATTGCTGTTTGAATGCAAAAATCAGAAACCTGAGAGACTGATTACACTCTTGCAGCAAAATGTTGTGGCCGAATGGTTCAGGCAAACGTCTGCTAATGCATTGTGCGCCACATTCACCGATGCGAATATAATCCTCGTTGTTATTGCCTTCAACATTTAATGCTTCACTTTCTTTTGTTAATCGCTTAAGTTTTATATCCAAATTCACCTGTTTCTCCAAATATGCTATACGCAGCTCATGTCATTTCACAAATTACTAATATTTATATTAAAAGCAAAAAAAAAATTAGGATTATGGGGAGTGGGATTAATAAAATAGCTCTCTCATGGACACAGCATAGGCAGGATGGGCTTTAAATTTAAATCTTTACCGACATAATATGAAATTTGAATACGTAATGAGTTGCGTTATTTCTTTTTATCGGAGGCTCGTTGATTTACCGATTTAAATCTTGCTTTGGGATTTTAAGCTTTGAAATGAGACAGATCCTGGGTGCAATTCCCTGACTATTGTCTCAAGGGTTTAGTCAAAAATCACATTTTCACAGCCGAAAGGCAATGCAGAAAAGATTAATAATTTAAATTACAATGTATGAATTTGCACGTATTTTGTACATCGTCCGAAATCACACAGCTTCACGGGAGCAACGTTACAACCAACGAATTGAGTAAAGTTATTGGATTCCGGGTGTCTGCGGCTCTGTGTCTCATTGAATGTTTTACACACGTGGGGGGTGTGAAGAGGCAGAGCATGCTGAGCAGAAGTTCAAAGAGCGGGAGTAGAGAGGATCGGCTGGTTACAGAGCTGGAGCAGAGAGGAGCGGCTGTTTACAAAGCAGGAGCAGAGCTGATTGGCAGTGCCTAGTTCTGGACCTGTGAGGCTTTCGAGCAGTTGCTGAAGAAATTCTTTTTTAGCATCTGAAGTACTTTGTTGTGCATAATTGTGCTTCACTTTGTGTTAAAACAAATGCAATGATTAATTGCGCTGGCTTGAATATTAAATAAAAAAGCTGCTATGTATGTAACTATGTTATACTTGCCATCAGAGGACGCGACTGCTGGATACCTGGTGGTCATCTGCAGACAAGGGCAGGGCCAGTATACAAGATTGGCTGTCATGCTGTTTAGGCACTTTGGAGTTGCAATAAAGAATAGTTAATGAAGAAATCAAAGAAAAATAGGCGCTCTCTAGTCCACCTAGATCTAATTTATCACGTGCAAACATGGCAACACCGGCAGAACATGTACCACCAACATGTAGCTGTTTCACGTGACATTGCTGGTTACGCCCCTAGATTTGTCCTGAATTATGGTCATGGTTCCAAGTGGATTGCTGGCACTTTTTTTGCCAAGGATGGGAATAGGGTGTTTATACTCAAACTGTTAAATGCCGAAACGTGCAGAAAGTATTTAGATCAGACGAATTTGCGATTTACTGACAGCCAGGTATGACTTGAAGAGAACATCACCATCGACGATCCACCAAAAAACATACAACCAGTAATCGAACTCGTTGGCAATCACGAGGATGAATCCACCGTTCCTGACAGTCCGGTCAGTGCAGCCGTGTTGCAGCGCAGAAATGATCCGTCCAACTCACACGTCCAGGGTTTGAACTTAGATGATAAATCAAGGGGCGAAATGCTCTGGATCGCCTCAACTTGTAAATAACTTGTACCGAAGGTGGGAGTGATGTTATGCATATAACGATGCAATACTTGCCAGCAGAGGGCGCGAATTTTGGAGTCCGAATGGTCCCCTGCACACACGTGCAGCGCCAGTATAAAATATTGTCTGGCATGTTGCTTATGCACTCTGGAGTTGGAATAAAGAAGTCTAAGTACACACTAAGTTTAGCTTCCTGTCATCAGACTCGTGGATTTCTTCTGTACACGACAAAAACAAGGTAAGCTTTGGTGATTCAGGGGAAAAATACTCGCCTGACACGCGGGAAACATGGTTATTATGCAAACAATAAACGTAACAGATGCCTTATATATTGTTGAAATATAAACTATGAATTAACAAAAAACTGTGTGCGAAAATCGGTTGGAAAAGATCAATTGATTCTGAGAATATTTATTTCACCAACAATGGATAGCTCTTCCTTCAAATTGATGCTGGCCCAATGAAAACGTGCGATGCAGACGTGATTGGAACCCACTGTCTGATCTCGAATCAGAATCACTACCATTGCAGCACAAGGTCCAAATCCGACAAGTGCAACCCCATCTATAGGAAGGGTATAAAGAGGATATGCTGGCAATTCACTGACGGTCAGGCAATATCCGTGGGGAGCAAAACACAGTTTATGTTTCAGGTCCATGATGATACCTCAGAACATGTCTATAGGAGGGTGCAGTGAGGAGTAGCTGTTTAAATATGGAGCAGAGAAGACGCAGGTCCGATTCCAGGTCAATCCCGATCCCTGGTTTTACTAATGAATTTCAATAAATAAATTCCATTTAAAAAGTTACATGAAGCACTGTGCAAAGAAAACTCTCATTTATGGCTTTCAGCCCGTCATACCACAGTCTGTGACGCTGCTCCATTTGCGATGGAATCCCGCTGCTGCATATATCGGCCAGACTGAGACTATGTTCATTCTAAAACAGGTCAGTTGTCGATCTTATGAAAGCTGACTGCCATAATTGCTCAATGCAGCAAAAGAATACATATAAAAATCCGCTTTTGATCAATCGGCATTACTCGATTCCGAAACTGGGCATTCTGTGTTTCAATTCTTTCACCGGGTTGGTGGTTTATTGTTCCAACAAGATGACTATGTCATCGTCTGGGTGATGGATCGCATCGACGTCCACATCACTCACGCCATGACAGGAGCTGGTAACTGCTGGATGGGCATAGCTAATCCACTCTGTTACTTAAATTAATGTAGACTCAAAACAGCAGCGTGAACAGAAACGCTGGCACAGGAAAACTAAAGCTTAGGCACTCAAATAATCTACTAAGGAAGCCCTATTCAGACAATGCCCCACAACCAACTTCAGGAATTCCAGTAACCCGAGGCACAAAGTATCCGAAGTGTCTGCTCTGCGTTCAAGGCCTCGAAAGTTAGCACCTGTTTCAAGACGCTTGGTAAATCCACCAGGAAACATCAAGACTGGTTCGACAAGAATAAGCAGGTAATCCAGGAGCTAATAAGACATACCAAAAATGCAAGGCATTCTTCAACTGGAAGCAGGAGTAAAATTCGAGAGCAAGAAAGCAGTTATTTAGACATCTGGAGGCCGAGGTCCAAGACAAAACTAGCGAAGAAATGAACAGATGAAGAAGGGAAATAACACAGGAGATCCAGCAACATGCTGATAAACACGGTGTGCATGGATTCATTGGCGCAGTCAAGACCAACTACGGTCCAAGCAGTGAAGTTTGCACCCCAATGAGGGCCAGGATCGGAATCGTACTTATCAAGGACAGAGAAGCAGTCAGTGCCCGTTGGAAGTCGTATTTCGAGATCTCTTAATACTGACTCTCTCTTCAAAATAAGTGTCCTCGATTCCATCCGACAGCATCCTACCCACCATGAACTCAGCATAACCACAGCCCGGCATGAGGTTCCAAAGGCCATCCGATAATTGAAGAACAACAAGGTATCGTGAGCACATGGACAACCAGCTGCAGCACTAAAGAATGGCGGGGAATGACTGCTGGCGCGAATGCATGAAATAATTTCTCTCATTTGCAATGCGGAGAGCATGCCAGGGGATCTAGGAGACGTTGTAATCATGGCCATCCTCGAGAGAGGTGATAAGTCATGTTGCGGTAATTACAGAACAGTTTCCCTGCTGGCTGCCCAAGGGAAAGTCATCCGAAGAATCGTCCTCAATCACATTCTCCAAGTGACTGAAGATTCGTTGATTCTTGGTGCTGATTCAGCCCACCAAGGGGCATAGTGGTCATGATCATCACTGCGTGCAAAATTAAAGAATAATGCAGGGAGCACCATCGAACACTGGACAGGACGTACTTTGACCTCAAAAATGCCTTCGACACCGTCACAGGTGAGGGATTATGGAGTGTCCTCTTCAATTTCAGCTGCTCTCAAATTGTTTTCATTAGCCACCACCTGCTTCACGATGACATGCAAGCCATGATGCTGAACAACGGATCCAGCAGACACGTGCGAACCGGGGTCAAGCAAGGCTCAGTCATCTTACCAACGCTCTTCTGGATCTCCCTTTCTGCAATGACCCATCTCACTCTCAATACGCTCTCCCCTACTTTCGAGCTAATCTAAAGAATAAGTGTAAAATTGTTCAAACTCCGTCTCCTCCAGTCCAGACGCAAGGTCGTCCCTCCATCTGCGATTTAATTATAGTGTGCCGAGGATGCTTGCGTCTGTGCACAGTGGAAGGTCGAACTCCATACCTTCGTCAATACCAGCAGCGAAGCGTACGAGAGCATGGGCCTTACATTAAGCATCCATAAGACAAAGGTTTTTGACCAACCTGCACCGCCATACAATACGGCCATCTTATTATCAAGAACCATGTCGAGGCTTTGGACAACTTGGACTATTTTGCATACCTCGGAAGGCTAATGTCAACAAGGGAAGAGGTCGAAGACAAAGTCCAACACCGCCTTCAGTGTGCCAGTGCAACGTTCTTTTGCCTGAGGAAGAGAATTTTCAATGAGCAGGATCTGAAGCCCGACACTACGCTCAATGCGTCCAGGGCAGTAGTGATGTTTTCCCTCCTCCATGCTTCACAGACATAGCCTTTATTGAGCAGGCACTTCAAAACACTGGAGAAGAAGTAGCAACAATGCTTCCTCGGCAAGTTCCTGCAAATACATTGGCAGCATAGAAACACCAACGTCAGTATACTCGCTCAGGCAAACATCTCCAGCATGGAAGCATTGACCACACTCTATCAGCTCTGATGGACAGGTGACTTCGTCGTCATGTCCGATATTAATCTGCCAAAATAAGGTGCTCTACTCAGAGCACCAACAGGGCAAGCGAGTCCATGGTGGCAGAAGAAACTCTTCAAGGACATTCTCAAAACATCCTTGAAAAATTGCTACATTCCCACCGACATCTGGAAATCTTTGGACCAAGACGGCTCAAAGTGAGGCAGAAACATTTGGGAAGGCGCCAAACACCTCATGTCTCTTCGCTTGAATCACACGGAAGCCAAACGCAAACAGGGGAAGACGCCGACGACAACACAAGGACCACACACTTCCGTCCTTTCTACCACCGCCTGTCCAACTGGTGACCAAGACTGTGGTTCTCGCATGTCCTCATCACTCACCTGGGAAAAAATATTATTGAGGAAGCAAGTCATCCTCGACTCTGTGCGAATGCCTAAGAGAAGACAAACAGGGGAAGACCGAAACACATAAATGCATTCAAGGAAGTATATATACGCATACGAGTGCTGACATTGAAGGGGTTATATGCAGATGGGAGGAAGCAGGCCATTGCGGAGCACAAACATAGACACTGACCTGATTGGCCGAATGGCAGTTTATGTGCTAAAAATATTTGTATTACATTTTGTACATCAGTAACCTTTATATTTCCAATATAACTAACCCATACTCAATTCTGATACTTTACTGATGCATGAGAGATTTTTCCTCTCCATGTGCTCTCTAACACACAGTGCCCACTGAAGTTCCAATATACACAGCCCATTTCCCAACATGGGATGTTTTCATTCTATGAATAAAATTGCTGAACACTCAGTCAACATTCACGTTCCAATATGCACAGCCCATGACCGGATATTGATTCATTTTTCGGATGGGAGGGATTTCTCTTGTGACTATACTGGTATTATTCGGTACCTGTTATATTTCCAACATATTGAGCCGATGCCCAATATTGACTTTACTGTTATGGGAGAGATTTATCTTCTCAATATTCCTGAATTTAATGCGCACTAACGTGGATGGTAATAGGGCAGTAAAGAAACAAAAGATGCTCCAGAGAAGGTGTTTGTGGGAACAGCAGAATATTTCCTCCATCTGCTGCCCGAGAGCGGGAGCATTGGTTTAGCTACGATTTATTGAACTTACTGTTGAGACCGGAAGGTGGTAAAGTGCCGAATGGAAAGATATGGTCCGCAACCCATTTACTCAGTACAGGAAGCGTGGTCAAGCCGGTTTGATTCCTGGCCAATACAGAATCCTGTACGGTATGTATTCGGCATCATGGGTTCAATACAACAGTCAACTTCTCACATATTTTCAGCGCTAGAAAAAACCAGCCTGACAGATATTCTGGGCAGTCGGTGTTTCGTGAAGATGGAGGGTTGAAGCGAAATGTAAGTTTCTCCCCAATCAGCGAGCTCATGAATACAGAAATCCAAATGTCAAGGTGCTGCATTGGCCGGAATCGAAAATCGGTATAAGACTTTCAATGAGACACATAGTCGAATACAGCTGGAAACATTTAACCTTACTGAGTAAGTTGAATTTCATATCGCTCCTCTGCAGATCTGGGATATCAGTAGACGTGGGAAAATCGCACGAGATCAAGTCAATTTAATTTAAAATATTTATGTTTTCTGGAATGTCGATCGGATTTGAAAAACTAATTTTTGACTCGAATTGAGCCTCGTTGGTCCGGTGTTTGAACTCGGGGCTGCTTGAAACTCAGCTGTATAACCCGAAAGACAGAATCATGCTCATAAAGCAAAGCAACCGCGTATTGAAATGTCAGATTCTGAAGAAGCTGCAATATGTTATTCGGCCCATCGTGCCTGTGCTGGCTCTCTGAGAGTCCCACACCCCTTGGTCCAACAAAGGTTATCCCTTGAAAGTAAATATTAATAATTTGAGTCGTGATATGAGTGGAATGTAGCATGCTTGGGATATAAAGGTGAATTTGGATATGAGGTTTAAGGTGAATGACAAAATAGGACAGGTGTCGAATTTTTGATGCAATAATGACGAAAATGGGATTTGAAGCCACCCGTGCAGAGCACAATGATTTATAGTTTATCGTCTTGACCTCTCAACCTATTCCTCTCCGTGCTAAATTTGATTAGCCATCCCGTTTCTTTCTTTTTGCATTCAAACTAAATTAGCTGTGGCAAAGTCGCCTTCTCCGCTTGTCCAGTCCGTGCACCTTGATCGACAATATTGAAAATCTACAACCAGCTTCTGTAAGTAAAAGGCCTCCCGTTACTCCAGGTGCGGGAGTATCACATTTGAGACAGAATCAGAAAAGAGAAGAAACATTTTTGATGGGTGAGTTAAATTACGATGACAGGTTTTCATTCGTATCGAAGTCAGGCGCTTTATCCTTTTGGCCAGGCGGCCGCTGCCGTCGCCAGAAGTATTGTTGTGGAGCGAATTGTGAGTAAAGGGTTACAGATTGTGGAAGGCAGAAAAAGCTGTGAGGTGAGGCGAGTTGAAAGGAGTAAATAGGTTTTCAACACCAACAAAATAGTATTTGTTTAATGCAGTAATGTCAAATATTTTGTTGAATTCTATCAGCAGATTCCACAGTGAACAAAAGTTATAAAGTAAGCTGTGCTATAACTCGGATTCAAACCAAGGTTGCTGCGGCAGAATACGACGCAGAATACGAACCACTATACGATCACTGCGTCACACATCATCTAGTGAAACTCTGCTCTGAACAGAGCAAAGTCTCACAAAACACTTCGAAAACAGCGATTTTTTGAATGGGCCTGAATGAGCCACACCAGAAATGATCGCAGCAGTGGAATCCGACCCACGCACCGCAGCGACTGGTCTGTTAATCCAGAATCGACACTATGACGCCAACCTGCTTTAATGAATCCTCTTTATTTGACGACAGAAGCTCTATCTTTTCACCTTATGCTGATTCATAAATGGTAAATACAGTTTTCAAGCTGTGAAACCGTTTTTATACAAACTGTGGAAAGCACTGGCCCAGAGCAGCAGATTTAAAACAAGGTTTAAAAATGTCAACGTATGGGAGGAATTGGAGAGTGAATCAAGAGAACCACAAGAAGATCACACAGCAGCTTCGAGAATTTCCCTCTGACCATAGATTTGTTGCGGATGCCACGGATTATTTGCTGTTAAATATGAATAAAATGCAATGTTTATTTGCAGCTGTTTATATTTCTATCATATTACAGTTATAGGCAATTAGAAACAGGAGGGGGCCATTCAGCACTTCGGCCTGTTCTGCCATTTAAGTATATCACGGCTGATATTTGTGATTTGCCCGTGATAATTCCATAAATTTTAATATTCTCTCCGAACAAAAATCTACAAATCTGTATTTTGAAATTGTAATTTGACTCTCATCCTCAAAAGCTTAGTAGGGAAGAGATTTCCAGATTTCCGCTTCCCTCTAGTGAGAAACTGATTCCTCACTCATCACTGAATATGATATTTATAATTTTACAGTTTTCCGCTATTGAGCTGGACACTCGCACCAGAGTGAATAATTTATTTCTACCTGACAGCAATTCATTTCCAGCACTTCCTGAAGTCCACACCCCAAACAATAACTGTTCCTCTGATCCTGTCTCTCGCATTCAGATTTTGAGCTCTTGCCTCTCTAGCTGATGGTTCTTTGCGCCCAATATTAGCAGATGGGTATTTAACCAGGGTATAAATTTAATGTAGTTGGTAGAAGGATTAGATGGGTGATAAGGAAGCAGTTCTTCACCAAGACAGATCTGGGTGTCTGGAACTCACAGTCTGAATGGATGGCAGATGCGGAACGATCATCATATTTTTTTTAAGTACTTGGATGAGCTCTTAAAGAGCAGTCATCTGCCTATCAGTATCCCTACAGCTGTAACGCATCCATGCACCGCCTATTCCTATTGCTATCTTTGTAAACCTTCTATGGACTGCCTAACCCCCATGCCTTCCGCTGCAACCGATCCACGGAACTCTTATTCCTTTCCCTATCGCTATAATCCATCCATGCACAGCCGATCTCTATCACTACGGCTGCAACCCATCCATTGACTGCCTACCCCTAACCCCATCACTGTTACCCATCCATGGACCGCCGATTCCTATCCCTATCACTGCAACCCATCAATGGACCCCCTACCATATCCCCATCACTGTCACCCATCAATGGACCGCCTATTCCTATCCCTATCTCTGTAAACTCTTGTTGGACAGCTTGACTCTATGCCTAACGTTGTAACCAATCCACAGACCGCCTATTCCATTCACTATCTGTCACCCATCCATCAATCACCTACACCTAACCCCATCACTGTAACCCATCCACCCATCCATGGATTGTCTTTTCCTGTACCTATCTCTGCAATCCTTCCATGGACCGTCTATTCCCATCGCTTTCGCTGAGGCCCATTCATGGACTGCATATCCCTATCTGTATCTCTGCAACCCATTCTTGGAGTGCCTATTCCTATAACAGTTACTGTCACCCTTGCATGGACAACCTATCCCTATGCCCTTTCCTTTAATCCATTCATCGACTGTATATTCCTATCCTTATCGCTGTAACGTAATATGGCCTGCCTATTCCTATCCCTATCTCTGTAACCCATCCATGGACTGTCTATTCCTATCCTTAACGCTGTGACCCATCCATGGTCCGACTCGTCCTATACCAATCTCTGCAATGTATCCATGGACTGCCTATCCCGATGCCTATCTCTTTACCCCATACATTGATTGTCTATTCCTTTCCTTTTCGCTGTAACCCAACATGGCCTGCCTATTCCTATGCCTATCTCTGCAACCCATCCATGGATTGCGCATCCCTAACGCTATCAGTGTAACCCATCAATGGACCCGCTATTCCTGTATTTAATTCTGTGATCCGTCCATTGTCTTCCTACAACTCTCCCGATCGCTGTAACGCATCCACGGATCGTTTATCTGCATTCCTCCTGCTGTCACATATCCATGGATTGACTACTGCTATCCCTATCTCTGTAACTCATCCATGGACCTCCTAATCCTATCCGTATCGCTTACAGCCATCCATAGATTGATGATCCCTATCTCTGTACATCATCCATGAGCTACCTGCTCTGATCACTATTTCTGTAGCCCATCAATGGTCCGCCTATTCCTATACCTATTTCTGTGACTGATGCAAAGACTGCCGATCCCTATCTCTGTAACCCATCCATGGGTCACCTGACTATATCACTACCTCTGTAACTAATCCAAGGACTGGATATTCCCATCGCTATCTCTGAAACCCAACGATGGAACGCCTAACCCTATCCCTATTGCTGTAACCCATCCATGGTCCACCAGCCCTATCCGTATCTCTGAAAGCCATTCATGCTCCGCCTATCTCTATCTCTATCGCCGCTGTAACCCATAGATGGACCGCCAATACCTATCCCTGTCTCTGCATCCCATCAGTGGACTTTCATTCCAATCCCTAGTTTTAAGTCATTCATGGACTGCCTATCCCTATCACTTTCTCTGTAACCCATTCATGGACTGTTTATTCCAATCCCTATATGTAACCCATCCATGGACTGCCTATCGCTGTCTCTGTAACCCATGCTTGCACTGTTTATTCCAATCCATACCTGTAACAAAACCATGGACCCCTATCCCTATTTACATAACCCATCCATGGACTGCCAATCCCTATCCTTTTCTCTGCAACCCATCCATCGACTGCTTATCCTTATCTAACCCATCCATGGACTGCCTATCCCTATCTCTATCTCTGTAAACCTTCCTTGAAATGCCTATCCCTATCACTGAAACCCATCCATCGACCACCTATCCCTATCGCTTTAATCTTCTATACCAGAGCTTCCAATAGGCCATCCTTTTGTCATAACAGAATATTCCCCTCAACCTTGGTTGTCTTTTCCCTCGAACATGTTCGTACTATTTCCCGCAAATCTGTGCTCACGCATACTCGCCCTCTCACACAAAAAATAAGGGTTTAACCTTGCACTCAACTTCGAACCTACCGGCCTCCAAAATCAATGTAATATACTCCGCCATGTCAGCTTCCTCTAGCGTGATTTAACCACCAAACTCTTCTTCTCCTCTCTTACCATTCCCATTCTGAAGGGACTGCTTATTCCGCTACATTGTGGTCCATTCCGCAGCCATTCTAAGCAGTGCCTTCCCTTCTCAGGACATCTTCCCAGGCAAGCGCAGGACATGCAACACCTGCATTGTTACCTCCCGACTACCCACTGTCCAGGCACCCAAACACACCTTCCAGGTAAAAGAGTGTTTTACTTGTATTTCGTTCAATGTGTTATACTATATTCGCTGCTCACCATGTGGTCTCCTCTGCACTGGGGAGACCAGACACAGATTGGGTGATCGCTTTGTGGGGCACCTTGGTTCAGGCGGCAAGCTTGACACTGAGCAGCCAGTCACAAGTTATTTTAATTCTCCGGCGCACTCCCCTACTGAGATCGATGTTTTTGGTGAAATTAAACTCAATGCAAGCTCGAGGAACGATACCTCACCTTTCGATTCGGTAGTTTCCAAACTTCTGTACTCATGATTGAGTACAAAAATTGAAGGTCTTAAACACTGCTCCAATTTTTTGGACACTAGCTGCTGTTAATGATTCTGCAGTTCCCATTTAGAGATCCACTGGACCCATCTTTTGTTCTTTAATTGACCAATTTTATCCCTTTTGCTTTGCATAATCAATCCCTTGATTCATTTCATCTCGTGCCTTCCATCCTTTCACAGAGCATCCCATTTGTTCCGTCACCAGCCCCCATCAATTTCACTGCCTCGGAACCAGTTTAAAAGCTGCTACAACTCGAACTTATTTCCAGTTGTGATGATTCGTCATCAATCTGACACGTTAAATTTACTAAGATCCCCAGAAATGTTTTCTGGCCTGCTGATTATGTCCAGCAATCGCTGTTTTAATTTCGGATTTTCAGCACCGCCAGTACTTTCCCTTGGAAATATTGAGATCAGCTCCTTGGTTGTGAGGCACAGTGACCAAGCAACAAGGTCTCGTTTTATAAACTGAAAAGCACAGACGCGTCTCCTCTCTATGCATGCATAAAATGTTGCTTTTCAAAATCCTGTTGCTCCTAAACATCTCGAATTGCAGCTAAATCTGCCAACCCATGTGTCTGAAGATCTGGTGAATCGCCTGGATATGTCGGAGATCGACGCTGCTCCATGCATTTTTCTTGAATTTGGCGCGTGGTGAAGATCATGTTCATTGTGCACATCAGTGTGCAGAATCAGTACTACGAATCTGTGACTCGACAGTCTCTGCGAGAAGGGGATTCAGGAGGCTTCTTCCGATGACTTTCCCTGGTGCAGAAAGCAGGAAAGCTCCTCTGTAATTGCCTTAAATGGACATGTCGCCTTTGTTGGAGCTCGTGACTATTACAACGTCTCCGAAATCCTCGAGTTCTGCTCTCCTCATTCCAAATAAAATAAATCACTTCATGGATTCGCGCTAACATAAATTCCCCGCCATGCTTTAGTGCTTCTGCGGGGATTCCATGTGCTCCTGAGGCCTTGTTGTTCTTCAATTATCTGGTGGCCTTTTAAAAATTGTGCCGGGCTGCGATTTTTCTGAGTCGGTAACGGTTCGCATGCTGTCGAATGGAATCGAGGTCAACCATGTCGAAGACAGAGTCTCTCATAAGCAGATTTCGAAGTACGCATTCCAGCGGGCATTTACTGCTTCTCTCTCCCTGATAATTAGACTTCCGTTTCTGGCCCTCGGTTGGGTAGAACCTTCACTGCTTGAACGTAATTGGTCTTGAATGCGCTAATTAATGTATGCACGTCGTGTTTGTCAACTCATTGCTGGATCTCCTGCGCCATTTCTACCCACCATCTGTTCTTTTGGTCGCGAGTTCTATCTTGGATCGCGGCCTTCAGATGTCTAAAGAACTGCATTCTTGCTCTGGAATTGTGCATCTGTTTCCAATTCTAGAATTATTCGCATTCGTAGCTTATTAGCTACTGGATCTCCTGGTCATTTTTGTCGAACCAGTCTTGATATTTCCTGAAGGATTTATCAAGCGTCTCTGCACTGCTGCTAACTATAGAGGCCTTCAGGGCAGACCAGGCAATGTGGACACTCTGCCTCTCCGGCTGACTGGAATTCCTGAAGTTGGTTTCGGGCGCTGTCGGAATAGCGCTTTCTGAATAGGTTCTTTGAGTGCTCCAGCGTTGGTTTTCCTGCGCCAGCGTTTCTGTTCCCGATGCTGCTTGGAATCTACGTTTATTTAATAACAGGATGGATTCGGCGTTGGTTCATCCTAAAGTCATCAGCTACTGTCATGGCGTGGGTGTTGCGGACGTCGTTGAGATCCCTAACCCAGACAATGACGTAGTAATCTTGTTGGATCATTAAACCAACCATCTTGTGAATGAATTGAAACAAACACCGCCCAGCATCAGAATCAAGCAATGCCGATTGGTCGATTGCTGATTTTTTTATATATCCTGTTGCTGCATTTTGCAATTAGGGCAGTTAGCTTTCTTGTCACCAGAAAACCAACAACTGTTTTTAGGATGAACATAGTCCCACGGGGCCGATATCTGCAGCACCGAGATTGCAAGGCAAATGGAGCAACGTCACAGACCGAGATATAACGGTCTGAAATCAGCAAATGGGAGTGTTCTTTCTGCAGCGCTTCATGTAAATTTAAATTTAATTTGTTTACTGAAATTCATTAGTAAAACGGGGAATTGCAATTGGTCGGGAATCGAAACCCTGTCTTATCTGCTCCCTCATTTAAGCAGCTGTTCCTCATTGCACCCCCCTATAGACATGTTTTGAGGAACCACTATCGAACTGAAACATTAACTCTGTTTCGCTCTCCACGGATACTGTCTGACCTTCTGTGTATTTCCAGCATTTTCTTTTTATCATCATCGTAGGCAGGCTCTTGAAGCGCGGATGACGAGCTTCCACGCCAAAAAGCATTGAGTACACAGGCGTATTAATGTATGTCCTATTATTCCAGATCCCGAAATATATCGTGAAGGGAGGAACTTGCCTGTGCTTGGAATTATTAACGTGTGGTGGCCGTGGCATACCAGCAGCCACACAGGTTTGACAGAGATAGGTCGTGATCCAGTGGCAAGGTATACGCAAGATCAAACTGGAGAAAAGCTCAGCTGTACAGGCTGAGCGCGCACACATATCGTTGTGGGGGTTAGCCCATGCTGCCCTTGGGCTCTCGTATCTTCTGAGCCCCAGATTCACGCCTCTATTGGGCCCAGGCCACTTCCATCTATGGATTATTGCCGCTCCTTCATCCCTTCTGCTGTAGCCATCGCCCTCCTGCAGCAGCACGCGCTGCCCCCTGCAATGCCATGCGGCTGAAAGCTTCTACCGCCAAAGGTCCCGGCCTGCAAGACCATCAGCGCTGATTTCTGGGCCGGGCCGCCGCACGCTCCTCCCTCCAATTGCACCGGCCTGCTGATGGTCTTGCAAGATCGACCGCGCCGATTTCCAGGCCAGGCGTCTTCATTGTGCTCGATCCTTGCTATAGATGCGGCTGCACTTGTCGGCTTTCGACCTTGTGCTCAATGATAGCGCTTCTGATTTCAGGTACATGGCAACGGGTTGCAATCAAGTCTAGATCGTACGTTTTCATTGGGCGAGACTCACTTTGAAGGAAGAACTGATCATTGTTGGTGCAATAAGTGTCCTCAGAATCAAGTGATCTTTAATTTCGATTTTCGCACACAGTTTTTATTTAATTTATATTTTATAACTCAACAATGTTTAAAGGATGTGTTATGTTTATTATTTGCGCAATATCCATGTCTCCCGCGTGGCAGGCGAGAATTCTTCCCCTGACCCACCAAAGCTTACATTTTTTGAAATGTAATCTTCATGCCAGCGCAATTAATTATTTCATTTGTTAATACAAAGTGAAGCGCAATAAAACACTGCAATGTTCTTCAGATGCTGAAAAAGAATTTGTTCAGCAACTGCTCGAGACATGTCACAGGTCCAACGCCAGATACTGCCACTCAGCTGTGCTCCCGCTCTGTAAATAGCCGCTCCTCTCTGCTCCCGCTCTGCAAACAGTCACTTCTCTCTGCGCCCGCTCTGTAAATAGCCGCTCCTCTCTGCTCCCGTTCGATAAACAACCGCTCCTTTCTGCCCCCGCTCTGTAAACAGCCGCTCCTCTCTGCTCCTGTTCTGTAAATAGCAGCCCCTCCCTGCTCTCACTTTGCAGACAGCTTCTTCCCTCTTTTCCTGCATGTAAATAGTTACTTCTCTCAATCCCGCTCTGTAAATAACCGCTCCGCTCTGCTCGCGCTCTGTAAATAACCGCTCAACTCTGCTCGCGCTCTGTAAACAGCCGCTCCGCTCTGCTCCCGCTCTGTAAATAGCCGCTCCTCTCTGGTACCGCTCTGTAAATAGCCGCTCCTCTCTGCTCGCGGTCTGTAAACAGCCGTTCCTCTCTGCTCCCGCTCTGTAAATAGCCGCTCCTCACTGCTCAAACTCTGTAAACAGTTGCTACTCTCTGCTCCCGCTCTGGAAACAGTCGCTCCTCTCTTCTCCCGCTCGTTAAACAGCCGCTCCTCATGCTCTGCCTCTTCAAACAGCCGCTACTCTCACCTCCCACGTGTTTAAGATGCGCAATGAGCCACAGAGCCGCTCAAACCCGGAAACCTATAACTTTACCAGTTGTTTCGTTTTAATGTTGCTCCTGTGAAGTTCTGTGATTTCGTACGATGTACAAAATATGGCGCAAATTCACAAGTTTTCAATTTAAATTATTGATCTTGTCTGCAGTGCCTTTCAGCTGTGAGAAGGTGATTTTTCACTAAACGCTGGCGACGACAGTCCGGGATTTGCACCCTGGATCTGTCGCATTGCAACACTGATAATCCCAAAGTCAGAATCGAATCACCCGACCAATGAGCCTCCTATAAAAAACAACGCAACACATTGCATATTGAAATCCCATCGAATGTCGGTCAAGAAGAAAGTTTGAACTCCCTCCTGCCTGTATTGTGTCGTTGAGCGAACTATCAAATTAGTCCGCCTCCCCATAATCCTACACATCTTTTCCCATTAATATACATGTTAATAGTTTGAGACATGACATGAGCTGAGTGTAGCATACTTGGTGTAAAAGGTTAATTTGGACATGAAGTTTAAGGTGATTAACAAAAGAAACAGAAGCGGCAAATGGTCAGCACAATAACAATGAGGATTATATTCGAATCCGCACGTGTAGCGCACAATGGATTTGCAGTCCTTCGCCTCAACCATTTGACTACCTCGGTTTACTGGTGTGTACACTAAATCTGCTTTCTGCTTTTTTAACCAAAACTGAAATCCTCTGCTGCAAACGGTACTCACCGCTCGTGCTGCCCCTGCACCCAGTTGCAACAATGTTCAAAGTGTACAATTAGCGTCTGTCAGTAAAAGGCCTTCCGTTGCTAAAGGTGAGGGGGCGCCAGAAATGTTCAATTGTGAAACAAATTCAGAACAGAGAAAAAATACGTTTGACGCGGTGAATTAAACGACCATGCCAGGACTTTGTTAGTGTCGACGTCCGGCGCCTTTTCCTTCAGCTAATGCAGTCACTGCTGCCGCCACAAGTGTGGTGAGGAGAATTGTAAGCAAAGGGCTATTTGTTTCTGGAAAGCAGGAAAAGCTGAGTCAAGAGGCGCGTTTGAATTAGTAAAATTATATCTACCGCCATCAGTTTAATATTTGTTTCATATAGTGTAAGTTGATGTTTTGCTGTGTTCGATCAGCAGGTGCCGCAGATGACAAAAGATAAAAAGCAAACTGCGACGTAACTCTGATTCGAACCGAGGTTGCTGCGGCCACGACACAGAGTACTAACCACTATATGATAACGGCGCCGCACAGCAGCTGTCGCAAGGCTGCTCGCACCACAGCAAGGTCACACGCAGCACTTCTTAGAAAAGATGGATTCTTTTCATGAGGCCAAAATCAGCCCCGCCAGAAATAATGGCAGCAATGGAATTCGATGCACACCCTAAACCGACTGGAGCGTTAATCCAGAATGCTGCAGCCATCGGCAAATTTAAAAGGATTGTAGCCCTTTCACCTGGGAAGAAATGAGCCTCTTGAGCCTTGTGAAAAAATGCCGAGGCAGTGGAGGCTGGGACATTGAATATATTTAAAGAGGCGAGATCGAGATTTTTGAGCGATAAGGGATTAAAGGCTTATGGGGTGTCGAATGGAGGATCTATTGTTGACTCGACAGGCGCTTTGATCAGCTGAGCCACGCAGCGAAACCACGCTTTTACCAGCTTACCTTCACTGAGTCCACTGTCATTGCCTTTTGGAGTGTGAGGTAGCTTTGGATCTAACCATCTCTCTTGTCTATTCCGCCATCTGTCCCGATGCTGCTGTTATCACTCACTGCGTTTATCTCAGTTTCAATGTCTTGCTGATCTGAAGGAAGTCCAGTATTTGTTTCGAACATGAACTAAATGAGAACATAACAACATAAGAAATTAGAGCAGGATTAAGCAATTTGGACACTCGAGGCAGCTTTGACATTCAAATAGAAAATGGCTGATCTACAACTGTACATGGAATTGCGAAGGCCACACCAAGAGTACTGCATACAGTTCTGGACTCCATATATTAGGAAGGATATACTTGCATTGGTGGCTGTTCAGAAAATCTTCACTACCTGGTGAAGAAAGGTTGAATAGGTTGGGCCTATACTCATTGGAATTCAGAAGAGTGAAAGGTATTCTTGTCGAAACATATACGTTAATGAATATGCTCGAAAATATGAATACAGAGAGGATATTTGCAAACGTAGGGAAAGTGAAACTAGCAGACATAGTCTCAGAATAAGCGGCAGCACATTTAAAATAGAGAAGAGGGGGAATGTATTCTACCTAACAATATAAGGAAATACGAACATAAGAAATAGGAGCAGGTGTAGGCCATTTGGTCCATAAAGACTGTTCCACCGTTCAATAAAGTCGTGGCTGATCTGATCATCGATTCAGCTGCATTTCCTTGCCCGCTCCCCATAACCCTTTACCCCGCTTATCGCACAATATTCTGTATATCTCCGCCTGAAATGTATTCAAACAACCTCCACAGCTCTCTGGGGCAGAGATTTGCAAAGATTTATAACCTTGTGAGAGAAGCAATTTCTCCTCATCTCAGTTTTAAATAAGTGGCGACTTATTCTGAGACTATATCCCCTAGTTTTCTTTTTCCCATATAAGCGGAAACGGCCTCTCTGCATCCACCTTGTCGAGCCGCCTCATTATATTGTATGTTTCAATAAGTTGACCTCTCATCCTTCTGAACTCCAATGTGTACAGGCGCAACCTACTGACCCAAAATGTACGCAGTACTCTAGGTGTCACCTCATCAATACCGTGCATACTTGTAGCAGGACCTCTCTGCTTTTATACTCAATACCCATTCAATAAATGCCAACATTCCATTTGCATTCCTGATTACCTGCTCTATCTGCATACTACATTTTTGTGTTTCGTGAACACGGACCCGCAGGACCATCTGACCTGCAGCATTTTGAAATTTTCCTCCATTTAAAACCAATTTGCTTTTATATATTTCTACCAAAGTGGATAACCTCACATTTTCCAAAATTATACTGCTTCTGCCAAATGTTTGCGCAGTCTCTTAGCCTGGCTATATCTCTTTGCAAATTATTTATGTCCACCTCACAACTTGCTTTCCCACCCATCTTTTTTTCATCAGATAAATTGGCGACATTGCACTCGATTCCTTCAGCTAAATCAATAATATAGATTGCAAGTTGTGGAGGTCGCAGCTCCTATCCCTGCGGCACGCGACGAGTTACTGTTTGCCAAATGGGCAATGAACAATTTATCCCGACGCTCTATTTTTTTTAATTAACCAATCTTCTATCAATGCTAATATATTATCCCGAACCCAAGACCACGGATTTAAATTGTGCAGCAACCGTTTATGTTGCATGTTATAGAATGCTTTCTGGAAACCTAAATTCACCACATCCAAGGTTACCTCTTATTCACCCTGTTCGTTGTTTCCTCAAAGAACTCCAGCAAATTTGTCAAACATGGATTCTCTTTGGTAAAACCACGATTGTTTAAATTATGCTTTTCGAAATGATCTGTTATTGCTTCCTTAATAATGGACTCCAGCATTTTCCCAACGACAGATGTTAGGAAAACTGATCTATAGTTACCTGCTTTCTGTCTGCTTCCGTTTTTACACAGGGACGTTACATTTCCGGTTTTCCAATACGCTGGGAGCTTCCCAAAATCCAGGTAAATTTGCCAGTTTACAACCAATGCAATCACTATCACTTTAGCCATTTGATTTAAGATCCGAGGATGCAAGCCGTCAGGTCCATGGACTTGTCCGCCTTTATGCCCATTATTTAACCGAGTACTATTTATTTCGTGATAGTGATCCATCCCTCCCGAAATCCTATTGAGTGTCCGCAATTGAGATATTTTAGTGTCTTCTACCGTGAAGGCCGTTACAAAATATTTGTTCAACGTCTCTGCCATTTCCGGGCTCCCCATTATTAATTACCCAGTCTCGCTGTCCAGGGGACAAATATTTAGTTTAGCTATAGTTTTCCTTCTTTTGTACCGGATGACACTCTTGTTATCTGCCAGTTTACTTTCAGGCGGACAGGAGCATGGCAAATGGAATTTATTGCGAAGGAGTTTGGGATAATGCGTTTGGGGAGGGCTAACAGGGCAAGGGCATGCACATTAAATGTTAGAACATTTAGAAATGTAGAGTAATAAAGGGAGCTTTCTGCGCAGGTAAACACATGCCTGTAGGTAGCATACCACATCAGCCATGATCTTATAGAATCAAGGGGCCAAATGGCCTACTCATGTTCATATTTAATACTTTCTCATGTTCTGACAATTTGTTTTAATAGCATATGGAACACATGTGCCAAAACTAGCATAATTGCGTGTAGTTCTGCTCATTTCATTACAGGGACGGGGTGATTGCCGTAGAGCTGGTGGAGAGCAGATTTACGAGGATGTTGCCTGGATTGGAGGATATTAGCTATCAGGAAAGATTACATGGGATGGATTCATTTTTTTCAGAGCAGCAGATGCTGAGAAGTGAATTCATTGAGGTGTATGCAATTATGAGGGTTTAGATAAAATGGACAGTAACGACCTATTACCTTTATGATATGGGTCAACAACAATAGGGAATAAATTAACATATTCAGTTGGGACTCAGAATGGATTTTTCACCCATAGAAAAGTGGTAGAGGCAGAAGACTGTACCCTATCTAAAAATGACCTAGATGTGCAATAGAACTGCCCTAACATACAGGGCTACGGACCCAGTTTTTGAAAGAAGGATTCGGCTGGAACTAACTAGGGGAGGAGGCCATCCTAGACTGGGTGTTGTGTAATGACAGAGGATAAGTTAGCCATCTAGTTTGCGAGGCCCCTTGGGGAAGGGTGACCATAATATGGTGGAATTCTACATTAGGATGAAGAATGATACAGTTTATTCAGAGACCATGGTCCAGAACGTAAAGAAGGGTAACTTTGAAGGTATGAGGCGTGAATTGGATAGGATACATTGGCGACTGATACTTAAGGGGTTGTCAGTGGATGGGCAATGGCAGACATTTAGAAACTGCATGGATGAACTACAACAATTGTAAATCCCTGTCTGGCTTAAAAATAAATAAAAGGGAAGGTGGCGCAACTGTGGCTATTAAGGGAAATCAGGGATAGTATGAAAGCCAAGGAAGTGGCATACAAATTGGCGAGAAATAGCAGCGAACCCGGGGACAGGGAGAAATTTAGTACTCAGCAGAGGAGGACAAAGGGTTTGATTAGGGCAGGGAAAATAGATACGAGAGGAAGCTAACAGGGAACATTAAAACGGACTGCAAATGCTTTTCTATATATGTGAAGAAAAAAAGGTCCGTAAAGACAAATGTCGGTCCAGTGAAGTCAGAATCAGGGGATGTCTTAACGGGGAACAAAGAAATGGTAGACCAATTGAACAAGTACTTTGGTTCGGTATTCACGAAGGAGTATGCAAACAAACTTCCGGATATAAAAGTGGTCAGAGGGTCTAGTAAGAAGGAGGAACTGAGGGAGATCCTCATTAGTCGAGAAATTGTGTTGGGGAAATTGATGGGATTGAAGAACGATAAATCCGCAGGGTCTGATGGTCTGCATCCCAGAGTATTTAAGGAGGTGGCCTTGGAAATAGCGGATGCATTGACAGTCATTTTCCAACATTCCATAGAATCTGAATCAGTTCCTCTGGAGTGGAGGGAATCCAACGTAACCCAACTTTTTAAAAAAGGAGGGAGGTAGAAAACATGGAACTATACACCGGACAGCCTGACATCGATAGAGGGTTAACTGATGGAATGAATTATTAAGAATGTCATAGCAGCGCACTTAGAAAGAGGTGACATGATAGATCCAAGTCAGCATCGATTTGTGAAAGGAAAATCATGCTTGACAAATCTTCTGGAATTTTTTGGGGATGTTTCAAGTGGAGTGGATAAGGAAGTTGATGTGGTGTATTTGGACTTTCAGATGGCTTTCGCCAAGGTCCCACACAAGAGATTAATATGCAAAGTTAATGCACATGGGATTGGGGGTACCGTGCTGACGTGGATTGAAAACTGGTTGGCAGACAGGAAGTAAATAGTACGTGTAAATGGGTACTTTTCAGAATGGCAGGCAGTGACGTTTGTGGTACCGCAAGGTTCTGTGCTGAGTCCCCATCTGTTTACATTGTACAATAATGATGTCGACGAGGGGATTAATGAAGTATCTCCAAATTTGCGGTTGACACTAAGTTGGGTGGCATAGTGAGCTGCGAGGAGGATGCTATGAGGCTTCAGATTGACTTGGATAGCTTAGGTGAGTGGGAAAATGCATGGCAGATGAAGCAATATGTGGATAAATGTCAGGTTATCCACTTTGGTGGTAAAAACAGAGACAGATTATAATCTGAATAGTGACAGATTATGAAAAGGGGAGTTGCAACTAGACCAGGGTATCATGGTACATCAGTCATTGAGTGTTGGCATGCAGGTACAGCAGGCGGTTAAGAAAGAAAATGGATTATTGGACTTCATAGCGAGGGGATTTGAGTACAGGGGCAGGGCGGTGTTACTACAGTTGTCGATGGCCTTGGTGAGGCCACACCTGGAGTAGTGTGTACAATTTCGTCTCCTAACTTGAGGAAGAACATTCTTGCTATTGCGAGAGTGCAGCGAAGGTTCAGCAGACTGATTCCCGGGATGGCGGGACTGACATATCAAGAAAGACTGGATTAACTGGACTTTTATTCACTGGAGTTCAGAGGAATGAGAGGGGATCTCATAGAAACGTTTTTAAATTCTGACGGGATTAGACAGGTTAGATGCTGGAAGAATGTTCCCAATGTTGGAGAAGTCCAGAACCAGGGGTCACAGTCTAAGGATAAGCGGTAAACCATTTAGGACCGAATGAGGAGAAACTTCTTCACCCAGAGAGTGGTGAATCTGTGGAATTCTCTACCACAGAAAGTTGTTGAGGCCAATTCACTAAATATATTCAAAAAGGAGTTGGATGTAATCCTTACTAATCGTTGGATCCAGGGGAATGGCGAGAAAGCAGGAATGGGGTATTGAAGTTGCATGTTCAGCCATGAACTCATTGAATAGCGGTTCAGGGTCGCAGGGCTGAAAGACCTGTTCTTGCACCTATTATCTATATTTGTACTGCTCCAGCCACGTATTCATCTGATTTATCCTGCGATTCCTACTCTGTCTAACACGTGGCACTGTTAGCAATTCTGAGATTCGTATTTTGAGGTGCTACATTTTAATTTAGCTCCGAGCTCCCGACTTGCGTCTCGTAGGAATTCATCACGTTTTTTAACTATATCGTTGGTAACTATATGCACCCCGACAAGTGGCTGTTCACCCGCCCTTCCAGAATGTCCTTGAACCGCTCCGAGAAATCTTGGACCCTTGCACCAGGGAGCCAACATACCATCCTGGAATCTCGGTTTGCGGTCTCCTTCCAATTGAATCCCCTATCGCTATCGCTCTCCCACTCATTTTCCTGCCGTCCTGTGCAGCAGAGCCAGACATGGTGCCAGGAACTTGGCTGCTGCTGCCTTCCCCTGAAGAGTCATCCGCCTCAACAGGAACCAAAAGCGGTGTATCTGTTTTGCAGGGGGATGGCCGCAAATGACCACTGCAATACCTTCCTTGCACTGATCTTCCTGTTGGTCACCCGTTCCTTATCTGGCTTTTCCTGCGGTGCGACCAACTCGCTAAACGTGCTATTCATGTCATTCTCTGCATCGTGGATGCTCCAGACTGAATCCAGCGCAACTCTCGTGCTGCAATGCGGTCTTTTATGAATTGCAGACGGATGCACTTCCCGCACAAACAGTCGTCAGGGACACCAGAGACGTTTTTGAGTTCACATATAGTACAGGAGGAGCATAAAACGTGTCCGAGCTCTCCTGCCATGACTTAACTCTTGGATTAACTTAATTGGGCAACAACAATGTTGAAGGGTTACTTACTGATAAAGAAAGAAAAATAAAAACTACTGACCAATCTCAGTCAATCACTTACCCCTTTAGGCTGTGACGTCACCTTTCAATTTCTTTCTCCATCTTCTTTGCCTTCTCAGTGTAGCTGCACCAGCTGGCCTCAGAGATGCGTTGGGCCTTTTTATAAGTCTCTCTGATGCACATCGCGAGCCGCTCCGACTTGCTACGAACTCCCGAGTATCAGCGATGCGTTGACTCTTTTTTTAGACCACTCCGACGCACCTCGCGACCATTCCCAACTCACCACGACCTCCCACGCCTCAGCTTCGTGTTGGGTCTTTTAATGGGCCTCTCCAGCGCACCTCACGTGCCTTCCCGTCTCACCAAGAACTCCAGAGCCTCAGCGACACGTTGGGCCTTTTTATAAGCCTCTCCGACGCTCCTCTGGAGCCTCTCCGACTCCCCACGAATTCCAAGCCTCAGCGACGCTTTGGGACTTTTTATAGGCCTCTCCGACGCAAGCCCAGAGCCTCCTCGTCTCACGACGAACTCCAGAGTATCAACGTCGTGCAGGATCTTTTTATTCGCTTCTCCGACCACCTCCCCAATCTCTCCGTCTCACCACGAACTCCCGAATCTCAGCGACGCGTTGTGCCTTTTTATAGGACCCTCTAAACCACCTCCCGAGCCTCTCTGACACACTACGAACTCCCAAGCCTCAGCGATGCGTTGGGTCTTTTTGTAAGCCTCTCCAACGCATCTACCGAGGCTCTCCAAGACAACACGAACTCCCGAGCCTCAGCTCCGTGCTGCGCCATTCTATAGGACTCTCCTTCTCAACTTCCGGGCTTCAGCGATGCGTTGGTCCTGTTACTCGGGCTCTCCAACTCACCGTGAGCTCCCGCGACTCAGCGACGCGTTGGGCCTTTTTATAGAGCTCTCCGATGCACCTCCCCAGCCTCTCCGACTCACCACGAACAACATACTTATCTGTTTCATAATGGAAACGGCTCAGTCCATCAAATATAAAAAAGTAAATACCAAAGCGCTGTCAAAGAACTGTCACTTGCCCCTGAATCATTGTGGCTCTTTGGAATATAAATGCTCACATGGAACCACTAATAATAGATAAAATGTGAGGGAAACACCAATTATCATTTCAACATCGAATCTTCGCCTGATCTTAGCGAGGATTCAACAACCTTGGCGTTGCATCTGTCTGCACTATCATACAAGTACTTCACGGTAGCCCATTGTGCCACCAGAGCCACACTATGGTAATGTGAGGCATCAGTGCCCCCAAGTTACTTCTGCATTTTCCACTGATCTTATATACAAGTGTGCATAGAGATATTCCGCTCAAAATACGCCATTAATTCCATCGTCTCTGTGCCACACTCAGAAAAATGTTTCAAATTATTCCCACGTCAGCGATTTTGCGCCAAAGCACTGCTTTATATTTCTGTGGATCTGTTTATTATTTACAATGCAGGAAGGATATATTCACCTTGGAGTGAGTGCAGCGTAGGACTTTCCAAATGACACCTCGAATCCAAGGCGAGATTACACAATTAGAGTTGTATTCCATTCAACTAAGAAGGATAAGGTGTGATTTGACCAATCAATTCAAGATATTAAGGGGAAATGTTAGTATAAGCAGAGATAATTTTTTCCCGCTGTCTGAAATCTCGGATTAGGGGACATAGACTACAAATAAGAGCCAAAAATGAACTTAGCCAACACGTCTGCTCAAAAATGATGATAAAGTTTGGAACTATCTTCTGCAAACTGAAATTGATGATCGATAAACTGTTAATTTTAAATCTGATGTTGAAATATTTGTGTCAACGAATGGTAGGATATGGGCCAAAGGAAGCCAGGTCAAGATCAACCATTTTCTCATTGAGTGGCAGAACAGGCTCGATGTGCTAAATGGTCTACTCCTGTTCTTATGTACACAACCTCTCGTCTGTGCATTTGTACACATTTAGGGAGTAGGCAGATGTGAATGATTTACAGGGAAAAATTCAGATCCTATCTTGGTGTCTTCCACTCACACATAATGATGCACAGACTCGCGGATTCATTCATTCAGAATCAACCGAGATATACAGAATCCGAGATAAACACAGCCAGGCGGACATGCAATACTCTCAATGATCAGAATGCTGTTATCAGAGATTGCAGGTACATGACCTGCGGCTGCTTTTTTATACATTGTTCAATTACTTTCGCTATATGCACCGGATCCACTTTACACCCGACATTACTAAATCAGTGCACTTCGTCCATCCGGAATCTATGGTATGCACTGGCGTGAGCTGCTCTTCCAGTGAAGTTTACTGACATAAGATGATCCTACATTTTCACCATTGTCGAGTGCCCATTTCCTCAAAGAACGAAGCCAAACAGAATGAGGATTATACATTGAATTAACACTCAGGAATCTATGGCTCACTGGCGAAAGCTCCATTTGAACCCGACAACCACAGCCTTGTGAGGTAGAGAGTTTATCTAAGAGAAGTCATGTTTCGATAAATGTTTTAGAGTTTTTGAGTTTGCAACTAGTAGAATAGGTAAGGGGAACTAGTGAATTTGTGTAATAGGATTTTCAGAAGGCATTCAATTATCTGCCACTTAAGAGAGTATTAATGAATATAGTGCTCAATGGATTGGGGTTATTAAACTAACGTACATTGAGGATTGGTTAACGGTGAGTACAAATGAATTTTGGTTTGCTGTAAATTGTGGGGTTTCGCAATGTTTGGTGCTTGGGCCTCAGCAATTCTCACAATATATCAATGATTTGATTCACGGGACAAAGTGTAGTCTATTGAAGTTTGCCAATGATATAAAGTTAGGTGGGAATTTAAGTTGTGAGCAGGATGAAAAGATGCTTCAAGGGAATATAGACAGGCTAAGTTAATGGGCAAGAACGTGGCAAATGGAATATAGTGAGGAGAAATGTCATGTTTTCCACTTTTGCAGAAACAATAGAAAAGCAGAGATTTATTAAATGGTGAGAGAGTGGAAACTACTAGTGTTCAGAGGGACCTTGGTGTCTTTGTACACGAATCACGGAAAGATAAAATGCATGTAGAGCAAGCAATGACGAGAGGAAAAGGTATGTTCGCCTTTATTACAAGAGGACTTGAATGTAAGAGTAAAGAAGTCTTACTATAATTATACAGGGCACTGGAGAGTGCACAGCTGGAGAATTGTGTACAGTTTTGGACTCCTTGTCTAAGTCATGGCGTGAGTGTTCCTACAAGGAACGATTAAATAGACTGGGGTTATATTCTCTACAGTGTAGAATAATTAGATGTGATCTCATTTACTAATACACAATTCTTACTGGGCCAGAGAATGTTTTTGTATGTGGGATGTTAATCCTGACTAGAACGAGGGATCACATTTCCTGATTTTAGGGTCATCTATTCAGGACAGTGAAGAGGAGAAATATCTAACCTTAGAAAGTTGTGAATATTTGGCATTCTCTATCGGCGAGTGATGAGGAGGCTCTGTCATTGAGCATATCAAGACGGAAATTAATAGATTTTTGAAATTAAGGGAATCAAGGGATATGGCAATAGTGCGGACAGGTTAAATTGTCGTAGAGGTTCAGCCGTAATCTCGATCAATGCCGGAGCATGCCAATGGATCCAAATAGCGTACTCGTGTTCCTATGTCTCATATTCTTATGTTCTTATGTTCCAGAATCTGGAATCCAGATGAACATTACCGTTCTATGAAAACGTGCTCAACGATTTTGCTCCTGGAAGTCTTCATTCGAACGTTAAGGAGAAGTGTCCTTTCTTCTTCATTCACCCAACATAGAAACATAGAAATATAGAAAGATAGAAAAAAGTTGCAGGAGTAGGCCATTAGATCATCGAGCCTGCACCACCATTCAATAAGATCATGACTGACCTTTCCCTCAGTCCCCTTTCCTGCTTTATCTCCATACCCCTTGATCCCATTAGCCGTAAGAGCCATTTCTAACACGCGCCTGAATATATCCAATGAACTGGCATCAACAACTCACGATGGCAGAGAATTCTACAGGTTAACAACTCTCTGAGTGAAGAAGTTTCTCCTTATCTCAGTCCTATCCTTAGACTATGTCCCCTGGTTCTGGACTGCCCCAACATCGGGAACATTCTTACTGCATCTAACCTGTCCAATCCCGTCAGAGTTTTAGCTGTTTCTATGCGATCCACTTTCATCCTTCTTAACTCCAGTAAATACAGGCCCAGGCGATCCAGTTTCTCCTCAGATGTCAGTCCTGCCATGCCGGAATCATTCTGGTGAACCATCGCTTCAATGCCTCAATAACAAGAACGTCCTTCCTCAGCTTCGGAGACCAGAACTGAACACAATGTCTCATGTGAGGCCTCACTACGGTCCTGTACAACTGCAAAAGATATCCCAGCTACTATAATCAAATCAACTGGCTAAGAATTCCATTTGCCTTCTTCACCGCCTGCTGTACCTTAAAGCCGAATTTCAGTGACTGATATACCATGACACCCAGGACTCGTTGCACCTTCCCTTTTCCTAATCTGCCGCAATCAGATCTTATTCTGCCTTGGTGCTTTTGCTGCCAAAGTGGATAACCTCACATTTATCCAAATTATACTGCATCTGCCATGCGTTTCCCCACTCATCTAATCTGTCCATGTCAACCTGCAGCCTTTTAACGTGCACCCCACAGCTCTCTCCGTCACCCAGATTTGTGTCATCTGCAAACTTGGAGATATTTCACTCAATTCCTTCATCGAAATCATTAATGTATATTGTAAATAGCTGGGGTCCCAGCACGAAGCCCTGCCTCTCTGAAAAGGAACCGTTTATCGCGACCTTTTCTTCCTGTCTGCCGAACAGTTCTCTATCCGCGTCAGTACATTAGTCCCACTACCTTGTGCTCTAATTTTGCAAGAGAATTTCATGTGTGGGACCGTGTCAAAGCCTTTTGAAATTTCAAAAACACCACATCCACTGGTCCTCCCTTGTCAACTCTACCAGTTACATCCTCAAAAAATTCTAGAAGATTTGTCAAGAATCAATTCCCTTTCATAAATTCATGCTGACTTGGAATTATCCTTTCACTGCTTTCGAAATGCGCTGCTATTTCATCTCCTACCCACCAAGCTCTCATACCCCCAAAATGCTTACCGACCCACCACGCTCCCCTACCCACCAAGATCTCCTACCCCCGCAAGCTCTACTAACCTCAAACACTCCTACACCCCAAGCTCTCTTACGCCCCAAGCTCTCCTACACATCAAGCACTCCTGCCCCTCATGCCCCTCATGCTCGGCGACCCAACGCTCCACTACCCCGCAAAGATCTCCTTCCCCGCCAAGCTCTCCTACCCCCACAAAGCTCTCCCAACCCCCAAATCTCTCCTACCCCACGCCAAGTTCTCCTCCTACCGCCCCAGCTCTCCTACCCCAGCAGCTCTGCTAACTCCAGCTCTCCTTCACCTCAACAAGCTCTCCTACCCGCCCAGCTCTCCTACCCCCGCCAAAGCCCTCCTACAACCAGAAGCTCTCCTACCCCCCAAGCTCTCATACACCGCCAAAGCTCTTCTAGACGTCAGGATCTCCTACACCGCCCCCCAGCTCTCCTACACCCACAATTTCTGCTACCCATCCAAGCGCTCCGACTCACCAAGCTCTCCTACCCCCCAAGAGTTGTTACCCCCCCAAGCTCTCCTACCGCCCAAAAGTCTCCTACCCGTCAAGCTCTCTTACCTCCCCAGGATCTCCTACCCTCGCCTCCACCAAGCTCTCCTACCACTTCCAAGCTCTCCAACACTCCAAGTTACCCTACACCCCATGATCTCCTATCATCCCATGTGGTACAACCCCCCAAGCTCTCCTAAACCCGCAAGCTCTGCAACCACTCCAAGCTCTCATATCCCCGGAGCACACCGACCCCGCAAAATCACCGAACCCCCCAAAGCTGTCCTAACCCCCAAACTCTCCTACTCCACCAAACATTCCTACAACCCCTAAGCTCTCCTACTCCCCTCCCGCATGATCTCCTACACCTCCAAAGCTCTTCTACCCTGTCTCCTAGGCGCTCCTACCCTGCTAAACTCTCCTACACCCCAAGCTCTGATACCCACCAAAGCTCTCAACTCCCCCCCCCAGACTTCTTACAGCCAAGCTCTCCTACCACTCAATGCTCTCCTACCCCCAAGCTCTCCAACACACCAATTCTCCTACCCCCCAATCTCTCCTATCCCCCAAGCTCACCTAACCCCAAGCTGTCCTACCACACCCAAGCTCTCCTACTCCACAAATCCCCAACCCTATTGCTCTCCTACCACTCCATGCCCTCCTACCCCCAAACTCACCTACCCCCGTAAGCTCTCCTATCCAACAATGCTCTCCGAACCCCCAACCAATCATAACCCCCCCAAGCTCTTCGACACCCCAAGCTCTCCTACTCCGCCAACCTCCACTACACCCCATGCTCTCCTACCCCGTCAGCTCTCCTAACCCCAAGCTCTCCTCAACTCCAAGCTCTCTGACCCACCAAGCTCTCCTACACCGCAAGCTCTCCAACACCCACAAGCTGTCCGATCCCCCCGCCCCACCAAGCTCTCGTAACCCCCAAGCTCTCCTAACCCCAAGCTCTCCTCAACTCCAAGCCCTCCGACCAACCAAGATCTCCGACCCCGCATGCTCTCCAACACCGACAAGCTGTCCTATCCCCCGCCCCGGCAAGCTCTCCTAACCCCCGAAGCTCTGCCACCACCCCAAGCTCTGCTACCCCTCCCCAAGCTCTCCTACCCATCCACATTCACCAACATCCCAAGCTCTCTTACTGCCCTAGCTCTCCTACCACCCGCCAAGCTCTTCTACACTCCCAAGCTCTCTTTTCCCATCATGCTCATTACCCCCACAAACTCTCCTACAACCAAAGCTCTCCTGCCCCTACAACCGCTCCAACCCCGCCAAATTATCCGAGCCCCCAACGCTCTCCTATCTCCCCCAAACTCGGCAACCACCCACACTCTCCTACCACCCAAAGCTCTCCTGCTCCCCAAGCTCTCCAACCCCCAAAGCTCTCCGAACCACAAGCTCTCCTACCCCTTCCAGCTCACATATTCCCCCCACGTTCTCCTATCCCCACACCCCCAGCTCTCCTACCACCCCAAGCTCTCTGACACCCCGCAAGCTCTCCTACCCCGCCCAACCTCCCCGAACAACCAAGCTATTCTACCACCGCAAGCTTTCTTCCCCCCAAACTCTCCTACCTCCCATGTTATCCTAAACCCAAAGTTCTTCTTCCCCTCAAGCTCTCCTACCATCCCAAGCTTTAGTAATCCCCTCCAAAGTACTACTATCCCTCCCCAAGCACTCCTACCCCCACAAGCTGTCCAAGACCCCCAAACTCTCCGAGCCTACCCAAGCTCTTCTGCCCCCAAGGTTTCCTAACTCCCCAAGCTCCCCTAACACCCAAGCTCATCCTACCCCCACAAGCTCTCCTACACCCCAAGCTCTCCTACCCTCCCCCCGCAAGCTCTCATACCTCCCCAAGCTCTCCGACCCGTCAGGCTTTCTAACCCCGCAAACTCTCCTACCCCACGATCCAATACCCCGCCAAGCACTCCTGCCCTCAACAAGTACTCACAACCTCCAAATCTCACATCCCCGCCACCAAGTTCTCCTCCTACCGCCATAGCTCTCCTACCCCAGCAAATCTGTTTCACCCCAGCTCTCCTACCACCAGCCCCCCCCACTAAGCTCTCCTACGCCACCATCACTCCTACCCGCCAATCTCTCCTGCCCCCGCCAAAGCCCTCCTACAAAACCTAAGCTCTCCTACCCCCCCATGCTCTGATAGCCGTTATGCTCTCCCACAAGCTCCAAGGTCTCCTACACCCCTAAGCTCTGCAACCCACCCAAGCTCTCCGACTCACCAAGCTCTCCTACCCCACAAAGGTCTCCTACCCCTCAAGCTCTCTTACCACCTCAAGCTCTTCTATCGACCCAATTCCTACTACACCCCTAAGCTCTCCTATCCCTCCCCAAGCTATCCTATCCATCAAGCTCTCCTACCCCACAATATCTCCTATCCACCCCAATCTCTCTTAAAAACCTTAAGCTCTCCTACCACCTCAAGCTCTCCTACCCCACTAGATCTCCGACACACACCAAGGTCTCCTACACCGCCCAGGCTCTCCTACACACCGCAAGGTTTCATACTCACTCAAGCTCTCCTTCGGCTCCAAGCTTTTCAACACCCACACGCTCTCCTACCTCCTCAAGCTATCCTAACCCCGCAAGCTCTCCGACCCGCCAAGCTCTCCTACACTCGAAGCTCTCATACTCGCCCAAGCTCTCCGACCCCACCAAGCTTTCCGACCCACGCGAGGTCAGCGCACCAACAAGCAGTCCTACACTCCAAGTTCTCCTGCCCCGCAAGCACTCCTAACTACCCAAGCTCATCTACCGCACAAGCTGTCCTAGCCCCCGAAGCTCTCCTGCGCCCCCAGCTCTCCTACAGCCCCAAGCCCTCTTACCCCCCAAGTTGTACTACCCCCGCAAGCTCTCCTAACCGGCAAGTTCTCCTACCCTCACCGCCCAAGCTATCCTACCCCCCAAGCTCTGCTATCCCCCTAAGCACACCTACCCCCACAAGCCCTCCAACCATTCCAAGCTCTCATACACCCGAAAAGTTCTCCTACCCCCCTCCCCAAGCACTCCTACCCACACAAGTTCTCCTACCTCCCGCAAGCTCTCCTACACCCCAAGCTTTCCTACCACCCAAAGCTATCCTACACCCCTGCAACAACTCCTACCCCCGCAAGCTCTCGTGCCACCCCAGCTCTCCTAACCGCACAACCTTTCCTACCCACCAAGCTCTCCTACCTCTCCAAGCTCTCCTACCTCCCCCAATCTCGCCTAACAACCCAAGCTCCCTTACCACCGCAAGCTCTCATGTCCCCCAAGCTCTCCCAACCTGCACGCTCTCCTATTCTCACTCCAAAGCTATCCTACCCCCCAAAATCTCCTACTGCCCCCCAGCACTCCTAGCCCTCCAAGCTCTCCTACCACCTAAAATCTCCCACCACCCAGCTCTCCTACATCCCCAGCTCTCCTACAACCCCAGCTCCCCTACCACGCAATGCTCTCCTCCCACTCCCCAGCTCTCCTACCCTCCAAGCGCTCCTAGCCACCCGCAAGCTCTCCTTCCCCCGTAAGCTCTCCTACCCGCCAATCTCTCCTACCCCAAAAGGTCTCCTGCCCCGCCAATCTCTCCTACGCCCCCATGCTCTCCTACACAGTCCAAGCTGTCCTACCCACCCAAGCTCTCCTACCTCCGCAAGCGCCCCGACCCCACCAAGCTCTCCTACTCGCCAAGCTCTCCTAACGCCATCAACATTCCGCACCCGCCAAGCTCTTCTACCCCATCCAAGCTCTCCGACCACACCAAGCTCTCCTACACCCCTCCCAAGATTTCCTATCCATCCAAGATCTCCTAACCCCACCATGCGCTCCTATCCCCTCAAACATTCCTAACCCACAAAGCTCTCCTACACCTCCAAACTCTCCGACCCCCGAAGCTCACCTACCCCCTCAAGCTTTCCTAGACCCCCAAGCTCTCCTACCGCACCACGCTCTCCTACCGCCCAAGCTCCCCTAAACTCCCCAAGCTCTCCGTCGCCCCCGAGCTCTCCTACCCCCTCACACTCCTACACCCCAAGCTCTCCTACCCACACAAGCTCTCCTTCACCGCCCAAGCGCCCCTATCCCCTGGAAGATCTCCTACACCTCCAAGCACACCGATCCCCGGTGCAAAGCTCTCCTACACCGCCAAGATCTCCTACTGCCCCATGTCCTCATACCACCTATGCTCTCCAATGCCCTCAAGATCTTCTAACCCCCAAGATCTCCTTCCACCCAAGGACTCCTACACCCCAAATTATCCGATCCCCCAAGCATTCCTACCCCGCCAACCTCTCCTACCCGCAAGCATTGCCATCCCTTCACCTTTCCTAACCACCTAGCTCTCCTAACCCCCATGCTTACTAACCTACAAGCTATCCTACTCCCCACGCTCTCCTACCCGCTAAGCTCTCCTACCCCGTCAAGCTCTCCCAAATCCCCAAACTCTGCTACCCTCACAAGCTCTTCTACCCCGCCAAGATCTCCTAACCACCCAAGCTCAACTACCAGGCCAAGCTCTCCGACCGACCCCCAAGCTCCCCAAAGCCCCACGCTCTCCTATGCTCCCAAGTTCTCCTAGCCCCACAAGCTCTCCTACTGCCCCAATTTCGCATAGCCCCCAATCTCTCCAACACCCGCCAAGCTCTCCTAGCCCCAAAGCTTCCTACACACCAAGGTCTCCTACTGCCCAATTTCCCCTATCTCCCAAGCATTCCTACCCCGCCAGCTCTCCTACCGCCCCATCTCTGCTACCTACCCTGCTCTCCTACTCTGCAAAGCTCTCCAACACCCGCCAAGCTCTCCGACCCACACAAGATATCCGACCACACCAAGCTCTCTACTCGCCCAAAGCTCTCCTACACTGCTCCACAAGTTCTACTACAACCCAGTGGACTCCAACAGCCCCAAGCTCACCTACGCCCCAAGCACTCCGACCCCAGTAAGATCTCATACCCGCCAAGCTGTCCTACCCGCTTAAGCTCCACGACACCCCAAGCTCTCCTAACCCTCAATCTCTCCTTTTTGCAAGCTCTCCTACACCACCAAGCTTTCCTATGCACACGCTCTCCTACCCCGCAAGGTCTCCTAAACCTCCAGCTCTCCGACTCCCCCAAGTTCCCTTACCACCCCATGCTCTCCAACCGCCCAAGCTCTCCCACCCATCAAGTTCTCCTACCACGCCAAACTCTCGTACACACCCCTGAAGCTCACCTGTACCCCAAGCTCTCCTACAGCCCCAAGCCCTCTTACCCACAAGTTGTACTATCCCCGCAAGCTCTCCTAACTGCCAAGCTCTCCAACCCGCCCAAATTGTCCGACCCCGCTCGCTCTCCTATGGCCCAAGCTCTCCTGCACCCCCAAGCTGTCCTACACCCCCAGCTCTCCAACTCCCAAGCTCTCCTACCGTCCCAGCTCTCCTAACGCCAAATTTTCCTATCCTCCCAAGGTTTCATACTCAGAATGGAGATAGAAGGTTTGCGAATGATTTAGTAAAGGATCACGGGAAAATGGCCTGGAGAAATGGTCCAGCTGCGATATTTGCCCTGTCGACACAAACAAAGGATTACTCAGATTCGTGGTCAAACACGAGTTACGTGAAAAAGCAAAAGTCCGACATGAGTCAGACGAGGAACTGCTATAAACAGCAGTAAAATAGGGAAATGTGATGAAAATCGAAACAATAAACACATCCCTGGAGCCCGCCCTATTTGGAGAGTTGTTAGCCTGCAATTGGGGATGTTATGGGGGAAATCGACCAATGATTGTCTAAACTGAGTGTCACTCAAATGTGTTCTGCTGTAACAATGTATAAGTGTTGAGCTTTTGTACAATTACGGGACTGGTCATGAGAGAGGAGGACAGGGTCGAACCGAGAGTGTTCCCTTTATCCTAACAGGTCCCGGCCAGGGAATCTACAGAATAAAGGTCTTATGTTGCAAAGACTAAAAGTGTTCGTGTGTGCGTGAATTCGCTGAAACAGATTGAAGGGAAAAGAATCCAGTATCAACATTTGGTGTCAGAAGTGGGATCTCAACGGACGACTGCCGAAAACTTGCGAATTAAGAGCTAGACTAGCCTTGGACGAGACGAGAGGAAAATGGCCACTGGAGTAAGTATAATTTCAATACTGCTCCAATTTCCTCCGGTTTCAAAAGTCTGAGGACAATTTAGCCACTCGCTGGTTCTCAGGTGGTGTCTGAACGACATCCAGTTCAATCTGGCGAACACTTTCTAAACTTAGGAAAAACCGTGTAGCGACACGAAGAGAAAAATCGCATAGCCGTGTAGCGACACAAAGAGAAAAATCGCGGGTACCGCGTCGGGAAACGCGGAGGTTAGTGAATTACGTAAAATTAAGCTGCGGGACTACACGGGACTGTGTAAATTTTAAATTGTACTTATGCCAGGTGCGGTGTCGATCTTGTATATCACTTGGTCCGCCTAGGCTCTGGGTAAGATAACTGAAACCACCACGGGGCGACGTGGAGACAATTAGGACAATTAGGACCCCGATCCAACGTGCGGCGACATAAGGATGGGTAATTTAGTTAAAACTACGAATTCCCTGAAAAGTCAAGGATCAAAAAAAAAAATACTCTTGTGGACGTCTGTTTTAAATGCTTGTATGCTTTTTACTGTGGAGAAGGAAGCTTGTGTGGGGAAACCGGGGAGTTGTGGTTTGCTTTAGCTCCACCCATTTTTTCAAGCCGTGAATGTTTTTTTTAACCCTTCATAGTGTTGTCCTGTATGTGGGAAGTTTAAGAGTGTGAATCTTATTGAATTACATATAGTCGGATGATAACTTATGGAGCCAGGAAATGCACGAAGGATAGGTTTGTTGAGTAAAATCAAAAAATATGGTCCTGGTGGTTAAAAAAGTATAAGGATTTACTCGCCAAATGGAAACAGTACTGTCAAAAGCTGAAAGATGAGTCCCTTCTGTGAAGCTGGCAGGAGAACGCCACTAAACTAGGACTTTCCTTGACAGAATGAGGACATGTAAAAACTGTAGACGTCTTAAAGAAAGAGTGCGCGCACGAGAAACGTACAAGAGTTCCCCTGGGACCTCTGAGAAGGGTACCGATAGATTAAGTAGTGGAATGGTTGGCTTTGCGTTGACCGAGGCTGATGATGAATTCGATGAATGTTCACTGACTCGTCGCCCAACCCCAACAGCGCCTCCAGCAGCCCCGGGCCTCTCACCGCAGTCCCCTTCCCATCAACCTCCACCCTGCACACCGGCGGTAGGAGGTGATGATAACCGTAACCCACACCAATGAACCGACGAGCCCAGACGGACTCTTCCTCTTCAGATAGTGACTCAAGTCCTCAGTTCACCTACCCTGTGGCCGGTAGGATAACATCTAAGACTAAAGGACGTAAGCTGACCGTCCAGACCCCTGGTCCAGAGAGGCGACGCGGGCGCTCTCATCAGCCCCGCTCTCAGTCTGAACCTCGAGGCCATCAGCAACGACGCACTCGTCATAGCCGAAGCTCCAGCATTAGTTTTACAGGCTCGGAGTGCTCTTCAGATAGAGAAACCGCCTCAGGAAATAAAACTTCTGTCCAGAAAACTAGGGTAGGAACTCGGCATTTCCCAGTTCGACCCATGCCAAATCCCAATCCAGAGCAGCTTGCGGACCACCCCACTATAGAAGTATATATGCCATGGAAACCGAATGAGATTATGGCTATCCTGGCTACCATGCAAGGTCGAAAAATAAAAATAACCTGTCAAGTTTATATATCGCCTCCGACTCACCATTGGAGTTTACAATGCAGAATCAAAAGACTTGAGGTCCTTCGTGCAGCAGACCCTGAGCCCGACTGAACACGTCCTGTTCTAAGAAAATTTGGGGCGAGCCACCCATGATGAATTCGTGACTGCTCACCCTAATAATGCCCAGGATCGCCGAGACGCTATCTTTAATGCTCTCAGCAAGAACCTTCAGAAGCCCATCAGTATGGAAACAGTATTAGAAACTAAACCCAAACTGATGAAACTGCCGACGAATTCATGGAAAGATTTATTGAAATATACGGAGGTCAATCAGGAAATAATGGCTTCAGGGCAGGGGACAATTCACCTCAATTCTGCGCTATTCTACTTCAGTGCCTGCCCTATTCTATTGATCACACCATCCGGACAAATAGTATGAAATGGGTAGATAACAGTAGAGCCCAAATGGAAAGAGCGGTAAAATATATTTGGCAGGAGAAGAAAGGAGGGGAAGGAGGAGGCGCATCCCTGACCCGGGTCAAAACCGAATATGTGACGAGAAAGGAAGAACCCCCACGGAGAGGACCCTGGTCCGACCCGAGGGGATACCAGATGGAACGACAGTGCTGTGTAAAGGGATGGGTGGATAACCAAGGATACGGATATACCCAACACGCAAATGGCCCAGGGCCCTGCTAATTACGGACCGACCTACTGTCCCCGGCCTGGTATGGGAAGAAGTCAGGGCTGGGAAAGACGAGATGAATGCTTTAATTGTGGGCAAGAAGGACATTGGAGCAGAGAGTGTCCATCCCGTCGGCACGAAAGAGGAAGAGGAGGAAGAGGAGGGGGCAAGGGGGGAGAGGACGGGGATCTCATACTAACTTCTCCCAGAATAACCTCTTTGGCCAACCGTCCCCCGATTACGTAACTTGATTGTGCAGAGAACCTTCCAGGATGACGAACCGATTTGCTGGTTTTCAGTCCCTAGCACGGCTAAACAAATGCGACAGTGGTTGGGGATGATCAATTACTGCTGATCCTGGATTCCTAACGTCGCCCTGATGACTAAGCACCTTACCCCGTATACAAATAAGGAAGGCAGCTTTGAAATAAAAACTGCAGACGTCCAAATCTTTAAGGAACTAAAGACAGCCCTGCTGCAAGCTCCGGTTTTGGGCCGGCCCCTCTATGAGCGGCCATTTCAACTGTATTGTACAATCCGGAAAGACTGTGCTACCGTTATCTTAACACCTCTCACTCCGCAGCTGCCCTCCTGGGCCAACTGCAGACTCAACACCTTACCATGGTCAGGCAAAGCAGATATGAGATCTACCTACTGAACAATCCTAAACTGACCTTTCGGCACTTTACGGCCATTAATCCGGCCTGTTTTCTTACTGAGCCACCCCAACATGAGGAAGAACCCAGTCATGATTGTTTATCTTTAATTCAGGAGGTCTAATCGGTCAGGGAAGATTTAGTTGACGTACCAATGGAAGACCCAGACTGTATTATGTGTGTTGACGGAAGTTCTGCTATTCATGCAGAAGGTACACGAATCTCAGGATACGCCATGGTAAACCAGGAGAATCAGGTCTTGGAATCTGCAGCCTTTGAAACCGCCTTTTCTGCCCAACAAGCTGAACTATGCGCCCTCACCCGAGCCTGTATCTTGGCCAAAGATCACAAAGTCAATATCTACACCGACTCTAGGTATGCCTTTGGGGTAGCCCATGATTTTGGACAGTTATGGAAAAATAGGGGATTCCTAACCTCACAGGGGAATGAGATATCTCATAGGCATCTAATATCAGATTTGTTGCAAGCCCTCATGCTCCCTGAACGTATTGCTATTGTCAAGTGCACTGCCCACACGACCGGAAACTCTCCGGTCGATATCGGAAACCACCGTGCTGACAGAAAGGCTAAACAGGCTTCTTGCGGACAACAAATGGTGGTGCCTAGAATAATGAGTCAAACTAAAAATCCTGCCAAAGATAGGCTCGCCTCGGAAAAACCAATGCCAACCATCCAAGATGTCATTAAAGCACAGGAGGACGCTCCTGAAAAAGATAAACTGTTGTGGAATGATTATGGATGTACTTATGACAATGTTTCTAAACTCTGGATAACTCCCGCGGAACAGACTTGCATGTCTGACGAGTTGGCTCTGTGGGTTATTGAATGTATGCATTATGCTACTCATTGTGGAGAAAGGACAACAAGTGACACGTTTTGGCCACTTGGTGGCATCCTAGACTCCAGATGCTAGCCCAGAATATCAGTAGTCGCTGCCTTGTTTGCCAACAGCATAATCCAGGGAAGGGACTCCCCTGTGATTGGGGTAAGACGCCCCTACCTGAAGGCCCCTTTGAGGCCTTACAGTTGGACTACATTGATTTGCAAAAAGTTCAGTGTTACAAATATGCGTTCGTAATAGTAGATGTGTTTAGCAGATGAATTGAAGCCTGCCCTACCCTGGACAATAAGGCTCAAACTGTTGTTAAGGTGTTAATGAGGGAAATTGTTCCTAGATATGGTATTCCAGCTCGACTGATGACCACCTATGTTCTTTCTCTGACTCACGCTGTGCGTCTAGCTCACAACCAGGTTTGAGAGGCTCACCTCGACCTCCCAGTTTTACCCGAATCGTCCCTCGTGGCACCAGGGAAGTATTTCCTGATTAAGAAATGGATCCGAAAAGGGTTGGAGCCACGATGGGAGGGGCCCTTTCAGCTGTTACTCACTACCCCCACCGCAGCTAAGGTTGAAGGGAGAAGTGCCTGGGTTCACCTGCACCACTGTAAATTTATTACTTCATAATGAGCCTCTCACTGGCATTCCTAACCATTCTTTCTGTTCCAGACTTCCTTTCCACCATAGCTGAATAAAGCACATCCTTGGGGCAGGAAGAAAAACGCCAAGAACACGGCAGCAGAAAGGAACAAACAGACTTAGCTGTTTTCTGATCTGTCCTTATCCTATTGTTAACTAATGTATAGTATGGTCTAAAATTATTTAAACATGTGTAAGCTAGCAGGTATAATTGTGCTATATTATGCTATCCTAGCTGAACTGGAAGGGCTACAGGATAACTTATTTTATCAGACCCATACCCGATTGCATGGCAATCGAACTGTGTATTAAACTAGCCCAATCAGTAGAGGCCCTGTTCGTGGCTACCCCTTTGTGGAATCCCCGGGATTATAGGGGACAAATGTATAACACATGTCACGGAAGAATCGTACAATATCACCCAGACCATTGATGCCATAAAGACGCAGCTGGATGAGTTTAGGCAGGGCCCAAAGAAAGGAGATGGTTGGTTAGATTGGTTACTTGGAGGATCCTGGGGATCTTATTTAATACATGGAGCAGTCATTCTCGTTGTGATAATAGTTACCTGTTGTCTGCTTATTGGCTGCTTTAATGTATGTTGTAAGATGATGATGGCGAAATTGGAGCAAACTCTTGGTCACGAGCTCCCGGAATTTGGTTGAACAAACTCAAGGTTTACTCGAGAATCAAGAAGATTATGAAAAACAAGAATGCAAACGGCTGAATGCGATACTCCTGGAATAATCACCAGGTTTATCATGGAATTATAAAAGGGGGGAATGAGAATGCAGATAGAAGGTTTGCGAATGTGATAGTAAGCGATCATGGGAAAATGGCCAAGAGAAATTGTCCAGCTGCGATATTTGCCCTGTCGACACAAACAAAGGATTACTCAGAGTTGTGGTCAAACACGAGTTACGTGAAAAAGCAAAAGTCAGACATGAGTCAGACGAGGGGCTGCTATAAACAGCCGTATAATAGGGAAATGTAATGAAAATCGAAACAATAAACACATCCCTGGAGCCGTCCCTATTTGGAGAGTTATTAGCCTGCAATTGGGTATGCTATGGGGGAAATCGACCAACGATTGTATAAACTGAGTGTCACTCAAATGTGGTCTGCTGTAACAATGTATAAGTGTTGCGCTTTTGCACAGTTACGTGACTTGTCAGGAGAGAGGAGGTCAGGCTCGAACCGAGATGGTTCCCTTTATCCTAACAGGTCCCGGCCGGAGAATCTACAGAATAAAGGTCTTATGTTGCTAAGACTAAAAGTTTTCGTGTGTCAGTGAATTCGCTGAAACAGATTGAAGGGAAAATAATCCAGTGTCAACAATACCATCCAAGCTCTCCTACCCATCCAAGCTCTCCAACCACCCAAGCACTTCTTCCACAGCAAGCTCTCCTACCCACGCTAGATCTCCTACCTCCCCCAATCACTACTACCCGCTATGCTCCCGTACCACAGCAAGCTCTCCTACCACCGCCAAAGCTCTCCTGCTGCCCTATTCAAACTCTACGACCCGCCCAAGATCTCTAATCCCCCAAGCTCTCCGACACTCTAAAGTTCTCCTTACCAGCCCCAAGCTATCCTACATCTTCAAGCTCTCCAATATCTTCAAGCTGTCCTATCACCCCCAAGCTCTCCTATCCCACCAGATCTCATATCGAACCAAGCTCTCCTTCCTCTGCACGCACATCTACTTCCGTAGCTCTCCCACCACCCGCCAAGTTCTCCTGCCTCCCATTCTCTCCTATCCCGTCAAGCTCCCCTACCCGCCCAAGCTCAAACCCCCGAAATCTCTCCTACGGCCCCAAGCACTCCTACCGGCGAAAGCTCTCCTAGCCCCCCCCCCAAGCTCATCTACCCCCATGCTCTCCAATCCCCTAAGCTCTCCTACCAGCCCAAGCTCTCCTACACCCCCCCCGAAACACTCCTACCCCCCAAGCTCACCTAGCCTTCAAACCTCTCCTACCTCACCATCAAGCCTAATCCACCCAAGCTCTCCTACGCCGCTGAGCTCTCCAAGCCCCATCCCCAGTTTTCCGAACACCAAATCTCTCCAACCACAAGCTCTCCTACCCCCGCAAATTTGCCAATACCCCCAAGCTCTCCTACCACCCCAATCTCTGCTATCCGCCCAAGCTCTCCTACAACTCCGCACTCTCCTACTCCCCAAGCTCTCGCACTCCAGAAGCTCACCTAAAGCCCCCAAGCTCTCTTCCCCCCCCAAGCTGTGAAGCACATCATTATCCTTCATATGTGTCTTGTAGTTTGCCGATATATATGGCTCCGAATTATCCTGTTGATGGTGCACTCGCCTAAATATCCTGCAACATGAACAGAAAATTCAGCTTTTTTGGAGGTAACTTTCCACTTTCTAAACCTAATTCCCCTGTTTCTGGAGCTAATTGCACTGTACTGTGATTATTCCTGTGTTCCAGGAGCTCGCTTCACCGATTTCTGCAGCTCCCCATTGCCCTGTTTCTGGAGCTTATTCCACTGTTTCTGGAGCTGCTAATTTACCAGTTTCTAAAACACCTACTTTTGCTCTTTCAAGACCAAATTCCACAGTTTCTAGACCAAATTCACGATTCTGTCGCTAACTCCCTTATTTCTGTGCTAACAATGCTCATCGAGCCGCAAATCCGATGCTGCCCATTTTACACCACTGTACGAGATAATTTTCTCGGCCTGACCTTGCAATATTTTGTAGCATTAAAAATGCTTCCTGTAATGATTGGTAGCTATTGTTTTCACCGCTAAATTGCAAACAGCAGTCAAAAAGGATAGCTGACTCCTGAAAAGGGTGTAATATTCATTATTCTCCAATCACTTTAGCATACCTTAGATCTAATGCTCTGTTCCAGTGAACACGAAGGCAGAATATTTTCTGAATGGCGACAGATTAGGAAAAGGAGAGGTGCAACGAGAACTGGGTGTCATGGTACAACAGTCGTTGAAATTTGGTATGCTCGTACAGCTAGCGGTGAAGAAGGCAAATAGTATGTTGACATTCATAGCGAGGCGATATGAGTAGAGGAGCAGGGAGGAATTATTGCAGTTGAATAGGACCTTGGTGAGGCCTCACCTTCAATACTGTGTTCAGTTTTGGTCTCCTAAACAGAGGTAGCACTATTTGCTATTGAGGGAGTGCAGCGAAGGTACACCAGACTGATTACCGGGATGGCATGACTGACATATGAGGAGAGACTGGATCGACTGGGCCTGTATTTACTGGAGTTTAAAAAGATGAGAGTGGATCTCATAGAAAAATATAATATACTGACGGGACTGGAATGGTTGGATGCAGGAAGTATGTTTCCGATGTTGGGGACGTCCAGAACCAGTGGACACAGTCTAAGGATAAGGGGTAAGCCATTTGCGATTGAGATGAGGAGAACTTCTTCACTCAGAGAGTTGTTAATCTGTGGAAACCACTTCCGCATAGAGTTCTTCATGCTGGTTCGTTAGATGTATTCAAGGTGGACTGGGATATGGCCTTTATGGCTAAAGAGATCAAGGGGTATGGAGAGAAATCAGGAAAGGGGTCCTGAGGTGAATGTTCAACCATGATCTTCTTGAATAGTGGTGCAGGCTTGAAGGGCCGAATGGCCTCCTCCTGCATATATTTTCTATGTTTCTATGTTTCTTATCCCCATGTTCTTGGAGCTCCGAATTCACCTCTTCTGCGACTCCTAATTTCCCTATACCTATATGGAATGTCCCTGTTTCTCTAGTTTCTCTAGGTAATTCAACTGTGTCTGAAGCTAATTCCTTTATTTACGAAGAACATTCCATAGTTTCTTGAAGTCCACGTTTCCTACTTTCTGGACATTATGTATTGTTTGTGGAGCCCCTGCTCGTCTGTTTTTTTAGGTCCAAATTGCACTGTTGATGAAGCAGCTAATTGTTCTATTTTGTGTCTACTCTTTATATATATAACTATCGGAGATGTGCTGTTTATGGTGCGCACTCCTAACTCCCCTGCTGCAGGAACCGCTAATTCACCTCTTTGTGGAGTAAACTCGCTAATACCTTTGTTGCCAGAAAAAATTCCATAGTTTCTGGAAGTCCTAGTTCCCCACGTAATATTTAAGTGTCTACTAGTTTTATATATATATATATATATGTACATATAAACATCCGAAATGTCCTGCGCATCGTGCCCTATTCTAATTCACCTGCTACGGGAATAACTAGTTTCCTGTTCCTTGAGCAAACTCTTCACTTTCTAAATTTAAATCCTTTGTTTCTGGATCTACTTCTGCTGCACTGAAACAATTCCCGTTTTCTGGAGCTCCTAATATGCCAGCTTCAGCAGTGTCCAATTCCGCAGTTTCAGTAACTCCTAATTGTCTTGTTTCTACACCTAATTCCTATGATTCTGGTATTAATAACCTTGTTTCTGTACTAATTATAGTATTCCTGTAACTCCTACTTCCCCTCTCAGCAATTCCTAATATCACTGTTCCTGTAGCTAACTCCCCTATTTCTGGAGCCCAGGTTTTCTCTGGAGTTCCTAATATCCCAGGTTGTGGATTTCCTAATGCATCTGTTTCTGGGAGTAACTATCCTGCATCTGTATCTAATTCAACGGCTTCTGGAGCTAATACCTTTTTTTCTAATATTACTAACCCCAGCGTCTGCTTCACCTCCATCCTACGGGTAAGCTTAGGACACTTATCAACCTACATTCATGCACGGTGATCTATTGCTCTGAATCTAACGGACGAATTTAGGGCAGATCTGGGGCTGTATGAGGAACAGCTCTCAGCACCCAGACCCTATCTCCCAGAGGACATAAATGAGATAAAGGATCCCCTGGAGGATAATATACAAATTTACCAAATCCTAAAGCATCATCTCTCATATGCTGATAGTTCTACAATTGTTATTGTCCTTAGCCTGGCATGTATAGACAGGTGCAGCTTGGTCTAACTGTAGGAATAAAAGCAAGGTTAAAGCTATAGTAAAGAAGAAGAGTAACCTGCTGAGACAGAGGGAGTCATTTAGCTACATGTGCACTAGGCTCTTTCCCGCAACTGTTGAATTTGGAAGAGCTGGTTACGTTAAGGTGGGTAGTCAAGGACCAAAAGGGGTAATTGAAGTACTACATGGGCCTCCGTTGTATCTGATTCATTGATAGAGTTTTCAAGTTGGCGATAGCAACATACATCATCAATTCCATATTTAGACTGATATGGTTCAGACGAGTCTTGCATTACAGGAAGCCTCGCTCACAGCTGCTTAGAATTCAGGATGCAAGCCTCATGCTCAAGAATTAAAGTCCCTAAACAGTCCAAAGTGTATCATATGAGCGAAATAGATAATTAATCTGACTGAAAAAGGCCATGTAATGTACGGTACACACCTATTAGCTGCAATGTATAACTGTCCCAGACCACGAGTTTATCGAAGAGATCGGGGCGGAGAGCTCAGTGAAGGGCTAATTATCAACTACCCGATTTTCCCTTGCAAGTGAATAATTTAATACTTTGACATTCAATAGTCTTCAAGTGGTGTATTCATTTGTTACACTACAACATCGTTAAAATATTTACGGGGAGTTACCTGAAGAAACAGTAGAATTCGGGGCTCCACAAACTGGGATATTCGTAACTCCCCACAAAAAGATGAATTAGCTCCGGAAACCCTTGAATTGCTGCAGGAACACGCGAATTATCTGCATAATCAGGAGAATTAGCTCAAAAACTTGGGAATTCAGAGATACAGAAACAAGGAAAGTATAATTCAATAACCAAAGTAAGTTGGAGCAAAAGGAAGTGGAGATTTAGGTGATACAGATATGAAACAGGGAAATTCGGAGAGGGCAGCATGAACATGGAAATTACGAGTTGGCTCGACAAACTGGGAAATTTGGAGACAGTTCCAGCAACTAGTAGATTTGTCCGCAGAAACAAAGGTTTTAGCTCCAGACAGTTCAATTAGCAACAGAACCAGGAGAATTACATCTAGAAACAGGATTTCGGAGCTTCACAAACTGGGATATTCGGACCTCCAGAAAAAAGATGAAGTAGGAGCTTCAGGAACGTGGGAATTAGCGCAAAACAAAGGACTTAGCTCCATAAACAGAGGAAATGGGTGAGAAAGTGGATATTTAGGAGTTACAAGAAGTGGTGCATTAGCAGCTCAGGAACACAGGACGTCGCTCAGTGCAGCGGAATTATATACTGAAACATGGGAATTGGGTTTAGACAGATGGGAGTTAGTGTAATAAATAGGAAAATTAGCTGTTCCTGTTGCAGGGGAATTAGCACAGCGCGCCATAAGCAGAACCCTTTGGAGCTATATATATCGAGGGAATGTTAGCCGCATGAAAACAGAATGAGACGCTTCGTCAACAGTGCTTTTCAGCTTCAGGAACAGGGAAATTAAGATCTCCACAACAAGAGAAATATCTACATAACCTGCGGTATTAGAAGTTCGAGCAACAGAGGAATTAGTAACTTCCTTTAGATGAGAATTTGCAGTTCCAGGAACAGAAAAATAAGCCACAGAACAAGGGAATTAGCTCAAGTATAGATGGAATATTACCTCCTTAAATATATGAATTAATTCCAGAAAAAGGAAAATTAGCTCTATAAACACTGATATTTACTGCACAAACCAAGGAATTATGTGCTTCAGAAACCCTGGAATTAGGAGCTACAGCAAGAGGGGAATTATGTCCTGAAATATGGTAATTACCTCCGGAAAAAGAGAGAATCGGGTGCTCCAGAATCAGTGGACATTTCGACAATAGAAACAGGGGAATCATGAGATGCAGAAGCAAAAGAAGTTTGGTTCCATTAACAATGTAATTTGAGCAAACTAAACAGGAGATTTATTAGATCCATGTAGATTGGAATTAGGCGCGCGCCTCCTCTGCATGGAACATAGCAGACAGCTCCAGGAACTGGGAAATTGGGGACAGCTTTATAAAAAGGCGAATTGGGTTTTCCTTTCGCAGGGGAATTAGGAGAGTGCACCATAAATGGACAATTCGGTACCATATATATCGGGGAAATAGTAGCCACATAAAAATGATAATTAAGTATTCCATAAACAGTGCAATTTGGAGTTCCTGAAATTGCGCAATGAGGAGTTCCACAAAAAAGTGAAATAGCTCCAGAAACAGGGATAATTAGAAGTCTCATAACTGGGGTATTAGGAACTCCAGAAACATTGAAGATACCTGCTTCGGGAATCTAAGGTGAATCCCCAGAACAGGAAATTAGTTACAGAAACACTGCATTAACTCAGCAAATCGGGGAATTCGGAGTTTCAGAACCACAGGTATTAGGAGCTATCCAAACAGGGGAATTGCCTCCAGAAATATAGGAATTAGATCCACCAAATGGCAGATCAAGAGTTCCAGAAACAGAAGACATCGCAGCTACAGAAATAGGTTGTTTAGCTTCAGAGATTACGAGATACAGAAACAAGGCAAGTATGGTTCCATAAAGAATGCAATTTGAAGCAAAAGAAAAAGGAGATTGAGGAGATCCGGATGCAGGGAGATAAGGAGATTGCGGCTTCAAAATTGAACATAGAGGAGGGAACAAGAAAGTGGGAAATTTGGAGACAGCTCAGGAAAAAGGCGAATAGCTGTCCCTATAGGAGGTGAAATAGGAGTGCCCCTAATAACAGGATAATTCGGAGCTATAGGGGAAATCATAGCCATAAGAAAAGGACAATGGTGTGCTCCATAAACTGCGCAATTTGGAGCTCCAGTGACGGGGATATTAGAAACTCCGCAAACAATTGAAACATTTCCAGAAACTGAGGAATCAGCACCAGAAACTGAGGAATCAGCACCAGAAACTGAGGTATTACCTACTTAAACAGTTGAATTAGCTACAAAAACAGAGGAGTTACATCTAGAAACAGAGGATTTAGGATCTCCTCAAACTGGGATATTTGGAGCTCCAGAAAAATATGAATTACCTCCACAACCGATAAACAAGGGACTTGAGAGCTGCACATCGAGGAGCTCCAGGAACACGGAAATTAACTCAGAAATAAGGCCATTATCTTCAGAAGCAGGGGAATTAAATCCATAAAATTTGGAATTATATTCTGAAACTGGTGAAAAATAAAGTCCAGAAACAAGGGAAGTATGGTTCCATAAACAAAATAAGTTGGAGCAAAAGATACAGGCGCTTTAGGAGATCCAGATGCAAGGGCATTAGGAGAGGACTCCATCAACATAGAACTTAGGAACAGGCTACATACATTGGGAAAAGGTCTGGGGAATGGACAGGAACTTGGGTTGGCATGGTGCTGGAAATTAGGCTGGAATGGGGCACGAACATGCGCTGGTGGATGGGACATGAACCATGTAAAAACGACAATTACCTGCTCCATAAAGAGCACAATATTGAACTCCAGAAACGGGGGTATTGTGATCTTCAGAAACAACTGATATATCTCCAGTAATAGGAGAACTAGTACCTCCATAATGTAGGGATTCAGCTCAAGATGCAGAAATATTAGTTCCAGAAGCCGTTGAAATATCGACAGAAACAGGGGTTCTCTCTCCAGAAACTGAGTAATTCAGAGCTTCATAAAAAAGCTACATCATGTCCGGAAACATGGGAATTAGCACCAGGAAGACGGGAATTAGGTCATATGCAAGGAAATTATCTCCAGAAACAGGGAACTCAACTCCAGAATCAGTAATATCATCTCCAGAATCAGGGGAATTAGCTCCAAAAACAGGGGGAATTATACGACCCAGAAACGAGGGAAGTAAGTTTCCAAAAAAAAAATTATTTGGAGCAAAGGAAACAAGAGATTTAGGTGATCCAGATAGAGTGTAATTAGGAGAGGGCAGCATCAACGTGGGGCTCTGAAGCAGGCTTCAGAATCTGGGAAATGTGGAGCCAGCTCCAGAAACAAGTAAATTAGCTGATCATGCAGTCGGGGAATTCGGAGAGCGCATCATAAACAATATACTTTGGTTCGGCATATATATATCAGGAAATGAGTGGCCACATGAAAAGGGCAATTAGGTGTAACATAAACTGGGCAATTGAGAGCCTCGGAATCAGAGGAATTAGGAACTTCAGATACAGGAGAACTAGGACCTCCAGATATTGGGGAATTAGCTCGAGAAACTGTTGAATTAGCTACCGAAACTGCGGAGTTAACTCCGGACACGGATTAGAAGCTCCACAACTTGGATATTAGGATATCCAGAAAAAAGTTTCATTAGCTCCAGAAGCAGGGAAATTAACTCCAGGAACAGGGGAATTTTGAGTCGCAGAAAGAGTGGAAGTATGAGCTCCAGAAAGACGGAAATTAGCTCAGAAATAAGGGAATTAGCGCCAGAAACAGGTGAGTTAGGTGTTGAATCTGTGGAAGGATGTCTTGTTGCATGGTAATTAAGAGAGCGCACAATAAACAGAACAATTGGGCAAAGTACTCGGCACGTAAAAAGGACAATTATGGGCTTCATAAACCGCTCAACATGGAGCTCAAGATAAAAGGGAAATTAGGAGCTCCACAGGAAATTTCCACAGAAAAATGGTTATCTCCAGAGACCGTTGAAGTAGCAAAGGAAAAAGGGGAGTTTGCTCCAAAACAACTGCATTAGGAGATGCACAATCTGGGATATTAGGAATTGTAGAAAAAATATGAGCTTCAGAAACAGGGGAATTAGCTCCAATAAGAGTGGAATTGGGAGCTGTAGGGACGGGACTTAGGAGTTCCAGGATTACTGTAATTAATTCCAGAAATCGGGAAATTACGTCTAGAGAAATGAGAATTCGCAGTCACAGAAACTGCCTAATTGGGCGCTGCATAAACAGCGGAATTAAGATTTCGAGAAACAGGGGAAATTGACAGTACAGCGGAAGTAGCCCTAGAAGCAACGGAATTATATCGGGTAAATGGAAGCACAATTAGATTTTTCATCAACGGCGAAATTTGAATCGATAGAAACAGGTAATTGTGATCTCCACAAATATTTGAAATGGCTCCAGCAACAGGGGAATTGGACCTGCATAACCTTTGGGAGTAGGAACTCCAGCAACAGCTGCATTCGGAGCTCACATAAGCGGGATTTAGCAGCTCCAAGAACATTGCAACGAACCCTGGAACAAGCGAAATAGCAGCAGAAACAGGGGCAATGTGATAGCCTTAATTACAGGCTTTAGTTCCATAAGCGGGGAATTATCTCCAGAAATATTGGAGTAAACTCCATAACCTGGGGAACTAATTGCTCCAGTAACACCAAAATTAGGAGCTCCAGAAAGAAGGGAAGTATGTCCTGAAATATGGTGATTAGCTGCAGAAAGTTGGAATTTCAGGTGCTCCAGAAATAGTGGGCATCTCAGCGACAGAAACAAGGTGATTAGCTCCAAGAACAAGGGAAGTTGCTCCAGAAACAGAGGAATTAGGAGCTCCACAGACTGGGAAATTAGTACCTCTAGGAACAGGGGTATAAGCACAGGAAACTGCGAAATTAGCTCCAGAAACATTTGGAAAGAGCAGAGTTAGCTCTAGGAAGAGGTGCCTCAGCTGTCCCTGCAGCAGGGGATTTAGGAGAGCGCAGTATAAAATGGACATTTCGGTGATATAGAAATATATATATATATAAGTAACAGACACTTAAATGGGACAATTAGGTGCTTCACAAACAGCACAATTTGTAGCTCGAGAAAATGGACAATTCGGAGCTCCACAAACAAATCAGAATCTCCAGAAAGAGGGGAACTAGGACTTTCAGAAGCCATGCAATCATCTCCGGAAACAAAATTATTAGCTGCAGAAACAGTAGAATTAGCTACAGAAAGAGGCGAATTCACTCAAGGAACTGTGAAATTAGAAGTGGCAGAAAGAGGGGAAGTAGGAGCTCAGGAACGGGGAAATTTGCGCAGAAACAAGACAATTAGGTCCAGAAACCGTGGAATTACGTTTTGAAAGATGACAAGTAGGAGGTGCAGGAAGTGGAAAATTTGCAGCTCCAGAAACAATGGAATTCACTCCAGAAACAGGGAAAGGGGGAAATGCAGAAGCAGGGGAAGCGAGCTCCAGGAACACAGGAATAATCACAGCAGTGCATAAGTAGCTTCGGAAACAGGGGAATTATTTTTAGAAATAGGAGAGTTACTTCTAGAAAAGATGAATATTCTGTTCATGTTGCAGGGTAATGAGGATAGCGCACCATAAACGGGTTACTTCGGAGCAATATCTACGAAACTAGTACACACATAAAATGTACAAAAATGTACTTCATAATCTGCACAATTTAGAGCTCCAGAAATCGGAAAATCTGGATCATCTCCTTAATTTACCCCAGAAAAAAAGGTTTTCGCGCCAGAAACCGTTGAATTAGCAAACAGAAACAGGGAATTTACCTCCAGAAACAGATGAGATATTTAGAACGCCAGAAAAAAGATTTGCTCCAGAAACAGGGCAATTAGCTCCAGGAACAGTGGAATTACGAGCTACAGAGAGGGGAATTAAGATATCCAGGAATCCTGGAATTAGTGCAGGATCATGTGTATTAGCTCCAGAAACGGGGGAATTAGGTCTAGAAAGATGAGAATTTGGAGTTACAGAAATTGCTAAATTGGGCACCGCAGGAACTGCGGAATTTGGATTTCCAGCAACACGGGAAATTATTCTGGACAGCGGAACTATTTTCAGAAACAAAGGTATTAGAAAGAGAAGAGTTAGCTCAAGAAACAGGTAAGCTAGCTATTCCTGTAGCAGGGGAATTAGGAGACCGCACTATAAGCAGAATAATTTGGACCTAAATATATTGGGGAAATGGTAGCCACATTAAAGCACAATTAGGTGTTTCATAAACAGAGTAATTTGATGGTGTAGAAAAAAGGCAATTAGGTTCTCCACAAACAATTATAATATCTCCAGAATCATCGGAACAACGACCTGCATAACCTGGGGTACTATGAGTTTCAGCTTTAGCGGCATTGGGAGCTCACATAAGATGGGAGTTAGCAGCTCCAAGAACATTGAAACTAACCCCGGAACAAGAGAAATAGCTCCAGAAACAATGGAAATGGGATATCGTTAATTACAGGAATTAATTCTAGAAACCGGGAAATTAGCTCCTTAACATTTGGAGTTAACTCCACAAAAAGGGGAATTAAGTGCTACAGAAACACCGGAATTAGGAGCTCCAGAAAGGGGGGAAATTATGTCCAGAAATATGGTGATTAGCTCCCGAAAGAGGGAGAATCTGGTGCTCCAGAAACACAGGATTTTCAGCGACAGGGACAAGGGTGTTAGGTCCAGGAACAGGGGAAGTTGATGCAGAAACAGAAGAATTAGGAGCTCCACAGACTGGGAAGTTAACAGCTGCAGGAATATTGGATTTAGCTCCAGAAATAGCGCAATTAGCTCCAGAAATAGAAGAACTGCATTTAGAAAGTGCAGAGTTCGCTCTCGAAAGAAGTGACTTCGATGTCCCTGCAGCAGAGGATTTAGGAGTGCGCACTACGAACAGGACATTTCGGAGATATACATATATAACTAGTAGACAGTAAAGTAGGACAATTAGCTGCAGAAACAGAGAATTACCTCCAGGAACAGGGAAATTAGGAGTCAGAGAAAGAGGAAATGTGGAGATCCAGGAACATGGAAATTAGAGCATAAAAAGGGAATTAGAGTCAAAAACAGGGAATTAGGTTGGGAAACTGTGGAATTGCGTCTAAAAAGTTGAAAAGTTGGAGTTACAGAAACTCGTATAATCGTAACTCCAGAAACAGTCGATTTAGCTCCCGAAAAATGGTAATGGTGAGCTGCAGAAACAGCGGAAGCGAGCTGCAGCAACACAGGAATAATCACTGTACAGCGCAATTAGCTTCAGAAACAGGGGAATTATGTTTAGAAAGAGGAGATTTACCTCAATAAACATTTTCTGTTTATGTTGCAGAGCAATTAGGAGAGCGCACCTTAAAAAGAACAATTCGTAGCCATATATTTCTGCAAAATGCTAGACACGTAAATAGGACAGATATGTGCTGCATAAACCACACAATGTGGAGTTCCAGTAATATGGAAATGTGGAGCTTCACAGGAACTTTCCCCAGAGAAAAAGGTATTAGCTCCAGAAACAGATGCATTATAGATCCACAATCTGTGATATTCGGAACTCCAGGAAAAACATGAGCTCCAGAAACAGGGGAATTATCTCCAGGAACAGAGGAATTAGGAGCTTCACAGAGGGGAATCATAAATTCCAGGAATGCTGGAATTAGTTCGGAGACAACAGTATTAGCAATAGAAACAGGCGAATTATGAGTAAAAAGATGAGAATTAGGAGTTACAGAAACTGCCGCATTGGGCACTGGAGAAACTGCGGAATTAGCAGTTCCAGCAACATCAGAATGTGTCAGTACAGTGGAATTAGCTCCAGAAACAATGGAATTGCATTTAGAAAGAGAACAGTTGGCTCAAGAAACAGGTAAACTAGCTATTCCTGCAGCAGGGTAATTAGGAGAGCGCACCATGAGCAAATTACTTCAGAGCTAAATATTTAAGCGAAATGGTAGCATCATATAAAGCACAATTAGGTGTTTCATAATCAGCTCAATTTGAAGCTCCAGAAAGAGGGGACTTAGGATCTTCACCAACAACTGAAGTAGGTCCAGAAAGAGGGGAACAAGGATCTGCATGATCTGGGATAGTAGGAACTCCAGCAATAGCGGCATTCGGAGCTCCCATTGCATGGAATTTAGCAGCTCCAAGAACATTGCAACTTACCCCGGAACAAGTGAAATAGCTCCAGAAACAGGGGCAATGGGATATCCTTAATTACATGAATGAATTCCATAAACCGGGGAATTAGCTCCAGAAATATTGGCGTAAAATCCACAAACTGGGGAATTAAGTGCTCCAGTAACAGCAAAATTAGAAGCAGCAGAAAGAAGGGAATTATGTCCAGAAATATGGTGACTAGATCAAGAAAGATGGAGAATCAGGTGCTCCAAAAACATGGAGATATCAGCTACAGAAACAAGGTGATTAGCTGCAGAAATCGTGGAATTTGCTCCAGAAACAGAGGAATTAGGAGGTCCAAAGATTGGGAAATTAGTAGCTCCACGAACAGTGGCATTAGCTACAGAAACAGAATAATCAACTCCAGAAACAGATAAATTGCGTTTAGAAAGAGGAGAGTTAGTTCTCGAAATAGATGACTTACTTGTCCATCCAGCAGGCGATTTAGGAGAGCGCACCATATAGAGTACATTTCGGAGTTATATATATATAATTAGTAGACACTAAATACACTATGTGCTTCCTCAACATCGCAAATTGGAGCAGCAGAAAAAGGCCTATTAGGAGCTCCATAAACAACTCAGAATCTCCAGAAAGAGAGGAACAAGGACTTCTAGAAACTATGGAATTTTTTCCGGAAATATAGGTATTAGCACCAGAAACAGTTGTATCGACTGCAGAAACGGGAATGCTCTCCAAGAACGAGGAAATTAGGAGTCGCAGAAAGAGGGGAAGTCGCAGCTCCAGGAACATGGGAATTAGAGCAGAAACAAAGGAATTAGATCTAGAAACAGTGGAATTAGGTCTTGAAAGAAGAAAAGTTGGATTTACAGAAGCTGGTAAATTAGCAGCTCCAGAAACAGGGCAATACAGAGCTGCAGAACGAGGGGAAACGAGCTCCAGGTACACAGGAATAATCACAGTACAGAGCAATTAGCTCCAGAAGCATGGGAATTATATTTAGAAAGAGGAGAGTTACCTCCAGAAAAGGTGAATTTTCTGTTCATTTTGCAGGGTAATTAGGAGAGCGCACCATAAACAGAACAATTCGGAGCCATATATATCGGCAAATTACTTGACACGTAAAAAGAACAATTATGTGCTTCATAAACCACGCAATTTTGAGCTCCAAAAATATGGAAATTTGAAGCTCCACAGGAATTGACCGCAGAAAATAAAAGTATTAGCTCCAGAAACAGGGATATTCGGAACTCCTGAAAAAAAGATGAGCTCCAGAAACAGTGGAATTAGATCCAGGAACAAGGGAATTGGGAGCTGCAGAGCGGGGAACTAGGAGTTCGAGGAATGCTGGAATTAGTTAGGAAACAACCGTATTAGCACTAGATAAGTGGGAATTAGTTCGAGAAAGATGAGACGTCGGATAACAGAAACTGTCAAATTGGGCACTGGAGTAACTGGAGAATTAGGAGCTCCAGAAACGCTGGAATTTATTCAGTACACAAATGAAACAAAGGGATTACATTTAGAAAGAGAAGAGTTTACTCAAGAAATAGGTACCGTGCTATTCCTGGGGAAAGGAAATTAGGAGAGTGCAACATAAGCAGAATAATTCGGAGCTAAATATATCGGGGAAATGGTAGCCACATAAAAATCACAATAAGGTGCTTCATAAACAGTGCAATTTGAAGATCCAGGAGGAGGGAAATTAAGATCTCCACAAACAATTGAAAAAGCTCCAGAAACAGGGGATCTAGGACCTGCATAACCTGGGGTAGTAGGAGCTCCAGCAACAGTTGCATTCGGAGCTCCCATAAGCTGGGACTTAGCAGCTCCAAGAACATTTAAATTGACCCTGGAACAAGGGATACAGCTCCAGAAACACGGGGAAGGGGATATCTTTAATTACAGGAATTAATTCCAGAAATTGTGGAATTAGCTCCAGAAATATTGGTGTTAATTCCACAAACTGGGGAATTAAGTGCTTCCGAAACACCTGAATTAGGAGCTCCAGAAAGAGGGGAATTATGTCCAGAAATATCGCAATTAGTTTCTGAAAGAAGGGCAATCAGGTGCTCCAGAAGCAGAGGACTTTTCAACTACAGTTACAAGCTGTGTCGTTCCAGGAACAGGAAAGGTGCTCCAAAAACAGAAGAATTAGGAGCTCCACAGATTGGAAAATTAACAGCTCATGAAACAACGCTATTAGCTCCAGCCACAGGGGAATTCCGTTTAGAAATTGCAGAGTTAGCTCGATAAAGAGGTGATGTAGCTGTCCTTGCAGCAGGGGATTTAAGAGGTTCAATCATAACAAGGACATTTCGGAGATATATATATAACTGGTTGTCACTTAGATAGGACAATTAGTGTTTCATATACAGTCAATTTGGAGCTCCAGAAAAAGGACAAATAGGTGCTCCACATAAAACTCAGAATCTCCAGAAAGAGCATCGAGCACTTCAAGAAACGATGGAATTTTCTCCGTAAATAAAGATATTAGCTCCAGAAACAGTTGAATTAGCTACAGAAGCAGGGGCATTCCCTGAAGGTGCAAGGAAATTGCGATTCGCAGAAAGAAGGCCATTAGGAGCTCAAGGAACACGGGAATTAGAAATATAGAGCACAGCAAATAGGTGCAGAAGTAGGCTATTCGGCCTTTCAAGCCTGCACCACCATTCAATAAGATCATGTCTGATCATTCATCTCAGTACCTGTTTCACGCTTTCTCTCCATACCCCTTGATTCCTTTAGCCGTAAGGGCAATATCCTCATCTCAGTCCTAAATGGCTTACCCATTATCCTTAGTCTGTGTCCTCTGTCTGTGGACTTCCACAACGTCGGGAGCACGTTTCCTGCATCGAAACTGTCCAATCCTGTCATAATGTTATATGTTTCTGTGAGATCCCCTCACATCTTTCTAAACTCCAGTGAATACAGGTCCAGTCGATCCACTATCTCCTCATATGTCAGTCCTGCCATCCCTGGAATCAGTCTGCCCTCTCTCAATAACAAGAACGTCCTTGTTCAGATTTGGAGACCAAAACTGAACAAAATATTCCAGGTGAGGCCTCACGAAGGCCCTGTACAACTGCAGTAAGAGCTCTCTACTCCTTTACTCAAATCCCCTCGATATGAACGCCAACTTATAATTTGCCATTTTTCACTGACTGCTAAACTTTCATGCCATCTTTCAATGGCTGGTTTTCCAAGAGACCCAGGTCTAGTTGCACCTCTTGTTTTCCTAATCTACCGCCATTGAGATAATATCCTGCCTTCGTATTTACTTGAACATTGCAATTGAACAAAGGTATGCTAATGAGACTGGAGAATGATGAATACTGCTGCACACTTTTCAGAAGTCATCTATCTATTTTGATGGCTGGGGGTGAAAAGAATAGCCACTGATCATTGCAGAAGCATTCATCATGCTACAAAATATTAAAAGTATGGTCTAGAAACTGATCTCGGTAAGTGGTGCAAAATGGGCAGCATCGAATTCGCCGCTCGATGGGTATTGTTAGCGCAGAAACAAGGGAGTTAGCGCCAGAAATATGGGAATAACGTCGAGAAACTGTGGAATTTACTCCTGAAAGACGAAAAATAGGAGTTTTAGAAAGTTTCACAGCTTGGGGAGAAGGGTAGGAGAAATTAGCGGGGCGGCTTGTAGAAGAGCTTGGGGGGTTAGGAAGGCTTGCAGGGATTGGAGAGATGGGGGAGAGAGCATGGTGTGTAGAGACATTGTGGGAGAGCTTAGAAGTGCTTGCGAGTACAGAAGAGGTTGTGGGGAGAAGGAGAGCTTGGTGGGTAGAAGAGCTTGGGGGTAGAAGAGAAGTGTGGAGTGGGGTAGAAGAGTGTTGGTTGCAGTAGAGAGCTTGTGTGGGGGTAGAGGAGAGCCTTGGTGCGTAGAAGATAGCTTGGGGGCGGTTAGAAGTGTGCTTGGAGGCGATAGAATGAGGCTTGTGGGGGAAAGTGAGCTTGGGGGAGTGAGCCTGTGGGGAATGGAGCTTGGCGGTGGAAAGAGAGCTTGTGGGGGAGCGGAGAGCTTGGGGGCAGGGAGCTTGCGTGGCGGGGAGAAGAGCTTGGGGGCAGAGAGCTTCGGTGGATAGTTGGGCTTGGAGGTGTCGGAGAGATTGTGGGTTGGTAGGAGAGTTTGGGGAGTTAGGAGAGATTGGGCTTGCAGCAGAGCTTGTGGCATAGGAGTGCTTTAGGGAGTATGAGCGTGGTGGGTAGAAGAGCTTGGAAGTGGTAGCGGAGCCTTGCGGGGCAGGGGTAGAAGGTAGGATGTATGGGCATTAGGTAGCTTGGTAGGGTAGAAGGGTTGGGGTAGTTAGAAGAGCATTTGTAGCGGGGGAGAGAGATCTTATGGTGTGGGAGTAGAGCGAGAGACCTTCGGGTGGAGCAAGCTTGTTGGGAAGGGGAGACTGTGAGCTTGGCGGGGGCATGGGAGAAAGAGCTTGGATGGAGGGAGAAAAGAGAAGGCTTGGATGGCGGGAAGAGAGATAGCTTTGGTGGGTGGAAAAGAAAGAAATGGAGCGGGGAAAAGAGTAAGCTTAAGCCGGGGGGAAGGTGAGAGAGAGATTGAATTGTGTAGGAGGAGTGAGCGCTGCACTGTCGGAGAGGCAGAAGGGAGAGAGCGCCGCACTGTCGGAGGGGCAGTACTGAGGGAGCGCCACACTGTCAGAGTGGCAGTACTGAGGGAGCGCCGCACTGTCGGAGGTGCATTACTGAGGGAGTGCTGCACTGTCGGAGGGACAGTACTGATGGAGCGCCGCACTGTCGGAGGGGCAGTACTGAATGAGCGCTGCCACTGTTGGAGCGGCAGTATTGAGGGAGTGCCGCTCTTTTGGAGGAGCAGTACTGAGAGAGCGCCACACTGTCGGAGGGGCAGTACTGAGAGAGGGCCACACTGTCGGAGGGGCAGTACTGAGTGAGCGCCGCACTGTTGGAGTGGCAGTATTGAGGGAGTGCCGCATTGTCGGAGGGGGAGGACTGAGGGAGCGTCATGCTGTCGGAGAGGCTGCACGGAGGGAGCACCGCACTGTCGGAGGAGCAGTACGGATTGAGCGCTGCACTGTCAGAGGGGCAATGCTGAGGGAGCGCCGCTCTGTCGGAGGGGCAATATTGAGGGTGAACCGCACTGTCAGAGGGGCAGTACTGAGGGAGCGCCGCATTGTCGGAGGGGCAGGACTGAGGGAGCGCCGCACCGTCGGAGGGTCAGTACAGAGGGAGCGCTGCACTGTCGGATGGTCAGTATTGAGGGAGCACCGCACTGTCGGAGGGGCAGTACTGAGGGAGCGCCGCACTGTCGGAGGGGCAGTATTGAGGGAGCGCCGCACTGTTGAAGGGGCAGTTGTGAGGGAGCGCCGCACTGTCGGAGGGGCAGTACTAATGGAGAGCGCACTGACGGAGCGGCACGACTGAGATAGCACCGCACTGTCGGAGGGGCAGTACTGAGGGAGCTCCGCACTGTTGGAGGGGCAGCACTGAGGGAGCACTGCACTGTCGGAGAGGCAGGACTGAGGAATCGCCGGACTGTGGGCGGGGAAGTACTGAGGGAGCTTCGCATTGTTGGATGGATAGTACTCAGTGAGCGCCGCTCCGTCGGATGTTCAGTACTGAGGGAGCGCCCTAAACATGGTAATTAACAGAGAAATTAGCCCCAGAATGAGGGAATAGGCTCCAGAAATAGGGGGAATAGTATCTCCTTAAATATATGATTTAATTCCAGAAACAGGAAAATTAGTTGCATAAATACTGGAATTTATTCCACAAACAAGTGAATTATGTGCTTCAGAAACGCCCGATTTAGGAGCAACAGAAAGAGTCGAATTATGTCCTAAAATACGGTGATTATCTCCAGAAATCGGAGAATCGGGTGCTCCAGAACAGAGGGAATTTCGGCTGTGGAAACAGGTGAATCATGTGATCCATAAACAAGAGAAGTGTGGATCCAAAACCAACGTAATTCGGAGCAAAATAAACAGAATATTTACGAGATCCAGGGAGAGTGGAATTATGGGACCACCACATCTACACGGAACGTAGCTCCAGGAACAGGGAAATTGGGGCACAGCTCCATAAAAAGGCGTCTTAGATTTTCCTTTAGCAGAGGAATTAGGAGAGTGCACCTTATACAAGACAACCCGGTGCTATATATATATCAGGGAAATAGTAGCCACATAAATTAAACGTTCCACAAACAGTGCTATTTGCAGCTCCAGAAATTGTGCCATGATGGGCTCCACAAACAAGGAAAAGTTGGAACTCTCGAAATTCGGGTATGAGGAACTCCTGAATCATTGACGATAGCAGTTCCAGGAATAGAAGGATTAGCCCGTGAACAAGATAATTAGTTACAGAAACACTGGAATTAACTCCACAAATCGGGGAATTAGGAGGTTCATAAACACAGGTATTAGCAGCACCCGAAACAGGGTAATTGTCCCTAGAATTATGGGAATTTGCTCGATCAAGGGGCAGAATCAAGTGATCCGGAAACAGTAGACGGTTGCAGCAAAGAAACAGGGTGTTTATCTTCAGCAGCATGATATTACGATATCCAGTAACAAGGCAATTATCTTTCCATAAAGAATGTAATTTGAAGCAAAAGATACAGGAGATTTAAGAGATACAGGTGCAGGGAATTTGGGAGAGGTCTCCATCAACATGGAACATAGGTTAGGGCACAATAAATTGGGAAATATGGAGACAACACCGGAAAAAGGCAAATTAGCTGTTCCTATAGAAGGGGTAATTGCAGAGTGCACCATTAAGAGGACAATTCGGATTTATAGCGGAAATCGTAGCTGCAAGAAAAGGATAATGACGTGCTCCATGAACTGCGAAATATGGAGCTCCATTGTCAGCGACATTAGGAACTCCACAAACAAATAAACCATTTTCAGAACCGGAGGGACGAGGACATCCAGAAACTGGGGAATAAGCACTTTAACAGTTGAGTTAGCAACAGAAACATATGAGTTACCTCCAGAAACAGAGGAATGAGGATCTCCTCAAACTGCGATATCAGGAGCTCCAGAAAAATATGAATTACCTCCACAACCAGGGTGTTAGATTCAGAATCATGGGAATTGGCAGCTACAGATCGAGGAGCTCCAGTAACACGGGAATTAGATCGGAAATAAGGGCATTAGCTTCAGAAACAGGGGAATTAATTCCAGAAAAATTCCTGGAACTGGGGAAATATAAGCTCCAGAAACAAGGGAAGTGTGGTCCCATAAACAAAGTTAATTGGAGAAAAAGATACAGGAGTTTTTGGAGATCCAGATACAGGGAAATTATCAGAGGGCTGCATCAACGTAGAACTTAGGAGCAGGCGCCAGAAAGTGGGACATTTGGAGCCTGCTCGAGAAACAGGTGTATTCGCTGTTACTGTATCAGGGAGTTTGGAGAGTGCACTATAAATAGGAAAATTCGGGGCAATATCTATAGGGGAACTAGTAACCACGTACGAACACAATTACGTGCTCCAAAAACAGCGCAATTTGGGGTTCCAGGTCGTTTTTTTTTGGGAGCTTCACAAGCAACTGAAACATCTCCTGCAATATTGTAACTAGTGCCTGCAGAATCTAGGGATTTAGCTCAAGAGGCAGAATTATTAGCCCCTGAAACAGGTGAAATAGGTACAGAAACAGGGGCGTTCCCTGCAGAAACTGAGGAATTCGTGGCTTCACAAACTGGGATATTTGGATCTGCAGAAAAAAGAAGAATTAGCTCCGGAAACATGGGAATTAGCACCAGGAACACCGGAATTAGCTCATAAACAAGGAAATTAACTCCATAAATAGGGGCTCAACTCCAGAAACAGTGCAATCATCTCAGAATCAGAGAAATTAACTCCAAAAAGAGGGGAATTCTACGATCCAGAAACATGGGAAGTATGTTTCCATCAACAAATTCATTTGGAGCAAAAGAAACAGCAGGTTTCAGAGAACCCGTTAATGGGTAATTAGGAGAGGGCAGTGTCGTCGTAGAGCTTTGGTACAGGCTCTAGAAATTTGGAACCAGCTCCAGAAACAAGTGAATTAGCTGATCCTGTCGAATGGGAATCAAGAGAGCGCACCACAATCAAGACAATTTGGAGCTATTTACATCGGAAAACAAGTGGCCACATGAACAGGGCAATTCGGTGCAATATAAACAGGGCAATTTCGAGCCCCAATAAACAGAAGAATTAGGAGCTGCAGGAACAGGAGAACTAGGAACTACAGAGATTGGGGAATTACTTCCAGAAACAGAGGTTCTGGAGAAACATTAGCTCCAGAAACATTAGCTCGAGAAACTGCTGAATTAGCTACCGAAACAGGGGTATTAAATCGAGGAACAGGTGAATTGGAGACGCAGAAAGAAGAGAATTAGTTCAAGAAATAGAGCCATTGACTCGAGAAACAGAGAAATTAGCTCTAGAATGAAGAAAATAAGAGTTACAGTGTTGTTCGCATTAGGCACCTGCTGAATATATCAAAACACTCGGCATTAGGCACCTGCTGAATATATCTAAACTCTTATAGCTTTAATGTGGCCACATATAAAATGGCTGCCCAAGCATGATGGGAACTCAGTTAGTCAAGTAATGAACTGGGGCTGACCGAGCAATGACCGAGCAATGAAAATGTGCGGCCCACTACCAGGAATTCCTGAGCTCCTCCACTTGAGACAAGATAACTAGAACGAACCATTATAGTACCTGGTGTGGAATGTCCTTGTTTAAGGACTTCACACAGCAGAGCGCGAGGAACAGAGATAAGGGAGGTCCACCTCACATAACGAGATCATTAATCAGCCCAAGCTGACAAAAACCGAACATACCTACCGCCCCATGCTCTCCCACCTCCCCAAGCTCTCCCACCTCCCAAAGCTCTCCTAACCCCCAAAGCTCTCTTACCCCAAAAGCTCTCCTACCCACCAATTTCTCCTCCCTCCGAATCTCTCCTACGCCCCCCGACGAACTGTACACCCCTAAGCTCACCTAATCCCCCAAGCACTCCTTCCGCCCCATGTTCTCGAGTCCTCCCAAGTTCTCCTACACCCCAAGCTCTCATAACCCCCCAATCTCTCCTGCGCTCCCAAGCTCTACAAATCTCCCCCACCCGCCAAGCTCGCCTACACCCCACAAGCTCTCCTACACTCCCAAGATCTCCTACCCGCCCAATCTCTCCTACCTCTTCAAGCTCAACTACTTCCCGTAATCTTTCCTACCCCACCCCAAGCACTTCTACCCCACAAGCTCTCCTACCACCCCAATTTCTCCTATCACCACAATCTCTCCTACACCCCAATCTCTCCTACCCCGCCAAGCTTTCCTAAAGCCCCAGCTCCCCTACCACCCTCCCAAGCTCTCCTACCCACAAAGCACAACTACCGACCAATCTCTTCTAGCCAGCCACCAAGCTCTCCTACCCCGCAATCCCTCCTTCCTACCACAAGCTCTCCTCCCCACTATGCTCTCCTACCCCAACAAGCACTCCTACTGCCCAAGCTCTCCTACCCCCAATCTCTCCCGACCCGTAAGCTCTCCTACACCCCCAAGCTCTTCTATCCGCTTAAGCGCACCTGCCCCCCAAACTCCCCACACCCCCACGCTCTACTAACAACCAAGCTCTCCGACAACCCCAAGCTGTCCTAACACCAAGCTCTCCTACCTCCCAAGCACTCCTAACCCCCCCAAGCTCTCCTACACACCCACCACCAATCTCTGCTACACCCCCTAAGCTCTCCTACCCCCCAAGTACTCCTACCCGCCCAAGCTCTACTAACCCCTTCAGCTATCCCAACCCCAATCTCTCCCACTCCCCAAATCTCTCCTTCACCCCGCAAGATCTACTACCCCCACAAACTCTCCTTGCCCCCTGCAGCCCCCATAGCCCCCAGCTCTCCAACCCCCACCGCTCCCTTACACACCCCCAAGATCTCCTACCAACAAGAGCACTCCAATCCCCCAAGCTCTCGTACAACTCAAACTCTCCTACCCGTCAATCTCTCATACCCCCCCGCCGCGAACTCTCCTCCCCCGCCTCGTCCCTCCTACTTCCTCCGATCTCTCCTACACCCCAGGCTCACATAATCCCAAGCTCTCATACACCCCCAAGTTCTCCTACCCCACTAAGCTCTCTCAACCCACGTGCTCTCCTACCCTCGAAGCTCTCCTACCCGCTAAGCTCTCCTAATAGTAGCCCCGAAATTTCTCCTACCCCAGCAAGCTATTCTACGCCCCCAAGCTCTCCTATCGCACAAGCTCTCCTACCCCGCCAAGCTCTCCTAACCCGCCAAATCTGCGACCCCCCAAGCTCCCCTACCCCTCCAAGCTCTCCTAACCCACCAAGCTTTCCTGCAACCCAAGCTCTCCTACCCCCAAAGATCTCCTACACCCCCAAGCTTTGCTACAAACCAAGCCCTCCAAGCGCCCAAGCTCTCCTACCCACAAAATCTCTCATACCCACCAAGCTCTCCTACCACCCCAAACTCTCGTACCCACCCCTCAAGCTCTCCTACCCTCCCAAGCTCTCATACCATGTAAGCTCTACTACCCATCCAAGCTCTCCAACCCCCCCAGCTGTCCCAAACCCTCAAGCACTCCTTTACCTGCAAGCTCTCCTACCCACGCAATATCTCCTACCTCCCCAATCTCTCCTACCCCATAAGCTCCCGTACTACACCAAGCTCTACTATCGCTGCCAAAACACTCCTGCTCCCCTATTCAAACTCTTCTTTCCCCGCAAGATCTCTAAACCCCCAAGCTCTCCTACACCCTCAATTCTCCAACCCAGACCCAAGCTATCCTACACCCTCAAGCACTCCTATCCCCCGCAAGCTCTCCTATCACCCCCAAGCTCTCCTACCCCCCCAAGCTCTCCTACCCTCAAGCTATCCTACTCCACAAGCTCTCCTATCCCACCAGATCTCCTACTCCACAAAGCTCTCCTGCGCCGCCAAGTTCTGCTACCTCTCCAAGCTCTCCTACAGACCTAAGCTCTATTACACCCTCCCTAGCTCTCCTACCCTCCTTTGCTCTCCTACTCTCCGACACGTCACAAGCACTCCTACGCCTCAAGGTCTCCTACCCCCTAGGCTTGGCTACCCTCCCAAGCACTGCGACCCCCGCAAGCTCTCCTATCCCCAGCCTCTCCTACCCACCAAGCTCTGCTACCCCCTAAACTGTCCAAAACTCCCAAGCTCTCCTACTCCCCAAGCTCTCCTCCCCACAAGCTCTCCTGCCCCCCATGCTCTCCTACCCCACCCAATCTGTCCTACACCCCAAAGCTCTCGAAGCTCCCAGAACTCACCTACACGCCAAAATCTTCAAGCCTCCTAAGCTCCCCTACCCAACGCTCTCCTAACACCCAAGCTCTCGTTTCTCCCCAAGCTCTCCAACCTCCCAATCTCTCCTACCCCCAAGTTCTCATAATCCCAAACCTCTCCTAACCCCCATGCTCTCTAACCCCCCATGCTCTCTTACCCATTAAGCACTCTGAATCCCCAACGTCTCCTATCCCACAAGTTCACCGACCCCGAAACTCTCCTGCCGCTCCAAGCTCTCCTACACTAAAAGCCCTTCTACACCCCAAACTTTTCAAACCCCGACCTTTTATGCATGGCGCAAGCAATTCTCCCCCCCAAGGTCTCTCATACCAGTAGTTCTATTTCTCCCCACAAGCTCCCGTAACCACCAAGCTCTCCTTCATCTGCACGCACTTCTACTTCCATAGCTCTCCTACCATCCGTCAATTCTCCTGCCTCCCATTCTCTTTTATCCCCCCAAGCTCCCTTACCCGCCCAAGCTCTCCTACCGGCGCAAGCTCCACTAGCATCCCCCAAGCTCTCCTACCCCTGCAAGTTCTCCTATACCCCCGAGCTCGCCTAACACCCCAAGCTCAGCTATCCGCCCAAGCTCTGCTATCCCACCCACACTCTATTACGCCCCCAGTATCTCCTATCCAACAAGCTCTCCTAAACCCCCAAGCTCTCCTACCCCCCAAGCTGTGAAGAACATAATTATGCTTCATATGTGTCTTGTAGGTTGCCGATATATATGGCTCCGAATTGTCCTGTTGATGGTGCACTCGCCTAAATACCCAGCAACATGAACAGAACATTCAGCTTTTCTGGAGATAACTTTCCACTTTCTAAACATAATTCCCCTGTTTCTGTAACTAATTGCTCTGTACTGTGATTATTCCTGTGTTCATGGAGCTCGCTTCCCCTATTTCCGCAGCTCCCCATTGCCCTGTTTCTGGAGCGTATTCCACTGTTTCTGGAGCTGCTAATTTACAAATTTCTAAAACACCTACTTTTCCTCTTTCAAGACGAAATTCCACAGTTTCTAGACCAAATTCCCGATTCTGTCGCTAACTCCCTTATTTCTGTGCTAACAATGCTCATCGAGAGGCGAATCCGATGCTGCCCATTTTGCACCACTGTGCGAGATAATTATCCACGCCATACCTTATAATATATTGTCGCATTAAAATGCGTCCTGTAATGATTAGTAGCTATTCTTTTCACCGCCAAATTGCAAACAGTAATCAAACAAGATAGATGACTCCTGAAAAGGGTGTAGTATTCATTATTCTCCAATCACTTTAGCATACCTTAGATCTAATGCTCTGTTCCAGTGAACACGAAGGCAGAATATTTTCTGAATGGCGGCAGATTAGGAAAAGGAGAGGTGCAACGAGACCTGGGTGTTATGGTACATTAGTCGTTGAAATTTGGCGTGCTGGTACAGCTGGCGGCGAAGAAGGCAAATGGTATGTTGGCATTCATAGCGAGGGTATATGAGTAGAGGAGCAGGGAGGAATAACTGCAGTTGAACAGAACTGTGGTGAGGCCTCACCTGGAATACTGTGTTCAATTGTGGTCTCCTAAACTGAGGTAGAATGTTCTTGCTATTGAGGTAGTGCAGCGAAAGTTCACCAGACTGATTACCGGGATGGCAGGACTGACATATGAGGAGAGACTGGATCGAATGGGACTGTATTCACTGGAGTTTAGAAGGATGAGAGTGGATATCATAGAAAAATATTATATTCTGACGGGACTGGATTGTTTTGATCCAGGAAGAATGTTCCCGATGTTAAGGAAGTCCAGAACCAGTGGACACAGTCTAAGGATAAGAGGTAAGCCATTTACGATTGAGATGAGGAGAAACTTCTTCACTCAGAGAGTTGTTAAGCTGTGGAACCCAATTCCGGAGATAGTTGTTCATGCTGGTTTGTTTGATGTATTCAAGAGGGACATGTATATTGCCCTTACGGCTAAAGAGATCAAGGGGTATGGAGAGAAAGCAGGAAAGGGGTGCTGAGATGAATGTTTAACAATGATCTTGTTGAACAGTGGTGCAGGCTCGAAGGGCCGAATGGCCTCCTCCTGCAAATCCTTTCTATGTTTCTATGTTTCTAATTCCCATGTTATTGGAGCTCCTCTTTCTGCGACTCCTAATTTCCCTATACCTACATGGAATGTCCCTGTTTCTCTAATTTCTCTAGGTATTTCAACTGTTTCTGGAGCTAATTCCTTTATTTACATAGAACATTCCATAGTTTATTGAAGTCCACGTTCCCCACTTTTTGGACATTATTTTTGTTTGTGGAGCCCCTGTTCGTCTGTTTTTGGAGATCCAAATTGCACTGTTGATGAAGCAGCTGATTGTTCCATTTTCGTGCGGACTAGTTATATATATATAACTATCGGAGATGTGATGTTTATGCTGCGCACTCCTAACTCCAATGCTGCAGGAACCGTTAAGTTACCTCTTTCTGGAGTAAACTCGCTCATACCTTTGTTGCCGCATAAAATTCCATAGTTTCTGGAAGTCCTAGTTCCCCACTTAATATTTAAGTGTCTACTAGTTTTATATATATATATATTCATATATATCCGAAATGTCCTGCGTATGTTACTCTCTTCTAAGTCACCTGCTACGGCAATAGCTAGTTTCCTGTTTCTTGAGCAAAGTCTTCTCTTTCTAAATTTAATTACTTTGTTTCTGGAGCTACTTCCGCTGTACTGAACATATTCCCGTTTCCTGGAGCTCCTAATTCGCCAGCTTCAGCAGTGTCCAATTCCGCAGTTTCAGTAATTCCTAATTGTCATGCTTCTAGACCTAATTACAATGTTTCTGGTACTATTAATCTTGTTTCTGAAATAATTATAGTAATCCTGGAACTCCTACTTCCCCTCTCAGCAATTCCTAATATCACTGTTCCTGCAGCTAACTCCCCTAATTCTGGAGCTCAGGTTTTTTCTGGAGTTCCTAATATCCCAGGTTGTGGATCTCCGAATGCATCTGTTTCTGGGGTTAACTATCCTGCAACTGTAGCTAATTCAACGGCTTCTGGAGCGAATACCTTTTTTTCTAACATTACTAACCCCAGCGTCTGCTTCACCTTCATCCTTCGTGTAAGCATAGGACATTCATGAACCTACATTCATGCATGGTGATCTATTGCTCTGAATCTAACGGACGAATGAAGGGCAGATCTGGGGCTGTATGAGGAACACCTCTCAGCACCCAAAACCTATCTCCCAGACGACATACATTAGATAAAGGATCCCCTGAAGGAGAATATACAAATTTACCACATCCAAAAGCATCATCTCTCGTGTGCTGGTAGCTCTACAATTGTTATTGTTCTTAGCCTGGCATGTAAAGACAGGTGCAGCTTACTCTAACTGTAGGAATAAAAGCAAGGTTAAAGCTATAGTAAAGAAGCAGAGTAACCTACTGAGACAGAGGGAGCAATATAGCTACATGTGCACTCGGCTCATTCCCACAACTGTTTAATTTAGAAGGGCTGGTAACGTTGAGGTGGGTAGTCAAGGACCAAAATGGGGAATTGAAGTAGTGCAATGCCTCCGTTGTATCTGATTCAATGATAGAGTTTTCAAGTTGCCGATAGCAACATACATCATCAATTCCATATTTAGACTCATATGGTTCAGACGAAAGTTGCATTACACGAAGCCTCGCTCGCAGCTGCTTAGAATTAAGGATGGAAGCTCATGCGCAAGAATTAAAGTCCCCAAACAGTCCAAACTGTATCATATGAGCAAAATAGATCATATATCTGTGTCGGACTGAAAAAGGCCATGTAAAAGGTCAATGGCTGTAATGTACAGTACAGAACTAATTGCTGCAATGTATAACTGTCCCAGACCAAGAGTTAATCGAAGAGATCGGGGCGGAGAGCTCAGTGAAGGGCTAATTATCAACTTCCCGATTTTCCCTTGCAAGTGACTAATCGATTCTTTGCCATTCAACAGTCATCGAGTGGTGTATTAATTTGTTACACTACATTATAGTTAAAATAGCTACAGAATCAGGGGAGTTACCTGAAGAAACAGAAGAATTCGGCTCTACAAACTGGGATATTCGTAACTGCCCACGAAAAGATGCATTAGCTCTGGAAACACGTGAATTGCTGCAGGAACACGCGAATTATCTTCATAATCAGGAGAATTAGCTCCAAAAACGTGGAAATTAAGATAGAGAAACAAGGAAAGTATGGTTCAATAATCAAAGTAAATAGGAGCAAAAGGAAGTGGAGATTTAGGTGATACAAATATGAAACAGGGGAATTAGGAGAGGGCAGCATGATCATGGAAATTAGGAAAGGGCTCGACAAAGTGGGAAATTTGGAGACAGTTCCAGAAACTAGGAGATTTTTTCGCAGAAACAAAGTTTTAGCTGCAAACAGTTCAATTTGCTACAGATCCAGGAGAGTTACATCTAGAAACAGGATGTAGGAGCTTCACAAACTGGGATATTCGGTCCTCCAGATAAAAGATGAAGTCGGAGCTTCAGGAAGCCGGGATTTAGCGTGAAACAAGGGACATAGCTCCATAAACAGAGGAATTGGGTCCAGAAAGTGGATAATTAGGATTTACAAGAAGTGGTGAATGAGCAGCTCCAGAAACAGTGGAATTAGCTCCAGGAACAGAAGAATTGTACGCAGCTGAAACTGGGGAATTAGGAGCTCAGGAACACAGGACTTCGCTCATTACAGCGGAATTGTATATTGAAACATGGGAATTGGGTTTAGACAGAAGGGAGTTCGTGTAATAAATTGGAAAATTAGCTGTTCCTATTGCAGGGGAATTAGCACAGCGCGCCATAAGCAGAACCCTTCGCAGCTATATATATCGGGGGAATGTTAGCCGCATGAAAAAAGAATTAGACGCTTCGTAAACTGTGCATTTCAGCTTCAGAAACCGGGGAATTAGGATCTCCACAACAGGAGCAATATCTACATAACCTGCGGTATTCGAAGTTGCAGCAACCGGGGCATAGGAACTTCCTAAAGATGAGAATTTACAGTTCCAGGAACAGAAAAATAAGCCACAGAACAAGGGAATTAGCTCCAGAATAGACGGAATATTAACTCCTTAAATATATGAATTAATTCCAGAAAGAGGAAAATTAGCTCGATAAACACTGGTATTTACTGCACAAACCAAGGAATTATGTGCTTCAGAAACCCTGGAATTAGGAGCTGCAGCAAGAGGGAAATTATGTCCTGAAATATGGTAATTACCTCCGGAAAAAGAGAGAATCGGGTGCTCCAGAATCAGAGTACATTTCGACTATAGAAACAGGGGAATCATGAGATCCAGAAGCAAAAGAAGTTTGGTTCCATTAACAATGTAATTTGGAGCAAATTAAACAGGAGATTTATTAGATCCAGATAGAGTGGAATTCGGAGAGCGCCCTATCTACATGGAACATAGCAGACTTGCGGGGTAGGAGAGCTTGGGGGTTAGCAGAGCTCGGGATTGGTAGGAGAGCTTGCGGGTGGTTGCAGGAGAGCCTGGGGGGAGGCGAAGAGCTTGGTGGGAGTATGAGATCTTTGGGTGCTCGGAGAGCTTGGGCGTGGCTGACTTGTTGAAGTAAGAGAGTTTGAGGAGTACGAGAGCTTGGGGTGGTAGGAGAACTTACAGGGTAGGAGAGTTTAGAGGGGTAGCAGAGCTTGGGGTGTTTGGAGAGTTTGGGATTGTCGGAGAGCTTGGGGCTTAGGTGAGCTTGGGGGGAAGGAGGGCTTGAGGTGTTAGGAGACCTTGGGGTGAAGGAGAGCTTTGTGGGGTAGGAGAGCTTGAGGGTGGGGAAGCTTGTGGTGCGTAGGAGAGCTTGGGAGTGGGGGGAGTAGTATTTGCGGGGGAGGAGATCTTTGGGGTGGTACGTGTGTTTGCTGGGGTAGGACACCTTGAGGTTGTAGGAGTGCTTGGCGGGGTAGGAACGCTAGTGGGTGTTGGGGTGCTTGGTGGGGTGGGAGAGTTTGTGGGGTTAAAAGAGCCTGGGGGTTGGAGTGCTGCGGCGTTAGGTGAGCGTGTGGGGTTAGGAGGAGATTCAGGGGAGTAGAAGAGCTTGGGGGAGGAGGAGAGCTTGTGGCATACGGGAGCTCGGCGGGTAGAAGAACTTGGGCGGGAAGCATGATTCTGGCAGGTGGAAAAGCTTGCGGGTAGTCGAGCATTGAAGTGGTAGGAAAGCGTGAGGGTGGTAGGAGTGCTTGGGGGGTGTGGGAGAGCTTGTGGGTGTAGGAGAACTTTGGTGGGTAGGAGAATTTGGGGTGTGAGAATTTGAGTGTAGGAGAGCTTTGGGGTGATAGGAGAGCTTGGGAAATGGCGTGCTTGGAGGGTTGCAGAGCTTGTGAAGGTGGGAGAGCTTGGGGGGATAGGAGAGCTTGGGGTGCAGGTTGGAGTTATTGTGGTGGTAGGAGAGCTTGGTTTTGGTAGCTTGGAGTGGTAGGAGCACTTACGGCGTTTGGAGTGCCTGAGGTGGTAGGGTTGCTTGGGTGGTATAGGAGAGCTTGCGGGGTAGGAGAGCTGAGGGGATATTAGAGCTTGCGGGGGTACAAGGAGAGCTTGGTGCAGTCGGAGAGCTTGCGGGTGAATGAGAGCTTGGGGAAGTAGAAGAGTTGGGGGGCTGAGAGCTTGGGTGAGGTACGAGAATTGGTTTTAGGAGAGGTCCGTGGGGTAGGAGAGCTCGGGGCTATTAGAATATCTCGGGTTTGGGGGTACGAGATCTTGGGTTTTGGAGAACTTTTGGCGTGGTAGTAGATCTTGGGGTGTTCGAGAGCTTGGATGGTAGGAGAGCTTAGAGCTGTAGAAGAGCTTGGCTGTGGTATGAGAGCTTGTGGTGTTGGAGAGTTGGAGCGAGGAGAGCTGGGTCATGGGTGAGTTTGGGGCTTTTGAGGAGCTCAGGGTGAAGGAGAGCTTAGGGTTTATGAGATCTTGGGAGTTCGGAGGACTTGGGGGGGTCGGCGATTTTGGGCTGGGTAGGAGCGCTTGCGCAGTAGGTGAGCTTGGGAGTAGGAGAGTTTGGCGGGGTAAGGAAAGCTTGGGAGCAGGGGAGCGTTGTCATATGTGAGCTTGGGCGGGTAGGAAAATTTGGGAGGGTTGGGGCAGCTTGCAGTTTTCGGAGAACTTGGCGGGCAGGAGTGCTTGAGGCGTGTAGGAGAGCTTGGAGGATAGGAGAGCTTGGGGGTTATGAGATCTTGGGGGTTTGGCGAGCTTGGAGGCAAGAGAGCTTGAGGTGTTAGGAGAGCTTTGGTGGTTCGGAGATCTTGGGTGCGTAGGAGCGCTCGGTGGGTGGTAGGAGAGCTTGGGCGTGTGTGAGAGCTTGGGGTGCAGATGAGCTTCTGGCAGGAGGGAGAGCTTGGGGTGGGTCGGAGCGCTTGGTTTGTATGTGAACTTGGGAGTAGGAGAGTTCGTCGGGGGTTCGGAGAGCTTGGAGACTTCGGAGAGCTTGTTGGTGTAGGAGAGCTTGGAGAGGTAGGAGCGCTTTTAGGTTGGTAGGAGCGCTTGGGGAATACGTGAGCTTGAGGGGTAGGAGAGTTTGGCGCGGTAAGGAGAGCTTGGGGGGTGGAAGAAGAGCTTAGGGTCGTAGGAGAGCATCGCGGGTGGAAGAGCTTGGTGGGTCGGAAAACTTGTGGATGCAGTAGGAGAGGTTGGGGGTTAGGGGAGCTTGCGGTTAAGAGGGCTTGTGGGTTAGGTGAGGTTAGGGGCTAACAGAGCTTTGGGTGTACGAGAACTAGGCTATTTTGCGAGCTTGTGGGCGAGGAGAGCTTGGGGTGTAGGAGAGCTTTGGGGTACTTGAGCATGGGCGGGTAGAAAAGTTTGGGTGGGATTAGGCGAGCTTGAAGATTTCGGAGAGCTTTGGGTGCAGTAGAGCTTGTGGGCGTAGAGAGCTTGCGGGGTGTAGGCGGACTTGCGGGGTCGTAGAGCTTGGGGGTTATGAGAGCTTGGTTGGTTGGAGAGCTTGCGGGGCAAGACTGCTTGGGCTGTTAGGAAAGCTTTGGTGGTGAGGATGTTGATCCGGATTCTTTTCCTTCAATCTGTTTCAGTGAATACACTGACGCAAACAACGATTGTGCTTTAACAAAGCAGTCTTTATTTTTCACCGGCCAGCCGAGACTTATCAGACAGAAGGAGTACCCTCTTGATAGAGCGAACACCCTTCCGACGGACAAGTAAGTTTACATTGCGAAAGCACGCAGTTAAACAATCTTTGGTACAAGATAACAAGATACAATTAGAGTGACATCCTAGTTCATCCTATCCCCATTTGGTCCCTCCTTTCCATTGTCCACTCATGAGTCAACATCTATAGTCGCTGTTTTTACTAAAGCTTATGCATTGTTTCAAAATGTTACAATTTTTACTGGCATGATTTTTAGCTTAAAATCTTTAAGACAGTGTGTTAATTGTGCTGATGTTGTATAATTTGCCATCTGACATTCTCTTAGTTATTTTTCCATGGCTTATACATTTTCATATATCCATTTTACTTATCCACATTCCCGCCTTTTATCATTCCATGATAACATTTAGGATCATTCTAGGAGTATTGCATTCATCCGTTCACACTCTATGTCTTGAATTATATAGTTGTTACTGTCGAATAGTTCTTTAGTTCGTTGGATCATAACCCGGGAGCCCTTGACCACCAGAGGGTTTGCTAACCTTGCTATCATGACTTTACCACAAAGGTTAAAACAACCAATAATCAAGCAACAAGTAGTTATTATTACGATGAGAATAATTGCTCCATGCATTAGATACGATCCCCAAGATCCACCTAACAGCCAATCAAACCAACCTTCTCCTCTTGCAGGAGTGGATAAGTTATTTACCTCCCTTCTTATGTGATCAACGAGATTGTTTATGTTTTCTGAATTATCGGGGATGTAAATGCAACATTCAGATCCTATCAGGTATCACATGTTCAACCTTTCTCAGCTAAAAGGTAATCGAGGGCCATTCGGTTTTGTAATGCTACGGTCCTTATTGCCACCATTTCAGCTTTGATGCCGTCCAGAACTTCAGCAGTACAGTTAGCTATCTGTTCCAATATCGTCTCTAGTTTCTGTACTTCGTCCATGAGACGTCTTATCCCGAAAGGGAACATCATGACCCCAAAGAACTTGTCGGCGGGGGTGATGGCTCGATTGTATCGGCTGGAGGCATGTGCTTCCGCCAGGGTACGTACTTGCCGCACAAATGGCACCACATATCCCAGATAGGGGACCTGTCCATCGCCTAGGCAACCAAGGATTTGCCTTATGACCGCACACGAAATACGTGCTGTTAAAAGCTGCTTTCAGATATATTGTCTCCGAGTCCCAGGACTGGACCCACACACTTCCACTTGCGTTATTTGGATCGTGAGAGTGGCTGGTACTCGTGCATCTGTGGTGAGGTCGAGACTATGTGGGCAACAGCTGTACCCTACAATATGTCCCCTGTTACTGGTGTCATTTCGGGTTAGACATATGTCCCCGGTTGGCCTCCCAATCCCTGAGATATTGGTTAGGGCTATGAATGGGGGTTCCTTTTCACGGTTGTAGGTAGGTTGGTAACATCCCTGAAATGTCTGACTAATGGGATCTCCAGCACTCTCCCAGTCGGTGAGCTCCCCGTGGAGGTTCACGCGGTAAATGTATGATATTCCTCCTGGTCTCCGTGATCCCTCTTTTGACCCGCCTTTCATCACTCGTACTTGTATTGGTCCCCCTCCTCAAATGATAGTTTGGCTCTGAATCCATCTGACAGTCTCAGTCAGGGTCAGTGGAACGGTGCACAAAGGAATTCCCCCTTTTGAATGTATAGGGATATGTGAACACACCCAGCAACTAGAAACGTTCCCATTTTGCGCATTAACGTAAGACATATACAAAAAGGTGTTTACATTAAGCTCTCGCATCGGTCTCCCTTCCGATGCGTCGAAACTGTCATATATCCATACTATTATACAGATGTGGAAAACAGACATGGTTTCATCTTAAGCCTCAGAATTCTATTAAATAGAATTCAGTTTTCTCGTCTTTCTTCTCAGGTCACTGTGGTGTAGCTTGTGGTGTAACTGTCGGTGCAGCTGGCTGTCTAATAGGATGTCGATGGCCTTGATCAGCTATGAAGAAGAGGAAATCTGGAACAGAGACAGGAATTAGAATAACCAGTAAAATAGGTTTTTTAGAGGGTGGTGAGCTTGCAGTTGTGCAGGTGAACCCAGGCATTTTTCCCCTCAACCTTGGCTGCCGTAGGGGTAGTGAGTAACACCTGAAAAGATCCCTCCCATCGTGGCTCTCATCCCTTTCGAATCCATTTTTTAATCAGGACATACTTCCCTGGGACCATGAGAGATGATTTGGGTAAAACTGGGAGGTCGAGGTGAGCATCTCGAACCTGGTTATGGGCTATTCGCAGGGCCTGAGTCAAGGAAAGAATATAGGTGGTCATCTCTTCAGTCATATGGTGGAACTGGACAGTGGAGGGTACATTCTGATTCCAGGGGGTCCTAAAGGGTCTACCATAAATGACCTCAGCGGGGGTCAGCCTAGCCTTACCAGTAGGATTAGTGCGAATCTGGAATAGGGCTATGGGAAGGAATTTAAGCCAATTGAGTCCGGTTGATGCTACCAGTTTTGCAAGCTTGGTTTTAAGATTTTGATTAGCACGTTCAACTAATCCCGCAGCTTGGGGTCGGTAGGCGCAATGCAGTTGCTGGTTAATGCGCATCTGGTAACAGAATTCTTTGTTAACTTGGCCAATAAAGTGAGGGCCATTATCGGAACTCAGTCGAGCAGGGATACCATATCTAGGAACAATTTCCTTCATTAACACTTTAACAACAGTTTGAGCCTTATTGTCCAGGGTAGGGTAAGCTTCGATCCATTTGCTGAACACATCCACTATTACTAATACATATTTGTAACACTGAAACTTTTGCAACAAAATGTAGTCCAACTGCAAGGTCTCAAAGGGACCTTCTGGTAGGGGCGTCTTACACCAATCACAGGGGACTCCTTTCCCTGTATTCTGCTGTTGGCAAACAACGCAACGACTACTGATGTTCTGAGCCAACGTCTGGAGTCTAGGGTGCCACCAAGTAGCCAAAAGCGTATCACTTGTCCTTGCTCCACAATGAGTAGCAAAATGTATAGATTCAATAACCCACGGAGCCAACTCGTCAGACATGCAAGTCTGTTCTGCGGGAGTGGTCCAGAGTTTAGAGGCATTGTCATAAGTACATCCATAATCTTTCCACAAAAGTTTATCTCTTTCAGAAGCGTCCTCCTGTGCTTTAATGACATCTTGGATGGTTGGCATTGGTTTTTCCGAGGCTAACTTATCCTTTGCAGGATTTTTAGTTTGAATCATCATTCTGGGCACTACCATTTGTTGTCCACGAGAGGCCTGTTTGGCCTCTTGGTCAGAAAAGCGGTTTCCTATATCAACCGGAGATTTTCCGGTTGTGTGGGCGGTACATTTGACAATAGCAATGCACTTGGGGAGCATGAGGGCTTGCAACAAGTCAGATACTAGCTGCTTATGGGATATCTCATTCCCCTTTGAAGTTAGGAATATCCAATTCTTCCATAATTGTCCGAAATCATAGGCTACTCAAAGGCATACCCAGAGTCAGTATAGATATTGACCTTGAGGTTTTTAGGCAAGATACAGTTTCGGGTGAGGGCAAATAGATCAGCTTGTTGAGCGAAATAGGCGATCTCAAAAGCGGCAGATTCCAGGACCTGATTCTCCTGGTCTACTATAGCGTATCCTGTATTTCTTCTGCCTTCTGGGTCAATGGAAGAACTTTCATCAACATAGATAGTACAGCCAAGCTCCTCCATTGGTACATCAACTAAATCTTCACTGACCGAGTTAGCTTCTTGAATTAAAGATAAATAGTCTTGAATTGGTTCTTCCTCATCTTGGGGTGGCTTGGTCAGAAAACAGATCGGATTAATGGCAGTACATTGCCGAAAGGTCAGCCTTGGATTATTTAGTAGGTAGATCTCATATCTACTCTGCCTGGCCATGGTAAGATGTTGAGTCTGCAGTTGACACAAGAGGGCAGCTACAGAGTGAGAGGTGTATGCAACAATATCTTGCTGGAGGGTAAGGTTGGCGGCAGATTGAAGGCTATTGTAGATGGCAGTTAATATTTGAGTACAAACTGGGTGTCCCAAGGCAACAGGGTCTATTTTAGAAGAGTAGCAGGCAACAGGCCTATGCTTATCCCAATGTTTCTGAGTTAAGTCAGCGGGAGCACATCTTCCAAGATCGTACAATACAGTTGAAAGGGCCGGTCATAGACGGGCCGGCACAAAGCCGGAGCTTGCAGCAGGGCTGTTTTTAGTTCCTTAAAGGCTCGGACGTCTGTGGTTTCTATTTCAAAGCTGCCTTCCTTGGTAGTGCATGGTGTGAGTTGCTTGGTCGTTGGGGCAGCATTAGGGATCCAGGATCTACAGTCATTTATCATACCCAGCCACTGCCGCATTTGCTTAGCTGTGCTAGGGACTGGAAACTGTCAGATGGGTTCGATTCGACTAGCCTCCAAGGCTCGGTGGGTGAGTGATAAAATGGTCACAAGAAATTTGACTTGAGACTGGCCAATTTTAACCTTTGACGGGGAAACTATGTAATTCAATAACTGATTCGCATTCTGCTTATTACTTGGTTCATCTGTGCTGGCTATCAGTAACTCGTTCACATACTGAATTAAAGTGGATCCCTTAGTCAGCGTGCGGGATTGCAACTGTTTCTGCAGGCACCTTGAGAATAAGGTCGGGGAGTGGAGGAACCCTTGGGGAAGTCTCGTCCAGGTATATTGCTGTCCCTGGTAAGTGAAGGCGAATAGGTACTGACTTGTCTGGGCGAGCGGCAAAGCAAAGAAAGCATGCTAAGATCTATTATAGCGAAGATCTTGGCGTTTGCTGGAATTATTGACAGTATCTGCGCTGGGTTGCGAACCAGAGCGTGCAGGGGCTGGACGATAGCATTGATAGCTAATGTCTTGAACTAAACGGTATTCGTTTGGTTTGCCTGGCTTAGGGGCTGCCAGTATAGAAGTATTACACGGGGACTGGCATTGGATCAAAATCCCCTGTTCTACTAGCCCCTTAATCAATCGGTGGATACTTAGTAATGCCTGTGACTTCAGTGGGTACTGTCGGATGGAAGGCCAGTCCACATTGGCCTGTACTGAGATTTAAATCGGATCAATAGGAGTATAACCCACTTGGGATGGGTCCTCTGCCCACACATGGGGATCTACATAGTCAAGTACGTCCGAGCCAGTGTAATGCTGCAGAGTCGTTAAGACCTTCTCGGGGTTCCCGTGGAATTGGACTTTTCGGCAATGTTCCACAATTTGCACATCCCGACTGGTAGGGTCAGCCTCGTCAATAGCCTGGCGCAGCATAACTCCAATATCATTAGCGTGGTGAGGGGCTAATACTTCACGAATGATATGTGGTGCCACCGCTGGGGATCGTCTCCACAGATTCTTATCCATTTCCACAAAATCTGCCTTCCCTTCCGGTCCAGTCACTCTAGCCCTTAATATAATTTCCTTCACTTCCCCTTCGTAATCCTGATAAATGTTCTGTTGGTCCTGATTCTTTCCACTGGGATCGTATGCTAGGGCCACGCGATAGGGTGCCTGCGGCAGGTCCAGAGATCACCACTGAGGGGTTCTAGTGGTATTATACTGCCGCTGAAGGATTCCTTGTTTTACAATAATTCCATCATCTCCACACTCCAAATGCAACTGGAATTTGCAGAAGAGGTCTCGAGCCATCAAGTTACAGTCCAGATTGGCAGTGATAACAAATCGATGTTTCACCGATTCTTCCTGGTAACCCACTTCAACCGATTCTGACACCGGGAATGTCGATACTTGTCCCAGGAATCCTGACAGTCCCTGTGTTTCCGTGGAGGTAGGGAGTTTAAGTTTTGATTGTACAGAGGACATGAAGGCTACCGTATCTATCAAGAAGGGTTGCCACTTATTCAGGACTTTTAACAATATCATCGGTTCGTCGTCTTGTGAGAGTCCCTGCACAATCAAGCAACGTAGTCAATGCGAATAATCGGTGGACGATTGGCCAAAGGGGTTGTTCTGGGAGAAGTTAATGTAAGATCCTCGTCCTCTCCCCCCTTGCCCCCCTCCTCTTCCTTTTTCGTGCTGCCGGTAGGGATAATTTTTATTCCAATGTCCTTCTTGCCCACTATTAAAGCATTTATTTCCTCTCACCCAACCCCGACCTCTTCCCATACTAGGCCTAGGACAATAGGGCTGTCCGTAATTAGCAGGGCCCGGGCCATTTGGGTGTTTGATATAACCGTATGCTAGTTTATCCAACCAACCCTGCACGCAATACTGCGGTTCCATCTGGTATCCCCTTGGGGCGGGTTTTGCTTCTTCCACCTGAGACGGTTCTTCTTTCTGAGTCATGTAGTCAGCCTTGACCCGGGTTGTGGGCGCACCTGCCCCTCCCTCCTCTCCTTTCTTTTCCTGCCAATAATATTTAACCGCCCTTTCCATCTGGGCTTTACTGTTATCTGGCCAATTCATATTATTTGTCCGGATAGCGTGAGCAATCGAATAGGCCAGGCAATGAAGTACGATAGCGCAGAATTGAGGAGAATCCTCTCCTTCCCTGAAGGCATTATCTCCTGTTTGACTTCCGTATATTTCAATAAATCGTTCCATGAATTCGGCGGCAGTTTCTTCTCGTTTGGGTTTAGTTTCTAATACTGCGGTCATACTGATGGGCTTCTGAAGGGTCGTGGTGAGAGCATTAAATATAGCGTTTAGGCGATCCTGGACATCGTTAGGGTGAGCAACCACCAATGCATCATGAGTAGCACGTCTTAGGTGAGTTAGATATGGGGTATGCTCAGTTAGGCTCAGGCTTTGCTTTACCAAGGCCCACAGGTCCCTTGATTCTGCATTATAAACTGAAATAGTAGTTCGAAGATAATCTATAAATTTGATAGGTTCTTTGTTCCGATCTGGTATCAAGGCCATGATTTCATTTGGTTTCCAGGGCTCATAGACATCTATTGTTGGGTGGTTTGCGGCTTCTTGTGCATCAGGATTTGCCATTGGTCGGACTGGGAATTGGTGTCGGGACTTTGACTTTGGGATTTCTTGGTTGGAGGATGTTTCGGAGCTGTCTGACTGCTCGACAATTCCGCGTCTCGATCGGCGGGAGTGTTTGCTATGTCTTTCACAACCGGGACTGGTAGATTGAGGAGAGGATTTACGGGATTGTCTGTGATGTCGAGATATAGTTCTGCCCTTCCGGGTGTGAGATCTGGTCCTCCCAGCTATATTGTCTGTGAACTGGGGATCCGAAACGCTATCAGAGGATGAGGAATCAGTTTGGGCTTGTTGCTTCGTTGATGTGGGGTTACATTTATCGTTAACTCCTCTCGCCGGAGCGTAAGGTGGAGGGGGATGGGAAGAGGACTGGGGCAAGGGGCTAAGGGGTGCGGAAGGCGACGTTGGGCGCCGAGTCAGTGACCATTCATCAATTTCATCTTCAGCCTCGGTCAACGCAAAGCCAGCCATTTGACTACGAAGTCGGTCAATAGCTTCCTCAGAGGGCCCAGTGGAACTCTTAATACGTTCTTCGTGCGCGCATTCTTTTTTTAAGAAGTCTATACTTTTAACATGTCCTCCTTCTCTCAATGAAAGTCCTAATTCAATGGCGTTTTCCTGCCCACTTGACAGAAGTGATGCATCTTTTAATTTTTTACAATAATGTCGCCACGTGGAAATTAAATTATTGTCCCTTTTCCCTCGTCCCCTTCTCCAAATCAATCCCTGTGCCTTTTTTGCTACCTCCACGCTTCTAGTGCCACCTAGGGGCCATTGGTCATCTCCTAATAATTTGTTCAGGGCTCCAGATAATTTTATAAATTGTTCAACTCTTTCAGGGAATTCCTCACTTAACTTTTGTAGCGGACTACCCGCATCCGTGGTTTTATCTAACTAATTACCCATTTTAATCTGAACTAATTCTGCCCAACCAGAACTATTCTATTCTCAACTAATCCTATCTAAACTGACTCTATCTCCCGCGTCGCCCCGCGGTTCGCATCGCCGCGCGGTTGTGTCCAACCTGAACTAATCTAACCTGAACTAATCTCCCGCGTCGCCCCGCGGTTCCCGTCGCCGCGCAATTCTGTCCAACCTAAACGAATCGATCCTGAAATAATCCTATCGAAACTGAGTCCATCTCTCGCATCGCACCACGGTTAGCGTCAATGCGCGATTGCGTCACCCCGTGGTTCATGTCAATGCGCGATTGTGTCTCCCGTCGGTTCGCATCGCTGCGCGATTGCGTCACCCCGGTTCGCGTTACATCGCAACCTCACCTTGGCCCGCGTTTCGCTTCGGTCAGCCGGCGGTTCGCGTTACCTTTGAAACTCGCGTCGGCCCGCGCTTCGCGTCGGTCGGCCCGCGGTTCGCGTTATCTTGCAACCTCGCGTCGGCCCACGGTTCACGTCGTTCGGCCCGCAGTTCGCGTTACCTCGCAATCTCGCGTCGGCCCGCGTTTCGCGTCGGTCGGCCCGCGGTTCGCGTCGGTCGGCCCGCGTTTCTCGTCGGTCGGCCCGCGGTTCGCCTTACTTCGCAATCTCCCGTCGGCCCGCGGTTCGCGTTATCTCGCAATCTTGCGTCGGCCCGCTGTTCGCGTCGGTCAGCCCGTGGTTCGCGTCGGTCGGCCCGCGGTTCGCGTTATCTCGGAACCTCGCATCGGCCCGCGGTTCACGTCGTTCGGCACGCGGTTCGCGTTGCCTCGCAATCTCGCGTCGGCCCGCGGTTCGCGTCGGTCGGCCCGCGGTTCGCGTCGGTCGGCCCGCGGTTCGCATTACCTTGCAACCTTGCTTCGTCCCGCCTTTCTCGTCGGTCGGCCCGCGGTTCGCCTTATCTCGCAATCTCCCGTCGGCCGGCGGTTCGCGTCGGTCGGCCCGCGGTTCGCGTCGGTCGGCCCGCGTTTCTCGTCGGTCGGCCCGCGGTTCGCCTTACTTCGCAATCTCCCGTCGGCCCGCGGTTCGCGTTATCTCGCAATCTTGCGTCGGCCCGCTGTTCGCGTCGGTCAGCCCGTGGTTCGCGTCGGTCGGCCCGCGGTTCGCGTTATCTCGCAACCTCGCATCGGCCCGCGGTTCACGTCGTTCGGCCCGCGGTTCGCGTTGCCTCGCAATCTCGCGTCGGCCCGCGGTTCGCGTCGGTCGGCCCGCGGTTCGCGTCGGTCGGCCCGCGGTTCGCATTACCTTGCAACCTTGCTTCGGCCCGCCTTTCTCGTCGGTCGGCCCGCGGTTCGCCTTACCTCGCAATCTCCCGTCGGCCGGCGGTTCGCGTCGGTCGGCCCGCGGTTCGCGTTACCTCGCAATCTCGCGTCGCTGCGTGATCTAGCCCTATCTGGTCCTACTTTCTGCGTTGCCGCGCAATTTGAATCCAATCAGTGCCTCGACGGGCCAAGTGATATACAAGGTCGATGTCATACCTGACTTGGACACTTATCCCCTATGAACCTTCCCTCATTCCACATAAGCCTTACTTAATTCCCTGTGAGCCTTATTTAATTTCTTCTGAACCAAATTTCTTCTGAACCTAATTTCTTCCAACTCCAGTTTTCCCTATCCTTTCGCGTCACTGCGCATGTTAAATCCAATCAGTGCCGAGACGGACCAAGTGATATACAAGGTCGACATCACACCTGACTTGGGCACTTATCCTAAGTTTTTAGAGGGAATTCGCCAGATTGACCTGGATCTCGTTCAGACACTACCTGAGAACCAGCGAGTGGCTATACTTTCCTCAGACTTTTGATACCGGGGGAAACTGGAGCAGTATTGAAAGTATACTAACTCCAAAGGCCACTTTCCCCTCGTCTCCTCCAAGGCGAGTCTGGCTCTTAAATCGCAAGTTTTCGGCAGTCGTCCGTTCAGATCCCACTTCTGACACCAATTGTTGAAACGGATTCTTTTCCTTCAATCTGTTTCAGTGAATACACTGACGCGAACATCGATTGTGCTTTAAACAAAGCAGTGTTTATTTCTCACCTGCCGGCCGAGACTTATCAGACAGAAGGAGTACCCTCTTGACAGAGCGTACACCCTTCCTACGGACAAGTGAGTTTACATTGCGAAAGCACGTAGTTAAACATTTTTTGGTACAAGACAACAATATACAATTAGAGTGACATCCTAGTTTATCCTATCCCCTTTAGGTCCCTCCTTTGCATTGTCCACTCATGAGCCAATATCTATAGTAGCTGTTTTTACTAAAGCTTATGCATTGTTTCTAAATGTTACCATTTTTACTGGCATGGTTAGTAGCTCAAATTGTGCTGATGTTGTATTATTTGCCATCTGACATTCTCTTAGTTATTTTTTGATGGCTTATACATTTTCATATATCCATTTTACTTATCGACAGGAGTGGGACCGTGCGGCGCTTCAGAAGACAGGTCGAAAAAGCAAAGTCACTGATTCGGTCTCATGTGCTCCTCTAATCAAGAATAGCTGCACACAAAAAATGCTTTTATAATGATTACACCTTACCTCCACGTTTGTTAAACAATTGACTTGATGATCGAGAAGCATGATACATGCTTAGGGGAATTGTTAATTCAAAATTGCCAGAGGTCCTTGGTTCAAATCCTGGACGAGCCCATTATTTTGACGCGAATTTTGAAATTGCATTGAAATTTTGCAAAGAAGGAATTGCTTTTCTGTGGAGCCTTTCAGGAACTCATGATGCCCCAAAGCGCTTTACAGCCGTTGAGTTCTGTTTAAAGTGTTGTTGTGTGCGGAAAGATGTACCCAAATCACTCCACATGAACCTCAACTCTTTGTGAAGGAGTTCGGTGCAAATAATCAGGTGTCTCAGGGACTTGGACTTTCTTTGAATGAGTTCTGCTTGTACCTGCTTTCAAGCTACAAACAGCAACTGGGCTTCCATCTCACGGGAGCAGCGTGTTGCGGTTAGTGAGTAGGTGCCGAGGTTTGGGGTTGATGTGTGTCACTTTCAAACTTGCAAATTTCACCAAGCAAAGCAACAGTGAATTCAGCTGTCTCTGTAAGTATTGTGTTCGCGTTTAATCACGTGAATATCCACAGTCAGAAGCTGAAAAGGAATTAAAACCTGATGCCGTTTTCGGGACAATCAGAATAATTTGTCACAGACAAGGCACCAGAAGGCTTGAAGGTAGATCACACCGGTTGCGGCAGAACTGGGTGGCGGTGACATGGAAATGTCTGCAGTGTGCGTGACCAGACTGCTTCCACACATCCACAATGAATGTCCCACCCTTCATTTGGGAAATGTACAAAGGCGCACTTCTGCACCCTTACCAGAGCCTCAATATCACCCACCATTTGAGGAGACCAAACCTGGATACAGTATTCCAAGTGCGGCCTGACTAAGGACAAAGGGAAAACAATACGTCTCTTCTTTTACTCAATTGTCTATAGGATACACCACTGCACTATATTTCCTTTAGTTATCACTGTACAGAATTGCTCATGTACCTTAAAGGATGTATGCACTGGAGTTCCCAAATCTCTTTTTATCTCCAGCATCTGTGATGCTTTTACCTGGAAGATATAAGAGTGTTGAGCATCTGCCCTGCCCACATGCATAACACAACACTTTTCTAAGTTATCCATCATTTTCCAGTTTTGCAACCAATCTCACGACACGTTAAGATTTTTATGTAGCTGATGCGCATCTTCTATAGTTCTACCACGCCCACAGGTCATGTTATCAACTGTAGATTTTCAAATATCGATCCCAACCTCAAAATACTGATCATTAATAAAACTATTCAGCTCCATAGCATTGTGTAACAGGCGAGCGATGCAACACAGCAGGTTTTCCCTCCCCTCCTTTGGATAAATTCAACCCAAGTTCTTTATTTCCAGCCAAACCTCCGGGACTAGCTGTAAGAGGCATTTCAGTGACCTTCATTTAAGGTTTTTTAATCACAAGCTGTAAAGTTAGTGATCGATCAGTTATTGTATAGTGGAGACTGAATATCCTGAAAATAAGGCCATTTTCAATTTCGGCGAAAAACTTGCTGGAGCGGAATTTTTCTTTCCATTGATTATAATTACAAAGACTGTTCCAACAATCGGCAGAATTAATTAAAGCAGAGCAAAGTACAGTAAATTCACAGAATTATTGACTTGTTTGTTAATTTACGAATACTATTTGATAATAAACGGACACTTTTGAGGAAGCTGCTTATTGTTTCTAGTGTCTCTACTGTCAGAGTCAGTTGACCAACGACAGTGTTTGGATTCTTTGTCTGTATTTAAACCTACCCTCATAAATACTTAGACTCAGTAATAGATTGAAATGTTGCTCTTATTCTGTTGCTATTTGGAGTCGAATGAACAACTTGACAAATTTGAGTGTAACTCGCGCGGAATTCTCCACCTTGTATCGATGAGTCAGAAAAGCATGATCGCCTTGTGTATGTTTCTCGAGCAGTGCAGTTTGTTCTATGGTTGTATGCTGTTAATGAAGGATTACAGACATCCATCTTCCGCCATTGGTAATTGTTCATAGCTTTGTATGTAAACATCAGGGCTGCTGACAAAGAGCCGTGCAGCACTTTGTCGTCCAGCACAAACACGATCGGCCGAACTGGCCTCCTACACTGTAAATGTCTAGGTTTATATGTTTCTATCTTACGACTGCCCTTAACTGCGATATCTTCAACTTGTTCTGCGCAATGCTCATGTAAAGGGATCTTTAACTTGGCCGAAATAAAATATATGTTGCGTCATGTTAAAGGACCAAAGCAAGGCACAGCGCAGCTGTCCACATTTCGAACGGTCAGCATCAATAGTAGCGATGCATTTGTTATCTTTGATCTACAAAACAAACATCAAGGAATTAAACATGGAGGTGCTCCGACATATAAGTTACTTCAGAGCATCGGCTCAACTCCGCACTCAATGGCTGTTAGTGTCTGACGTGTGACGAACCACATTAAAATTTGAAGCACTCGCTGCGTTGTCAAAGAGGAGTTACTACAGAATATGGCGCACTTCAAGATGGGCCGCAGCATATAAGGCCGTGGTCTGAGTGTCGAAGAACATAAGTCCTGCAGCCAATAATTGTCTGTGTCTGAATACTTCGGCTTTCTCAATCATCAGCTCTCATTCTTCCAACCAAATGTCATACCTCACATTTAGCTGCGTTGAAATTAAATTGCCAATTCTATGCAAATGCTGCTAGTTTATTAATGACCTCTTGTAAATTGTTTCTGTTCTCCACATTATTCACGACTACCACCGCCCCCCACCAAATTAAGTGTCATCTACAAATCTACAATTTGTGTTTTTGATTCCAAAATCTAAATCTATAATACAGATTGTGAACAACAGTGCTCCCATCAATGATCCTTATGGAACACTACTATCCAGCTTCAGCCACTTTGAATAGCAATCCTTGATGTAGTGTATTTGGTCTTTCTGAAGGCTTTCGACAAGGTCCCACACAAGAGATTAATGCGCAAAGTTGAAGCAGATGGGATTGGGGTAGTGTGCTGACGTCGATTGAGAACTGGTTGGCAGACAGGAAGCAAAGAGTAGTCGTACTTTTTAAAATGGAAGGCAGTGACGAGAGGGGTATCGCAAGATTCTGTGATGGGGCCCCAGCTGTTTACATTATACATTAATGATTTAGACGAGGGGATTAAATGTAGAATCCCCAAATTTGCGGATGACACTAAGCTGGGTGGCAGTGTGAGATACGAGGAGGATGCTATGAGGCTGCAGGGTGAATTGGACAGGTTAGGTGAGTGGGCAAATGCATAGCAGATGAAGTATAATGTGGATAAATGTGAGGTTATCCACTTTGGTGGTAAAAACAGAGAGACAGACTATTATCTGAATGGTGACAGATTAGGAAAAGGGGAGGTGCAACGAGACCTGGGTGTCATGGTACATCAGTCATTGCAGGTTGATATGCAGGTACAGCAAGCGATTAAGAAAGCAAATGGCATGTTGGCCTTCATGGCGAAGGGATTTGAGTAGAGGGGCAGGGAGGTGTTACTACAGTTGTACACGCCTTGGTGAGGCCACACCTGGAGTACTGTGTACAGTTGTGGTCCCCTAACTTGAGGAAGGACATTCTTGCTATTGAGGGAGTGAAGCGAAGGTTCAACAGACTGATTCCCGGGATGGCGGGACTGATATATCAAACATGATTGGATCAACTGGGCTTGTATACACTGGAGTTCAGAAGAATGAGAGGGGAGCTCACAGAAACGATTATAATTCTGACGTGTTTACACAGGTTCGATGCAGCAAGAATGTTCCAAATGTTGGAGATGTCCAGAACCAGGGGTCACAGTCGAAGGATAATGGGTAAGCCATTTAGGACCGAGATGAGGAGAACCTTCTTCACCCAGAGTGTAGTGAACCTGTGGAATTCTCTACCACAGAACGTTGTTGAGGCCAATTCACTAAATATATTGAAAGAGGAGTTAGATCTAGTCCTTACTACTAGGGGGACCAAGGGATATGGCAAGAAAGCAGGAATGGGTTACTGAAGTTGTATGTTCAGCCATGAACTTATTGAATGGCGGTGCAGGCTCGAAGGGCCGAATGGTCTACTCCTGCACACTTTTTTCGATGTTTCTATGATTCTATACTTTTAACACTGCTCTCTGTTTTCTTCCTTTCAGCAAGCTAGCTGCAAGTTTTCCTATTTGTCCACTGACTGGGAATTCATTGACCTTATTCATTGGCCTATTACTTGGTAACTTGTCGAAGGCCCATTGAAAATCTGGCTCAATTCCATCTGGTGCGTTACCCCTCCCTATTCACATGTTGCAATTTCAAAGAATTTAAAGAGGTTGTTCAAGCTGTTCTTTCCCTTTTGAAATCCATGTTACCTTTTCATTATCATAGTTTGGCTATTAAATGTTCTAATTTCTCCTTTTGTAGGAATTTCATTACTTCTACTGCCACCTATGTAGTATATAGCTCCACAGAATGTACGATACTCCTTCTTAAATATAGGTATTATGTTAACTATCCACCAGACCTTTTTAACGAATTATTAACAGCATAAAATATATTAATAACTGTTGCCCTTTAACAACTGGTGCAGAACGGCCATCTCCAGTTCAAGGCAATGTATTCAGAGCAACATCCGGCATATCTGGGGACCTGGGATTCAGAGCGTTGCTCAGTGCAAAGGCTTCAGTTGAAAACTTCAGTTAATTAACTTATATTCAGTTTACCTCCTGTTCTGCCTCAGATAAAATTGCTTTAAAATTTAAGATGAAGTATTTGGCTTACAGATTGGAAGATGTTGATGAGAGGCTGCCCTGTGACCATTCAATTCCACTCTTAGCACTGCACGATGTGTAACTGGAGGAGTTTCACGGACTGCATCAACTATTCTATTGTTCAATATACTCAGTTATACATAAAATACAGCCAGCCCAGTGAGCACTCGATTTTCACACGCCTTCTTTTATTGATCGGCATAGCCTATATGTTTACTCTGTTGGTTGAACGTTCCATTAATATGGACTGGTTTGCATGTCTTTTAGTTTAGAGAGCCGCTTTGTTTCTTTATCGTGCTGCCTTTCATCTAGCGGGTGTCTGTCATTCTCCAGATGGTGTTCTGTTGCAACCATTGGGTGAATGTTCTTTACCTGAACACAGGGAGTGAGAATGTACATTGTAAGGTCAGGTTACAGCTCTTAACTTGACTATCTATAATGGGCTTGGGTTCTGAAGTAAAATTTAAATGAGCTCGAGGTTTGCAATAGATTTCATAATTGTTACGTGAGTCGGCCTTGAATGTTAGCTATTTCGTTCCGTCGTGTTGGTCAGTATTTACTCCAGAACAAACAGAATTTCAACAATTCATTCGGAATGAAATTCGCGTCGGCAGGGCAAGCAAACCAGATGGATCGCATGTGCCGACCATTATGCATGAGGCATGTAACAGGTGATCGAAATGATACCGGTAGATTCCGGTCCCATATCGATGCCCCAATTCTGTCCTCTCTGGTCATTTATCGTTTTGCTGTTTGTGGGACCTTGCTGAGCGCAAATCGACCCGCATTTCTGCCTGGACTTCAATTTTAAAATAAATTGTTAGCAGTGAGTAGCGTTAGAACGGCGTGAGGTCTTGAATGGGGCTATATAAATAAAAGGTCTTGTGTAATCATGCAACATCACATCGCTTTCTGTTATATGCAACACCCAATGTTCATCTGCTTCAATAGCCTGCCCCACACCATGTGAGCTCAAACCACAAGAAAAGTTGTGATCTTCAGGGAGGCAAAAAAACCTATTAAAAAACCCAGGCCAATTTGGGAAAAAAACTTGGAAAATTCCTTCCCACCCAACTCGTCCAGCAGTTCACATTGGTCATTAATTTCCTTGCAGTATGTACCTTCTGAAAGAGGTAATCGCCACCGCATCCAGAAAAAAAATCCACTTTTTTTTAAGGAATTCAACGAGAGTGCATCCAGCAGGTGGAATGACAGTTTGTTCCAGCAATCGACTATTCTATGGGAAAAGAACTATTTCCTGACGTCTAAGCTAGATCTAGCCCAAGACAACTTAAGTTTGTGAGCCATCGTTCTGCCTAAAATAATTATTTGAATTAACTGTCAGCAGGAACACCGTATATTACCTTCATTATCTTATGAATGTATTTCAGATTCTTCGCACTTTGCTGTTCTTACGTATAGAGTCCCAACAGTTTTAGCCTACCTTGATTACTAAGAAGCTTTAGATTTGGAATTGTTGCAGTGGCCCTCTTCTGCACCCTTTCCAGAGCCTCAATGACACACAGCATGTGAGGAGACTAAACGTGGTTACTGTATTTCAAGTGCGGCCTGACTAAGGACTTAGGCAAAACAATACATCTCTTCTTATACTCAATTGTCCATCGGATACACCAATACACTCTATTTTCTATAGCTACCGCTGTACAGAATTGCTCAACTACCTGAAAAGATGCATGCACTGGAGTGCCCAAAGCTCTTTTTAACTCCAGCATCTTTGATGCATTTACCTGGAGGATATAAGAGTGTTGAGCATCTGCCCTGACCACATACATAACACGATACTTTTCTAAGTTATGCATCATTTTCCAGTCTTCCACACATTCTCACAGCACGTAAGATTTTTCTGTGGAGCAGATGCGCATCTTCTATAGTTCTACCACGCCCACAGCACTTGGTATCAACTGCACATTTTCAAATATCGCCCCCAACCTCAAAATACTGATCATTAATAAAACTATTGATCTCCATAGCAGCGTGTAACAGGCGAGCGATGCAACGCAGCAGGTTTGCCCTCCCCTCCTTTGGATAAATTCACCCCAAGTTCTTTATTTCCGGCCAAACCGCCAGGACTCGCTGTGAGAGGCATTTCGTCGACGAAAATGTAAGTTTTTTTAATCACAAGTTGTAAAGTTAGTTATCGGTCAGCAATTTTTTAGAGGAGACTGAATGTTGTTCTGCTCAATGCTCATGTAAAGTGATCTTTAACTTGGCCGAAATCATATATATGTTGTGTCATATTAAAGGACCAAAGCAATGCACAGCGCTGTTATTCAAATGTATAAAGGTCGCGAAACAACAGTGGGCATCAATAGTAGCAATGCATTTCTTATCCTTGATCTACAAAACAAATTACTGAACAATTAAATCTTAAGAATTTTAAAGATGGAGGTGCTTCTGCATATAATTGGCGATACTTCACACCATCGGCTGACTTCTGCACTCATTGGCTGTTAGTGTCTGACATGTGACGAACCACATTAAAATTGCAAGCTCTCGCTGCATTATTAAAGGTGAACAACCACAGAATGTTGCTGTCTGCAGGATGGGCCGCAGGAAGTAATGCTGCGGTTTGAGCGTCGAAGAACAAGAAGTCCCGCAGCGAACAAGGTTCTACGTCTGAATGCGTCAGCTTTCTCAATCATGAACTCTCATTTTCACCAGACGCGGAATTCTGCCGGGCCAACAAGTTAGGGGAGCAATTCCCAACACCAAGCGCATCAGCCCCACAATATCAGTAACCTCAACAAATTGTTAAATTAAGAACACAAGATCACTGACTTAGATTTGTATTTGTTATAGAGTGGCCCTCATATTCAGGACTGCACGGATCTGCACGGACTTTCTATGGACACGGGAAGGCATCGGAAAAGCCGGTTTTCATCACACAATGCGCATGCGCTGTAACCCGGCTTTCCTGATCTGCCATGCTGGAGCTTGACAGACCCTCCACATCTCAGGAGCGAGGACATTTGCATGTGCAGGATTGCTGCTTTTACCCTTATCTTGCCCAGAAAATGTCCTCAAAAGTATTGCACCTGGTAAAAGCAGGTGCAAAATCTAATTTGTCCACATTTAAGAGTTTTAAAACACGCAAATACGTTGTAAAGTAACATTTTAAAAACACTATTTCTTGTTACAAACTCTCTCCAGTACGGTAAGTTTATTTAAACCATCATTTAACAACTTCTTTAAAAAATCATTAAAATATATTGTTTTTAAATTCATAAGGAGGTTTAATTTTAATTGATAAAATTTGTCGCGCATTTTTCTATCCTTTATTATTGGTTATATCTTTTGGGGGCTGCTGCTCATTCACAATAATGGGAACTCCAACTTACGGCGTCACCATTATTATGAATGAGAATATGCGATACCTGATTGGCTGCCTAGAACCATGTGACTCCAGCTCCATGGCTGAGCACGTCCCAACACGCATGTACTGTGACGCAAAGTTAGAGGAGGCCTCAGGATGTGGATCTCGCGTGGGTGCTGCAGCTTCAGATAGGTGCACTTTTTTTTTCTTGAATCTTGTCTAACACACGTATAAAGGAGAAACCGGGATTTCTGAGCCATTGTCTTTTATGAGCAGCTGAGGTCTCAATGCGATTTTCAGCCAAAGAAGAACTGCTGGAGTGTTGTAATTTTTGTAATGTTAGAAACAATTGGAACAAATCTCAGTGCAAATCGGATATTAGCTCTGTTCCGAGCAATAACTCTGTGCAGGAATACCTGAAAAGCCAAATTCTATGATAGCTTTTCCTTTACAACATTTAGTTTTTTCTTTGTTTTAACTTGAAAATGACTTTAAGCTGCCATCGTGACTTATAACTCTGTAAATTTTGAAGTACCAATTTACTTTATTAACCTTGGTGTCATGTTCGGAGTGAGTTACAGGGCTGCGTGCACGCTTAGCAAATGTTGCATTTTGGAAGTGAAGATACAGATTGTGCGAAGCGGATCTGGGATCTTGAAATACCTTTGTGATATGGGAGCGCACAGTGAAGAGCTGAGACTGCAGAGAATGATACAAAATGATGTGAACCATCCGGGAGGCCTCGTCCCCAATAACCACTAACAGTGACGTGAGAAAGAGTTTGTATTCCCTCTAAGACACAATTTGGTGATTCTAGAAAGCAGAACAGTGTTTTTATTTAAGGTTAATGGATCACATCAAGTGCATCAATCGATATATTCAATCATCACGGTATGTTTCGAATTATAATCAATCCATTAATGTTGAACTTATACTAGAACAGCGACCGAACATGCCCAGAACATCAGCAATATTCTGTGAGAAATACCTCTGGTATTTCACCGCAAAACTTGCTTCTCTCTCTGGAAACGGGGTCATATATTCAGCCGAACTTTCCAATCAAGACACTTTGACAAGTATCAGACTCCCAGAATTCTTCAGTTCAGGTTGACTATCTCTCCATGCTGGACTGAAAGTCTCCAAATCCAGCAGTGTCACAGTATGTTTCATTCCGACTGACGAACATTTTTTTATTGCAGCATAACCGCTTCCACTGCTGCTCTTTCATCGAATAAAGTACTTGTCAGGAAGATACATCTGACAAGCAGGAACGTGTGACAGACCATGTCATCAATCAGAAATAACATTTATTTTAAAGACACATTCCAACATCTGAGTAGTAAAACACAAACAATAATTGGCTGGCTTATGTTATTGGCCTCCGATGCTCTCTGCTAAATGTACTGCATTGCATCCATCCAGACGAGGTTTTACGGCCAAGTCCAGCAAAGGTTCATCAGGCTGATTCCCGGGATGACAGGACTGACATATGAAGAAAGACTGGATCAATTAGGCTGAGATTCAATAGCATTTACCAGACTGAGAGTAGATTTCATAGAAACATGTAAAATTCTGTTGGGATTGGACAGCTTTAGATGCAGGAAGAATGTTCCCGATGTTGGGGAAGTCCAGAACCAGTCCGCAATCTAAGGATAAGGGTTAAGCCATTTAGGGCCGGGACGGGGAGAAACTTCTTCACTCAGAGAGTTGTGACCATGTGGAAGTCTCTACCACAGAAAGTTGTTGAGGTCTGTTCGTTAGATATATTCAAAGGGGAGATAGTTGTAGCCATTACGGCTAATGGGAAAGCAGGAAATGGGTACTGAAATGCATGATCAGCCACGATAAGGCCTACTCCTTTACCTATATTCTATATTTCTGTGTTTCTATGTAAGTGCCAAATGCTAAAGTCTTCCGTTGCATTTTTAAACATTTCAGGTAGTGAGAAAGAAGAATGTTCACTCGAGCTTCCAAACATTAACAAATATCTCGTATTCATCTAAAGCTTCCCTCGCTTTCCCAGATACTAAAACAGACATAGCAACAGCATGAAGCTAAACCTGTATATCCCTCCTCACTAATATCTGGTGTCTTGTACCAAAACTGGGAGTGCTGTGTAACAGACTGAGCAAGCAAATACTCATACTCACAGTTTAATACCTGTCTGCCGACGTCCCAGATCAACTCCATCTTGGTATCTCCCTTCTTACCACAAGGAAAAATCCAAAGTATAATACAGTCGGGAGGTAATGGCCCTGAGAATCCTCAGGATTTCTGCCGTTAAACTTGAACTTTCATGTCATCAGTTAAATCATGGGCAATGCAACCTCCTCCTGATTATCAGCTTCCGTCCTGCTTCAGCTGACGTCCATGTTGAACACGGTGAATTTAATGTCAATTACCAAGAGTGGTTCGGCAGCACCTTTACCGGTGATCTGGCCGCTTCCTCAAGGAGAACTTGGCTAGATTTGACTGGCTTCAGCAGGTGCGGAAAACAGCAGGAGAGAAAAACATCCTTGTTCTGATCCTCACCAATCTACCTGTCACAGATACATCTGTCCATGGGAGTATTGGTAGAAGTGACCACTAAGCAGACGTGGAGATTAGACCCCATCTTCACACTGAGGGCATACTCCATCGTGCTGTGTGGCACTACTACTGTGCCAAATGGGATAGATTCAGATCAGATCTAGCAACACAAAACTGGTCCACTATGGGGTGCAAGTTGTCAGCAGCAGAATTATATTGCTCCACAATCTGTAACATTATGGACCGGCATATCCCTCACTAAACCATTACCATTAAGCCTGCCAACCTACCCGGTTTCAATGAGGAGTGTAGAAGAGCATGCACCAGGAGCAGCACCAGGCCTACCTGCTAATGAGTTGCGAAACTATTGAATCTGCACAACTAGGAGAGGCGGATGCTCCATGAATATTCCCATCCTCAATGTTGGTGGAGCCCAGAACTCACGTGCAAAAGACGAGACTGAAGCGTTTGCAACCATGTTCAGCAAGAAGTGCCGAGTGTATCATTCTTGTCGGCCTCCACCTGAGGTCCCCACTATCAGAGTTGCCAGCCTTCAGCCAATTCAAGTCACACCACTCAGTGGGAATACTGGGAAATTCGTCAGTCCAGATTAACTTACTAATTAAACAAAATTATAATCAATACATAATATTAGTAGTTGTAGATTTAAAACGTAATTATGTAATTGCTTCACTTATAATCATCCAGAAATTTGTTGTGGAATTCTCTGGGTAGCCATGGTTTTTGCGGGAAGATGGACAGAAACTAAACGCGCCTGGGTCCTACTTGACCGAAATTTAAAAAGACAATTTCAGCATTTCTTATAAAAGAATAGCTGCCTGTAAAACAACAATGCCAGCTTGGCATGATTCCAGATAGCCTGATAAGGAATAGAGAATAAGTCACAGCGAAGCCATGACGAAATCATAATTGTTCACTTCCCAGGCGAGATAAATAATCGGCAAGTACATCGTTTCCCGTTTGACTTAGACACTCTTACAGATTGAAACACAGAGGGTGTAAGGAGAAGGATTGGGTTCATGAGGGTGATGGGCTGACAGTGGCAGGCAGGATTAGTGAGTATGTGGCCTCTCTCTGTTTTGTATTTAAATTCAGTGTTTAGATCCTCAATGGCTTTACAGGTCTCCATAAACTTTTATGTGAAGTGGAGGAATAAGAGGGCTCTCTTAGATATCAGTGTTGTAGAGAAATTTGGCAAAAAACCTTGGATATATCCACAGAAGATCCAAGGAGCGACGGGCTGGAGAAGAGACCACATGTATGGCACTGACGTGAAGAATGGCTAAAGAACCCATGGGGTGGGGGGAGTGGTTTGCACATGGAGATCGCAACCGTTCTATCTCGGCCATAAGGGGTAATATAACACTTGATTGCACCTTGGTAGCTTCTGCTCAGATACAATAATGTGTGAGGCCTTGCTTACACTGAATAAATTAGACTCACTTTCACCAAAAGGGTCAAGTCGATTCTTTTCGAACATAAGAGTGAAAGGGGTAATTTGCACAGAAACAGAAATTCAACACCTCATGATATCACGATTGGTAAGAAAAACAGTAAATATACGGGTCCCGATAAAATCCCGGATGTAATGCTGAAGACTTGTGCACCAGAACTAGGCCCACCTCTAGCCAAGCTGTTAGAGAAAAATTAAACACGTGCATCTAACTGAAAACATGAATACTGAACCAGGTATGTCATGTCCACATAAAGCAAGCCAAGTTGAATCCGGCAAATTACAGCCAATTCTCAATCATCAACAAAGTGAAAGCAGGTTCCGTCCAGCGGCATTTGCTCATCAATATCCTGCTCTCCGATGTTCAGCTGTGGTTCTGCCTGCACGACTCAGCTCGACTGCTCATTGCATCTTTGGTCCATACATTTTCAAGAGAGCAAAATTTAAGTACGAATGTGAGAGTGTCTCCCGTTGTCATCAAGGAAGAATATGACAAGTGTTGCATCAAGACGCACGAGAAACATTGAAGGCAATGGGAAATAGTTGGTAAACCCTCCACTAGCTCGAACAGCACAAAGGCAGATGGCTGTGCTTATTGAATGTCAACCATTTAAGCCCCAATACATCTCTGCAGGAATTCGTCAGGGAAGAGTCCTAGGCCTAACCATCTTTAGGTGCATCATCAATGAACTTCCCTCAATCATCAAGAAAGAAGTGAGGATATTCGCTGATGATTGCACAGTCTCCTATTTACTTCAAAATACCTCAGATAACGAAGCGGCCATGCCAGCATGCAACAAGACTTGGAAACATCCAGGCCTGAGCTATTAATAGTCAAATAAGATTCGTTCTACACAAGTTCCAGACAATGATGCTCTCCAACAAGCGACAGTGTAACCACCGCCCCATGAATTCCAACAGCATTTATTTGGCTGAGTCCCATAAAATCCCCATTGACCAGAAGCTTTACTGGACTAGCCACATAAATACTGTTCCTACAGGAGCAGGTGACAGGCTGTGTATTCGACGGCGTGTGATGCACATAACGATTCCCCAAAGCCTTTCCTCCAACGACAAGTCACAAGTCAGCAGTATGCTTGTATACTCTCCACTTCCCTGGATGAGTGAAGCTCCAAAACAATCAAGACGCTCGATTTCATCAAGGATAAAGCAGCCCGATTGATTTGCGCACCATCTACCACGTTAAACAGAAACTCCCTTTATCACCAGCGCCAATTTGCTGCACTGTGTACCATCTGTAAACACATTGCAGCAACTAGTGAAAGCTTCTTCGACAGAACCTCCCAAATCCGCGACCTCTATCACATAGAACAATAGGGATTACGGATAGTTGAGAAGAACATCATCTCCAAATACTCCTTCAAGTGACAAACCATCGGGACTTGGAATAATATTGTCATTCCTTGATTATCACTGGGCTAATATCGTGGAACTCTGTACCTAAGAACACTGGGAGTGCCTTCACCACACGGTCTGCAGTGGTTCACGATGGCAGTTCAACACTGAGTTGTTAACTTCAAAATGATTATACAATAAAGGCTGATAAGGCCAACGACGCCAGAATACCGTGAATGGATAAGCAAAACTGTTTTAAAATAGTAAAGCTGACCGAAATTACCTATTTAGGAGACTAACTATTGTGCAACTATGTTTTTGTTTTGCAGCAGAGTGTGGATGATTATGAGGTGCTCTTGTGTGAACGCCTCCATGATTAGGTATTTCCTGCTCAGTTCCTTTAATTACATTTACTACATTCCTGGCACACACTGCTACAGCGAAAATGAACGCGATGAACCTCAGGCCACTGAACAGCTTTAATGGGAAATTAATGTTGAGGCCCCACAGCGAGAAAGGATCCAAGAAAGGATGAAGGAAGAATGTTCCCAATGTTGGGGAATTCCAGAACCAGGGATCACAGTCTAAGGATAAGGGGTAAGCCATTTAAGACCGAGATGAGGAGCAACTTCTTCAGCCAGAGAGTGGTGAACCTGTGGAATTCTCGACCACAGAAAGTAGTTGAGGCCAATTCACTAAATATATTAAAAAGGGAGTTAGATGTAGTCCTTACTACTGGGGGGATCAAGGGGTATGGCGAGAAAGCAGGAAGTGGGTACTGACGTTTCATGTTCAGCCATGAACTCATTGAATAGCGGTGCAGGCTAGAAGGGCTGAATAGCCTGCTCCTGCACCTATTTTCTATGTTTCTATGCAAGTGGAAACCGTTGACCCTGCTGCTGAAAGGGGATCAACGATTCAATTGTCCTGAAATTACCGCCTCCATTACAGGCAAGGAAAGAGGTAGATTCTAAGACAGTATTGGGAAAGACGAGTTTCGGCAAGCTCTGGATGTATTTATTCACACGTGGTCTAGAGCTATTTAGTAGACTGGCCATCGAAAGTGAATAACTTTCCAGAAAACTAAGGAATTATTTTAAACAAGTTCTATCAATTTATCACCTCAGACTGCTGTCAGTATTGTTATTAATGCTTAGCATCTTCCGGTGCTGATTTACAGAGAAGCACGGAATTCGCTTTGCAACCTTTTCTACTTAACTTTGTTAAGCAAATCTATCCTCAGTGATGTGCTACTGAATGAATAGATAACTAATCACATGTCTTCCGGCTTTTTAATCGCCATTGTGATTAACCTTAACTTTAGGCTGTGTTTGGTTACAGTGAAATAGCGTTTAATACATGGCATGAGGTCTGGCTTTTTCCTTACTGGTTTTGCAAGGAAGACTTAACTCACTTACTCAGCAGCTTAAGTAATACCTAATCAGTAGTTCGTAATTTAGATCCGAACTGGGTTAAATTTAAGATAGTTTGTGTACCGAATCAAAGATCATTCATTCCTGGAGCTCTACTGGGAAAACACAAGTCAATTCCTTGCTACGAACATAAGGGAGGGAAATACGAGTTCGTCAGATTCCTCAGCATATATCTGCCAAGACACCTAAAGACATGTTTTCAACAATGGGATCTCCAGGACTTGGGTAGATACTTGGATTGACAGAACGGGAGGTGCCGTGTGTTTGATGCTATCTCTGGTTTCCTTCAAAACAACACACTGAGAATCGATTGTTTGTAGTTGAATAGGATGCATATAACTGGGTTGCCAGATTTTCATTTGTTAAATTATTGACATGTGCAGAAGAATATACACTTAAAACTGAGAGGATAAATATGGACCTGAACATAATAATGTTAAATAATATAGTTTTTATTCTTGCCTGCTAAGCGATGGTACATGTAGTGACAGGATTAATCATTCTAAAAATGTCCTTTTAATGTTGTTCGCTGCTTTCAAGATAACTTGAGGCTTTCTTCTATATCAATCTTGATTGTCAAACTGCCAGCATCGAGCTTCATCAGTTTACCACCATGATTGCCGTTGTTACGCTGGAGATCGAGATTGTGCTCTTTTTACAGCTGAGTAGGTTGTGATGCTTTCAAACAGCAATAAGTGTTACTTGATAAGCTTTCGATGATATAACGTTCAGGGGCAGATAATAGGTTTGTTGTGAATGACACTCCTGGTAATTCAATAAATAACATACAGAAAATGGTTAATCAATGAGCTGAAATTTTCTGCCCACCTTCAATCCGAACTCCAAATTTCACGTATTTTTTACATGTCGATCATTATGATTGAACTCCATACCACGGAGAATAATTTGAGCAAACACATTGTCCATCTTCTTCATAACATTAAAAACGACGTTGGATGGCTTGCAGGTAATTTCTTTTCAGAAGGTAGAAGGTAAGATTTCCTACAATGTCATCATAACTGGAAAAGTGAATCTCTGTTGCTGACCTGTGTGTACTACATACTGCAGAAGAGTTATTTCCGTGAATAGCTTACCAGCAATGAACACACATTCTAAATTGGGTAAACCCAACACTTCCTGTAACAACAATACCATGTTAGATTTAAATTCTATCCTTCTGATATTCCTAGGACCATTCTAGAAAAAAAGGGAGATCTGGAGCTGGCAGAGTGCCGATAGCTCTGGGACTGAAATGCGGCAGAGCTAGGGACCGACAGAAATAAAGGGAATCAGAAGAGCGGCGGCCATTATAAAAAGGTTAGACAGTGGAGAAGAATACATCAATAGACGAAGTGAGTCCAAATTGAATTCATAAAATATCAATCATATTTTATTTTCAGCTTTTAAATATTATCTGAATGGCGACAGATTAGGACAAGGGGAGGTGCAACGAGACCTGGGTGGCATGGTACATCAATCATTGAAGGTTGGCATGCAGGTACAGCAGGCGGTTACAAAGCAAATGGCATGTTGGCCTTCATAGCGAGGGGTTTGAGTACAGGGGCAGAGATGTGTTATTACAGTTGTACAGGCCTTGGTGAGGCCATACGTAGAGTATTGTTTACAGTTTTGGTCTCGTAATTTGAGGAAGGACATTCTTGCTATTGAGGGAGTGCAGCGAAGGTTCACCAGACTGATTCCCGGGATGGCGGGACTGCCTTATCAAGAAAGATTGGATCAACTGGGCTTGTATTCACTGGAGTTCAGAAGAATGAGAGGGGACCTCATACCAACGTTTAAATATCTGATGGGTTTAGACAGGTTAGATGCAGGAAGAATGTTCCCAATGACCAGGGGTCACAGCCTAAGGATAAGGGGTAAGCCATTTAGGACCGAGATGAGGAGAAACTTCTTCACCCAGAGAGTGGTGAACCTGTGGAATTCTCTATCACAAAAAGTTGTTGAGGCCAATTGCCTAAATATATTCAAAAAGGAGTTAGATGAAGTCCTTACTACTAGGGGGATCAAGGGGTATGGCGAGAAAGCAGGAATGTGGTACTGAAGTTGCATGGTCAGCCATGAACTCATTGAATGGCGGTGCAGGCTCGAAGGGCCGAATGGCCTAATCCTGCCCCTATTTTCTATGTTTCTATGTTTCTACGTTTATGAGATTCCTGAAAATGCCGGCATGATTTAAAAAGTTCATTAACATCCCCCCCCCCTGCAGGCATCGTAGAACTTAGAGAGACTGGCCAAAAATCGCAGTTCTGCCACGAATTCCGAGACGGTTTTACCCTCCCGACGCTGGTGAGAGTATAACCGGTGCCGGGCCATGTGTACACTACTTTCCGACTTGAGATACTCACTGATCAGCTGGCTGAGCTCTTCGAAGGACTTGTCCGCCGGCTTCTTGGATGCTAGCAGGTCTTTCATCAGTGCATACGTCTGTGGACCACAGCTGGTCAGTCGATGCGCCCTCTGCTTGTAAGCCGCGGTCTCTTCCAGCCAGTCCTTTGTGACAAATCTCTGCTGGTGTCTTTCCACAAATTCGTCCGAGTCCTCACCCACACAGTAGCGTTCCTCTGTGCCACCAGTGACCATCCTCGTGGTTCGGTGATTCCCGTTTCTCTTTCCCAAATGTAGTTTCTCTGCACTTTGTTACAAACTCACACGTGGCATGTATGTATCAGACACGGTCACTCTGTGACCTTCACTTTATTCCCAAACCAAGGAGTGCTGCCGCTCGGTGGGACCTCCACTTTTATACATGGAAACACAGGTGAGGAGTGCCTCCCGCAAGCTCACACCCTGTGGTCAGGGTGTGCATTTCAAGGGTAGAGGTACAGTGTGCATCAGTTACAGTTACAAAACTATTGTCATTGCAAGATGGTGAAATACATGACAACTGACTGACTCATACTTTCACTACCCAGTCAGTTGCAACACTGAACTCACTGATACTGTCAGTACACGTCCAGATACAACACTGACCTCCCTCGTACTACCACTACCCATCCAGATACATCACTGACCTCACTCATACTGCCACTGCCCACCCAGGTACATTGCTGACCTCACTCATACTATCACTACCAATCCAGGTATTTCACTGACTTCACTCATACTATCACTGGCCATCAGGTACATAACTGACCTCGCTTATACTTTCACTGCCCATTCAGACACATAATGACCTCACTCCTATTTTCTGTTAAGATTAACATCAAACCACCGCTCAGAGTCCGTTATTCTTAAAATAAATGTTGTTTTTAATTTTTGTTAGATACAAGCTGTCAGAAGAGCTATTCTGTGATAGACCGTTCAAAGAAGTGGCCGGAGACATCTTCCTTTATATAATTTCAGATTAAATCATTACGTACTTAAAGAAGTTATAATTAATACATGATGATTGATACATGTTGCTTGGTTAATATATTGGACCAGCGCTTCCTCCTGTCTGCCTTCCGTATGCCTTAAATGGTAAGTCCGGACAGTTGCTATCGTGTCTATTTCTATTCTACCCTTATCTTCTTATGGCTTCAGTTTCTATGTTCCCTCTCTCTGTGCTTGCCTCCCAAGGCCTTGGTCGGTGAACTAGAACATTTGTTTCTCTGTGCAATGTTTCCCACAGTCTGTGCGTTCCATTTTAAAATCAGTTAGATCAATTTTAAAATGCCACCAATAATTAATATATAAAGAATTGTAATTTACCTCTTCAGTCTCTCCTGTTGGTCCCTGATTATTTCGAAATAATCAGCCCACCACATATATGTTCTGAGCCATCTGCTAAAAAAGTTTATCAAATCCATTTCCTTTGGATTGCTCGTAATTCTGTCCCTTAACGGAATCTTTGCATGCTACTCCTGACCATTTTCGTGGGATTAGTGGCAAGCTATTTATATTTGCTTTCGTACCTACAGAGCATAAGCTCGGAGGTGTGAGTTTTATGCCTAACGCGCTACAAAGTCATTCGCCTCCCTATCACACCGACGTTAAAAAGTGAACAAGGCTGGTTGCTGTTCGGCTTGCACCATGCGGTTGTATATCCCTCGGATGTTACACACCAGATGAAGTTGGATACGATACATATAACTACCACTACCATTATTAGCACAATTGTGTGCAACATCAATTTGTGGACTGCGTGGGCCTAATGTGACCAGCACTTAAAAATGTCCCACCAGTGATGAACCGTGAGTTTACTTACTTCCTCCGTTACTCGGATCATATCTTGTTTTGTCTTAGTAACGATTCCATTTCTTCTCCCATGTACTTGGTCAGCTGAATGTGTTTTTCCATAAAGGCGCTTAACATTCTCAAGTCCACTACTGGGGATCGTACGGATAGTCCTTTGGTGCTCCTGTTTTGTGCCATGTTTTTCCATTGTCCTATTTGTTCGGTCTTGGTCGTGCTGACGTCGATAATGAAATATATTTCCTCTTGGGATTCATTTACCTGGGGTTCCAAGCGTACTGCGTTCAAATATATCATGTGGGGATTGGTTAGACATATGTAGTTTTGTCCTATTTCATGTATTATTATAATCACTTAAGTGCTTCAAGTGGCATTGACACGCCTCTGCCATGCCTTCCATGCTGCATGGATCCACCACTGGTGTATGTAGCGGGGATAGTTGCCCAAATGGTCACTTTACACAGTCCATCCCTTTGCGTGTTTTATTCTTCGGGTCTATCCACTTCCCGTAAAACTGTGGTTTCCATAAGTTTTTACCGAATAGCTGTGGGAGGGTCACATACACACACCATATCTGACTGTTCGTAACATTAGCTAACAAGATAGTCAGATTCCGTCCCTCTTCATCACATCGCGTATGCTTCACATCTTGCCTGAGCGTTAGATTTCGGTGGACAAACTGAAACAGTTTAGCCCATCGTGGGGCATTCATAGAAAATGTTATCCTTTCTAATTCAGCCAGTTGTCCTTCGCTGATCAGACCCATTATAAGTCAGTGAGTCTTATTGGCTTCCCGCATTAAATTGGCCGATAAATGTTGCTGTTCCCAGTTACTTTTGTTTAACCACTCCCAAATCACTTTGACTGACTGCCATCCCCGCACGCTTTTCGACTGTAAGCGTCCTTGCCACACATCTGACAGCCTTTTGGCATCGTTAGTGAATATAACCGCTTTTTGTATTGTATTCAACAGCGTTTCAATATCCATTGAGTTTAATGCTCTTAGTCGCGTTCCTAATCGTCCGAGTACTCTGTCTAGTAAGTTTCACCGATTGCGATCATTGGTTATCTTCAGAGCAATATCCGGGTCCTTACAAAAACTGGATACGATCTATTGATCACACTGTATTTTTATTGTTAACTGTATTATTGCAGGGGCTATCTGTCTGCTCAGGCACGTATCGTGCAGCCTTTGTAAGTGTGGCATCCGTTCTTGTTTCGGACGGAGATATTATACACTTATCATGACCAACCATGTACCCCACGTGACAAACATTGAATTATTCCTTGACAACACCCAGTCTCCGTCTCCCAATGTTCCCTGTGTCCACTCCGTACTATTGGTATACTCCGTCTTAGTATTCCAGGCTTTTTTCAGTATTTTGGTTATATTCTGGGGATTATTGTCGCAACCTCGCTTACACATCATCCCAGGACCGTCGGCCACCCTTGTAAAGTTGAATGTTTCATTCTCATTCTTATGGGTGACAGGATAAAATTGCCTGAGACTGGTGCCGAATAGGTCCACCATTTACAGTCAAATGTTAAATCAAAAACATGACATTTAATTCCCGCGGGGCATGTGTAGTTTTTCTGGGTTGCGTCTCGATGAGCATTCCACAAATAATAACGTCTACGCCCTTTTCCTTCTAAACGTATCTCTGGAGGCACTAGAAGGGCTGGGCGGCCACGAACTCAGTTACCACCCGCACTATCCACAGGTTCATCCCGTTGTTTTCAAGCATGCTTCCTTATCGGATGCATCCATGGTCACCGGGTGCACAGTTACTATGTGTTAAAACAGATGGGAGTTGTTTAATGTTATATTGTCTTACCTGTGTCCAGTGCTTCCATATAATCCCAGTGGGCTCTTGTCGACAAACACAAGTATCGCTCGGCATTACTACCGTATATGGTCTGATCCATCGGGGCTCCATTCCCTTTCGCATCCCTGTCACATTTATCATGACCTGTTTTCCTATTTTATGTCGCGCTTCGGGTCTCATTCCCTCATTCTGAATTTCTAGTTCTCTTATCTGCTATCGGCTTCTAACTTCTTTATTCATAGCCTGCGCCTCTTGGCTTCGGTGGATCAAGTACTGCCTTAGCCTTTTCTGAATTGGTCCTGCTTCAACTGTCCCTCCGGATAAGCCCTCTGGTTGTCTCAATTCCCATCCAGTCATCAGCTCATATGGTCTTAGTCCCGTGGTCCGTGCTGGGGTGGCTCTGAGCCGCATAAAAATTGCCGCAAACAATTTGCCTTTGCCTTTTTCCTGGGTTGCTTTGGAAAGGATCGTTTTTAAGGACCTATTCTTTCTTTTCACAATTCCCGAACATTGGGGATGATATGTCATGTGGTACCACTGTTTGATTCCCAGCAAGGCACATGTTTATTTGATTAATTTGCCCGTGAAATATGTCCCCTTGTCTGAATCTATCTGTAGGCATACTTCCCACCGAGGTATCACCTCGCTTGCCAGGATCTGTGCTGCGGTCCGAGTGGAGCAGTCTCTGGTAGCGAAGGCTTCAACCCAGCATATGAATTGGTCTATGATTACCCGGCAAAACCTTTTTCCCGTTTCCTCTTGCAGGGGGCCGGTGAAGTCGATCTGTAAATTCTCCCGAGGTTCCTGTGACCTTGGCTGATGTTCCATTGCGGACCTTGCATCCCCTGCCTACGTTATGTTCGGCACAAATAATGCACCTTTGGCAAAATTTATCTACATCCTTCCACATTCCTCGCCACCATCAGTACTGCGAGATCAGTGACAGCATGTTACTGCTCCCGGTGTGTGTTATCGCGTGATGTAATTTTAGCAGTTTCTACCCACAACATTATGGCGCCACAACTTGCTCCTGGGGAACCCATACTCACATGATACCCTTTTGATGTACTGCATTCACGTCTTTAATCCTGCTCGACACTCTGGTGGACCTTTGCTATACTTATGTCAGTCTGAACACTTTTATCATTACTGGTTGCATTTCAGCCTTAAATGCTGGCTCTGGCTTTCGTTCACCTGCCGCTCGTTTGGCTCCGAGGTCTGCAAACCTATTGCCGACGATTGGTAGCTTTTTCGGGTGCTTTTGGCATTAGTTAGTTTTGTTTGTGCTTTTACTTTTATTGCCGCTGCTCCCCTTGGTTCCTTTGCTGGTTTCACTGGACTTTCTACTAGCTTTCCATTTTTTTCCACTTCGCCAGTAGATGTCACATACCCTCGTCGTGACCAGGCTGCCATATAGTGGTGAATCAATCCTAAAGCAAATTGATTATCTGTATATTTGTTTACTCACTTTCATTTCGCTGACTCGAGAGCCTTTATATCAGTTCTGCCACTTGAGGTGACTCGTCTCCTCGGAGCGTTCCTACCATTATTTTCTCTCCCTCCTGTGTTAGCACTGCCCACCCAGTATGGGGTTCTCCATCAATGTATTTTCTGGATCCATCCACGTTGAAAGACTCATCAGGATTGTCCAATGGCTCGTGATTAACCCCGCTATGCGTTTCCTCCTCTACTTGTTCCCTAGAACTATATTCCCCTCCTTCTGTCAGCACCCCGGTAGCGAGGCTAATTGCATTATGCTTTTTTATTATTACTGACTTGTCTTTGGGCAGGAATACCGCCTACCACTTAGCTTGTCGGCTGTCCGAGATCGACCGCAGCTTTCGAGTATTTAGTAGTTCTACCAGGGTATGTTGTGGGTGCAAAATCACCTGTCCCATCATCACTACTGATTGGCTGACATTGACCGCCCAAGTCGCACAGTCCAGGGCGGCCACACATCGAGGCAGTTCACTAAAAATTGGGACTTTCTTCGTCGATTAGTAGGCTATAGGTCCCATCTGGCTCCCATATACCTGCATTACGCTAGAAGAATATCTTCCATCATCCTGATCACAATGTAGTTGGAAAGGTTTATTGGGATCTAGCAATCCTAGGGTGGGGGACGACATCAGATCTCTTTTAGTTCACCTTATGCCTCGTCCAGCTCCGGTCTGGATCGATCTGATGTAGGGGTCCCCCTGTCCATTTACTTAATTTCTGTATGGGTTCCGCTATTATTGTGTGAACATTCCGACTCTGATTAAAAAGTCCTAATACCTTCCTTACACCACTGACATTCTGGGGCTGAGGCATGTCTTTAATACCCATCCGTCTTTCCTCTGTCATGTACTTCTTGCCCTGACTGATACAATGTCCAAGGTACCGAATCTAGTCTGGGCGACCAGCGTCTTTGTGGGTGATGCCTTGAACGCCGCCCGCATGCACACAGCCACTCACATACACAGTTACAGACAGACACACACTGACACACAGTCATGCACACAGCCACTCATTCACACACACAAACACACTCACACACAAACACTTACACACACACACATTCAGGCACAATCTCACAGACATACACTCAAACACTTACCCAGACACACACTTACACACTTACACACTCACACACTGAACCAGACGCACGGTTACGAACACACACTCATACGCAGACTCTCAGACACTCACTCACACACACACACACACACACACACACACACACAATTACACACACACTTACACACACGTACACACTCACAGACTTGCACACACACACACACACACAGACACACAGTTCCAAACTTATACATTCAGAAAGTCACGCACTTACTCACCCACACACCCAGGCACAGACGTATATACCCACTCTCTTACACACTCACGCACTTACTCACGCATATACTCAATGATACACAATCACGCACACACATGCACACACACAGACACTCGCACATACTTACAGATTCACATACTCATACACTTACACACTCAAACACTTACCCAGGCACACATGTGCACATTTACGCACTCATGCATTCAGAGACTGACACACTCGCACGTTTAGCCAGAAACACAATTACACGCGCACGCACTAACATTCACAGACTTACACACTCACATTTTTACCCAGACACACACTAACATATTAACACATTTAAACACGCACACACTTGCCCAGGCACGCGCTTACATGCTCACATGCTTATGCACGCATACACTGACACACTCACAGATGTGTGCACTCACACACTTACCCAGGCACGCACTTACACACTCGCACACTCGCACTCACAGACTTTCACACTCACAGACTTACACACTCACAGACTCACACACTTACACAGACACGCATTCACCCATTTATACTCTCGCAGACTTACACAGTCACACACACTTGCTCACACACACACTTACCCAGGCACACACTCACACACAATAATACACACAAACTCACACACACTTTCCCAGACACACACTTAAACATTCACATATTCACACACACACAGCACACATTGACACACACACTCCATCCATCATCGGCAATGACTCGAATCGATGATGACTTGCTTCCACGTCAAAAGATTCAGAGGTGCTTCAATGAAGGACCTAAAATTCCAGGTCCGAACAAAATCTTCAGGGTGGAAGATGCCTGTGCATGAATGTCTTTAACGTGTGATGACTTTTGTGCACCAGCCAGCAATTACCCACACACACACTTACCTGGACACATGCACATACACTCATGCATAATAACACACTCACACTCACTGACTCAGACACACACATACACACTCATACAAATGCACACTCACACAAATGCACACACACTTCCCAGACAGAAAGTCACACAAAATAACACACTCATACTCATACATGCTTACCCACACACACACTAATTCAGTCATACACTCATACATTCACTCACAATAACACACTCACACTCACATACGCATAACCAGAGACACAATTACACACTCACATACTTGTACACACACACACACTTACTCAGGCACACACTCAAACACTCACACACAATAACACACTCATAAACACTTACGCAGAAACAAACTCACACACTCATACATACATTCACACTCACATAAACCTCAACTTAGCCAGGTACGCATTTACCCAGAGACACATTTACAGTCGCACAGTTGACTCATGCGGTGGCCAGTTGGGACAAATTCTTAAATGAACAATTGTGTGTCGGGCGATTAATTAGCACAAGTTGCCTTTACTGAACGGGGTAGAGGAACAGAGAGGTGCAGATACACATATCACTATAAGCAGCGACGTCGGTTAATGAGTCAATAATAAACATCAAATAAAGCTCCAGGGTGTATTTCAAGAAGGTCAGATTTCAAAACCACAATAACTTGTATTTACTTGGCGCCTTTATCAGAGTGAATCATCCCAAGGCGCTTCTCAGAAGTGTTATGAAACAAAACATTTGACACCAAGACATATCAGGAAAAATGAGGGCAAGTGACTTAAAGCTTCATTAAAGAGGTAGATTTTAAGGAGCGTCTTGAAGGATGTTGGAGAAGTGCAGAGATGGAGAGGTTTATGCAGTGGTTTCCAGAGCTTGTTAACAGAAGGCCTGTGATCAGAGTGAATATTAACAGACTCACTTTCACACTCCCTACACAGGGCTGCCTGTGTGAGGCATGTGATCAGGGTGAATAATAAAATGCTCACTCACACACGGTCTACACTCGGCTCCATGAATGAGACCTTTGAACAGAGTGAATATTAACACACTCACTCACACCCTGTCTGCACTGGGCTCACTGTGTGAGGCATGTGATCAGGGTGAATATTAATACTCTGACTCACACAATATCTACTCTGGGCTCCCTGTGTGGGGCCTCTGATCAGGGTGAATATAAACACACTCACTCACACACTGTCTACACTGATCTCCCTGTGTGGGGCCTGAGATCAGGGTGAATACTATCACACTCACTCACACATTGCCTACACTGGGCTCCGTGTGTGAGGCCACTGATCAGGATGAATATTAACACACTCACTCACACACTGTCGACACGGAGCTCCCTGTGTGAGGCCTCTGATTAGGGTGAATATTAACATACTCACTCACACACTGTCTACACGGAGCTCCCTGTGTGGGGTCTGAGATCAGGCTGAATACTAACACACTCACTCACACATTGCCTACACTGGGCTCCGTGTGTGAGGCCTGAATGTGAAATTATGTCGGGAAGCACCGCCACCGCCACAATTGAAAGCCTGAAGGTCATGTTTGCCACCCACGGCCTGCCTGACATAATGGTCAGTTACAACGGGCCATGTTTCACCGGTGACGAATTTAAATAATTCATGATCTGCAATGGGATCAAACATGTCACGTCGGACACTTTTAAAACAGCCTCCAATGGGCAGGCAGAGCGGCCAGTACAAACAATGAAACAGAGCGTTACAAGAGTAACAGAAGACTCACTCCAAACGTGCCTCTCCCGAGTAATGCTCAGTTACGGCACGAGACACACTCATGAAAATGACACTTAAAACGAGATTCTCGTTGGTTTACCCCAACCTGCATGATAAGGTAGAGAGCAGGCGGCAGCAACAAAATGTAAGCGATGGTCGCGCCACTGTGTCACGGGAAATTCGTCTGAATCACCCTGTGTATGTGCTAAACTATGGAGATGGTCCCATGTGGATTGCGGCACAATGATAGTTAATGAAGCGAGTAGGGAGTTTGTAGTCAGATTAGACAATGGACAAATTGCAGAAATCACCTGGACCAAACGAGGTTGCGGTTCACAGACGGCCCTGAACAACTCCAGCAGAAATCACCTTTTTTGATCCCACAACACGCACCCAAAGGATCAACGACACCACACCGGACTAGTAAATCGAACCCATCACTCTCAACATCCCAGCTTGGCCAGGCTCATCCAGAAGCCCTGCAGGGCCAACATAATGCCAAACCAGCGAGGGCCGAGCCAACACACCAGAACAGACATTTGTACCGAGCCGGTGAACCAGAGAAAGAAAGGCTCCCGACCGCCTCACCTTCTAAATAGTTTTCCCTTTGACTTTGGGGGAAATGATGCTGTGTATCGATAAAGCATGCACTTCCATGTTCCGACACCAGGGAGTTCATCCCCTGAAGACCCAAAGGATCCCAGCATCCCTTGGGAGCACTGTATATAATGCGGCCCCTAAGGCCTGTTCCTCACTCTGGAGTTTCGTAATAAAGACCAAGATCACTGTTACTTGAACCTCCCTTTGTGCAGTCTCATCTGTGTTAGGAACACAATAACTTGGAAAAGAAATGTGACCCCGAAAGCCAGAAAGAAGATGAAATGCTGACTCCCTTTCTGCCAAAAATTCCTTTCACAAACTTCACAAAAGAAAAATGTTCCTTTCAAAGTCATTAATCCTGAATGTTCACGCAGCCGAATTTTCTGAATCAGATGCCTCTCGATGTGCCAACTTTATCCATGTCCCTTTGCAATATTTTGCTTCCATGCACACGATGAAATGTGCCACTAACTTATATAATCACAGAATAAGGTAATGGTTACTGAATGGAAGAAGGCCATTCGGTCCATCGAGCCCATGCCAACTCTCAACTAGTTCCACTCCCCCTTCATTTACCCGCAGCTGTGCATTATTTTTTCCTTCAGATCCTAATCCAACTGCCTTTTGAAAGATAAGTTTAAATCAGCCTCCACCGCCCTTTAAAGCATTGTATTTCAGATTCTAACTGCTTGCTGCGAAATGGCCACCTTCAGTTCCCATCTGTAAAGTCTGAGAAACACGGGATCAATTGCTGCCATCCTAACAACCTTGTTAACTGAAGCACCTTCATTCTCTCCTCGGAACGCTCGCTCCTGGAGTGTCGTCCTGCTGTTGACGTTAAAGCTCTGGTTATGTTCCCAAGACGGCTTTTGACTTAGCGTTTCCATAGTGTAGTGGTTATCACGTTCGATTAGTACGTGAAAAATACCCGCTGCGATACCGGTTGGAAACATTTTGCAAACGTGTTCAATTAATGATAAGAACAAATTGAATAATTCATATTCGTGGTTAACAGAATGCAGTGTCTCATGACGCTTTTGCATTTGTTGATTTCTCTGTACAATTCTGTACACACTGAAACTCTACATAGTGTTTCTCACTACCTCCCGTTTCCAGCCCTGACGGTGGAGAAACGCCATCCCAAAATTATATATTCCGTGCCTTCAGTTCAGCTGTGAGAGATTATTAAAGGATCCTGCCGCCCCGACTCGCTTCACAACAGAAAATCAAAGCCACAAACAAACCCATCGACAAATCGCTTTTCCCCAACTCCAGAGTGAGTGAGGGCGGGACAAGCCCCAACATTCCGGTGCCACATCTCCAATCAGCCGCTGCCGGCGGAATGCGACGAATGCAGCATCAACACTGGTTTATCGCCCATCACTTGCCTATAACATGCCACGGTTCGAACTAAAGCTTCCCGAACACAAAACAGCAACCTCTTCAGACTCTTAATCTCTGGTTCCTGAGTTCGAGCCCGAGCTTGCATGAACATGTTGCCACTAGCTGATCGCCTCGTTTTGCATCATGAAAGTAATGCTCACCGATAATTACATAATCAGAGAAGATTACAGCATGGAAGGAGTCCTTTTCGGCCCATGGTATCTGCACCGGCGAACAAATGTCCAGTTTTGGGTGTGCAACTCTGCACCTTATGCCATTTCAAGTGCACATCCAAATACTTGATAAAAGTGGTGAAGGTTTCTCCCGCCATCACACTTTCAGGCAGTGAGTTCCAGACCCCGGCAAACATCTGCATGAAGAATGTTCCCTTCAAATCCGCTTTAACACTCATACTAATTACGTTTAATTTATGCCCCCTGGTTGTTGACCACTCAGCTACGGCAAGTCGGCCCTTTTAATCAACAATATTAAGGCCACTCCTAATTTTGTACACCTCAATGCTGTCACCTATCAGCCTCCTCTGTTCCAAGGAAACCAAACCCAGCGTATCCAATCTGGACTCATAACAAAGTTGTTCCACTGCCGGCAACATTCTACAGAAATCTCCTCCATACCCTCTTCAGCGCAATCACGTCCTTCCTTCAATACGGTGACCACAAATGTACGCAGTACTCCAGCTATTGCCGAACCAGAAACGTATACTGTTCTAGCATAACCCACTTGCTGTTCATTTCCTTGCCTCTGCTAATAAATGCAATCATTCCGTCTGCCTTCTTAATTAACTTATCCAATTGGCCAACGACCTTCAGGTATGTGTGGACACGCAATTCCAGTTCACTTTTTTATTCTATATTTCTCAATGTCCGACCAGTTTTTGTGCATTCCCTTTGAATGTTAGCCCTCCACAAATGCACGATCTCACACCACTCTGGATTAAATTCAATTTGCCACTGTTCTGCTTACCTTAGCGTTGATTGAAATCTTCCTGCAGTCTCCAACTTTCTTCTTCATTATCATCCGCACTGCCAATTTTACTATCACCTGAAAACGTCGTAATCATAACCCCGATATTCAAGTTTAGATCATTGATAAATACCAGAAAAAGCAATGGAACTAGCAATGAAAATTGTGGAACCCCACTGGAAACATCCTTCCAGTCACAAAGACACCCATCAAACATTAACCTTTGCTTCCTGTGTCTGAACCAATTTTGGATCCAATTTGCCACTTCGCCCTGGATCCTTTCACTGGCTACAAAATGCTACGGTTCGAGCCAACGCTCCCCGAACACCGAACAGCAATCTCATAAAACTCTTAAACCCAGGTACCTGAGTTCGAGCCCCAGCTTGCACAAACGTGTTTTCACTTGAAACACCATTAATTAGCCGATCGCCTTGTTTTGCATCATGAAAGTAATGCTGTCCGATATTATGTAATCTTAGCAGTTGACAGCATGGAAGGAGTCCTTTTCGGCCCATCGAATCCGCACCGGCCAAAAATGTCCAGTTTTCGGTGTGTAACCGTCTAACTTACGGCTTTTCAAATGCACATCCAAGTACTTTTTAAATGTGCTGAGGGTTTCTCCCTCCATTACACTTTCAGGCTGTGATTTCCAGACCCCCACAAACATCTGGATGAAGAATGTTCCATTGAAATCATCTTTAACCCTGATACTAATTACTTTTAATTTATGCCTTCTGGTTGCTGACTCCTCTACTATGGGAGATTGGCCCTTTTATTCAACAATATCTCGGCCCCTCCGAATTTTATGCACCTTAATGCTGTCGCCCATCTGCCTCCTCTGTTCCAAAGGAAGCAACATCCAGCCTGTCCAATTTGTCCTCATATCTAAAGTTGCTCCACCCCAGGCAACATCTAGGTAATTCTCCTCTGCACCCTCTGCAGCGCAATCACGTCCTTCCTTCAGTGAGGTGATCAGAACTAAACGCAGTACTCCAGCTGTGCTCAAACCAGAATTTTACACATTTCAAGCATAACCTACTTGCTCTTCTATTCCATGTCCCTGGCAATAAAGACAACTATTCTGTATGTTTTCTTAACGATCTTATCCAACTGGCCAACTACCTTCAGGGATCTGCGCACATGCAATCCCAGTTCCCTCGGTTCCTCTACACATCTCAATGTCCTACCATTTGATGTGTATTCAATTTCAATTTCCTTGTTAGCCCTCCACAAATGTAATGATCTCACACGTCTCTGGAATAAATTCCATTTGCCACTGTTCTGCCCATCTTATCGTTGATTGATATCTTCCTGCAGTCTCCAACTTTCTTCTTCATTATCAACCGCACTGCCTATTTTACTATCACCTGAGAACTTCTTAATCATAACCTCTATATTCAAGTTTAGATCATTGAAAATACCATAAAAAGCCATGGATCTAGCACTGAAAACTGCGGAACCGCACTTGAAACATCATTCCAGTCATAAAAACACCCATCAAATATTACCCTTTGCTTCCTGCATCTGTGCCAAATTTGGATCGAATTTGCCACTTTTCCCTGCATCCCATGGGCTTTTACTTTCATTAGCAGTGGTGCAGCAGGGAGGGATTCAAATTCCTGGGCATTGGAACCGGTTCTCGGGGAGGTGGGACCAGTACAAACCGGACGGTCTGCACCTGGGCAGGACCGGAATCAATGCCCTATCGGGAATGTTTGCTCGTCCTGTTGGGGAGGAATTAAACTGATATTGCAGGGGGCTGGGAACCTATGCAGGGAGACAGAGGTAGACAGGGATGAGGCAAGGGCAAGGGACGGAGGGGAGATGGGGGAAGGTGGAGGGCAGTGAAACCCAGGGCAGAGAACAAAAAGGGCCACTGTACAGCAGAATTCTAAAAGGACAAAGGGTGTTAAAAAAGCAAGCCTGAAGGCTTTGTGTCTTAATGCAAGGAGTATCCGCAATAAGGTTGATCAATTAACTGTGCAAATAGATGTTGACTAATTGATGTGATTGCGATTACGGAGACGTGGCTCCAGGATGATCAGGGTTGGGAACTCAACATCCAGGGGTATTCAACATTCAGGAAGGATAGAATAAAAGGAAAAGGAGGTGGGGTAGCATTGCTTGTTAAAGAGGAGATTAATGCAATAGTTAGGAAAGACATTAGCTTAGATGATGTGGAATCTATATCGGAAGAGCTGCAGAACACTAAAGGGCAAAAAACGTTAGTGGGAGCTGTGTACAGACATCCAAACAGTAGTAGTGATGTTGGGGCGGGCATCAAACAGGAAATTAGGAGTGCATGCAATAAAGGTGCAGCAGTTATAATGGCTGACTTTAATATGCACATAGATTGGGCTAGTCAAACTGGAAGCAATACGGTGGAGGAGGATTTCCTGGAGTGCATAATGGATGGTTTTCTAGACCAATATGTCGAGGAACCAACTAGGGGGGAGGCCATCTTAGACTGGGTGTTGTGTAATGAGAGAGGATTAATTAACAATCTCATTGTGCGAGGCCCCTTGGGGAAGAGTGACCATAATATGGTGTAATTCTGCATTAGGATGGAGAATGAAACAGTTAATTCAGAGACCACGGTCCACAACTTAAAGAAGGGTAACTTTGAAGGTATGAGGCGTGAATTGGCTAAGATAGATTGGCGAATTATACTGAAGGGGTTGACTGTGGATGTGCAATGGCAGACATTTCGAGACGGCATGGATAAATTACAACAATTGTACATTCCTGTCTGGCGTAAAAATAAAAAAAGGAAGGTGGCTCAACCGTGGCTATCTCGGGAAATCAGGGATAGTATTAAAGCCAAGGAAGTGGCATACACATTGGCCAGAAATAGCAGCGAACCTGGGGACTGGGAGAAATTTAGAACTCAGCAGAGGAGGACAAAGGGTTTGATTAGGGATGGGAAAATGGAGTACGAGAAGAAGCTTGCAGGGAACATTAAGGCGGATTGCAAAAGTTTCTATAGGTTTGTAAAGATAAAAAGGTTAGTAAAGACAAACGTACGTCCACTTCAGTCAGAATCAGGGGAAGTCATAACGGGGAACAAAGAAATGGCAGGCCAAATGAACAAGTACTTTGGTTCAGTATTCACGAAGGAGGACACAAACAACCTTCCGGATATAAGAGGGGTCAGAGGGTCTACTAAGGAGGGGGAACTGAGGGAAATCTTTATTAGTAGGGAAATTGTGTTGGGGAAATTGATGGGATTGAAGGCCGATAAATCCCCAGGGCCTGATGGACTGCATCCCAGAGTACTTAAGGAGGTGGCCTTGGAAATAGCGGATGCATTGATAGTCATTTTCCAACATTCCATTGACTCTGGATCAGTTGCTATCGAGTGGAGAGTAGCTAATGTAACCCCACTTTTTAAAAAAGGAAGGAGACAGAAAGCAGGGAATTATAGACCGGTCAGCCTGACCTCAGTAGTGGGTAAAATGATGGAATCAAATATTAAGGCTGTCATAGCAGCGCATTTGGAAAATGGTGACATGATAGATCCAAGTCAGCATGGATTTGTGAAAAGGAGTTCATGCTTGACAAATCTTCTGGAATTTTTTGAGGATGTTTCCAGTAAAGTGGACAAAAGAGAACCAGTTGATGTGGTATATTTGGACTTTCAGAAGGCTTTCGACAAGTTCTCACACAGGAGATTAATGTGCAAACTTAAAGCACATGGGATTAGGGGTAGTGTGCTGACATGGATTGAGAACTGGTTGTCAGACAGGATGCAAACAGTAGGAGTAAATGGGTACTTTTCAGAATGACAGGCAGTGACTAGTGGGTACCGCAAGGTTCTGTGCTGGGGCTCCAGCTGTTAACATTGTACATTAATGATTTAGACGAGGGGATTAAATGTAGTATCTCCAAATTTGAGGATGACACTAAGTTGGGTGGCAGTGTGAGCTGCGAGGAAGATGCTATGAGGCTGCAGAGTGACTTGGATAGGTTAGATGAGTGGGAAAATGCGTGTCAGATGAAGTATAATGTGGATAAATGTGACGTTATACACTTTGGTGGTAAAAACAGAGAGACAGACTGTTATCTGAATGATGACAGATTAGGGAAAGGAAAGGTGCAACGAGACCTGGGTGTCATGGTACATCAGTCATTGAAGGTTGGCATGCAGGTACAGCAGGCGGTTAAGAAAGCAAATGGCATGTTGGCCTTCATGGCGAGGGGATATGAGTACAGGGGCAGGGAGGTGTTGCTACAGTTGTACAGGGCCTTGGTGAGGCCACACCTGGAGTATTGTGTACAGTTTTGGTCTCCGAACTTGAGGAAGGACATTCTTGCTATTGAGGGAGTGCAGCGAAGATTCACCAGACTGATTCCCGGGAAGGTGGGACTGTCCTATCAAGAAAGACTGGATCAACTGGGCTTGTATTCACTGCAGTTCAGAAGAGTGAGAGGGGACCTCATAGAAACGTTTAAAATTCTGACGGGTTTGGACAGGTTGGATGCAGGAAGAATGTTCCCAATGTTGGGGAAGTCCAGAACCAGGGGTCACAGTCTAAAGATAAGGGGTAAGCCATTTAGGACCGAGATGAGGAGAAACGTCTTCACCCAGAGAGTGGTGAACCTGTGGAATTATCTACCACAGAAAGTAGTTGAGGCAAATTCACTAAATATATTCAAAAGTGAGTTCGATGAAGTCCTTACTACTCGGGGGTTCAAAGTGTATGGCGTGAAAGCAGGAAGGGGGTACTGAAGTTTCATGTTCAGCCATGAACTCATTGAATGGCGGTGCAGGCTAGAAGGGCTGAATGGCCTGCTCCTGCACCTATTTTCTATGTTTCTATGTTTCTATGTTACCAGTTGATTGATATCTGACTGCAGTCGCCAGCTTCTTCTTTATTTTCAACCACATTGCCTATTTTACTATCACCTGAAAACGTCTTAATCATAACCCCTATATTCAAAATTAGATCATTGATAAATACAATAAAAAGCAGTGGACCTACACGGAAAACTGCGGAACCCCACTGGAAACATCCTTCCAGTCACAAAAACACCCATCAAATATTACCCTCAAAGCTGTACATTCCAGGCATTCAGTTCAGCTGTGAGAGATTGTTAAAGGATCCAGCCGCGCCGCCTCGCTTCACAACAGAAAATCAAAGCCACAAACAAACTCATCGACGAATCGCTATTCCCCAGATCCAGAGTGAGTGACGGCGGGAGAAGCCCCAACAATCCCGAACTCTCCAATCAGACGCTGCCAGCGGAAAGCGGCGAATGCAGCATCAACACTGGCTTCCCGCCCATCACTGGGCTATAACATGCCACGGCTCGAGCTATAGCTTCCCGTACATCAAACAGAAGACTCTTAATCTCTGGTTTCTGAGTTCGAGCCCCAGCTTGCATGAACATGTTGCCACTGGAAACACTATTAATTTGCTGATCGCCTCGTTTTGCTTCATGTAAGTAATGCTAACCGATAATTACATAATCATAGAAGATTACAGCATGGAAGGAGTCCTTTTTGTCCCATCGTATCTGCACCGGCGAACAAAAGTCCAGTTTTAGGTGTGTAAACCTGCACCTTACCGCATTTCAAATGCACATCCAAGTACTTAATAAAAGTGGTGAAGGTTTCTCCCGCCATCACACTTTCTGGCAGTGAGTTCCAGACCCCGGCAAACATCTGCATGAAGAATGTTCCCTTCAAATACGCTTTAACCCTTATACTAATTACGTTTAATTTATGCCCCCTGGTTGTTGACCACTCAGCTGCGGCAAGTAGGCCCTTTTAATCAACAATATTGTGTCCAATCCTAATTTTGTACACCTCAATGCTGTCTAACATCAGCCTCCTCTGTTCCGAGGAAACCAAACCCAGCCTATCCATTCTGTACTCATAAAAAAGTTGTTCCACTTCCGCCAACATTCTACAGAAATCAACTCCATACCCTCTTCAGCGCAATCACGTCCTTCCTTCAATATGGTGACCACAACTGCACGCAGTACTCCAGATGTAGGATTACCAGAATGTTGCACATTTCAGACATAACCCACATGCTCTTCTATTCCATGCCTCTGCCAATAAATGCAACCATTCAGTCTGCCTTCTTCATAAAACTTATAAACCTGGCCAGCAACCTTCAGTGATCTGTGGACAAGCAATCCCAGTTCCCTTTGTTCTTCTATATTTCTCAGTGCCCTACCAGATGATGTGTATTTGCTTTCCTTGCTCGCTTTCCAAAAATGCACAATCTCACTCGTCTCTGGATTAAATTCCCCTTGCCACTGTTCTGCCCACCTTACCGGTGATTGATGTCTTCCTGCACTCTTCAACTTTCTTCTTCATTATCAATCGCACTGCCGATTTTACTAACACCTGAAAACTTCTTAATCGTAACACCGATATTCAAGTTTAGATCATTGATAAATACCAGAAAAAGCAATGGACCTAGCACTGCAAACTGCAGAACCCCACTGGAAACATCGTTCCAGTCAAAAAACAACCATCAAACATTAACCTTTGCTTCCTGCGTCTGAACCAATTTTGGATCCAATTTGCCAGTTCGCCCTGGATTCCATTGGGTTCTACTTTCATCAACAATGTGCCATGTGAGACCGAAGCGAAAGCATTAATAAAATCCATATACACTCCATCGTACACACTACTGAACGACCCTCCTGGTGACCTCCTGCAAAAGTGCATTCAAGTTATTCAAACGCTAACTTTCCTGAACAAATCGTGCGGACTGTCCTCATTAACCAGTGCCTTTCGAAATGTAGAGAATGTGTCATCGTTAAATGTTATCCTAATTTCACACGAAAACATCATTAATTAACTGATGATCTTCATTTGCACAACTAAAAAATGTGAACTGAAGGAGAGTCCTCAATAAAATAATTTGTCTGTGCTCTGCAATTTACCTCTTAAACCATTTTAGACACTGTGCTTTCGTGGTCTGATTCAAAATGTTCATTGCTGGTAACAATAAATGAGACTGGGGATACAATGAGATGGACTGCAGAGCAAGGGAATGGTTATTGTGAAACAGCAAAGAAAATATACATTCTGGAAGAAGAACATCGAGAAGAAATATGACGCCAACATCTAGAAGGAAAATTAACTGCTGAGTCCCTTTCAGCAAATAATTCCTTTCACAAACATTTCTCTGACCGAAACTTCACAAAATAAAAATGATGCTTTTTAAATACATTAAACTCGAATTTTCGCCGACCGAATATTCTGAATCGGATGCCTCTAGCTCTGCCGACTCAAGTCATGTCGCTTTGCAATATTCTGCTTCCATGCACACTATTAAACATGCCGCTAACTTATAGATTCACAGAATAAGCGAATGGTTACAGTATGGAAGAAGAACATTCGCCACGTCGAGCCCATGCCAACTCTCAACCAGTCTCACCCGCCCTGTCATTTACCCGCAGCTGTGCAATTTTATTCCTTCGGATGCTTATCCAACTTCGTTTTGAAACATAAGATTGAGTCTGCCTCTCTTTTAAGCAGTGTATTCCAGATTCTAACCACTTGCTGCGGAATGGCCACTCCTGTTCCTATGTTTTAAGGCAGAGAAACACGGGATCAATTCCTGTCACACTCAAAACATTGCTAACGATAGCACTGTCATTCTGTACTCACAACGCAAGCAAATGAAATGCAGGCCAGCTGTTGAGCTTAAAGCTCTGGTTCTGTTCCCAAAACTGCCTGCACCATAGCATTTCCGTAATTTAGTGGTTATCACATTCCCCTAACACGCGAAAAGTCCCTGGTTCGAAACCGGGCGGAAACATTTTGCAAACGTGTTCCATTAATGATTAGCACAAATTGAATAATTCATCTTCATGGTTCAATATTAACAGAATGCAGTGTCTCATGACGCTGTTGCATTTGTTGATTTCTCTGCACAGCTATGTACACACTCAGACTCTACACAGTGTTTCTCACTCCCTCCCGTTTGCAGCCCTGATGGTGCAGAAACCCCATCTCAAAGCTGCACATTCCGTGCATTGAGTTCAGCTGTGAGAGATTAATAAAGGATCCTGCTGCGCCGCATCGAAAATCAAAGACACAAACGAAACCATCGACTAATCGCTCTTTCCCAGCTCCAGAGTGAGTGAGGGCGGGACAAACCCCAACATTCCAATCCCGCACTCTCCGATTCGCCGCTGCCGGCGGAAAGCAGAGAATGCAGCATCAACTATGGTTACCGCCCTTCACTTGGCTACAAAATACTACGGTTCGAGGCAAAGCTCCCTGTACACCGAACAGCAGCCTCATAAAAACTCTTTATCCCTGGTACCTGAGTTCGAGCCCAAACTTACACGAACGATTTTTCACTGGAAACACCATTAATTAGCCGACCTCATTATTTAGCATCATGAAAGTAATACTGACCGATATTATGTAATCATAGATGTTTACAGCATGGAAGGAGTCCTTTTCGGCCCATCGAATCCGCAACGGCCAAAAAATGTTCAGTTTTCGGTGTGTAACCCTGCACCTTACGGCATTTCAAATGCACATGCAAGTACTTTTTAAATGTAGTGAGGGTTTCTCCCTCCACCACACTTTCAGGAAGTGAGTTCCTCACCCTCACAAACATCTGGATGAAGAATGTTCCCTTCAAATCCCCATTAACCTTATACTAATCACTTTTAATTTAGGCCTCCTGGTTGTTGACCCCTCTACTCTGGGAAATAGGTCCTTTTAATCTCTAATATCTAGGCACCTGTTGATTTTCTACACCTTAATGCTGTCGCTCATCAGCCTCCTCTGTTCCAAGGAAAACAAACCCAGCCGATCCAATCTCCTCATAGTAAAGTTGCTCCACTGCCGGCAACATTTACGTCAATCTCCTCTGTACCCTCTCCAGCGCAATCACGTCCTTCCTTCAATACGGTGACCAGAACTGAACGCAGTACTCCAGCTATGGCCGAACAAGAATCGTATACTGTTCTAGCATAACCCACGTGCTGTTCATTTCCTTGCCTCTGCCAATAAATGCAATCATTCTGTATGCCTTCTTAATTAATTTATCCAATTTGCCAACGACCTTCAGGTATGTGTGGACACGCAATTCCAGTTCCCTTTGTTCCTCTATATTTCTCAATGTCCGACCAGTTGATTTGCATTCCCTGTCCTTGTTACCCCTCAACAAATGCACGATCTCACACGACTCTGCATTAAATTCAATTTGCCACTGTTCTGCCTATCTTAGCGTTGATTGAAATCTTCCTGCAGTCTCCAACTTTCTTCTTCATTATCAACCGCACTGCCGATTTTGCTATCACCTGAAAACTTCTTAATCATAACGCCGAAATCAAGTGTAGATCATTGATAAATACCAGAAAAAGCAATGGACCTAGCTCTGAAAACAGCAGGAACCCCTACTGGAAACATCCTTCCAGTCACAAAGACACCCTTCAAATATCAACCTTTGTTCCTGCGTCTGAACCAATTTTGGATCCAATTTGCCACTTCGCCCTGGATCCCATGGGCTTTTAATTTCATCACCAGTCTGCCATGTGGGACCTCAGCGAATGCATTAATAAATTCCATATACACTGCATCGTACGCACTACTGATCGATCCTCCTGGTGACCTCCTCCAAAAGTGCATTCAAGTTCGTCAAACGCGACCATTCCTTAACAAATCGTGCGGACTGTCCTCATTAACCAGTGTCTTTCGAAATGTAGAGACTGTATCATCGTTAATTGTTATCCTGCTTTCACAGGAAAACATCATTAATTAACTGTTGATCTTCATTTGCACAAATAAAGAATTGCTAACTGAAGGAGAGTCCTCACTAAACTAAATTGTCTGTGCTCTGCAATTTACCTCTTAATCCATTTTAGACACTGTGGTTTAGTGGCCTGCTTCAAAATGTTCATTGATGGTAACAATACATGAGACTGGGGATACAATGAGATGGACTGTAGAGCAAGGGAATGGTTATTGTGAAACAGCAAAGAAAATATACATTCTGGAAGAACAACATCGAAAAGTAATGTGACACAAACATCCTGAAAGTAGATTAAATTCTTAGTCCCTTTCAGCAAAATATTCCTTTCCCAAACATTTCTCTGACCGAATCTTCACAAAACAAAAATTATGCTTTTATCGTCATTAAACCCGAATTTTCACGCACCGAATCTTCTGAATCAGATGCCTCTCGCTCTGCCGACTCAATCCTTGACTATTTGCAATATTCTGCTTCCATGCACACTATTAACTGTGTCACTAACTTATAGAATAACAGAATAAGGTAATGGTTAAAGTACGGAAGTAGCACATTCGGCCCGTCGAGTCCATGCCAACTCTCAACGAGTCCCACTCCCCTGTCATTTACCCGCAGCTGTGCAATTTTGTTCCTTCGGATTCGTATCCAACTCCATTTTGAAAGATAAGGTTGAGTCTGCCTCCACCGCCGTTTCCAGCAGTGTATCCCAGATGATAAACACTTGCTGAGGAATAGCCACTCCTGTTCCTCGTATAAAGACAGAGAAAGACGTGATCAATTCCTGCCACGCTCAAAATCTTGCAAAATATAGCACCGTCATTCGATTCTCATAACGTCAGCTCCTGAAGTGTCGGCCTGCTGTTGATCTTATAGCTCTGGTTATGTTCCCAATACGGCATTTACCACAGAGTTTCCATAGTGTAGTGGTTATCGCGTTAGCTTTACATGCGAAAAGTCCCAGGTTCGAAACTGGGTGGAAACATCTTGCAAACGTGTTCCATTAATGATAAGAACAAATTGAATAATTCATATCCGTGGTCCAATATTGACAGAATGTAGTGTCTCATGACGCTGTTGCATTTTCTGATTTCTCTGCACATGTATGTACACCCTCAAGCTCGACACAGTATTTCTCACTCCCTCTCGTTTGCATCCCTGACTGTGGAGAAACCCCATCTCAGAGCTGCACATTCCGTGCATTCACTTCAGCTGTGAGAGATCATTAAAGGTCCCTGCCGCACCGCATCGAAAATCAAAGCCACAAACAAATCCATCGATTAATCGCTCTTCCCCAGCTCCAGAGTGAGTGAGGGCGGGACAAGCCCCAAAATTCCGGTCCCGCACTCGACAATTAGCCGCTGCCGGCGGAAAGCGGCGAATGCAGCATCAACAGTGGTTTACCATCCTTCAATGGGTGACAAAATGCTACGGTTCGAGCCAAAGCTCCCCGAACACCGAATAGCCGTTTCATAAAACTCTTACTCATTGGTACCTGAGTTCGAGCCCCAGCTTGCAGGAACGTTTTTTCACTGGAAACACGATTAATTAGCCGACCGCCTAGTTTTGCATCATGAAAGTAATGCTGACCGATATTGTGTAATCATAGAAGTTTACAGCATGGAAGGAGTCCTTTTCGGCCCATCGAATCCACACCGGCCAACAAATGTCCAGTTTTCGGTGTGTAACCCTGCACCTTACGGCTTTTCAAATGCATATCCAAGTACTTTTAAATGTGGTGAGGGCTTCTCCCTCCATTACACTTTCAGGCAGTGAGTTCCAGACCCAGACGAACATCTGGATGAAGAATGTTCCATTGAAATCACTTTTAACCCTTATACTAATTATTTTAATTCATGCCTCCTGGTTGTTGACCCCTCTACTCTGGGAAATCGACCCTTTTAATCAACAATATCTAGGCCCCTATGAATTTTATGTAACTTAATGCTGTCGCCCATCTGCCTCCTCTGTTCCAAGGGAAGCAACATCCAGCCTGTCCAATTTGTCCTCATATCTAAAGTTGCTCCACCCCAGGCAACATCTAGGTAATTCTCCTCTGCACCCTCTGCAGCGCAATCACGTCCTTCCTTCAATGAGGTGACCAGAAATGCACGCAGTACTCCAGCTGTGGCCAAACCAGAATTTTACACATTTCAAGCATAACCACTTGCTCTTCTATTCCATGCTTCTGCCAATAAAGTCAACTATTCCGTATGCCTTCTTAACCGTCTTATCCAACTGACCAACTACCTTCAGGGATCTTTGAACATGCAATCCCAGTTCCTCTGTTCCTCTACACTTCTCAATGTCCTACCAGTTGATGTGTATTCCATTTCGCTGTTAGCCCTCCACAAATGCAACGCTCTCACACGTCTCTGGATTAAATTCCATTTGCCACTGTTCTGCCCACCTTACCTTTGATTGATATCTTCCTGCAGTCTCCAACTATCTTCTTCATTATCAACCGCACTGCCTATTTTACTATAACCTGAGAACTTCTTAATCATACCCAATATTCAAGTTTAGATCATTTATTAAATACCATAAAAACATAGAAACATAGAAACATAGAAACATAGAAAATAGGTGCAGGAGAAGGCCATTCAGCCCTTCTAGCCTGCACCGCCATTCAATGAGTTCATGGCTGAACATGAAACTTCAGTACCCCCTTCCTGCTTTCTCGCCATAACCCTTGATCCCCCGAGTAGTAAGGACTTCATCTAACTCCCTTTTGAATATATTTAGTGAATTGGCCTCAACTACTTTCTGTGGTAGAGAATTCCACAGGTTCACCACTCTCTGGGTGAAGAAGTTTCTCCTCATCTCGGTCCTAAATGGCTTACCCCTTATCCTCAGACTGTGACCCCTGGTTCTGGACTTCCCCAACATTGGGAACATTCTTTCTGCATCTAACCTGTCTAAACCCGTCAGAATTTTAAACGTTTCTATGAGGTCCCCTCTCATTCTTCTGAACTCCAGTGAATACAAGCCCAATTGATCCAATCTTTCTTGCCATGGATCGAGCACTGAAAACTGTGGAATCCAACTTGAAACATCCTTCCAGTAACAAAAACACCCAGCAAACATCACCCTTTGCTTCCTGCATCTGAGCCAAATTTGGATCGAATTTGCCACTTCGCCCTGGATCCCATGGGCTTTTACGTTCATGACCAGTCTGCCATGTGGGACCTGAGCGAAAGCATTAATAAAATCCATTTACATTACATCATATGCACTACGTCATCGAATCAGCTTATGATTGCTCAAAAAATGCAATCAGATTAGTCAAACGCGACCCTTCCGTAACAAGTTGTGCTGACTGTCCTGATTAAACAGTGTCTTTCGAAAGGTAGAACATGTCTAATCGTTAAATGTTATCCTGCTTTCACGGGAAAACATTATTAATCAACTGATGATCTTCATTTGCACAAGTAAAGAAATGTTAACTGAAGGAGAGTCTTTAATTGAATGATTTTCTTTGCTCTGCAATTTACCTCTGAATGGCTAAACCATTTTAGACACTGTGTTCTAGTGGTCTGCTTCAAAATGTTCGTTGCTGGTAACATGTACATGAGACTGGGGAAACAATGAGATAGAGTGTCAAGCAAGGGAATGGTTATTTAAAACAACAAAGAAAATATACATTCTGGAAGAATTACATCGAAAAGAAATGTGGCAACATCAGCCAGAAAGAAGATTAAATGCTGAGTCCCTTTCAGCCAATAATTCCTTTGCCAAAGATTTCGATGACCGAAACTTCACAAAACAAAAATAATGCATTTAAAGACATTAAATCCGAATTTTCGAGAACCGGCACTCGAATCGTCTGAATAAGATGCCTCTAGCTCTGCCGACTCAATCCATGTTCCTTTGCAATAGTCTGCTTCCATGCACACTATTAAATGTACCACTAACTTATATAATCACAGAATAAGGGAATGGTTACAGGAAGGAAGCAGGCCATTCGGCTCGTCCAGCCCATTCCAACTCTCAACTAGTCACACACACCGGTCATTTACTCTCAGCTGTGCAATTTTATTCCTTCGGATACGTATCCAACTCGCTTTTCAAAGATAAGATTGAGTCTGCCACCACTGCTCTTTAAAGCAGTGTATTCCTGATTCAAACCACTTGGTGAGGAATGGCCACTCCTGTTCCTATGTATAAAGACAGAGAAACACTGGATCAACTCCTGCCACACTCATCACCTTGCTAAATATAGCACCGCCATTCTATTCCCATAACACAAACTCCTGAAGAGTAGTCCAGCTGTTGGGGTTAAAACTCTGGTTATGTTCCCAACGCTACTTCTGCCGCAGCGTTTCCGGAGTGTAGTGGTTATCACATTAGAAAAACACGCGAAAGGTCACCGGTTAGATACCGGGTGGAAACATGTTGCAAACGTGTTTCATTAATGATTACAAAAAATTGAATAATTCATATTAGTGGTTGAATATTAACGGAGTGCAGTGTCTCACGACGCTGCTGGATTTGATGATTTCTCGCTACAGTTCTGCACACACTCAAACACAAGACAGTGTCTCTCATTCCCTCCTGTTTCCTGCCCTGAAGGTGCTGTATATTCCAGGCATTCAGTTCAGCTGTGAGAGATTATTAAAGGATCCTGGCGTGCCACCTCGCTTCAAACAGAAAATCAAAGCCACAAACAATCCCCTCGACTAATCGCTCTTCCTATCTCCAGAGTAAGTGAGGGTGGGACAAGCCCCAACATTCCGGTCCCGCATCTCCAATCAGCCACTGCCAGTGGAAAACGGCGAATGCAGCATCAATTGGCGGTTTACTGCCCTTCACTTGGCTACAAAGTGCTACGGTTCGAACCAAAGCTCCCCGTACACCGAACAGTAGTCTCATAAGATTCTTAACCCCAAGTTCCTGTGTTCGAGCCCCAGCTTGCACGAACATTTTTTCACTTGAAACACCATTAATTAGCCGATCGGCTCGTTTTATATCATGGAATTAATGCTAACCGATCATTATATAATCATAGAAGTTGACAGCATGGAAGGATTCCTTTCCGGCCCATTGTATCTACACTGACCAACAAATGTCCAGTTTAGATGAAGAAAGTTCCCTTCAAATTCCCCTTAACCCTTATAGTTATTACTTTTAATTTATGCTCCCTGGTTGTTGACCCCTCTACTATAGGAAATAGGCCCTTTTAATCAACAATATCAAGGCCCCTCCTAATTTTAAACACCTCAATGCTGTCACCCATCAGCCTCCTCTGTTCCAAGGAAAATAAACCCAGCCTATCCAATCTGTCCTCATAGCAAAGTTGCTCCACTCCGGGCAACATCTACGTAAATCTCCTCTCGACCCTCTCCAGCGCAATCACGTCCTTCCTTCAATGCGGTGACCAGAACTGCACGCAGTACTCCAGCTGTGGACTAACCAAAAATTTATACAGTTCCAGCATAACTCACTTGGTCTTCTAATCCGCACCTCTGCCAATACATGCAACTATTCCATACGCCTTCTTAACCAACTTATCCAAACAGCCAGCTACATTAAGGGATGTGAGGGCATGCAATCCAGTTCCATTTGTTCCTCTACACTTCTCAAAGGCCTACCAGTTGATGTGCTTTGCCTTTCCTTGTTTGCCCTCCACAAATGCACGATCTCACACGTTCTCTGGATTAAATTCAATTTGCCACTGTTCTGCCCACCTTACCAGTTGATTGATATCTGACTGCAGTCTCCCGCTTTCTTCTTCATTATCAACCGCATTTCCTATTTTATTATGACCTGAAAACGTCTTAATCATAACCCCTATATTCAAGTTTAGTTCATTGATAAATACCATAAAAAGCAATGGAACTCGGACTAAAAACTGCGGAACCTCACTGGAAACATCCTTCCAGTCAGAAAAACACCCCTAACACATTACCGTTTGCTTCCTGCCACTGAGCCAAATTTGGATTCAATTTGCCAATTCGCCCTGATCCCATGGGCGTTTACTTTCATGGCCAGTTTGCCATGTGGGACCTTAGCGAAAGCATTAATAAAATCCACATACACTACATCATTCCACGTGTTGAACTCCTCCAAAAATGCAATCAAGTTTGTCAAACGCGAACCTTCCCGAACAAATCGTACAGACTCTCCTGATTAACCAGTGTCTTTCGAATTATGAAAAAGTATGATCGTTAAATGTTATCCGGCTTTCACGGGACAGCATCATTAATTAACTGATGATATTTAGTTGCACAACTAAAGTGATGTTAACTGAAGGAGAGTCCTTAATTGAATAATTTTATGTGCTCTGCAATTTACCTCTTTAACCATAAACCATTTTAGACACTGTGCTTTATTGTTCTCCTTCATCACGTTCATTGCTGGTAACACGTACATGGGAGCGGGGAAACAGTGCGATAGACTGTTGAGCAAGGGACTGGTTATTGCGAAACAGCCAAGAAACCATACATTCTTGAAGAATAACATCGAACAAAAATGTGACCCCAATAGCCAGAAGGAAGATTAAATGCTGAGTCCCTTTCTGCACAAAATTCCTTTCCCAAACATTTCTCTGATCGAAAATTCACAAAACAAAAATAATGCTTTGAAAGTCAGTAAACCCGAATATTCGCACACTCGAATCTTCTGAATCGGATGCCTCAAGTTGTGCCGACTCAAGCCACGTCACTTTGCAATATTCTGCTTCCATCCACACGGATTGAATGTGCCACTAACTGATATAATCATAGTATTATGGAATGGTTACAACAGGAAAGAAGACCATTCGGCTGGTCGACCCAATGATATCTATCAACGAGTCCCACTCCCCTGTCGTTTACCGCAGAGGTGGATTTTTTTTTTCTTCAGATACATCTCCAACTCGCTTTTGAATGATAAGATTGACCACTTTTTAAGAAAGGAGTGAGAGAGAAAACGGGTAATGATACACCGGTTAGCGTGACATCAGTAGTGGTTGAAAGTGTTGCAATCAATGATTAAAGATGAAATAGCAGCACATTTTAAAAGTAGTGACTGGATCGATCCAAGTCAGAATGGATTTATGGAAGGGAAATCCTGCTTTACAAACTTCTAGAATTTTTTGAGTATGTAACTTGTAGAGTGGACAAGGAACAATCAGTGGATATGGTTTATTTAGACTTTAAAAATGATTTTGTTAGAGTCCCACCCAAGAGATTGACGTGCAAAATTAAAGCACATGTTATTGAGGGTAATGTACTGACGTGGTTAGAGATCTGCTTTGCAGGCAGGAAGCAGAGAGTCGGGATAAACGGATCCTTTTCAGAATGTCAGGCAGTGGCCGGTGCGGTACCGCAGGGCTCAGTGTTGTACCCCATCTATGTACAACATACATTAATGATTTGGATGAGGGAATTGAGTTTAATATCTCCAAATTTATAGATGACACAAAGCTGGATGATGGTGTTTGCTGTGAGAAGGATGGTAAATGGCTGCAGAGTGAATTGGACAGGTTCGGTGATGGGCAAACGCATGACAGATGCAGTATAATGTGGGTAAATGTGAGGTTATCCACTTTGGTGGCATAAACACGAAGGCAGAATTTTATCTGAATGGCGGCAGATTAGGAAAAGGGGAGGTGCAGCGAGTCGTGGGTGTCATGGTACATCAGTCATTGAAAGTTGGCATGCAGGTGCAGCAGGTTGTGAAGAAGGCAACTTATATGTTAGCCTTCATAGCTAGGGGATTTGTGTATAGGAGCAGGGAGGTCTTACTGCAGATTTCCGGGCTTCAGTAAGGCCTCACCTGGAATATTGTGTTCAGTTTTGCTCTCCTAACCTGAGACAGTTGTTAACCTGTGGAATCCACACCGCAGAGAGTTGTTATATTCTAGTTCATTGGATATATTCAAGAGGAAGTTAGATCTGGCCCTTACACCGAAAGGGATCAAGGGTAATGGAGAGAAAGCAGGAAAGGGGTGCTGAGGTGAATGATCAGCCATGATCTTATTGAATGGCGGTGCAGGCTCGAGGAGCCGAATCGCCTACAACTGCACCTATTTTCTATGCTATAATGTTTCCTTTTTTCTATGAAGATGTTTGATCGCATTCATGTATGAGCTGACAGAAATCAATAAGCTGCTGTATGTCTCTATTTGATTAAAGAGAGAAGCAGCCGTTATATCACTACGGCCATAAGAAGAGAACGGTGGAATAGAAATGGACACTATAGCAACTGTCCGGACTTACCATTTAAGGCACACGGAAGGCAGACAGGAGGAAGTGCTGGTCCAATATATTAACCAAGCATCATGTATCAATCATCATGTATTAATTATAACTTGTGTAATTGCATAATGATTTAATCTGAAATTCTTTCAAGGTAGATGCCTCCGGCCACTTCTTCGAGCGTTCTTTCACAGAATAGCTCTTCTGACAGTTTGTATCTATTAAAAAATAGAAACAGCATTTATTTTAACGATAACAGACTCTGAGTGATGGTTTGAAGTTAATCCCAACAGAAAATACGACTGAGGTCATTATGTGTCTGAATGGGCAGTGACAGTATGAGTGAAGTCAGTGATATACCTGGATGGGTAGTGATAGTATGAGTGAGGTCAGCGATGCACCTGGGTGGGCAGTGACAGTAAGAGTGAGGTCATTGATGTAACAGGTTGCTTAGTGATAGTACGTACGAGGACAGTGATGTATCTGGATGGGTAGTGACAGTGTGAGTGAAGTCAGTGATGTATTTGGATGGGCAATAAGAGTATGAGTGAGCTCATTAATCTATCTGGATGAGCAGTGAAAGTGTGAGTGAGGTCAGTGTTGTAACTGATTGCGTAGCTATAGTCTGTGTACGATCAGTGATGTACCAGGATGGGTAGAGACAGTTTGTATGAAGTCGGTGTTGCAACTTGAAGGGTAGTGATAGTATGAGTGAGATCATTGATGTACCTGGATGTGTACTGACAGTAGGAGTGAGGTCTGTGATGTATCTGAATGGGTAGTGACAGTATGAGTGAGATCAGTGATATACCTAGATGAGTGGTGGCAGTATGAGCAATGTCAGTGATGTATCTGGATGGGTAGAAACAGTATGAGTGATGTCAGTGTTGCATCTAGAAGTGAAGTGAAAGTATGTGTGAGGTCATGATGTATCTGGATGTGTAGTGATAGTATGAGGGAGGTCAGTGATGTGCCTGCACATGTACTGACAGTCTAAGTGAGTCCACTGTTGTATCTGGATGAATATTGACCGTATGCGTGATGTGAGTGATGTATCTGGATGTGTGCTGACAGTATGAGTGAGGTCAGTGATGTATCTGGATGGGCAGTGACAGTATCATTTAGTTCAGTGTTGTAACTGACTGGGAAGTGAAAGTATGAGTGAGTCAATTGTCATGTATTTCACCATGTTGCAATGACAATACTTTTGTAACTGTAACTCATGCACACTCTACCTGTACCTTTGAAAGGCACAGCCTAAACACAGGGCGTGAGCTTGCGGGAGACACTCCTCACCTGGGTTTCCAGGTATAAAAGGGGAGGTCACACCCAGCGTCAGAATTTCTTGGTCCTGGGAATAAAGTGAAGTTCACAAAGTGACCGTGTCTGATATATACGTGCCTCGTGTGAGTTTGTAACAACGTGCAGAGACACTACAGTTGGCGATGAGAAACGCGAATCACCGAACCACGAGGATGGCCAACGGTGGCAGAGAGGAACGCTACTGTGTGGGTGAGGACTCTGACGACTTTGTGGAAAGACACCAGCTTTGACACAAAGTAGAGCTTTGTCAAAAAGAATTGGTTGGAAGAGACAGCTGCTGACAAGCGGAGGTTGCATCTACTGACCAGTTGTGGTCCACAGACGTAAGCGGTGATGAAAAAACTACTCGCACCCCAAAAGCCGGCGGACAAGTCCTTCGAAGAGCTCTGCCAGCTGATCAGTGAGTATCTCAAGCCGGCATGTAGTGTACACATAGCCCGGCTCCGGTTCTACTCTCACCAGCGTCAGGAGCGTGAAAACGTCTCGGACTTCGTGGCAGAACTGCGGTTTTTGGCCAGTCTCTCGAAGTTCTCCGATGCCTGAAGGGGGGAGATGTTAAGGAGCTTTTTCATCGAGGGCATTAATCATGACGGCTTTTTCAGGAATCTCATAAAGAAAAGGTCTTGACTTTCGAAGGGGCGGCAATGATAGCTCAGACCTTTATGGCAGTGGAGAGGAGACCAAGCTAATTTACGCAAGCAGCCCTGGTTTTAACGTCGCGATGAACCAGGGAGTTCATGTAGTAATTGTGATACAGAAACCCGTATGCAGGCAAGGGCAATTCGACACCGCCCAGGCAGGCAAGGGCAATTCGACACGACCCAGACAGCAACAAGGTCCAGGGTGGGCCCGCACCAGGGACAATGGAAAAGGAATCGGCAATTCACGCCATCACTAGGAATAATGCATTCCATGATGGGACCATTAACACCCTCTATCAGAGTGCTTCGAAACAGCCAAACGGGCAATCAGAGTGAAATGTCTGGGAATAGTCCTTTTGTTAACAGCAATCTCAGCTCATGCTGGAGGTGTGGGTGTAGGCACACTGCCAAAAGCTGCAGGTTCCAGCTTTATACCTGTAGGATTGTAATGTTAGTGGACACTTGGCCAGGAATTGGAAAAAGGCAGTAGCGAGGCTAGTCTGCGAGACAGAGGAATCAGACGTGGGGTCTGCAAAGCAGGATGAGGCCTGATGAACATGCATGAATTATGAAGTTCAGCGAGTTCAAGTGGCTGAAGTCCACAGCTCATACAGTAAAACGCCACCCATGATGATGAACATCTTACTGATTCGCTGGATATGGGAGCGAGCCAGTCACTCATGAGCGCCCAACAATTTGAGAGAGAATGACCACAAAGAGCTAGCAGGCCCAAACTTGAACTCATTGAGATGCAGCTATATATGTACCCCAAAGAAATAATCCCAGTGCTGGTCAGTACAAACTTGGTGGTAACGCATAATGGAAACAGAACCGGCTGCCATTCTGGATTGTCCCGGGAAATGTCCCCGTGCCTTTGGGGAGGAGTTGGCTCGCTGAGATAAATTGGACATGGGGATGTGCACACCATTTCATCTGTGGAGCGAAGTTCATGCTCGCAGTTATTGCTAAAATTCGAGTCACTCTTTCAACCCGGTGTCGGAACATTTAAGGGCATTCAAGTAGTGATACGCATCACTCCGAACGCCAGACCGTGCACTAGAAATCCGGAGCGGTGCCGTACGTGATGCGTGAGAAAATTGAAAGTGAACTGGACAGGCTGCTCAGAGAGGGCATAATTTCGGCCGTTGAAATCAGCAACTGGGCAAATCCCATCATTCCCGCCCACAAAGCAGATGGCTCGGTTCGGATTTGTGGCGAATACAAAGCCAACATCAACCGAGTGCCACTGGAAGACCAATACCCGCTTCTGAGAGCGGAGGACCTATTTGCCACGCTGGCAGGTGGAAAGCTGTTCACGAAGCTGGACCACACTTCAGTCGACATAACTCATGAACTGGCAGAAGATTCCAAGCTTCTGACCACCATCAGGACGCACAAAGGATTATTTGTCTGCAACATGTGCCCATTTGGCATTCGTTCAGCAGCGGTTATCTTTCAGCGAAACGTGGAAAGCTTGCTCAAGTCCATCCCTGGAACGGTTGTATTCCAAGACGCCATCCTTATAACGGGTCGAGACACCGAAGAATAACTCCACAACCTGCAGGAGGTGCTACGCCGATTGTATCGGGTAGGCTTGCGGCTGAAAAAGGACAAGTGTGTGTTTTTGGCGCTAGAGGTCGAGTTCCTGGGCAGGAGGCTGGCCGCAGACGGGATCCAGCCCACTGAATAAAAAACTGCGGTGATTCGCAGGGCGCACAGTCCCGGCAACACGTCGGAGTTGCGATCATTCCTGCGATTTTTGAACTATTTTGGGAACTTTCTGCCAAATTTAAGCACATTGTTGTAGCCGTTAAATAAGCTCCTCCGTAAAAGTTGTGAATGTTTTCGGGGGGATTGTCAAGATCGGGCTTTCAATAGAACGAGGAAACTGCTGTGTTCCAACAAGCTGTTGACTTTTTATGACCCCTGCAAAAAACGGATTTTAACACGCGATGCTTCATCCTACGGGGTTGGGTGTGTGTTGCAGCAGGGTAACGATGACGGCTGTCTCCAACCGGTGGCTTACGCCTCCAGGTCGCTCTCCCAGGCAGAGCTTGGATACGGCATGGTCAAGAAGGGTTCACTCGCGTGTGTGTGTGGTGTGAAAAAGATGCACCTGTAACTTTTCGCTAGACAGTTCGAGCTAGAGACGGACCACAAGCCATTAACATCCCTGTTGTCCGACAGCAAGGCTGTCAACGCTAATGCGTCAGCTCGCATACAACGATGGGCCTTCACGCTGGCTGCATATGACTACACCATACAGCACTGGCCATGCACTGAAAATTTCACTGACGCACTCAGCAGGCTCCCACTGGCCACCACCGAGTGGACTTCGGGGCAGAGCGCCGAGATGGTCATGGCCGTTGGGGCTTTTGACACTGCGGGCTCCACCATCACAGCCCGCCTGATCAAACTCTGGACGAACAGGAACCCCCTCCTAACCATGATAAAAAATGTGTCCTGACTGAGAATTAGGCACCCGCACAAAGGGCGTGCACCGAGGAAGTCAGGCCGTTTCAGAGAAGGATGGATGAACTCTCCATCCAAGCTGACTGACTATAATGTGGCAGCCGGTTAGTTATGCCCCAGAAAGGAAGGGAAGCATTCATCAGGGAATTCCACAGCGAGCAGCCTAGCATCGTGTTAATGAAGGCCATTGACCACTCACATGTATTGTGGCCGGAGATTGACTCAAACGGGGAACACTGGGTTCGCAGATGCAAGATGTGTGCCCTTATGGGCAATGCCACCAGGTAGGCCCCACTTAGCCCGTGGCCCTGGGCCACCAGTCCATAGTCACGCATTCACGTAGATATGCGGGCCCGTTCATGGGGCAAATTTTCCTGATCGTTGTTGAAGCATTCTCGAAGTGGATCGAGTGAATCATATTGAATTCGTGCACGACATACATCACTGTGGTGAGTCTGCGTATGGTTTTCGCGACCCACGGCTTGCAGCACATCCTGGTCAGCGACATTGGCCCGTGTTTTACCAGCCATGAATTCCAAGAGTTTCTATTGGGCAGTGCTATCAAACACGTCCATACAGTGCCGTTCAATTGGGCTTCAAAAGGCTAGGCGGGTCGTGCCGTCCAAGTCATGAAACAGGGCATGCTACGCATCGAAGGACCCTCTCTTCAATACCGCCTATCGCGCCTCCTGCTGGCCTACAGGTCCCGCCCGCAGTCGCTCACGGGAGTCCCGCCAGCGGAACTCCTCACGAATCCCACGCTTAAAGCGCGGCTGTCCCTCACTCAACCAGACCTGGCAGACATTGTTGAGGGCAAGCGCCAGTCCCAAACCGAGTTCCATGATCGAAACTCAAGGGGGAGGTGTACAGAAATGGATGACCTGGTATTTGTTCTTAAACATACTTCGGGGCCCAAGTGGCTTGAGGGCACAGTAATTGGCAAAGAAGGGAATAGGGTCAAAGTGGTCAGACTAAACAATGGGCAGATATGCCGCCAACACATGGACCAAGTAAAGAAAAGATTCGGCATAAACACGGAGGAACCTGAAGAAGAGCATGAGCTGTCACTCATACCACTGTCAGTGGACGAGCGTCGAGGGCAATCCATAGCTTGCACAATCCCTGCAGCCAACCCAGAAAGGCCGGAATTACCTCAAGTGACAGAGACGCACGCCGAGGCTCAGCCACCACAGTGACAACTGCGGCGCTGCACTAGAGAGCGTCGACCACCTGAAATACTTAACTATTGACACAAAAAGACGTACGGGAGGAGGTGATGCCATGTATGTAACCATCATGCAACGGTAATCTTCATGTAATTGTAAAATTCACGCAACTCCTGTACACTGCCTATACCCTAGAAATGCACACCCTGACCACAGCGGCTGAACTTGTGGGAAACACTCCTTACCTGGGTTTCCAGGTATAAAATGGGAGGTCCCCCCCAGGGTCAGCGCTCCTTGGTCCTGGGAATAAAGGTTTAGGTCACGTAATGACTGTGTCTGCAGTAAATGCCTCGTATGAGTTTGTAGTACTGTGCAGGGACACGACAAAGACGACAATTCTTAGGCTCACGGAGTCCAGAGATCAGTTCCAATTACATTTTGCGAGGTTTTGGTTCCCTTTTTGAAAGTGTTTCTCCGGGTATTTCAAATCATATTATGAGAGACGGGATAAGGTTTGCGGACCCGTTTGTAACTCAGAATCTGTGAGAGGGGGAAGGAACAGCAGCAGACAAAGAGAAAACAACTTTGCAAAACTGATCCCAACTCCTCAGCAGGTCTGAGGGTAGATAATCTCACTGCCTTCTTAGGAAGTTTCACCACGTTAATCATCTTCTTAATTGATCTCCGTTTGGAATTCGTTTATTTTATTATTCTTGATGTGTGCTTAACGGCAGCATTGAAGCGGGACAGAGAAACTTGGTGCAAACTATTCTCACATTGCTACAACGAGACTAGAAAACGTTTTAAGATTTTTAATTTTCCTTCCACTAAAAACGAACGTTTGCCCCTACGTTTCGAAGATGATTTCTGAAGAAACAGGCAAAAATCAGTTTTCGCCTCCTCTAAACAAGTCCCAACCTGGTCTTGAAATCCAAATGCATCAAAACAGGCACTGAATTGCTGAACACGTATAAAATTGAAGGTCTTCAATATGTGATGTTGAGCGATTGACTAAAGTGAGCAGCGTTACACAAACAAACACCCCGTGCTGTTGAGGAGGGGAGGGCAGGGGAGGATGTGTAGGAGTTACACATTATTTTTTTTGACATTAAAAAGCATCACTACGCCGTTGATGAAGGGAAGCAAAAAAGAGAGAAAAACATAAACCTTTTTATTTTATATAACATAAAAACAGAAATTGCAGGAAATACTCAGCAGGTCAGGCCATAACTTTAGAGAGAGAAACAGAGATACTATTTCAGGTCTATCAACTTTCATCAGAACTGGAAAATGATCGAGATGTAACAGATTTAAAGCAGGTGCAGAGGCATAGAAAGTTGGTAGGAGAGGAAAGAACAAAAGGAAAGGTCTGTGTTATGGTAGAAGACAGGAGAGGTTAAATTCTGACTCTGCATCTGGTTAAAATCTGTTGCATCTCTAACTTCTTCCAGTTCTGACCGAAATGTGAGGTTAACCACTTTGGGGGCAAAAACACGAAGGCAGAATATTATCTGAATGGCGGCAGATTAGGAAAAGTGGAGGTGAAGCGAAACTTGGGTCTCATGGTTCATCAGTCATTGGAAGTTGGCATGCAGGTACAGCATGCGGTGAAGAAGGCAAATTATATGTTGGGCTTCACAGCAAGGGGATTTGAGTTTCAGAGCAGGGATGTTTTACTGCAGTTGTGAGACCCCACCTGGAATATTGTGTTCAGTTTTGGTCTCCTAATCTGAGGAAGAATGTTCTTGCCATTGAGGGAGTGCAGCGATGGTTCACCAGACTGATTCCAGGAATGGCTGGACTGACATATGAGGAGAGACTGGATCAATTGGGCCTTTTTTTACACTGGAGTTGAGAAGGATGAGAGGGGATCTCATAGAAACATATAAGCTCCTGACGGGACTGGACAGGTTAGATGCGGGAAGAATGTTCCCGCTGTTAGGGAAGTGCAGAACCAGGGGACAGAGTCTTATGTTAAGGGGCAGGCCATTTAGGACTGAGATAAGGAGAAACGTGTTCACTCAGAGAGTTGTTAACGTGTGGAATTCCATGCCGCAGAGAGTTGTTGAAGCCAGTTCATTGGATATATTCAAGAGGGAGTTATATATGGCCCTTACGGCTCAAGGGATCAAGGTGTATTTTGAGAAATCAGGAAAGGGTTACTGAAGGAATGATCAGCCTTTATCTTATTGAAAGTTAAAAGAAAGAAGGGTTATGTCATGATGTATAAAATAGCAGGAAGCGAGTTTAGAAGAAACCGCTATTTGTTTTTTGAGAACGATAAAGAAAATACTTTGATAAAGCAGACAATGTACACTTTAGATTTGGTATATATGTTTGAAATAGGGGAATAAAAATTGAGAGTGCAATGAAGTTTGTTTCCCACGATATAATTGGGAAGTAACCAAAATACTTCAACACTTTTGGTAATAAGAGCAGGGATTAATATCGTGCTCAATGTTTGAGAGAAGAATATTAGAAGCAAAATTTGTAGTTGAACGACTTCTTTTTTCACCATATAATAAACATTTCCAAGTCCGCCTGATTGGTTGTCCTATCCAGGAAGAAAGATGAATGCTTATTTCTGTTTAATCATAGCTCTCCCTGCATTTGTCTTTTAATTCAGTGACGCACATTGTGTATGTGTTTTTCTGCACTTGTGAATAAGTGCATCATTTCTGACATGTTACATGGGGTGGTGCTGGTATAAGAAAGCCACCTTTATTAATGGAATTGATTGCAGTTGTAAATTGTGCTCCATTTTGTACAATTCCTTTTTTTACCCTGAACGAACGAATTACGGTAATTGTATGTGCTGGTTGCTGTTTGTATTATGATTAATATTCTAATTACATATGTGTACATAAAAGATATCAGCATCGTAGGAAAGTCACTGTTGCTGCTGCTTGTGCTGACATTGCTATGGTCACATGAGAGATGCTGTTAATAGGTTGACAACGTTAAAATTAATACAAAATGCACATAAGAACATAAGAACATAAGAACATAAGAACATAAGTACATAAGAATTAGGAACAGGAGTAGGCCATCTTGCCCCTCGAGCCTGCTCCGCCATTCAACAAGATAATGCCTGATCTGGCCGTAGTCTCAGCTCCACTTACCCGCCCTCTACCCAGAACCCTTAATTCCCTCATTGGTTAAAAATCTATCTATCTGTGACTTGAATACATTCAATGAGCTCGCCTCAACTGCTTCCTAGGGCAGAGATTTCCATAGATTCACAACCCTCTGGGAGAAGAAATTCCTTCTCAACTCGGTTTTAAATTCGCTCCCTCGTATTTTGAGGCTGTGCCCCCTAGTTCTTGTCTCCCCTACCGGTGGAAACAACCTCTCTGCCTCTATCTTGTCTATTCCTTTCATGATTTTAAATGTTTCTATAAGATCACCACTCATCCTTCTGAACTGCAACGAGTAAAGACCCAGTCTGCTCAATCTATCATCATAAGGTATCCCCTTCATCTCCGGAATCAGCCTAGTAAATCGTCTCTGTACCCCCTCCAAAGCTAGTATATCCTTCCTTAAGTTGACCAAAACTGCACGCAGTACTCCAGGTGCGGCCTCGCCAATACCCTATATAGTTGCAGCAGGACCGCCCTGCTTTTGTACTCCATCCCTCTCGCAATGAAGGCCAACATTCCACTCGCCTTCCTGATTACATGCTGCAGCTGCAAAATAACTTTTGGGATTCATGCACAAGGACCCCCAGGTCCCTCTGCACCTCAGCATGTTGTAATTTCTCCCCATTCAAATAATATTCCCTTTTACAGTTTTTTTTCCCAAGGTGGATGACCTCACATTTTCTGACATTGTCTTCCATCTGGCCAAACTTAGCCCATTCGCTTAACCTATCCAAATCTCTTTGCAGCCTCGCTGTGTCCTCTGCACAACCCGCTTTCCCACTAATCATTGTGTCATCTGCAAAGTTTGTTACACTACACTCTGTCCCCTCTTCCAGGTCATCTATGTATATTGTACACAGTTGTGGTCCCAGCTCCGATCCCTGTGGCACAACACTAACCACCCATTTCCAACCCGAAAAGGACCCATTTATACCAACTCTCTGCTTTCTGTTCGCCAGCCAACTCTCTATCCATGCTGATACATTTCCTCTGACTCCGCGTACCGCTATCTTCTGCAGTAACCTTTTGTGTGGCACCTTATCGAATGCCTTTTGGAAATCTAAATACACCACATCCATCGCTACACCTCAATCCACGAATATATATGCCTCTTTGAGCTCACGTTGGGTTTTTGAATTGTTTGTCGATGCATAACCATCTAACTGAATGATGGTTATGTCGTGTTAATGTATTATTATGCAGTTCCTTTATCTCCCACTCATTTGTGATCAGTTGTCATTTTTTAATAGATTTTGTCCATGACGAACTAAAATCCTTTAATTAATTCTATCGTAAACAACGTGGATAATGTTCATGTAAATATCAAACGACTTTCTATGTGGATCAGTGCTAGTTGGAGCATTTTGGTCGGAGAGATAAGGATCCAACCTACCCTTGGAAACTAAGAGTACAAATGGTGTAGAGGTGCAAAGGTGTCTCTGGGGACAGATGCACAAGTCACGAAATGTAGCAATGGAGGTAATAAAGACATACAAGTGCAAATGAAGAACTGGAGATCATGTATAGAGGATTATAATTAAATAACAGAGAAGTTATGTAAAACCTGTATTGAAGCTTGTCTAATGAGCTGAGACGGCGGACTGCCAATATGGCATAACTCTATATATGATTTTACATGCTTGCTGCTGCTGCTGTTGTTGTAAAGGTTGTTGTAAGTAATGTTGGTGTAAACTTTGGCCAGAGAGGAAAAGGTCGCAATAAAAGGAGTTTCTGGCCCGTTCAGTGCAAATAATTAGAGGCAACATTAGCAGGAGGAGCGGAGGATATTTGGTCGGGTGGGAGGGTGTGAAGATAGTGCTTGGGGTGAGGAGGGTCTGAGAATATTGGGTGGGGAGTCGACGGTCTGAGGATTCTGGGTGGGATGGGAAGGGTCTTAGGATATTAAGCGAGTTGGGGAAGATCTGAGGTTATTGCGTGGAGTGGCGAGCGTCTGAGGATATTGGGTGCGCTGGGGAGGGTCTGAGGATATTGGACGGGGTGGGGAGGATCTGAGGATATTGGTTGGTGTGGGGAGGGTCTGAGGTTATTGGGTGGGATGGGGAAGGTCGGACGACATTGGGTGGGTGGGGAGGAGCTGAGGATATTCGGTGGGGTGGAGAGGAGCTGAGGATATTGAGTAGGGTTGGGAGGAGATATCGATATTGGGTATGGTGTGGAGGGTCTGAGGATATTGGGTAGGGTGTGGAGGTTCTGAGGATATTGGGTGGTGTGGGGAGGAGCTGAAGATATTGAGTGGGGTGGGGAGGAGCTGAGGATATTATGTGGCGTTGGGAAGGTCTGAGGATATTGGGTGGTGTCGGGAGGAGCTGATATCATTGGCTGAGATGGGGTGGGTCTGAGGATAGTGGCTTTGTGGGGAGGATCTGAGGATATTGGGTTGTGTGGAGCTGAGGATATTGGGTGTGTGGGGAGGTTTTGAGGACATTGGGTGTGTTGGGAAGGAGCTGAGGATATTGGTTGTTTGGGGAGGGTCTGAGGCAATTGCTTGGGTTGGGGAGGGTCTGACGATACTGGGTGGGGTCGAAGGGTCTGAGGATATTGGGTGGGGTGGGTAGGGTCTGAGGCTATTGGACGGGGTGGAGATGGTCTGAGGATATTGGGTGGGGTCAAGCTGAGGATATTGGGTGGGGTGGGGAGGGTCTGTGAATATTGGGTGGGTAGGGAGGAGCCTCAGTATATTGGACGTGTTGGGGTGGGTCTGAGCATATTGGGTGGGTGGGGAGGGTCTGAGAATATTCGGTGGAGTTGGGTGTGTCTGAGGATATTGGTCGGGTGGGCTGGGTCTGAGCATATTGGGTGGAGTGGGGACGGTCTGAAAATATTGTGTGGGGTGGGGTGGAGCTGAGAATATTCGGTGCATTTTTCGATATGGATTGACACAAAGTGAGGCTGATGTTAAGAGGGCAGTGGTTCTTTTATTTGTAATTAATAATACCTTCAGCAACTTTAATGAAAAGCAGCGGTACCCAATGACATAACGTAAGGAGTAGGAGCAGGAGGAAGAGGGCATTTCGCTCCTCGAGCCTGCTCCACTATATAACCTTTGGAATTACTGATCAAGTTCCCACTCCGCACATAGCTGTGGATGGCTGCAGTTCTTAATTATTGTTGTTTTTTTTGAATAAACATATGCTCCTCATCCTATATTGAAGAGATATTTCCCTAAAGCAGCTTCACAATAGACATTTGAATACATGCAGACTGTGCAGTTGTGACAAGTGATCTGTAATGGAGGTGAATGCGGTGTGATATACTTTGTTGGGAATCCATACATGTATATGTGTATATTCCTGGATTTTGATGATGTGTGCACAGACCTTTGAAGGGCGTTTGACAAACTACCACTTAACTATTGTGGATAAAATTCTAAACCATGGGATTAAATTATCAGAGCAGTAAGGACATAAGGGAATTAAGGGTTATGGGGAGCGGGCGGGTAAGTGGAGCTTTGTCCACAGCCAGATCAGCCATGATCTTTTTTAATGGTGGAGCAGGATCGAGGGGCTATATGGCCTACTCCTGTTCCTAATTCTTATATTCTTATGTTCTTATGACAATGGCTCAGAGACAGATAACAGAGAGCATTGATGACTGGTTGTTGTTCAGACTGGTGGGAGCTATACTGCTCCCTCAGTCGTATTACCAGAACTGCTCTTTTTGATATATATACATTAACACTCGCTTTGGGAATATATGATATCATTTTCTAGTTTGTCGATAATGCAAGATGATGGAGTGCAGTACACAATAAGGACAATAGTAAGAGTTGACAGGTGGGTATACATTGAGTGGTGAACATGAGAAAGTTTAGGCTGATCATCGGTAAAAAGGACAATGATTTTACCTTTTCCACCTAACTCTGATTCCTGAATATCAAGTTATCTCCTCAATCAGTTAAATTCTATGGAGAAACATGGAACCATCGAAAATAGGTGCAGGAGTAGGCCATTCGTTCCTTCGAGTCTGCACCACCATTCAATACGGTCATGGCTGATCATTTCCTCAGTACCCCTTCCCAGCTTTCTCTCCATACCCCTTGATCCCCTTCGCCATACGGGCCATATCTCACTCCCTTCTGAATATATCCAATGAACTGGCCTCAACAACTCTTTGTGACGGAGAATTCCACAGCTTTACAACTATCTGAGTGAAGAAGATTCCCCTCATCTCTGTCCTAAATAGCCGACACCTTAGACTGTGTCCCCTGGTTCTGGACTTCCCCAACTTCGGGAACATTCTTCCCGCATGTAACGTGTACAGTCCCGTCAGAATCTTATACGTTTCTATGAGATCCCTCTCATCCTTCTAAACTCCAGTAAATAAATCCCCAGTTGATCCAGTCTCTCCTCCTCCTCATATGACAGTCCTGCTATCCCTGGAATGAGTCTGGTGAACCTTCGCTGCACTCCCTCAAAAGGAAGAACGTCCGTCCTCAGATTAGGAGACCAAAACTGAACAGAATATTCAAGGTGCGGCCTCACTAAGGCCCTGTACAACTGCAGTAAGATCGCCCTGCTCCTATACTCAAATCCCCTAGCTATGAAGGTCAATATATCATTTGCCTTCTTCGCTGCCTGCTGTGCCTGCATGCCCACTTTCAGTGACTGCTGAACCATGACACCCAAGTCTCGTTGCAGCTCCCCTTTTCCTAATCTGCCGCCATTAAGATAATATTCTGCCGTCGTGTTTTTTCCACAAAAATATATAACCTCACATTTATCCACATTATACTGCATGTGTCATGCATTTGCCTAACCTATCCAAGTCACCAATCTGCAGTCTATTAGCGTCCTCCTCACAGCTCACACCGCCACGCAGTTCAGTGTCATCCACAAACTCGGAGATATTACACTCAATTTTTTCATCTAAATCGTTAATGTATATTGTAAAGAGCTGGGATTCCAGCACTGAGCCCTGCAGCACTCCACTATTCACTGCCTTCCATTATGAAAAGGACCCATTATCCCGACAGTCTGTTTCCTGTCTACCAACCAGTTCTCTATCCACATCAGTACATTACCCGCAATTCCATGTGCTTTGATTTTGCACACCATACTCTTGTCTGGGACCTTGTCCAAAGCCTTCTGAAAGTCCAAATACACCACATCCACTAGTTCTCCCTTGTCCACTCTGCTAGTTACATCCTCAAAATATTCCAGAAGATTCGACAAGCTTGACTTCCCATTCATAAATCCATGCTGACTTGGTCCGATCGTGTCACTGCTTTCCAAATACGCAGCTATTTCATCCTTAATGATTGATTCCAACATTTTCCACACTACTGATGTCAGGCTAACCGATCTATAATTAACCGTTTTCTATCTCCCTTGTTTTTAAAAAAGTGGCTTTACATTAGCTACCCTCCAGTCCAACGGAACTGATCCAGAGTCGATAGGCTGTTGGAAAATGATCACCAATGCATCCAGTATTGCTAGGGCCACTTCCTTTAGTACTCTGGGATGCATACTATCAGGCCCCGGGGATTTATCAGCCTTCAATCCCATCAATTCTCCAACGCAATTTCCTGCCCATGTAATCTTGAAATGTTTGCCATTGGTTATTCACCGTCAAACCTTTAATATTCTTTGCCAGTCTCGTCTAGCCAATTCACGCCTCTTACCGTCAAAGTTCCCATTCCTTCAGTTCAGGGCCCTAGTTTCTGAATTAACTGTGTCACTCTCCATCCTAATAAAGAATTCTACCATAATATGGTCACTCTTCCCCAAAGGGGCCACGTACAACAAGATTGCTAATTGTTCCCTTCTCATTGCACATCACCCAGTTTAGCATGGCCAGCTCTCTAGTTGGTTCCACGACATATTGGTCTGGAAAACCATCCCGAATACACTCCAGGAAATCCTCCTCCACCGCATTGCTACCAATTTGGTTAGCCCAATCAATATGTAGATTAAACTCGCCAATGATAATTGCTGTACCTTTATTGTACACATCCCTTATTTCTTGTTTGTTTCTGTCCCCAACCTCATTACTACTGTTTGGAGGTCTGATGACAACTCTGTACACAACTCCCACTAAAGTTTTCTGGCCTTTGGAAATCCGCAGCTCCACCCAAACCGTATCAACATCATCCATGCTAATGTCCCTCCTGACTATTGCATTAATTTCCCGTTTAACCAGCAACGACACCCCACCTACTTTTTCTCTCTGCCTATCCTTCCTAAATGTTGAATACCCGTGGATGTTGAGTTTCCAGCCTTTATCACTCTGGAGCCATGTACCCGTGAGGCCAATTACATCATATCCGTTAACTGCTGTCCACGCAGTTAATTCGTCCAAACAGTAGTAGTGATGTTGGGGAGGGAATCAAACAGGAAATTAGGGGTGCGTGCAATAAAGGTGCAGCAGTTATAATGGGTGACTTTAATATGCACATAGATTGGGCTAACCAAACTGGAAGCAATACGGTGGAGGAGGATTTTCTGGAGTGCATAAGGGATGGTTTTTTAGACCAATATGTCGTGGAACCAACTAGGGGGGAGGCCATCTTAGACTGGGTGTTATGTAATGAGAAAGGATTAATTAGCAATCTCGTTGTGCGAGGCCCCTTGGGGAAGAGTGACCATAATATGGTGGAATTCTGCATTAGGATGGAGAATGAAACAGTTAATTCAGAGACCATGGTCCAGAACTTAAAGAAGGCTAACTTTGAAGGTATGAGGCGTGAATTGGCTGAGATGGATTGGCGAATGATACTTAAGGGGTTGACAGTGGATGGGCAATGGCAGACATTTAGAGACCGTATGGATGAATTACAACAATTGTACATTCCTGTCTGGCATAGAAATAAAAAAGGGAAGGTGGCTCAACCGTGGCTATCAAGGGAAATCAGGGATAGTATTAAAGCCAAGGAAGTAGCATACAAATTGGCCAGAAATAGCAGCGAACCTGGGGACTGGGAGAAATTTAGAACTCAGCAGAGGAGGACAAAGAGTTTGATTAGGGCAGGGAAAATGGAGTATGAGAAGAAGCTTGCAGGGAACATTAAGACGGATTGCAAAAGTTTCTATAGATATGTAAAGAGAAAAAGGTTAGTAAAGACAAATGTAGGTCCCCTGCAGTCAGAATCAGGGGAAGACATAACGGGGAACAAAGAAATGGCGGACCAATTGAACAAGTACTTTGGTTCGAATTCACGAAGGAGGACACGAACAACCTTCCGGTTATAAAAGGGGTCGGGGGTCTAGTAAGGAGGAGGAACTGAGGGAAATCTTTATTAGCCGGGAAATTGTGTTGGGGAAATTGATGGGATTGAAGGCCGATAAATCCCCAGGGCCTGATGGACTGCATCCCAGAGTACTTAAGGAGGTGGCCTTGGAAATAGTGGATGCGTTGACAGTCATTTTCCAACATTCCATTGAATCTGGATCAGTTCCTATGGAGTGGAGGGTAGCCAATGTAACCCCACTTTTTAAAAAAGGAGGGAGAGAGATAAGAGGGAATTATAGACCGGTCAGCCTGACATCGGTAGTGGGTAAAATGATGGAATCAATTATTAAGGATGTCATAGCAGTGCATTTGGAAAGAGGTGACATGATAGGTCCAAGTCAGCATGGATTTGTGAAAGGGAAATCATGCTTGACAAATCTTCTGGAATTTTTTAAGGATGTTTCCAGTAGAGTGGATAAGGGAGAACCAGTTGATGTGGTATATTTGGACTTTCAGAAGGCGTTCGACAAGGTCCCACACAAGAGATTGATGTGCAAAGTTAGAGCACATGGGATTGGGGGTAGTGTACTGACATGGATTGAGAACTGGTTGTCAGACAGGAAGCAAAGAGTAGGAGTAAATGGGTACTTTTCAGAATGGCAGGCAGTGACTAGTGGGGTACCGCAAGGTTCTGTGCTGGGGCCCCAGCTGTTTACACTGTACATTAATGATTTAGATGAGGGGATTAAATGTAGTATCTCCAAATTTGCGGATGACACTAAGTTGGGTGGCAGTGTGAGCTGCGAGGAGGATGCTGTGAGGCTGCAGAGCGACTTGGATAGGTTAGGTGAGTGGGCAAATGCATGGCAGATGAAGTATAATGTGGATAAATGTGAGGGTATTCACTTTGGTGGTAAAAACAGAGCGACAGACTATTATCTGAATGGTGACAGATTAGGAAAAGGGGAGGTGCAAAGAGACCTGGGTGTCATGGTACATCAGTCATTGAAGGTTGGCATGCAGGTGCAGCAGGCGGTTAAGAAAGCAAATGGCATGTTGGCCTTCATAGCAAGGGGATTTGAGTACAGGGGCAGGGAGGTGTTGCTACAGTTGTACAGGGCATTGGTGAGGCCACACCTGGAGTATTGTGTACAGTTTTGGTCTCCTAACCTGAGGAAGGACATTCTTGCTATTGAGGGAGTGCAGCGAATGTTCACCAGACTGATTCCCGGGATGGCGGGACTGACCTATCAAGAAAGACTGGATCAACTGGGCTTGTATTCACTGGAGTTCAGAAGAATGAGAGGGGACCTCATAGAAACATATAACATTCTGACGGGGTTAGACAGGTTAGATGCAGGAAGAATGTTCCCAATGTTGGGGAAGTCCAGAACCAGGGGTCACAGTCTAAGGATAAGGGGTAAGCCATTTAGGACCGAGATGCGGAGGAACTTCTTCACCCAGAGAGTGGTGAACCTGTGGAATTCTCTACCACAGAAAGTTGTTGAGGCCAATTCACTAAATATATTCAAAAAGGAGTTAGATGAGGTCCTTACTGCTAGGGGGATCAAGGGGTATGGCGAGAAAGCAGGAATGGGGTACTGAAGTTGAATGTTCAGCCATGAACTCATTGAATGGCGGTGCAGGCTAGAAGGACCGAATGGCCTACTCCTGCACCTATTTTCTATGTTTCTATGTTTCTATATATTCTGAATACTCGTCGCATTGAGGCACAGTGCCTTCATGCTTGTCTTTTTAACACATTTTGTCCCTTTATTATCGTTGTGGTCCTACATTTAAATTGAGCTCCTAGCTCCCGAAAATCGTCTCGTAGAACCTCATCCCGTTTTTTAACAACACGGTTGGTACCTATATGCACCACGACAACTGGCTGTTCACCCTCGCTTTTCAGAATGCCCTGCACCCGTGCCGATATATCCTTGACTCTTGCACCAGGGAGGCAATATACCATCCTGGAGTCTCGGTTGTGGCGGCAGAAACGCCAATTTATTCCCCTGACAATCGTATCCCCTATCACTATAGCTCTCCCATTATTTTACCTGCCCTCCTGTGCAGCAGAGTCAACCACGGTGCCATGAACTTGGTTGCTGCTGCTCCCCACTGATGATTCATCCCCCGCAACAGTAGCCAAAGTGGTGTATCTGTTTTGCAGGGGGATGAACGCAGGGGGATGACCTTGCACTACTCTTCCTGTTGGTCACCCAGTTACTATCTGGCTGTGTACCATTTACCTGCGGTAAGACCACCTCACTAAACGTGCTATTCACGTCATTCTCAGTATCGTGAATGCTCCAATCGTCAACCACCCGCAGCTGCAGTGCCGCAATACAGTCTGTGAGGAGCTGGAAGCGGATGCACTTTCCGCACACGTAGTCGTCCGGGATACCGAAGGGGTCCCTGACTTCCAACATAGCACTGGAGGAGCATAACACATGTCCGAGCTGTCCTGCCAATACTTAACACTTAGATAATCTTAATTTGGCAACAACAATGCTACATGTTACTTACTGACAGAGAAAAAAAAAAGAAAAGCGACTTACCAATTTTACATTAATCAAATAACATATCAGCGGATCCTTAAATATGCCCGAAATAACCAGCAACTGTATTCAGGCTGGATGGCCTGATCGCTACAGAGAAGTCCATTGCCTGATCCTACACTTCCAGGATGTCGTTTCAATCGAAATCCAAACCTTAGGCTGACAAGATAAACCTAATTCTGATTCAAATGTGCAGACACATGGCAGATTAAAATTAACGCTGAAAATTTTGATGTAAGGTATGTTGGTAGGAAGATTTAGGAGAGATAATGCGAACTAAATTGCAAAATTTAAAAGGGAGAGCAAGGACACAGAGAACAGGGAGTCTATTTACACCTATCTTTGAAGGCTGCCGGACAAGTTGAAAAGGATGTCAAATGTCATGCTGTACATACATGTTTCATTAATAGAGCAACAGAGCACAAAAGCAAGGAAGTTAAGTTAAGATATTATAAAAGACTGTTCAGGCTTCAGCTGGGTTATGGTTTTCATTTCAGGGCACCTCACGTTCTGAAAAATGTCAAGACATGGGAGCATGTCCAGAAGAGAAATTCGAGAGTCGTTCCATGGATAACGGTCTTCAGTTACATGGTGAGACTGGAGAACTGGGGTTCTTCTTCTTAGAACAGAGGATGTTAAGGGAAGATTGAATAGATTGGTCAGTTATATGGCTTGACTGGAGAAGCTGGTGTTGTACTGATTTGAGCAGAGATGGTCAAGAGTTTCTAAAGTTATATCAAATGAAAAAAGTGACTGAAGGAAACGGTTGATCCCTTAGAGTACGAAACCGGTGAAGATTCAGATGGCAGAAACCCTGAACAATTATTTTGTTTCAGTCTTGACGGTAGAGGAAACTAACAATAATCGAAAAGTGGATAGTCATGGGGTTATAACACAATCAAAATCACTAAGGATGTGGTTCTCAGTCTGATAATGGGACAAAAGACAGATAAATCCCATGGACATGATTGCTTGCATCCTAGGATCTGAACAGAAGTAGTGGCAAGGAATGTGGATGCATTGCTTCGAATTTACAAAAATTCCCTGGATTCCGGGGTGGTCATAGTAGAATGGAATAGTGAAATATGAACGTCCCTATTTAATAAAAGAGGCAAACAAAAAGCAGTAACTATAGACCAGTTAGCCTAACAACTCTGCTTCGGATAATGTTGGAGTCCATTATTAAAGAAGTAAAAGCATGACATTTGAATAAGCAAAATTCGGTCAGGCAGAGTCAGCATGGATTTATGAAGGGGAAGTCATGTTTTCAAATTTTCTGGAGGTCTTTGAGAATGTAACGAATAGATAAATAAAGGGGAAGCAGTGGATGGTGTATTTAGATTTCCAGAAGACATTTGACAAGGTGCCACTTAAAAGGTTACTGCACAAGGTAAAAGTTCATGGAGTTGGGGGTAATATTTTATCATGGATAGAGGATTGGCTAACAAACAGAAAACAGAGAGTCGGGATAAATGGTTCATTTTTTTGGTTGGCAATTAATAACTAGTGGGGTGCCGCAGGGATCAGTGCTGGGACCCCAAATATTTACAATCTAAACTAACGAGTTGGAGAAGGGACTGAGTGTAACGTAGTCAATTTCACAGAAGATGCCAAGATGGAAAGAAAAGCAATGTGTGAGGAGGACAAGTAAAATCTGCAAAACGACATAGACAGGCTAAGTGAATGGGCAAACAATGGGCGGTGGAGTATAATCTTGGAAATTGTGAGGTAATGCACTTTGGCAGAAAAAAAATCAAAGAGCAAGTTATGGTTTAAATCATGGTTTAAATACTAATATTAAAACACTCAACTAAAACCCATGCAGCATTCGAAATAAAGTAAAGGCGTTGATGGCACAAATCATTAAAATGGGTATGATTTGGTGGCCATTACAGAAACGTGGTTGCAGAGTGGCCAAGACTGAGAATTAAACATACAGGGGTATCTGACAATTCTGAAAGATAGACAAGAAGGGAAAGGTGGTGGGGTTGCTCTCTTAATAAAGGATGATATCAGTGCAGTTGTTTGAGACGATATTGTCTCGAATGAACAAAATGTTGATTCATTGCGGGTGGAGATGATAGTAAGCGGAAAAAGTCACTTGTGGGCGTACTTTATAGGCCCGCAAATAATAACTTCACGGTGGGGCAGACAATAATTAAGGTAATAATGGAGGCATGTGAAAAAGGAACGGCAGTAATCATGGGGGATTATAACCTACATAACGATTGGTCAAATTAAATCGCAAGGGGTAGCCTTGAGGAGGAATTCGTAAAATGCATACGGGATTGTTTCTTAGAACATTATGTTACAGAAGCTGCAAGGAAGCAAGCTATCTTAGATCTGGTCCTGTGTAATGAGACAGGAATAATAAATGATCTCCAAGTCAAAGATCCTCTCGGAATGAGTGATCACAGTATGGTTGAATTTGTAATAAAGATTGAGGGTGAGGAAATAGTGTCTCAAACGAGTTGCTATGCTTAAACAAAGGAGACTACAGGGGCATGAGAGCAGATTTGATAAAGTAGACTGGAAACACAGAATAAACGGTGGCACAATTGAGGAACAGTGGAGGACATTTAAGGAGCTCTTTTATAGTGCTCAGCAAAGATATATTCTGGTGAAAAAGAACGGCGGTAAGAGAAGGGATAACCAGCCGTGGATAACCAAGGAAATAAGGGAGAGTATCAAATTAAAAACCAATGCGTACAAGGTGGCCAAGGTTAGTGGGAAACTAGAATTTTTGAAAATTTTAAACGACAGCAAACAATGACTAAGAAAGCAATAAAGAAAAGAAAGATAGATTATGAAAGTAAACTTGCGCATAACATAAAAACAGATAGTAAAGTTTTTACCAATATTTGAAATGGAAAAGAGTGACTAAAGTAAATGTTGGTCCCTTTGAAGATGAGAAGGGAGATTTAATAATGGGAAATATGGAAATGGCTGAGACCTTAAACAATTATTTTGCTTCGGTCTTCCCAGTGGAAGACAAAAAAACCATGCCAAAAATTGCTGGTCACGGGAATGTGGGAAGGGAGGACCGTGTGATAATCACTATCACTCGACGGGTAGTGCTGGAGAGGCTAATGGGACTCAAGGTAGACAAGTCCCTTGATCCTGATTAAATGCATCACAGGGTATTAAAAGAGATCGCAGAAGTTAGAGCAGATACATTCTTTATAATCTACCAAAATTATCTGGACTCTGGGGAGCTACCAGCGGATTGGACAGCATAATGTAACGCCTCTGTTTAAAAAAAGGGGCAGACAAAAGACAGGTAACTATAGGTCGGTTAGTTTAACATCTGAAGTGTGGAAAATGCTTGTAACTATCATTAAGGAAGAAATAGCGGGACATCTAGATAAGAATAGAGCAATCAAGCAGATGCAACATGGATTTATGAAGGGGAAATCATTTTTAACTAATTTACTGGAATTCTTTGAGGATATAACGAGCATGGTGGAGAGAGGTGTACCGATGGATGTGGTGTATTTTGATTTCCAAAAGGCAATCGATAAAGTGCAACACAAAAGGTTACTGCAGAAGCTAAAGATATGCGAAGTCAGAGGAAATGTCATTTTACACTTGGAAATCGTTGGTGACTGGTGTGCCACAGGGATCGGTGCTGGGCCCAAAATTGTTTACAATATACATAGATGACCTGGAAGCGGCGACGGAGTGTACTGTAACAACATTTGCAAATGTGATAAAGATTAGTAGGATAGCGGGAAGCTAAAAGGACACAGAGAGGCTGCAAGGAGATTTAGATAGGTTAAGCAAATGGGCTAAGATTTGGCAGATGGAATACAATGTCGGAAAATGTGAGGTCATCCACCTTGGAAAAAAATAGTAAAAGGGAATATTATTTGAATCGGGAGAAATTACAACATGCCGCGTTGCAGAGGGATCTGGGGGTCCTTGTGCATAAATCCCAAAAAGTTAGTTTGCAGGTGCAGCAGGTAATCAGGAAGGCGAATGGAATGTTGGCCTTCATTTCGAGAACGATTGAGTACAAAAGCAGGGAGGTCCTGCTGCAAATGTACAGGGTATTTGTGAGGCCGCACCTGGAGTACTGCCTGCAGTTTTGGTCACGTTACTTAAGGAAGGATGGACTAGGCTGATTCCGGAGATGAGGGGTTACCTTATGATGATAGATTGAGTAGACTGGGTCTTTACTCGTTCGAATTCAGAAGTTTGAGGGGTGATCTTAGAGAAACATTCCAAATAATGAAAGTGATCGACAAGATAGATGCAGAGACGTTGTTTCCACTGTTCGGGGAGACGAGAACTAGGGGGCAAAGCCTCAAAATACGGGGCAGCCATTTTAACACCAAGTTGAGAAGGAATTTCCTCTCCCAGAGGGTTGTGAATCTGTGGAATTCTCTGCCCAAGGAAGCAGTTGAGGCTAGCTCATTGAATCTATTCAAAGCACAGATCGATAGTTTTTTAACCAATGAGGGAATTAACGGTTAGGGGAGTGGGCGAGTAAGTGGAGCTGAGTCCACGGCCAATTCAGCCATGACCTTGTTGAATGGCGGAGCAGGCTCGAGGGCCTAGATGGCCTACTCCTGTTCCTAATTATTATGTTCTTGTTATTTAATCGAGAATGTATGCAAAGTGCCATAGTACAGTGAGAAATTGGGATACTTGCGCATGAAACACAAAAAGATAGTATGCAAGTACAGATATTTATCAGGAAGGCCAATGGTATCTTGGCCTTTTTTGCAACAGTGGGGGAAGTATAAAAGCAGGGAAATCTTGTTACAGTTGTACAACGTATTAGTGAGGCCACACCTGGAATACTGCTTGCAGTTTTGGTTTCCGTATTTACGAAAGGCTATACTTGCTGTGGAGTCAGTTCACAGAAGGTTCACTAGATTGAATCTGGGGATGGGCTCGTCGACTTATGAGGAAAGGTTGAGGAGGTTGTCTCTATTCATTGGAATTCAGAAGAATGCGAGGTGATCTTATCGAATCGTATAGATTATGAGGGGGCTTGCAAATTTAGATGCAGAGAGGATGTTTCCATTGATGGGGGAGACCAGAATTAGGGGGCATGTTCTTCGAATAATGCGCCCCCATTGAAAACAGAGATGAGGAGGAATTGCTTCTCTCAGAGGGTTGTAAACCTATGTAATTTGCTTCATCGGAGAGCTGTGAAAACTGGGACGTTGAATACACTTATGACCGTGATAGACAGTTTCTCGAGCGATATGGAGATGAGGGTTTATGGGGAGTGGGCGGGGATGTGGAGCTGAGTCCATCATCAGATCAGCCATTATCTTATTGCATGGTGGAGCAGGCTCAAGGGGATGAATTGCGTAGTCGTGTTACTATTTCTTCTGCACTGATGTTTATCTGTTAATGAGAAATTGACCAATGTGGTTCCCGGAATATCGTCCTTCAGTTACATGGAGAGACGGGAGTTGCTGGGGTTGTTCTCCTTAGATCTGAGATGTTTAAGGAAGATTGACCAGAATTGCTCCAGTGATGGAGGATTTCAGTTGTTTGCAGAAATGTAGAAGCTGGTTATATTGTACTTGGAGCAGAGAAGGTTAAGAAGAGATTCAATAGAGGTCTTAAAATTCCGAAACAGTTTCAATAAATTAATAAAGGAGCAACTGCTTCCAATGACAGGTGGGCCGGTAACCAGACGACAAAGATTAAATGTGATTGACAAAAGAACCAGAAGCGACTGAAGGAAGATTTTGTTTAAACAGCGAGTTTTTTGACATGGAATGAACTGTTTGAAAGGTAGGTGGAAGCAGATTCAACAGTAACTTCCAAAAGGGAATTCGGCCAAAAATACTTGAAGAAAAAAGGATCCAGGGATTGAGTAGAGGAGTGGGATTAATTGGAAAGCTCCACCAAAGAGACAGAGCCGGCACGATTTGCCGAATGGACTGTCGCTGCGCTGTTAAATTCTATGATTCTACGATCAGCTACATCTTAGAAAATAAGAAACTGAATGGGACAGAAGAGCAAAGTGAACTTGTGGTTCAGGTGCACAAATCATTAAAAATTGTATCACAGGTCAGCAAAGCGATTCAAATCAAACAGTGAATTAGGGTTTATTTCTAAGCCAATTTAAATCAAAAGCAGCGAAACTCGCAAAGGTGAGACGTGGTGTTACACAAGCGTCATTGCTGGGACCACTCCTGTTCAAAATTGACATCACAAATTCAGATTCGGGAATCGGGAGTGAAATTTCAAACTTTGTGGATGCTTCCACAATGGGCGTGTATCGTTAACACTGAGGAGGTCAGTGGCAAAAACATAGAAAACAATAATAAACTTGCAGACTGGGCATGCAATTGGCAAAGGAACATCTGATTTATGTCTTAAAACATGCCCCAAGGGATCGCAGCATCACTTGGGAACACTGTATATAAGCCGGCCCCGAACGTCTGTTTCAAACGCTGGAGTGTCGTAATAAAGACTGAGGTCACTGTTACTTTTACCTCCCTGTGTGGAGTCTCATCTGTGTTAGGAACACAATAACTGGCGACGAGTATATGAATCCAACGGTAAGATGCAGCCAACTGTGGGCATCCTGGAGAAGTTCTCGGTGGGTGAGGACTTGGAAGCCGATGTCGAATGGCTACACCAGTACTAGCTGGATGGAGAAGGAAGTGCTGCAAAAAGGAGAGCGGTCATCCTCAAGGTCTGCAGGGCACTGACCTACAGCCTCATGAAGAATCTTCAGGCTCCGGTGAAACCCACAGATGACTCATATGTGCAGCTGTGTACACTGGGTTTGGGAGCATCGTAACCCGAGCGAGAGTGTGCTGATGGCGACGTATCGGTACCACACGTGCCAGCGATCTTAAGGTCAGGAAATGGCGAGCTACGTCGCCGAGCTAAGACGACTTGCAGGACAACGTGAGTTTCAAGGTTAACAGGAGGAGATGCTCAAATACTTTTCTGTGCTGTGCATAGGGCACGAGACCATCCTACGAAAACTTTTGACTGTAGAGAAAACGACTCTCAGTAACGCCACTGTGAAAGAACCGAGGTTTGTGTCCACCGGTGATAACACCAATCAATTCTCTCAGCACACAAGTGCGAGCAATGTTCATAAATTTACTGGAAATGAGTTTGCAAGCATAAATGTACAGTGCAGAAACCATAAGTCTGCAACTGCTAGCAGGCCTCAGGTGACCCGGATGACTCAGAGTGGAACAAAGGATGAATGCAAGGCACTTCACACCTTGTTGGTGTTGTGGAGGCTTCCATTTAGCCTATTCATGCCGGTTCAAAGGGTCTGATTGCAAGAAGTGTGGAACAATGAGGCACCTCCAACGAGCTTGCAGTCAAGCTGCAAGCTCTGCAAAACCTTCTAACTTCCACGTGGCAGAGGAAGATCGGTCCATGGTGGATCAAAGCAATTTCGAGCCTCAGAGAGGGGACGCAGATGCTGAAGTATACGGCGTGCACACATTTTCTGCGAAATGTCCCCCTATAATGCTAAATGTAAAATTGAATGGCTTACCCGTAGTCATGGAAGTGGACACCGCTGCTAGCCAATCCATCATGAGTAAAAAGATGTTTGAGAGACTATGGTTGCAACAAGGCACTCAGAGCAGCCCTGAGCCCCATCCACACGAAACTGAGAACATACACCAAAGAGCTCACCACTGTCCTGGGCAGCGCCATGTTCAACGTCACCTACCAGGGCACGGTGCAGGAAGTGCAACTCAGGATTGTCCCGGATGATGTCCCCACACTTCTTGGAAGGAGCTGGCTGCGGCAAAATCCGCTCGAACTGGGATGAATTCCGAGCGCTATCACCTGTCGATGAGGCCTAATGCACCCAGGTTCTTAACAAATTTCCTTCCATTTTTGAGCCAGCCGTTTGGAATTTTTGCTGTGGAGAAGGTGCAGAACCACTTGGTGCCAGAGGCACGATCCATTCACCTCAATGCGCGAGCGGTAACTCACATGATGAGGGAGAGAGTGGAAATCGAGCTGGACAGGCTGCAACGCGAGGGCATCATTTCCCCAGTGGAATTCAGCGAGTGAGCCAGAGCGACTGTTCCAGTACTCAAAAGAGCTGGCACGGTCAGGATTTGTGGTGTTTATAAAGTAACTATTAATCTTTTCTTGCTACAGGACCAATACCAGCTAGCTAAGGCAGACGACCTATTTCCGACGCTGGCAGGAGGCAAGACGTTCACCAAGTTTGACCTGACTTCGGCCGATATGACGAAGGAGCTGGAGGAGTCTTCGAAGGGCCTCATTGCATCAACACACATTAGCGATTGTTCATCGACAAAAGAGGAATGTGTGGAATTTGGTCGGCTGCAGCGATCTCCACGAGAAACACGGAGAGCCTAAACACGCATGGTGGTTTTTCAGGACGACATATTGGTGACGGGTCGGGACACCGTCGAGCAAGTACAAAACCTGGAGTAGGTCCTCCAGCGACTGGATCGCGTAAGGCTGCGGCTGAAGAGGTCGAAGTGCGATTTCATGTCAACAGAAGTGGAGTTTTTGGGAAGAAAGATCGCGCCGGACAGCATTCCGCCTGCAGACGCCAAGGCAGAGACTATGAGGAACGTGCCCTGGCCACAGAACGTCACGGAGCTGCTGTCGTTTCTGCGACTCCTCAACTGTTTTGATACTTTCCTACCGGGGTTAAGCACCCTTTTGGAGCCCCTCGCTGTGTTATTGCGTAAATGTGAGAACTGGGCATGGGGAAAAAGCCAAGTAATTGCTTTTCAGAAAGCCAGACACATGTTATGCTCCAACAAGCTGCTTGTATTGTATAATCCGTGCAAAAGACTTGTGATAACATGTGACGTGTCGTCGTATGGAGTGGGGTGTGCATTACCACACGCTAACGTTGCAGGGAAGTTGCAAACAGTCGCCTATGCTTCCAGGAGCTTGTCTAAGGCCGAGAGGACCAACAGCATTATTGAGAAAGTGGCATTAGCGTGTGTGTTGGGGGTAAAGAAAATGCATAAGTAGCTTTTTGGCCTCAAATTTGAGGTGGAAACCGATCACAAGCCCCTCACATCCCTGTTCGCTGGAAACAAGGGGTAAATACTAATGCGTCAGCCCGCATACAAAGGTGGGCACTCGCGCTATCAGCTTATAACTATACAATCCGCCACACGCCAGGCAAGGAGAACTGTGCGGATGCTCTCAGTGGGCTACCATTGCCCACCACGGGGGGTTGAAATGGCGCAGCCTGCAATCTTGTTGATGGTTGCACAGCCCGCAGATTTGTTGATGGTCATGGAAACGTTTGAAAATTATAAATCGCTCGTCATGGCGCGCGAGATTAGGACTTGGACCATCCAAGATCCTCTGCTGTCCCGAGTAAAAAAAAACTGTGTACTGCATGGGAGCTGGGCCAGCATCCCCGGTGATCTGCAAGACCCAAACAAGCCGTTCCAGCGGCGAATGGGAGAACTGTCCATTCAGGCAGACTGCCTGTTGTGTGGTAACCGCGTAGTGCTATCAATAAAGGGCAGGGAGACGTTCATCTCGGATCTCCACAGCACACAGCCGGTTATAGTACTGACGAAAGCGATAGCCAGATCCCACGTGTAGTGGCGTGGCATCGACGCCGACGAACAGTCCTGTATAGGGCAACACAGCTATGTACTCAGTTTAGCAACGCACCAAGAGAGGAACGACGAAGTTTGTGGTCCTGGCCCTCCAGACCATGGTCGAGGATCCATGTTGACTATGCAGGCCCGTTTCTCGGTGAAATGTTGCTGGTGGTGATGGATGTTTTTCAAAAGTTATTAAACTTAAAATAACGTCGTGAAGCACCGCCACCGCCAGCATTGAAAGCCTGAGGGCCATGTTTGCCACCCACAGCCTGCCTGACATACTGGTCAATGACAATGGGCCATGTTTCACCAGTGACAAATATAAATAATTCATGAACAGTAATGGAATCAAACATGTCACCTCGGCCCCGTTTAAACCAGCCTCCAATGGGCAGGCAGAGTTGGCGGTACAAACCATCAAACAAAGCCTTAAACGAGTCACAGAAGGCTCACTCCATAACTACCTGTCCTGAATACTGCGCAGCTACTGAAGGAGATCCCACACGCTCACTGCGGTGCCCTCGGCTGATCTACTCATGAAAAGAACACTTAAAACGAGACTCTCTCAGGTTCACCCCAACCTGAATGATCAGATCGAGAGCAGGCGGCAGCAACAAAATGTAAACAATGGCCGCGCCAATGTTTCACGGAAAATTGATCTGAATGACGCTGTGTATGTGCTAAACTGTGGACATGGTCCCAGATGCATCGTGGACACGATGACAGCTAAATAAGGAAACAGGGTGTTTGTAGGCAAACGAGACAATGGGCACATTTGCAGAAAGCAACTGGACCAAACGAGGCTGCAGTACAAAGGCTTCCCTGAACAACCTACAACAGACACCACGTTTTTCGAGTCCAAACCCCACTCAAAGGATCAACGATACCAGGCCGGAACAGGAAATCGAAGCCATTATTCCCAACAGCCCAGCAAGGCCAGGCTCACCTAGCAGCCCTGCAGGGCCAACAACTCGCCAGCCCAGCGAGGGCACAGCCAAGACACCAAACAGACATTTGTACCGTGGCGGCCCACCAGGGAAAGAAAGGCTCCCGACCGCCTCAACTTGGAAATAGTTTTCACTTTGACTTTGGGAGCGGGGTGTGATGTTGTGTATCTGTAAAGCATGCACATCCATATAACGCCACCAGCGAGCTCATCGCCTGAAGTCCCAAGGGATCCCAGCATCCCTTGCGAACACTGTATATAAGCCGGCCCCGAAGGCTGTTCCTCACTCTGGAGTGTCTCATTAAAGACAGAGGTCACTGTTACTTTAACCTCCGTGTGTGCAGCCTCAACTTTGTTCAGAGCACAATACCAACTTTGGTTGGTACGTCTACCCCTCCATCGGTTCGTTGTCCCCTTTAAACTGGTTTCCTCCAACCTGGGGTCTGCAATTATAAACCTGCGAAGCCAGTCATATTTTGATAATTACAATTGTGATCTCTGAACTACACTCATGTCTTTTTCACCATTACAGACCTTTCTCACAAGTTCAGACAGCCCAGACGACCGACATGTTTTGCGACAGATTACATCAGATTTATGAGTGGTATTTAAAATATAAACTTACTCGTCATGGTATGCAAACGTCTGTCTGTCCTTCGCCCGGGTGCGTCCTGCCAGACCACGCTATTTGATGTGGAGTAATGCAAAGACACTGAACACAGTTGTGGAGAATAGATTTGTTTTATTGCTTCATCAAGGGAGACAAGGTCGACACCAGTCACTTAACTGGATGTCTTCCCAACCGTTCTCTCCGAACACTTTAGGAGCTGCTTCTTTTATATGAATTCTTTGCAAATCATCATTTACATTATCATTGGTCATTCATTCTACTGCGTGAAGATTTTTTTCGCTTTTTACAGATTGCTTAATTTCAACTTTGCTAATTGCTTCACATTCTCTTTGGGTATGAACTTATGTATTCTGCATCCTACCTCCTGCCACTAACACGAATTTATTTCTTAGTTCTGAATAACTACAGGAAGCAACTTCGAAGGCTACGACATTATTTCTGAATAACAGGAATTGCAACATGGTCCTACAGTTGCACCTGCTAATTCTGCCACATCAGCAAATTGTGTTTGAGCCTTCCTAATCTGAAACGTGTTTAACTCTTTAATTCCCACTTCAATAGCCAGCACACAGTGTAAAATTGAATTATGTAATCCTTAAAGCTGATTCTATAACCAAATATTACATGTAATTATTAATTTGGGTATGATAACTAATGCACAGCGTAAAACTGATAAATTTAATTGTTATAAATTGGGTATGGTAACGAACACACAGGGTGAAACCTTTACATTTCATTGTTAATTAGGGGATGGTAACCAATACAAGGGTAAACGTGTTGTATTTAATTGTTAAATGTGTATATGAATGTATGTGTACAGAACGTAAAAGTTATATTTAATTTTTCAAGTTTGGTATGATAACCAATGCACAACTGTAACATTTATTTGATAAATTGGGAATGATAAGCAATACACATTTTAAAACTGATAGACATCATTGTTAAATTGGGGATGAATACGAACATGCATGTTATACTGTTACATTTAATTGTTAGTTGGGTATGATAGTTAATATTGACTTTAAGAAGAAAAGTGTTTATTAATGATAAAATTTATTCTGTTTTATATGAATAAATATTATATATATAAATTAGATAATACGAAGAGACAAAAGGGATACCTTTCCCAAGTGGGCTAGACTACCCGTTTTTTTGCATCGATACAAGCCACCTAACATCCATTTTAACGCTGAAATGAGGTACAGCGCCCAGGTATCACACATTTAGGCACATAATGAAAACTAACGTCTACTTATCTCTCACTTATCGCCGAGCGTTATTTTCGCATTGTAATTAACGCCAAGAAATAATATCATCCGCCCAATTTTTGGCGCAAGTTTCAGAATGGGAAAAAACCAATACCCTTTATATCGCCGAGCATTACATTTGCCATCTAATTAATGCTGAGAATAACTAAGACCGCCCGCCTACTTTTTTTGTCGCTAAGGTCAGAATGGCTGAAATCAACGGCCATTATTTCGCCCAGCATTATTTTTGAAATCTCGGCCACATATCGTCGAAAATATCACTCACTGGAAAAGCCGCTGAGAAAAAGTTGCTCTCACTTGAACGAAACTGAGCGGTATGGACGCCATTTTATAAATTCGTGGTCAGTTCATGTAATTGGCTGCTTCAACTTCTAGGGAGCTTTAAAGTACTCTGGAGGTATTTTAAGAAGTTTGACCATCTGAACAAACATCTTATCATAATGTGGACGAAATGAAGTTATTTTAAATGTCTTAGTAGATAAATTTATTGCTTGTGAACAATGGTGTAAAACTGAGAGTTTTGGAATGCGACCTGTAATTTCGCAAACTGCCTTGATGACCACACAGATGCTGCAGTCTAGAGATGGCAGAACGTACATTGAGCAGCATCATGAGCCCAATCAATGACGTGCCAGACTGCTGAGGAAGATAAGACCTTATACCACAGTCACTTACAGGAAGAAGCGGTCTCATCTGAAATTCTCTGATAACACGTGCCTTAAGAGACTGCACTTCCGCAAAGAGGTTATCAGCGAGATATGCCAGCTCATCAGGTGAGATGTGCAGCCTGCCAGCATCATCAGAACAGCATTGTCCGTCAAGGTCAAGGTAACTGCGGCACTTGCCTCCGATGCATCGGGTTGCTTTCAGGCCTCAGCTGGTCACATTTACGCAAAATCTCAGCATGCCACACTTTGCTGCTTTCGACAGGTCGCTGAAGCCATTTACACATGCACGATGGACTTTACCAGCTTCCCTATTAGCAGGGAGGCACAGACTGAGAGGGCTCTAGGATTCTCCAGAATTGCAAACTTCCCCAAGGTGCAGTGAGTAACAGAGTGTACGCACAGGATCCAGCGGCCAGTTTTTCAGGATGCACAGCTTTTTTCGCACCGAAAGGTTTCCACTCCCTGAATGTGCAACACGTTGTAGACAACAACCAAATTATAATGGCAGTAATTGCAACATTTCTGGGCATATCCATGATGCTCATATCCTGCGTGAGAGTGCTGTATCTAACATGTTTACCTGTCAGCCACAAGGTCAATGCTGGAAGCTTGGTGAAAAAAGAATATGGCCTTGCCACCTGGCTGATGAAGCCCTGCTTAACACCCAGACAGAAGCCGAGACGCGATAAAATAAGGGCAATACATAATATCATTAGGAATGCCATTGGAGTGCGTAAGCAACGCTTTAGATGTCTGGACCAGTCAGGAGGCTCACTACAAATGCCACCCTAAACAGGTAGCTTGATTCGTAATGGTATGCTGCATGCAGCACAATCTGGCTATCAGGTGGGGACAAGAATTTCCAGAACGGACTGCTGGTCCAGATCAGGAGAGAGAGCAAGAGGAATATGAGGAGGTGGATGCTGAGATTAGGGCATACAACCAGGGTGAAGATGAAACCATGCAACCTGCACCTATGGACAACTGGTAAGGGCCCGTCGTGGCCACATAGATTAAAACACGTCGGTCGTTTTTACGAAGCTGAACATTGCTGTCTCTGCAGCTCATACATGAATGCTGTGCATTACCTCGGTGACAGTTAAAGTTTGAGTTGATTCAATTTAAGTTTAATTATCCCCTTTCATGTTAGGGAATCGCCAATTGTGTAATGGTGCAGCTATCTGAGAAAATGCACAACAATTTTACAGGAACAAAAGACCATAAGAAATAGGAGCTGGAATAACCAATACAGCCCCTCGAGCCTGCTACGCCATTTAATACGATCATGGGTTTTCTGATCATGGACTGAGGTCCACTTCACTGTCCGCTCCACATACCCGTTTATTCTCTTATCGTTTCAGTAACTCTCTAGTTCTTTATTAAATGTATTCAATGTTCCAGCTTCGACCGCTCACTAAGGCAGAATATTCCACAGAATTATAAGCCTTTGAGAGAATAAATTTCTCCTCGACTCTGTTTTATATGGGCGGCCCCTAATTCTAAGAATATGCACTCTAGTTTTAGTCTCACCTGTCAGTGGAAACATCCTGCCTGCATCAACCTTATCGCGCTGCCTCATAACCTTATACGTTTCGATGAGAGGACCTCAAATTCATCTGAATTCCAATGAGTAGAGGCCCAACCTACTGAACCTTTCCTCTTAACTCAACCCCCTCATCTCCAAAGTCATCCCAGTGAACGTTCTCTGAACTGCCTCCAAAGCAACTACATCATTTCGCCAATATAGGAGACCAAAACTGCGCGCAGTATTCCAGGTGTGGTCTCAAAATATCCTGTATTTCGGTGGTAGAACGTTTATACTCCATCTCCTTTGCAATAGAGTCCAAGATTCCATTGGCCTTGCTAAACAATCACTGTGCCTGCACACTAATATTTTGAGTTTCAAGTACCCACAGGTCCTGCTGTACTGGAGCACTTAGCAATATTTCCTCATTTAATGAATAACTTGCTCTTTGATTTTTTTCTACCGAAGTGCATGACTTCACATGTTACAACATTATATTCCATCTGCCAAATTTTTCGGAATCACGTAGCCTGTCTATGTCCTTTTGCAGATTTATGTGCCCTCCTTACAGATTGCTTCTCCTCCCATTTTTGCATCATCAGCGAACTTGGCTACGTTACACTCAGTCCCTTCATCCACGTCATTACTCTAGATTGTAAATAGTTGGGGTCCCAGCAATGATCCCTGCGGCACCTTACTAGTTACTGATTGAGAACCCGAAAATAATCCATTTATCCCGACTCTCTGTTTTCTGTTAGTTAGCCAATACTCAATCCATGCTAATATATTACCCCCAAACCCTGAACTTGCAGTAAACTTTTATGTGCACCCTTGTCACATGCCTACTGGAAATCCAAATATACTGCATCTACCGGTTCCCCTTATCCACACTGTTTGTTACATCCTGAAGGAATCCCAGCACATTTGTTGAACATGACTTCCACTTCATCAATCCACGCAGATTATGCCTGACCGAATTTTGCTTTACCAAATGTCCTGCAATTGCTTCTTTAATAATCGATTCCCACATTTTCCCAATCCCAGATGTTAGGCTAACTGGTTGTCTGCCTCATTTTTTAAATATAGGCGTTGGTTTTCCGTTTTCCAATCTGCCGGGACCTCCCCAGAATCCAGGAAATGTTGGTAAATTACAGCCAATGCATCCAGAATCACTGCCGCTATTTTACTTAAGAACCTAGGATGCAAGCGGTGAAGTCCATGGGATTTATCTGTCTTTAGTCCCACTATCTTACTGAATACTACCTCCTTATTGATTGTGATTATGTTAAGTTCTGCCACGCCACGCCCCCCGCCCCCTATAGCGCCTTGACTATTCACTGTTGGGATATTGTTTGTGTGCTCTACCGTAAACACTGATACAAAATATTTATTCCGAAATTCTGCCATCTCCATGTTCCCCATTACTAATTCCTCGGTCTCGTCCTCTAAGGGACCAACACTTACTCCATCCACTTGTTTCCTTTTTGTATACCTATCGAAACTCTTGCTATCTTTTTTGATATTTCGTGCTCGTTTACTATCATTGTCTATCTTCCCTTTCTTAATCATTGCTTAATCATCCTTTTCTGGATTTAAACACTTCCCAATCTTCTGTTCTCCTTCAAGTTTTCACCACTTTGGTTTTAATTGCGTGTTATATTTTGGTTTTTACACACTTTCCTCCAAACTGGAAAATCTATTTATTGGGAGTTGTGAAATATCTCCCTAAATCTATACCTCTGTTCATCAACCATGCTGCACTTTAACCTATTTTCCCAGTCCACTTAAGCCAACACTGCCCTCACATCTTCATCGTCTCCTTTAGTTAATCTTAGTATGCTGATTCACGATCCAACTTTCTCACCCTCCATCTGAATTTGAAGTTCATTCATGCAATGTCACTCATCCCAATTGGATCCTTTACTAGGAGATAGTTTATTAATACTTTCTCATTACACATGACCTGGTTGGTTGCATTACATTCTGCTCAAGGAACCTGTACCTTATGCGGCCCATGAACTCTTCCTCGAGGCTACCCTGACCAATTTGATTTGTTCAATCAATATGGAGGTTAAAGTCACCCATGATTATTGCTGTTCCATTTTCGCAAGCCCCCACTATTCCTGGTTTATGCTCCGAACAACAGAATTACTACTGTTCGAGGAGCTTTATTCTACGCCCCCTTACGATTCCTTATGAGCCAATATCATGCATCACTATTGCAGTGATTACATCCTTTATCAATAGAGCTACCCCACTTCCTGTTCCTTTTTGTCTGTCCTTCCGATTTTTCAAATACCCCATAATATTTCATTCCCAGTCTTTTCACCTTGCAGCCACGTCTCTGAAATAGCTATCAGAACCTACCCATTTGTCTCAATTTGTGCCGTCAACTCAATATTTTTTGCATATGCAAAGTGCCTTTCAATTTGTTTTTTTACACTTTTTTCCTCTCTCCTTCTATCTCACTGTCTTTATTTTTGCTTTCGAATTCTAGCTCATCTCCCCTCCCAACTGAATCATTTTCAGGTACCCGTCCTCCTGTCAAGCTAGTTTAAACCCTCCTCAACGGCACTAGCTAAGCGCGCCCCCACCCCCCAACCTCCCCAACCCTCGCGCAAGCAAATTGGTCCTGGCTCTGTTGCGGTAAAACCCTTGAGAACCGATCCCAAAGCCTTAGGAAACTTAATCGCTCTGGCCTGCACCACCTGTTCAGCCACAAGTTCAACTGCTCTTTCCTCCTGTTTCTTTATTCACTAGCTCGTGGCACTGGGACTAATCCGGAGATTATTACCTGAGAGATGCTGCTTTTCAATCTATGCCCTAGCTCCCTAAACTCAGCCTGAAGGACCTCATCCCTCTTCCCACCTATATCGTTGGTACCGATGTGGACCAGGACCTCTGTCTCACCCTTCTCTCCTCAAAACATTTAATGGGAACATTTTTAAGAAACCATAATTATAACTGTAAAAAAACACACAGCCGCTTCCCCACCCCACCCAACAACAAATTAATAGCATTTATAACATGCATTAAATGTTATTAAATTCTAACGCTTCGTAAGCATACAAAACAAATACAAAAAAAATAGATGTTCCCCCCCCCCCCGCCGCCTCCATCAAACCTCCCAACAAAATAGCAGCAATAAACTACAATACTCTGACTAAGACCACACCTGCGACCATACACATCCCATTCCTACGCCCCCCCCCCCCCACCTCATCGCTTCACCGACCCACCATTAGCTCTTTCACTTTCCCTGTTGACTCCAAGCCTCCTGGCCGAGGAGCTCCTCAGGCGCTGTTTCATTGCGGGGGCGGACGGCAGCACCGCTGTTTGGATGGATATGGGAGAGGTGGGAACGTGCACCGAGCCAGTCGCAAGATCTTTTTGATGGCTGTCATGTGACATTGGCAATCGTATTGCGGCACCTTGGGGTCCAGTGTCGCGCCTCGAGACCACTGGGAGGCCTCTGCCACCAGTCTTCGTGGCTATCACCTTCAGGGACTCCACTATCCATGGCACGTAATAGCACATGCTGGCAGTCATGCTGTCCATTTGTAGGGATATGGCCCCATTGTCTGTAAGATCTGCTGATCTATGTCAAAGCTCTTGCTGAACAAGTGTTCCATGTCGCCGCTCAGATCGGCAGCGCGTGGAGCAGACGTGATGCATCGAACCAATCTCCGCATTGTCGGTGCCATCCTGGAGACACCACAGCTGCCCTGCGACAAGGTGACTGAGCCCAGTACTTCGGTGGATGGGGGAATGGCCGCTGGAGCACTTGATATCGTGGAGCTTGGCGATGCGGGCTCCTCGAAGTCTACATTTTCATCCTTGGAGATGGCACCTAGCAGCTGCACTTGCGAGAATCGGGGCTCCTCAGCACCAGATGAATGATCCTCCGCCGATTACGGCCCTGCAACCGCAGCTTTTGTGCTCGGTGGTGATGCATGTGAGCGCGCTACTGGCCGATCTACAAAACATAAATAAGGTTAATAGAGGAGAAAGGAGTGCAAGGGTCACAAGGTGATTCCAGCGGTAAAGGCAGCAGATGCACGAACAAACCACCACTATTATCAAAATCTTCACAGGGATCACAGTTCATAGCCATGACCAAATTCTGTAAAAGATTCTGTAGGTATGTAAAAAGCGAAAGAATAGTGAAAGTAAATGTGGTTCCATTCAGGCTGAGAAAGGAATAATTGCAATGTGGAATAACGAAATGGTACAGAAATTAAACAGGATGTGTATGTCTGCCTTCACGAAAGACGCAAGAAAAACCTCCCAGTAAAAGTGGAGAACCAAGGGTCGAGCAAGAATGAGCAACTAAATTAAATAATAATTAGTAAAAAAATAGAACTGGAACTATTAACGGGTCTGAAAGCCGAGACATTCTCTGAACCTGATGGTCGACATGAAATGGTTTTGATCGAGGTGGCTATGGAGATACTGCTTGCATTGGTTTCCATCTTGCAAACTTCAATATATTGTAAACGGGTTCCTGCAGATTACAAGGTAGCAAATGTAATCTTGCTGTTTAGGAAATGAGGGAGAGAGAAAACGGGGAATTACAGGCCAGTTAATGTGACATAAGTCATCGTGAAAATGGTTGATTCTATAATTAAGAAATGGTAAAAGGGCACTGAGAATATAATAATAGGATTGGGCAGAATCAACACGGATTTATGAAAGGAAAATCAGATATGTCAAATCTGTTAGAGTATTTTGAGGTTGTAACTATCAGAATTGATCAGAGTGGAACCAGTGGATTTGGATTTTCAGAACTATTTCGATAAGGTGCCACAAGATGTTATGAAACAAAATAATGGTTCATGGGATAGTAGGTAATATATTGGACATCCATGTGTGCAGGAGGTATCTCCAGCTTCAATTGCTCGAGCTCCATGTTTCGGAGCTGCAGCAGCGGGTGCAGGTAATAACGTGCATCCGCAACGCAGAGAACTACGTGGATAGCACGTTTCAGGAGGTCGGTATCCCGCAGCTTATAGGTGTGCAGGTGGAGGGGACGTGGGTGACCACCAGACATAATAAGTGTTCCAGGCATGTAGTGCATGAGGCCTCCCGTGAGTCCCTCTCGTTTTCAAGCCAATATTCAATTCTGTTATCCGTAAGGAGGATGGGGCCTCTGGGGATTGCAGCCAGAGCCAATTCCAAGGAACCCCGGCTGGCCCAGCAGCACAGCGAGGAGGGCAGAAGAACAAAAGATCCCGAGTGATAGGGGATTCTATAGTTAGAGGAACAGACAGGCGATTCTGCGGACGTAGACATGACTCCCGAATGTTTATCTTCCTCCCTAGTTCCAGGGTCAAGGATGTCACAGAGCGGATGCAGGTCACCCTTGGGGGAAAGGAGTCGGGGGTGCGGAGGTAAGCAGCTCGAGGTCATGGTCCATATAGTGTGAGTGATGAGGTCTTACAGGGAGAATTTATGGAGCTTGGAAAAAAATTAAAGGGTAGGATATCAAAAGTAGTAATCTCTGGGTTAATACCGGTGCACCTGCCAAAGAGTAAGAATAGAAGGAGAGAGACGATGAGCACGTGGATGGAAAATTGGTGTAGAAGGGAGGACTTTAAATTCTTGAGGCATTCGGACCGCTTGTTGGGGAGATGGGACCTGTACAGATCAGACATGTTGCCCCTCAACAGCGCCGGTACCAATATCCTCGCGGGGAGTTTTGTTAGTGCAGTTGGGGAGAGTTTGAACGAGCTTGATGGGATGGGAACCTGAGAACGAATACAAAAGAGATGTAAGTGAAGCAGAAGTTGGATAGCATGAATCTCGAAAGCGAATCTTTAAGACAGAGGAAACATGGCTTAGTACGTAGCAAGCAAGGATGTCTTCAAGTGCTGAATGTTACATATTTACTGCAAGGAGTATAGCGAATAAGGCGGATGAGCTAAGAGCACATGTCGACTCTTGGGAGTGTGACCTTATAGCCATTACATAAACTTGGCTGAAAGAGGGGCAGGTTTGGCAGATCAATATCTCTGGCTGACAGATTGTTAGGCAAGAGAGAGAGGGGGGCAAAATGGGGGTCGGTGTTGCTGTACTGATTAGATAAGCACTTACAGCGGTGAGAAGGGATAATATGTTTGACGGATCATCAACTGAGGCCAGATGGGTCGATTTGGAAAAAAGAAATCGGCGATCACACAGCTGGGAGTGTATTGTAGACATCCAGAGAGTGGGAGGGATATAGAAGGAGCAACTATGTAGACAAATTGCTGTGAAGTCTAAAAATCATAGAGTAGTAATAGTAGGGCACTTTAATTATGCGAATATTGTTTGTGACAAATTTAGTGTGAAAGCTATAGAGGCTGCCAATTTCTTGAAATGCTTTCAAGAGAACTATTTTAGTCAGTATTTAGCAAGCCCAACACGAAAGCGGACGGTCTTGGATTTAATTTTGGGGAAACAAACTGGGCAGTTTGACGTGTTATTCGTGGGGGTGTATTTGGGTGACTGTGACCAAAATTCAGTGAGATTCAAGTTAGTTATGGATAAGGACAAGAATAGGCCTGCAATAACATTTCTGAATTGCGGAAAAGTTAATTTTGCTAAGTTAAGGAATGATTTTGCCAGAGTGGACTGGAAATAGCTAATTGTGGGTAAATCGGCTTCGAAACAATGTGAGGCATTCTACAAGGAAATCTGGAAGGTAGAAGCCAAACGTGTGCCCTTAAATAAAATGGTTGGGAAAATAATTCTAGAGCGTCCTTGATGTCTCTGGAATTATAGGTGAGGATTAAGAAAAAAAAGGATGCTTATGTCACATATCAACGGCTTAATACTTTATAATTTGTAGAGAAATATAGAAAGTTAAGAGGCGAAATTAAAAACGATATTAGGAAAGCTAAGAGTGAGTATGAGACATTCTTGGCCATTAAAATTAAGGAAAACCCTAAGATGTTCGATAACAATAAAGAGTAAGAGGCTAACTAAGGAAAGCGTAGATCCCATTAGAAATCATGAGGGTAATTTTATCTGGAGACGGAAGCTGTTTGCAGTTATTAAAGAAAACTTTGCATCTATTTTCATAAAGTAAAGAGGTAATGCAGATACTGCTATCGAGGAGGATTGTGATCTTCTGGATGAAATAAATATGGTGAGAGAGGAAGTGTTAAGGAGTTTAGTAGCTTTGAAAGTAGATAATTCCCAAGGCCCGGATGAAATGCATCACAGGCTGTTGAGCCAAGTAAAAGATGCAACAGCAGAGGACTTGACCTTCATTTTCTAGTCCTATTTGGATATGGGCATGGTGCCGGAGGATCGGAGGACTGCTAACGTAGTACCCTAGTTTAAAAAGGAACAAAGAGATATGAAGAGCAATTACAGGCCTGTCAGCCTAAACTCAGTGGTGGAAAAAGTATTGGAAACAATCATAAAAAACAGGATAAGTCTGCATTTGGATAGGCAAGGATTAATAATGCACAGTCAACAAGGATTGTTATGGGAAGATCAGGTTTGACTTATCTAATTTAATTTTTTGAGCAAATAACTAGAGGTTCGATGAGGGTAGTGCTTTCGATGTAGTGTGTATGGAATTTAGCTAAGCTTTTGATAAGGACCCACATGGTAAACTGGCGATGAAGGTTATAGCTCACGGGATCAAGGGTAAAGTGACAAGTTGAATCCAGAATTGGCTTGGAGGTAGGAAGCAAAGGATAATTCTTGATGGATGTTTTTGTGAGTGGGAGGATGTTTCCAGTGGGGTCGTACAGGGCTCAGTACTGTGTGCCTTGCTTTTTGTGGTATATACCAACTATTTATATTTGATTAAACGGAGTATGAATGGGACGTTTGCAGACGATTCTAAAATTGGCTGTGTTGTTGACAATGAAGAAGAAATCATGGGCTGCATTAGGATATGAATCTACTAGCCAGTTGCGCAGAGCAGTGGCAGATGGAATTTATTCCAGAGAACTGTGAGGTGATGCAATTTGGGAGGGCATTTTAGTCCCACCTTTTTTCATTAAGGGCACATGATTGGCCTGAGCCTTCCGGATCTCCACCTTCAATGCCTCCCACTTTTCCGACATTGATTTACCCAGAAATGTCCGTTTCCAGTCCTCTGTGGCCAAATCACCCCGTAACTTAGCAAAAATATATTTTCCCCAATTTGGAACATTTATTGCAGGCCGATCCTTGATCTTATCCATAACAAACATAAATCTGTCTGAATTATGGTCACTGGCACCCATGCGCTCTCCCACTAATACACCTTCAACGTGCCCAGATTCATTTCCCAAAACAAAATCCAAAACCGCCCCCTCTCGTGTTGTGCTTTTTACATACAAGCTAAAAAAAAGTTCTCTTGAATGCTTTTTAAGAATTCCACACCCTCGATACATTTCACAATATATTTGTCCAAATCAATATATGGATAATAAAATATCCAACTATTATTACCCTATGTTAGTTGCACTTCACAGCAATTTGCCGACATTACTTGCTCCTCTATTCCACTCCCACTGTTTGGGGGCCTATAATACACGCCCAACAGTGTGATCACCCTTTTGAATGCTTCAAATCGACTCATATGGCCTCATTTGATGGTCCCTCTAAAATATCATCGCTCCTCACAGCTGCAATAGTTTCTTTAATCAGTACCGCGTTGCCCCCTCCCCCTCTTTTTATTAACTTTTCATTTCAGATATATTTAATTGAATTTGCTGCCATGGTGGGATTTGAACTCCAGGCTCTGGAACATTATTCTGGGGCTGTGGGTTACGATTCCAGTAACATAACCACTATGGTGGACCGGGGAAATGTGCTGCATAAATGTTGTGCAAAAAGGGATTTAGATGATGTCCTTACTACTCGGGGTATCAAGGGGTATGTCGAGAAAGCAGGAAAGGGGTACTGAAGTTTCATGTTCAGCCATGAAATCATTGAATGGCGCTGCAGGCTAGAAGGGCTGAATTGCCTGCTCCTGCTCCTATTTTCTCTGTTTCTATGTTTCTAAAATGTGTTGGATTGAAATGGGTTAAGTGAAGCTGCTTGTTCAGTGACTGTAATCAATGTCAGTCTGCACGATTTAACTGAAGCTGTTTGTTCAGTGACTGCAATTAATGGTATTCTTCATGGATCCTAATGTATCTGTGATTGGTTTCCCTCTTCTATTAAAAAGGAATTCCTTTCAAAGTATTACCGCAGAGTATCAGTTAGAGTTTCACCGACGGCACTAACTGGAATCAGAACACTGCTCCACAGAGAGGCAGCCAGAATCTGCATTCTGGTAAATTGGAATATTACAACAATGGATTGGAATCTGACAACAGTGACTTGGAATGTTACAGCAATGGACAGGCGTTTCATCTGGGAGTTTGACATGCTTTATGAACATTATAATAGAATTCCATTGCACACACGGATTATATTGGCACTTCGTCTTTTAAATACATTTACTATCCACTGCTTGCTGTTGTTGGTGCTCCGGGTAAGTCACTCTCTATCCAGTTATTAACTCGGCAAACCATGGCTAACTGTATATCTGTTCTTGTAATTTACTCTGTCATCTCGGTTGAATTTGCTGTCCGTGGTACGATTCTAAATCCAGCAATCAGATCTGTAAATCACGTTTCACTGTATTTTTGTGCTTGCCAGTTAAGTCGCTGGTCCTTATCACAAACACAGTTTTCTATCTGTCGATGTATTCCCGCTCAGTGAGCAATATCTGATGCTGAATATGACAGCTCGCAAAGTGTGTCTTTTCTTTGGCCTGGAGCTGAGTTCCGATCCCACATCCTCTGAATTAGCAATACTGCCAACTACTTCCTCCATAATTTTGTCTGCTCTCTGCACCATATCAGGCTTTGTGCTGCATAAACACTCATCCATTTCTTTCTTTCATCTAGACTCATCTATTCGAGAAGTCATACAAAACTCTGCTGTCCACATCATATCTCGTACCAAGTACCTTTCCACAATCACTGCCATGATCACTGATCAACATTTGCTCCTGATCCTACAATCTCTCGGTTTTAATATTTCCATATTTAAGATTGAGCTTCAGTCTTAGGAGATTTTGAGGGGATTTCAGGAGAAATGTTTTTTCGTGCAGTGTGGGATAGGGGTCTGGAACTCACTGCCTAAAGGTTGGTAGAGGCAGAGAATCTCACCACATTTAAAAAGTACTTGGATGTCCAATTTAAGTGATGTAACCTACAAGGCAATGGACCAAAAACTGGAAAGTGGGATTAGATTGAGTACCTCTTTGTCAGCTAGCCCGGACACGGTGGGCCGAATGGCATTCATCTGCACTGTAAATTTCAATGATTCTATCATCAAATCCCACCATGGCCTCACCCCTCCAGTCAGTCCAATTTCACACTGCTGTGGAAGTCCCTGGTAATCTCTATCCAGCGATTAATTCTGTAAATATTGCTTGTATGTGTTTCTCTCCATGTCCTTCGCTATCCTATTCACTCTTCCGTTGGCTATTCATTTTGAATGTGTAACGTTTTACCAAGATTCTAACTTTCTATATTCAATTCAGGCAAAAACAATGGTCGAGAAATTTTATTAATCGAATTTCATTCTTCTCTCTCTCGCCTGAACGTTTGTAACAGTGAAATGAATGTTGCCTTGGTTTACTCGACCTTAGACTAAGATCATCGACCTGAAACGTAACTGTGTTACTCTCTCCATGGGTGCTGCCTGACCTGCTGGTTATTTCCATCATTTGCTTTATCCTTTTCACGTTTCCAACATCCACAATATTTTGCTGCTGTTTTCACCTAATGTTCATTATGGTTACTGACACAGACATTCACCTAATTGAAGGTCTGTTACTATCGCACACTCTCACCTAATCTCCGGTATTGTTACTGACACGCACTGTCACCGAATGACACACACTGGCACCTATTGTTTGGTACGGTTAATGACACACATTGTCACCTAATGTCCAGTATGTTTATTGACACACAATTTCACCTATATTCGGTATGGTTAATGACACACAGTATTCTAATGCTAGGTATAGTTATTAACACCCACTGTCACCTATTGCTCGGTACGGTTAATGATATACAGTCACCTAATGTCCAGTATGGTTACTAACACACACAGTTAATTAATGTTCGGTATGTGTATTGACACTCAGTCTCCTAAAGTTCGGTATGGTGCTGACACATTCTCACCTAATGCCCTTTATAGTTGCTGAAACACAGTCACCGAATGCACGGTATGGTTACTGTCCCATACACAGTAACCTAATGTTCGGTATGGTTACTGTCCCATACACAGTAACCTAATGTTCGGTATGGTTACTGGCACACACACAGTCACCTAATGTTCGGTATGGTTACTGACACATCGCACCGAATGCTCGGTATGGTTACTGAAATATAGTCACTGGAACAAATCCTGGCAGATCATCATTAATGTTTGAAAAGTCTCGTCATCTTTCAGTTCCAGTCGGTGTCTCCATTGCAAACCAGTGCAGTTCTGCATTCGTCGCACTGCTTCTGATGGTCAGAATAGGATCACAAGGATAATTTACAGTCTCACAAAATGTTCATTCAGACAGATCTCTCTTGCCTCACTCCAAATCTTTGTCATGAATTTACAAGTGGATGCCATGTCTGCCTGGCACAGTTCTCTATCGCCTCCTGCTTATTTTCAGGCTTAAAATGAGAATATGAAAGTCTATTCAAATTTTCTCGTCTAATTTTCTGTGGACAAGTGAAATCCAGAAAGTGAGAAAGTGCATGGACAAATCTCTTCCATTTTTGTTAATATCCTTTACTAAATCGTTCGCTGACTCTTTGCCTGAGGGATAACTCGCCTGGTCTCGATACTAATACATGCATTTTGTCGGGCATTACCTGGTCAAAGATAACTATTTATTTTATTTCGGTGCTTATTTTTTGGAATTTTATTTGGAATATCTTCCTTTCAATAAGCGACAATTGCAGTATTTCAACAAAAATGCAAAAAACTAAATCTTTAACACATTCTCTCAGACCTTTTTATTGGTAACGTAGTCACTATCTTAGCATTGTCATATTATATCCGTACATTGTAAATACAATTGCCAGTTATCATTGCATGCCGAGGAAAATGGTTTTGCAGTTTGTTGTTGCATTCATTTCTCTTCTAAATATAATGGACATTCTAACCAAGAGGGAATCCAGCGCGATTTCCAACTCCCTAATCCAGGGGCACAGAAGCGAATTACACTGCTCCAAATGCTGACTGACGCCGGGACACGACGGTTTCCTGAGAGGTTCTGGTCCTTTTTGTCCTGGTACCTGGTACGGTGCTTTCGTCTGCAGGGATAAAGGTAGTTCTATCATTTGACCTCCCATTAATCAAACATCTATTTATTTCTATTTCATTTATTGATTCCACGATAAATTATTGATAATTCTTAAATTAATCACTGTATTAAGCCCCAGGGAAAAATAATTAGACCATTTCATCCAATGTTGTCGAAACATAGAAACATAGAAAATCAAAGCGCAGAATTAGGCCATTTCGTCCCATCGTGTGCACGCCAGACGAAAAAGAGCCACACGGCTCTCGGTCAGTAGCCCTGAAGTTTATATCTAAACATATGAACAATTAACCATGGTGGAAAGGTAAATAGCAGCCAGGCCAACCAATCTTCCGCATACAACTGCGACACACATTCCATAGAAATATTCTACACTCTAACCCAGCCCGAACCATCTGATCTCTTGGGAGGCGCAGAAAACAAATAAAAACCCAGGCGAACTGAGGAAAAGCAATCTGGGAAAATTCGTCTCCAAATCATGCAGGCGATCTCAACGAGTCCAGGAGATCACCATGGCCGTATTCGATTTGCCGCAGTACTTACCATCGTATCTGCGTCAGCCAACAACAGGTTATATATTATATTCCCACTTAAGAGCACTATGTCCTAATCCTGCAGTTTATGCCACTTTAAATTCCAACCACGCACATTTTAAATGTGGTGATGGTTTTTGCATCCACCACATTTTCCAGTCAGTTCAGTCCAGTAACGCAGAACCCTCTGCGTGAAGAAACCCCCCTTCAAATCCCCCCTGAACCTTCCAACAACCACCTTAAACTGCTCATAATTGACCCCTCCACAAATGGAAATTGGCCGTTGCTATCCACTTCATCCAGACCCATCAAAATGTTGCATTCCGCAGTGAGGTCTCCTCACAAACTCCTCTGTTCCAATGAGAACAGACACAGGCTATCCAATCTTTCCTCACAGCTACGACTCTCAATTCAAGGCATCATCTGCACCCTCTCTATTGCAATCCTATAAGACGGCACCCAGAATTGCAATCAGTATACCAGATCTGACCCAATCAGAGTATTATACAATGTAAGCTTAACATCCCTGCTCTTGTATTCGATGCCTCGCCCAATAAAACAAAAATTCTATATGCTTTCTCCACCAGATTTTCCACCTTGCCGGATATTTTCAGCGATCTGTGTGGAAACAGTCCAAGGTCCCTCTGCTCATCAACATTATTAAGTCCTCCCAAAATGCATTAGCTTAAACTTCTCCGAAAGTAATTCCATTTTACCACTTCACTGCCCACCAGACCAGTATATTGATATTCTCTTGCAGTCCATGACTTTCCTTTTAATTCGCAACCACACAGACAATGTTAGTATCATGTGCAAACGTATTAATCATGCTCCCTATATTCAAATGTGGATCAGTGATATCTACCACTAAAACAAGAGATCCAGTACTGAGCTCTATGGCACACCAGTGGAAACATCCTTCATGTCTCAAAAAGATCCATTAACAATTACATTTTGCTTCCTATCTCTAATCCAAAATTTGATTCAAGTTGTCACTTTGCGCTGGATACCCGGAACCCATGGGCATTAACATTCATGACCAGTCTAACATGTTGGACGTTAACAAAAGCTTTGCTAAAGTCCTGTACACTACATCGTATGCACTACCCTCGTCGAACCTCTAGGCTACGTCCTTAAAAATTAAATCAAGTTAGTCAAGCATGACATACCTTTAACAAATCTGTGCTGACTGCCCCTAATTAATCCTTGCCTTTCCAAATGTAGATGTGTCCAATAATTTTCCCATCACTGAGATTAGGCGGACAGCCATGTAATTATTTGGCCGATCTATTTTTCCCTTCTAAAATAACGGTAGCACATTAGCAGTCCTCCAGTAATCCGGCACCAGGCACAAATGCAAAGATGACGGGAAAGTAATGGTCAAGGCCTCTGTTATTTTGTCTTTTACTTCGTTCAACAGACTGGGATGCAATTCATCCGGGCCTGGGGAATTTTCTACTATCAAAGCTGCTAAACCCCTTAAAACCTCCTCTCTCATTATGTTTACTTCATCCAGAATTTCACACTCCTCGTTGATAGCAATATCTGTATTTTCCCGTTCCTTTCTGAAAATAGATGCAACGAATTGATAAAGAACCATTCCAACATTTTCTGCCTCCACACATAGATTCCACTCATGGTCTGTATTAAGCACCACCCTTTCTTTAGTTATCGTTTTGTTCTCAATATATTTATGGCTTCGCCTTTGCATTTTCCTTAATTTTATTGTCAAAAAATGTACATTTCGATAATGATTTGCACTTTTCACCCCAAATTCCATTAAACTATTGGTCTTGCTCACAGCTGAGGTATACTTTTTCTGCTTATTTCCCTTCCTCACAGTAAACGTAGTAACGATTGTGACCCTGTCTCAGGGAAAGTGCGGTCTCTCTCAATGTGTCACTCGCTACCTAATGGCCATGGCAGCGGCGGATCGACTGGTCATTATCCTCGACCTGATATTGAGGCACATTCCGATTGTTTATCGGCGATATTTCTATTTCCTGATGTCCCTACCCGTGTGTAATGTCCACGCTGTCCTGGTTTTTGCAGCCACAAACTGTTCTGTCTGGTTCACTGTCACTTTCTCCTTGGACCGATTTGTGGCGATTTGTTGCCAGAAGCTGAAGACTAAATATTGCAGCGGGAAAACGGCGGCTGTGGTTGTGGGAACAGTGACTGTGATGAGCTGCTTAATTAATATTTTCTGGTATTTTATGCTGTCAGATGCATATCAGCTATTTAATAACCCCTGGTTTTGTCGTATACAAAGCAGAATAATGACTTCGACGGTCTGGGGAACAATCGAGTTCCTGTATTACATCCTCACCACGTGTGTCCCATTTGTGATCATAGTGCTGCTCATTGCTCTCACCGTCAGACACATTTTAGTGTCCAGCAGAGCCCGCAGGAGACTCCGGAGACCCAGCAATGTGGAGAGTCCCAGAGACCCAGAGATGGAGAGCCGCAGGAAATCCGTCATTTTACTGCTTCTTATCTCGGGGAATTTCATCCTGTTATGGTCGGTATATGTGGTGCATTATCTGTGGGGCACATTGCGCTGGTTCGATGCTTGGCAGGTATATCTACCGTTTTATGTGCGGGAATTTGGATTCATGCTGCAGCTGCTGAGCTGCTGCACAAACACCGTTATTTATTGCGTGACACAGACTAAGTTCAGAGAGCATGTGAAGAATGTGGGGAAATATCCCTTTACTTTGTTTGTAAAATTCATTAAACGATGAGAAGCAACGGCGATTTTGCAGCCTCCGAATTCCTGCGTCCTGATATTGTGATCGAGTCGCTCTCACTGCGTGGAACCAGTGATCTGGCTGAATATTCACACGTTCACTCACAAACTGTGAACACTGGGCACGCTGTGAGGGACCCATGATCGGGGTCAACATTAATATGCTCACTCACATACTGTCTACAATGCGCTCTGCGTGAGGGTTCAGTGATCTGGGCGAATAGTAACACAGTCACTCACTGCTTGTCTCCCCTCGGCTCTCGGTGATGGGCCAGTGATCCGGGTGAAGGATCACACGCTCACACACTCACACACTCTCTGGACTGGGCTCCCTGTGCGGGGTACGACTCTCTCTCAGGCCTTTCTGGAAAAGGCCCTCTACCTGCACAAACATGGACAGCCGTTACATGCTTTCTGAGTCAGTGCAACTCCTGTCCGCACGAATACTGGCAGCATCTCCAATAAAGCCTTTGTAGCCTTTTGCAATCCGATATAGCCACATCTATTCATCATGTCCATTAATGAATCATTATAAAACTTTCGAAAATCATACATTCAGAGTAATAAAATGGTTACAGCATGGACGAGGCCCATTCGGCCAATCGAGCCCAAGCCGACTTACATCCTGTCGCACAGCACCTCGCCATTTCTCTGTAGTCCTGCACTGTCTTTCTTTCATTTAGAAAGGTCCGGGTGAATCAACGACTGTCAACATGGATTTGTTAAGGGTAGCTCGAGTCTGACTGATATTTTTGAATTTTTTGAGGATGCAACAAGAACTCTCGATGAGGGCAGTGCATTTGCTGTAGTGTATATGGAGTTTTGCAAGGCGTCTGATTAGGTGTCACAAAGCAGATTGTTCACGAAAGTAAAAGCCCATCCAGGGTAAAGTGGCAAGTAGGTTCCAAAAAATGCTCAGTGCCAGGAAGCAACTGGTAAAGGTTGATGCGTGCTTTTTGACCGAAAGGGTATTTTCAGCGGGGATCCGCAGTGCTCAGTACTACGTCGCTTGTTTTTGTGTTAAATGATTTAGAGTTAAATTAGGGGGTATTAATAAGAAGTTTTCACATTGTACTATAATCGGCTGTGAGGTTGATAATAAAGAAAAAAGCTGTGGACTGCATGAAAATATCAACGAATTGGCCAGGTGGGCAGAAAAAATGCCAATTGAATTCAACGCGGATAATTGTGAGGTAATGCATTTGAGGAGGGCTAAAGAGGCAAGTGAATACGCGTTAAATGGTAAGATACTGAAAAGTGTAGAGGAACAAAGGGATCTTGGAGTGCTTGTCCACAGGCACCTGAAGGTCGTATGCTAATGAGATGCGATGGTAAAAATGCATTTGTTACACTGACGTTTGTTAGGTAAGGCATAAAAGACAAGAGCAGAGAGGTTATGTTTGAACTGTATAAAACACTATTTAGGCCAGCATTAGAGTATTGCCTGAAGTTCTGGTCTCCATATTAAATGAAAGATGTGATTGCACTAGAGAGGGTACAGAAGAAGATTTACAAGAGCGATGCTTGGATTGGATAATTTTGCCCATTAGGCAAGTTTGGATTGGTTGCGTTTGAATTCATTAGAACAGAGGAGGCTGAGGAGAGATGTTTTTGAGGCGTATCAAATGGTTCGCGCAAAGGTTTGTCACCATTCTCTGCATGCTCCACGAAGGCATGGAAGCCAGGATACTGACCAACGGACCCATCACAGACCCAACCCACGTCCGGACCGGGGACAAGCAGTGTTGCGTCATTCGCGCCAACACTCTTTCGATCTTGCTCGCTGCAATGCTCCACCTCACACTCAACAAGCTCACCATATGAGTGGAAATTGAACACAGGACCAGTAGGAACCTGTTCAACCTTCGACATCTCTCGGCCAGAAAAAAGACCATCCCAACCAATGTCGTCAAACTTCAATATGCGAATGACACTTGCGTCAATGCACATTCAGAGACTGAAGTGTCAACAACCAAAGGGCATCGATTTATGTAACTGGGGGAGGTTTAGAGGAGGTATGAGAGGAAATGTCTTCACCCAGAGGAAGGTGGGGATCTGGACCTAACTGCCTGACAGGTTGATAGAGGCAGAAACACAAACCATATTAAAAAATGATATTGGATGTGCTCTTGGAGTACTCTAAGTTACAGGGCTACGGAGCAAGAGCTGCAATGTGGAATTAGGCTCGATAGCTTTTTGGCGGTGGCGCGGACACGATGGGCCAAAACGGGCTCCTTCCATGCTGTAAATTTCTGTGCTTCTATGATTATCCGACTCCCTTTTGAGTCTGCCTCTACCACCCTTTCAGACAGTGCATTCCAGATCCTAACCACTCGACGTATAAATCTTTGGTTCCTTTGCCATTAACCTTAAATCTGTGTTCATTGCTTCTCGAGCATTCCGCCATTTCTCTCTATCTACTCTATTTGGATAGCTGGTGAATTTTCAGATCGCTATCAAATCTGCACTCAATCTTCTCTGCTCCAAGGCGAGCAACTCCTGCTTCTCCAGACTATCAACATAACTGAAATCCTTAATTCCTGAAACATTCTCGCAAAAGCTTCACTGAACCCTCTTTGCCGTCTTCACATCCTATCTAAAGTCCGATGTCCAGAATTGGACACAGTACTCCAGTTGGGGCAGAACCAGTGTGTTATACCGCTTCATCATCGTTACCACATTTTGTATCATATAATTATATTTATGAAGCCCAAGATCCCATAAACATTATCAACCGCATTCCCAACTGCCCTCTGCATCCACATCGACGTCAAGAATATATATCAAGAAAAGCAGTGGTCCTAGAACCGACTCCTGGCGAACACCACTGTTTGCTTTCGTCCGGTCCGAAAAACAACCGTTCACCACGACGATCTGTTTCCTGTCACTCAGGTAATATAATATCCAAGATATCACTGTCCCTTTCATTCCATGGGATTCAAACTTCCTTGCAAGGCTATTATTTGGCAAGTTGTCAAAATAGTTTTTGGAAATCCATATACTGATCAAAAAAGTTCTCCTGAACACACTTCAGAAACTCTGCAGCTCTCTGCCTTTTACACTATTACAATCCGAGTCTATATTAGTATAGTTGAAGTCCACCGTTTCTACTTCCCGAGAGTTCTTGCTCCTCTCTGTATGGCTCTGTTAAATTGCTCCTCCATATCTTTCCCAAAATGTGAAGTTCTATATAATACATCTTGTAGTTTGATGTCAACTCTATTATTTCTCAACTCTAGCCATATAAATTCTGTGTTTGACCCATCCAGGATATCCTCCCTCTCCAACACTATAACATTCTCCTTATTCAATAATGCCACACCAAAACCTCTCTTTCCTTCCCTATTTTTCCTATAATATAACCAGGAATATTTACTAGCCACTCCTCTCCATTGTGCCATGTCTCAGTTATTGCTACTATATCATATTCCCATACGTCTCTTTGTGCCTGCAACTCATTTGCCTTGTTTCCTACACATTGTGCCTTCACATCTATACATTGTAACCGCATCTTGGAATATCCATGTATTCCCTCTTAGATTTACCCAAACTAATACCATACTATTTTAGTGCACTCAGCCCCTCCTAATACTTTGAGCACCCCTACACACTCCCCGTTCTAATGTTACATCACCCTTCCAGATTAGTTCAATCCCTCACCAACAGTACGAGCAAACTTTAATGTGAGGGTACTGATCCCAGCTCTGTTGAGGTGCAACCAGTCCGTCTTTATAGATCCCATGTCCCCCAGAAAAGATCCCAAGGCCTCAGCAAACTAAAGCCCATCCCCTTGCACCATTCCTCCTGTCACGCATTAATCTGCTGTTTCCTCCGATTTGTTTACTCATTCGAGCATGGCGCCGGAAGTAATTGGGAGATTATTGCCTTGGACAGCATGCTCTTTGAACTCTCTATTAGCTCCCTAAAATCTACTTGCAGGACCTCATCGCGCTTTGTACCTATGTCGTTGGTACTGATGGGGAAGAGGAGCTCTGATTGTTCACCCTCCCCTCTCGGAATGTCCTGCAACTGCTCGCTACCTACCTTAATCGTGAAACCTGGGAGGCAACATGCCATCCTGTATCACGTCGAAAGTCGCAAAAACGCCTGTTTGCTCCCCTGACTGTAGCATCCAAAGCCATTTTTGCTCTTCCATTTTTTTTCCTCCCCCCTATACAGCTGAGCCAGCCACCGTGTCGTGCACATGGCTCTGGCTGCATTCCGCAGCTCCCTACCGCCCTCACCAGTACCCAGAGCAGAATACTGGTTGGAGAGGGCGATTCATTCATGGGACTCTTACAATACCTGCTTGGTCCTCTTTGTCTCTCTGGCTGAATACTCTTAAGCTGCGGTGTAATAACCTCTAGAAACATGCTATCCACGTAGCTCACAGCCTCAAAAATTCACCGCAGCGACGCCAGCGGCTACACAAGCACCGAAGACCAGATCTCGCGGTCCTCCAGCTGACAAGAATTGCTTCACATGTGTTTGCCCCAGACGCGGGATGCGCCCAATACTTTCCAGTGGACTGAGCTGTCCTATTTAATAGAGTAAGAATTGACTTAAAAGAAGTGAACATAAAACTTTGAAAAACATTCACCAGCTACGGACCAATCAGTTTCATCCTATCTGCCGACCACAGTTTGGGTATTTCACTCTGACGTCAAGCTTTCAAATTCCGCATGTGATGAGATGCTTGCAAATCTATTCTCGTTCCCCATCTCGCCGCCTCCGCACACGAGCATGCCGCGCTGTTTATTCCAAATCTGCTCCTGCTGCCGCCCATGCCCGCTCTGCTATCGGGCCTCCCCTGATCTTCCTCCCACTCGCATTTCGCCGAGAAATCGCCACCTTTGTCAAGCAAGACCTATCTTTCACAAATCAATGCTGGCACTCTCTGACCAACTGAAAATATTCTAGTTGTTCAGAAACCCTACACTTAATTGTAGACTCTAGTACTTGTCAGACAACACATAGCATTTTAGTGAGACATAATTCCCTGGTTTCCATCTCTCAACAGTTTTAAATAGCAGATTGACTTGCGCAAGGTACCAATCTAAAGTGATGATCCCCGCATTGCGAGAACTTTGGTTAAATAAGAGACACAGCAAGAGAGAGACAGAGACAGAGAAAGAGATGGTGGAAAGGAGAGAGAGAGAGAAGATGGGACGGGATGGTGCGAGAGAGAATGATAAGAGAGAGACGGAGTGCAAGAGAGGCAAAGAGAGATGGTAGGAGAGGGAGAGAGCCGATGGGAGGGAGAGGGAGAGGCAACGAGAGAGAAAGATTGAGAGGGAGAGATGGAGTGAATGTGCAGAAGGAAATTTAATTTATATCTAACCAATGCTGTGCCTGGCCTGGATGTGTTTGATGCAGCACTGTAGATAAAGAAACATAAGAACATAAAGATTTGGGGCAGGAGTAGGCCGTATGGTCCATCAAGCCTGGTCCACCATTCAATAAGATCTTGGTTGATCATCAACCTCAACTCAACTTTAGCGCCCGATTCCATTATCCGTCGATTCCACTCGACTCCAAAAACCTACCAATCTCGGCCTTGAATATATTCAGAGATTCTGCATTCACAGCGCACTGCAACAGAGAATTCCAAAGATTCCCAACGCTCTGAATGAAGAAATTCCTCCGCATGTCTGCCTTAAATGGTCGACGACGAATCCTGAGTCTGTGACTCCTCGATATATGCATTACATCCAGGGGAAACAACCTTTCAGCATCTACCCTGTAAATCTCCTTCAGAAAATTATATGTTTAACATCTCATTCTTCTAAACACCAGAGAATACAGTCCAACTTTAATCGTCTCTCTTCATAAGGCAGCCCTCTAATCCCAGGAATCAATCTAGTAAACCTCTGGTATGCATCCTCCAAGGAACGTATGTCGTTCTTTCGATAAGTTGAGCAAGATTGTGCACAGTACGCCATGTGTGGTCTCACCGAGCCGTGTTAGATTGTAGAAATGCTACTTTACTCTTGGAATTCAAATCGCTTGCAATAAAGGACAATATGCCATTTGACTTCCTTATTGCTTGCCTTACCTGCATGCTACCTTCCTGTGTTTCTTGCCCAAGGACAAACACTTCTCTCTGAACACCAACATTTTAAAAATATTCTGATTTCTATTATTTCTACCAAAGTGAATGAACTCACATTTCCCCACGATTAACACCAGCTGCCACTTTATGCCTTAATTAATTAGGCAATTCATATCAATTGGCAGTATTCAGAATGCAGAAGGACTTGTACACTGTATCTAATCCGTGCTGCAAATGGCCGAGGAATTCATAACTGGAAATTTGGAGGGAGATAGGAGCATGGTGGGTAACAGGGACCAATGGATGTGGAGTAATGGGATTTCCAGAAGGCAATCGATACGCTGCCACATAAGAAGTTACTTCACAAGATAAAACTTCACGGGGATCCGGGTAAAATATTAGCATGGTTAGAGTATTGGATAACAAAGAGAAAACAGAAAGTCGGGATAAATAGATCATTCCTGGTTCGGAGAAACTGACTGGTGGGGTGCCGCAGGGATCGTTGCTGGGTCATCAGCTATTTTCTATCAATATTAATGACTTGGGTGAAAGGACCGAGGGCAACATAGCCTCGGTTTCTGATGATACAAACTTGGGTGGGAAAGCAAATTGTGAGGTGGAAACAACAAATATGCAAAGGGGTAAACAGAGACTTTTTGAGTAGGTAAAAATGTGGCAGATTAAGTATAGTGTGGGAAAATTTAAAGTGATCGTCCTTGACAGAAAAAATAGAAAAGCAAGTGATAATTTAAATGGAGAAAAAATGAAAAGTACTGCTGTGCAGGGGAATTGGTGTCCTTGTACATGAAACACAATAATTAGGGTGCAGGTACAGCAGTTAATCAGAAAGGCATGGAACGTTGTCTTTTATTGCAAGGGATGTCGAGTATAAAATAAGCGAATTTCTGATACAACGGTACAGGGTAATAGTAAGGCCAGCCATTTTTTACTGCGTGCAGTTTTGCTCTCCGTATTTAACGAATCATATACTTGCATTGGAGGCTTTTCAAAGAAGTTTCACTGTGTTGACTCCGGAGATGAGGCTTTTGAATTATGTTGACAGATTAAGTAAGTCGAGCATATACACATTGGAGTTCAAAAGATTGAGAGGTGATCTTATCGAAACAGAAAAGATAATGACGTGACTCGACAAGGTGGACGCACAGATGATATTTCCACTCAAGCGGGACATAGTATCAGAGTAAGGGGACATAGTCTCAAAATAAGGGACCCCCATTAAAACTGAGATCAGGAGGAAATCCTTCTCTCAGAGCGTTGTAGATCGATGGAATCCTCTTACGCAGAGAGCTGTGGAGGCTGGGTCATTGAATATATTCAAGGTCAAAGATAGACCGATCTTTGAGCGATAAGGGAATACAGGGTTATGGGGAGCAGGCAGGGAAGTGGAGCTGAGTCCATGGTCAGATCAGCCATGATCTTATTGGATCTTCTTGAATGGCGCAGAAGATCGAGGTGCTAAATGGCAGACTACTAATTCTATATCTTATTTGCTTATGTTTTTATGAGATTTCCTCTGTCTTGCTACTTGCTGTAACTGCCCTGGGAATGTTTGATGGGACATTATAGAAGGAGCTTTAATCGATAGCTAAACCATCCTGTACCTGCCCTGAGAATATTTCATGTGACAGTGTGGAGGGAGATTTAATCTGTGTCTCACCCTTGCTGAAATTATCCTACGAGTGTTTGATTTGACAATGTAGAGAGAGCTATGCTCTGGAAAAAAACCCGAGCTGAACCTGCGTGTTTGATTGGACAGAGTAGAGGGAGCTATATTCTTTATTTTACCCGTGCTGATGCTATCCATGGAACGTTTGATGGGACAGTGTCCAGGGATCCTTGCTCTGAATGTAACCGGTGCTTGACCTGCCATTGGATTGTTTGATGCGACATCGGAAGGGAGCTTTACTCACTATCATAGTCATTCTGAAGCTATCCATGGAGTGTTTGATGGGACAGTGTAGATGCAGCTTTAGTCTGTACCTAACCCGAGCTGGATCTGCACTGTTAATGTTTAATTGGACAGTGTAGCTTCAATTTTACTCTGTATCTAACCATGCTGTTCGTGTACTAGAAATGTTTGATGGCACAATATAGAATGAGCTTTATGCTGAATATAAGCTGCCCTGGGAGAGTTTGATGGGACAGTGGAGAGGGAACTTTTTGTACAGAAAATCCGTGCTGTACCTGTTCTGTGATTGTTTGATGCGGGAGTGTCGAAAGATCTTTGCTCTGAATGTAACCCGTGCTTTACCTTCCATTGGGCTGTTTGATGCAACATCGGAGAGGGAGCGTAACTCACTATCCAACCAGCGCTGTAACGGCACTCGAAGAGTTTGATGCGACAGGGTAGCGGGAGCTTTACTCTGTATCTGACCCGTACTGCATATAGAAACATGGAAAATATTTTCAGGAATAGCCCATTCAGCCCTTCGAGCATGCACCACCATTCAATAAGATCATGGCTGATCGATCACCTCCATACCCCTTGATCCCTTTACCCGTAAGGGCCATATGTAACTATCTCTTGAATATGTCCAATAAACTGGCATCATCAAATCACTGAGGTAGGGAATTCCACAGGTTAACAACTCGCTGAGTGAAGAAGTTTCTCCTGATCGCAGTCCTAAGTGGCTTACACTGATTCTGATTTGTGCGCTGGTTCATGAATTCCCCAACATTGGCAACAATCTTCCTGCATCTAACCTGTCCAGTCCCTTCAGAATGTTATATATTTCTATGCGTTATCCTCTCATCCTTCCAAACTGCAGTGAATGCAGGCCCAGTCGATCCCGTCTCTCATCATGTGACAGTCCTGCAATCCCGGGAATCAGTCTGCTGAACCATGGCTGCACTCCCTCAATATCAAGGACGTCCGTCCTCAGATTAGAAGACTAAACCGGAACACAATATTGCAAGTAAGGCCTCACCAAGGCCCTGTACAACTGCAGTAAGACTGCTACGATACTCAAATCCCCGAGTTATGAAGGCCAACATATCATTTGCCTTCTTTATCGCCTGCTGTACCTGCATGCCAACATACAATGACTGATGTACCATGGCACCAGGTTTCGTTGCAACTCTCCTTTTCCTAATCTGCCGCCATTCAGAGAATATTCTGCTTCATGTTTTTGCCACCAATGTGGATAACCTCATACTTAACCACATTATATTGCATCTGCCATGCGTTTGTCCATCTCACCCTGCAGAATCTCAGCTTCCTCCTCACATCTCACACCGCCACCCAGCTAAACGTCATTCGCATATTTGGAGATATCACACTCAATTCCTTCATGTAAATCATTAATGTATATTGTAAATAGCTGGACTCACAGCAATGAGCACTGCCAATAGTCATTGCCTGCCATTCTGAAAATGGCCGGTTTATCCAGACACTCTGCTTCCTTTCTGCCATTCCAGTTCTCTATCCACGTCAGTACATTACGCCCAATACCATGTGCTTTAATTTTGCACACCAATCTCTTGTGCCGAATCTTGTCAATAGACTGTTGAAAGCCCAAATACACCAGATCTACGGGTCCTCCCTTGTCCATCTATCAATTACAGCCTCAAAAATTTCTAGAAGATTTGTCAAACATGATTTCCCTTTCATAAATCCATGCTGACTTGGACCGATCCAGTCTCTGCTTTCCAAATACGCTGCTATTTCATCTTTAATAATTGATTCGAACATTTTCCCCTATACTGCTGTCAAGTTAACCGGTCCATAATTAAACGTTTTCCCGTTCCCCCTTTCTTAAAAAAGTGGTGTTACATTAGCTACTATCCAGTCCATAGGAACTGATCTCGAGTGGATAGACCGTTGGAAAATGATCACTAATGCATCCACTATTTCTAGGGCCACATCCTTCAGTATTCTGTGATGCAGGCTATCATTCCGAGGGAATTTAACCACCTTCAATCCCATCAAGTTCCCTACCATAATTTCCTGAAAAATAAGGATTTCCTTTAGTTCCTCCTTCACACTCGACACTCGGTCCCCTAGTAATACCAGAAGTTTATTTGTATCTTGCTTCAGGAAGACAGAAGCAAAGTATTTGTTCAACTGGTCTGCCATTTCTTTGTTCCCCATTAGAAATTCACCTGCATCTAACTGCAAGGGACCTATGTTTGTATTCACTAATCTTTTTCTCTTCACATATCTATTTTGCAGTCAATTTTTATGTTCCCAGCAAGCATCCTCTCCTACTCTATTTACGCCTCCTATTTAAACCCTTTGTTCTACTCCACAGAATTACAAAATTCACCCAGTCCACAATTCTGCTGCTTTTTCTGGCCAATGTATATGCCTCGTTCTTGGACTCAACACGATTCTTACTTTCCCTTGTTAGCCACGGCTGAGCCACGTCCTGTGTTTTATTTTTACTCCAGACAGGGATGTACAATTGTTGAAGTTGATCCATGTGATCTTCAAATATTTTCCATTGCCTATCCACCGTCAAGCCTTTAAATATAATTCGCCAGTCTATTTTAGCCTATTCACGTCTCATACCATCGAAGTTACCATTCCTTAAGTTCAGAACCTAGTTTCTGAATTAACTGTTGTCACTCTCCATCTTCATTAAGAATTCTACCATATTATGGTAACTCTTCCCCAAGGGGCCTCACACAACAAGATTGCTAATTAGTTCTTTCTCATTTCACATCACCCATTCTAGGATGGCCAGCCCACTAGTTGGTTCGTTGACATATTAGTCTGGAAAACCATCTCTCATACACTCCAGGAAATCCTCCTCCACCGCATTGCTACCAGTTTGTTTAGCCCAATCAATATGTAGATTACAGTCGCCCATGATAACTGCTGTACCTATATTGCACACATCCCGTATTTCTTGTTTCATGCTATCCCCAACCTCACTTTACTGTTTGTTGGTTTGTACACAATTTTCAAAAGCGTTTTCTGCTTTTTGGTATTCCGTAGCTCCAACCATAGCGATTCCACATCATCGAAGCTGATGTCCATCCTTACTATTGCGTTAATTTCCTCTTTAACCAGCAACGGCCCCCACCTCCTTTTCCTTTCTGCCCTGCGACTGGTGATGGGTGAGTACAGAGGAATCTTTACTCTGCATGTAACCCGTGCTCTGCCTGCCCTGATATTGCTTGATGGGAGTGTGCAGAGGGAGCTTTAATTTGTAGCTAACTGCATGGTCCACCTGCCTTAGGAGTTTAATCTGAATTTCAATCTTTTGGTCCGTAGCCATGTAAGTTATGGCACTTTTAGCGCGCACCCAATTATCTTCTAAATATGGTGAGGTTTCCTCCCTCCACCACGCTTTCAGGCTGTTAGTTACCAACCACCAGCACTCATTGAGTGCAGTCATTTCCCCCCATATCTTCTCATATCTCTGCCCAATTACTTTAAATTTATAACCCCTTGAGTGTTGTCCCCTCTGCCAATGGAAACATACCCTTCCTATCCAATCTTTCCAGGCCACTCATAATTTTAGCCAGCTGAATCAGGTCTCCCCTGAGACTCCTCTTTTACAAACAAAACAGCTCCAGCATCTTCAATCTTTCATAAGAACATAAGAACATAAGAATTAGGAACAGCAGTAGTACCTCTAGCCCCTCGAGTCTGCCCCGCCATTCAATAAGATCATGGCTGATCTGGTCGTCGACTCAGCTCCACTTACCCGCCCTCTCCCCGTAACCCTTAATTCCGTTATTGTTTAAAAATCTATCTATCTTTGACTTGAAAACATTCAATGAGCTAGCCTCAACTGCTTCCTTGGGCAGAGAATTCCACAGATTCACAACCCTCTGGGAGAATAATTGTTTTCTCAACTCGGTTTTAAATTGGCTCCCCCAAATTTTGAGGCTGTGCTCCCTTGTTCTAGTCTCCCCCAACAATGGAAACTACTTCTCTGCCTCTATCTTGTCTATCCCTTTCATGATTTTAAATGTTTCTATAAGATCACCCCTCATCCTTCTGTACTCCAAGGAGTAAAGATCCAGTCTATTCAATCTATCATCATAAGGTAATCACCTCATTTCTGGAATCAGCCTAGTGAATCGTCTCTGTACCCCTAACAAAGCTAGTAAATCCTTCCTTAAGTAAGGTGACCAAAACTGCACGCAGTACTCCAGGTGCGGCCTTACCAATAGCTTATACAGTTGCAGCAAGACCTCCCTGCTTTTGTACTCCATCCCTTTCACAATGAAGGCCAATATTCCATTTGCCTTCCTGATTACCTGCTGCACCTGCAAACTAACCTTTTGGGATTCATGCACAAGGACCCCCAGGTCCCTTTGCACCACAGCATGTTGTAATTTCTCCCCATTCAAATAATATTCCCTTTTACTGTTTTTTTTCCCAATGTGGATGACCTCACACTTTCCGACATTGTATTCCATCTGCCAAACCTTAGCCCATTCGCTTAACCTATCCAAATCTCCTTGCAGTCTCTCTGAGTCCTCTACACAACCCGCTTTCCCACTAATCTTAGTTTAATCTGCAAATTTTGTTGCACTACACTCTGTCCCCTCTTCTAGGTCATCTATGTATATTGTAAACAGTCGTGGTCCCAGCACTGATCCCTGTGGCACACCACTAACCACTGATTTCCAACCGGAAAAGGACCCATTTATACCAACTCTCTGCTTTCTGTTCGCCAGCCAAATCTCTATCCATGCTAATACATTTCCTCTGAGTCCGCGTACCTTTATCTTCTGTAGTAACCTTTTGTGTGGCACCTTATCGAATGCCTTTTGGAAATCTAAATACACCACATCCATCGGTACACCTCTATCCACCATGCTCATTATATCCTCAAAGAATTCAGGTAAGTTAGTTAAACATGATTTCACTTTCATGAATCCATGCTGCGTCTGCTTGATTACACTATTCCTATCCAACTGTCCCGCTATTTCATCCATAATGATTGTTTCAAGCATTTTCCCCACTGCAGATGTTAAACTAACAGGCCTATAGTTACCTGCCTTTTGCCTGCCCCCTTTTTTAAACAGAGGCGTTACATTAGCTGCTCTCCAATCCGCTGGTACCTCCCCAGAGTCCAGAGAATGTTGGTAATTTATAACGACTGCATCTGCTACAACTTCAGCCATCTCTTTTAATACCCTGGTATGCATTTCATCAGGACCAGGGGACTTGTCTACCTTCAGTCCCATTAGCCTGTCCAGCACTACTCCCCTAGTGATAGTGATTGTCTCAAGGTTCTCCCTTCCCACATTCCTGTGGCCTGCACATTTTGGCATTGTTTTTATGTGTTCCACTATGAAGACGGAAGCAAAATAGTTGTTTAAGGTCTCAGCCATTTCCACATTTCCCATTATTAAATCTTCCTTCTCATCTTCAAAGGGACCAACATTTACTTTCGTCACTCTCTTCCGTTTTATATATCGGTAAAAGGTTTCACTATCTGCTTTTATGTTTTGCGCCAGTTTACTTTCGTAATCTATCTTTCCTTTCTTTATTGCTTTCTTAGTCATTCTTTGCTGTCGTTTAAAATAACCACGGCTAGTTATCACTTCTCTTGCCGCCCTTCTTTTTCACTGGAATATATTTCTTTTGCGCACTGTGAAAGAGCTCCTTAAAAGTACTCCACTGTTCCTCAATTGTGCCACCGTTTAGTCCTTGTTTCCAGTCTACTTTAGCCAACTCTGCCCTCATCCCACTGTAGTCCCCTTTGTTTAAGCATAGTACCCTCGTTTCTGATACAACTTCCTCATCCTCATTGCTGAAATTCTCCAGTCCAGGCAACAGGCTTGTAAGTCTCCTGTACTCCAGCTGCTGCCGAACCAGGGTTTTGGACTGTTCAAGCATAAACTCCTTGCTCTTTTATACAATACTTCGACTTTTAAAATGAAGCATTACATATGTCTACTTACCCATCTTATCTTCCTGGCCTGCTACCTTCAGGGAGCTGAGGACCTGCAGACCAAGTTCTCTTTGTTCCACTGCACTCTTAAGTGTCGTACCATTCAATCTGTATTCCGTTGGTTTGTTAGACCTCCCTAATTGTATAACCTCTCACTTTTCCGGAGATAATTCCGTTTGCCACGGTGCTGCACACCTGACCCGTACATTGATATATTTGTGCTGCCCGCAGTTGACTTCTTCATTATCAACCACACAGCATTTTTCAGTGTAATCTGCAAAAAACTCAATCAAAACACAAATATTTAAGTCCAAGACATTGATGTATACGACAAAAAAACAAGCGATCCAGAACTAAGCCATTTGCAACCACATTGGAAACAGCTTTCAAGTCACAAAAACAACCACCAACCCTTAGCCTTTGCTTCCTGCCTCCTAGACAATTTTGTATCAAACTTGCCACGTTGCCCTGGATCCCAAGGGCTATTACTTTCGTGAACAATCTGACATGTGGGACCATGTGAAATGTTTTTCTAACTTTCATATGCATTATATCATATGCACTCCACTCATCAACACTGCTGGTTACTTTTTCGAAAAATGTAATCAAGTTAGTCAGACATGAAATTCACTTGAAAAATCCAAGCTGACGGTTCTTGATTAATCTGTGCCTTTACAAATGAAGATTCATCCTGTCCTTCCGTATTTCTTCCAATACCTTTCCCACCACCGAAGTTAGGTTGACTGGCCTGTACGTAGTCGGTATGTAAACTTCTCCCTCATAAAACAAGTTTACGACATTAGCGGTCCTCCAGTCCTCTGGCATCACACCTGCAACAAGAGAGGATTCTAAAATGATAGTCAGAGCGTCTGCTATTTACTTTTTTGCTTCTCTTAAAATCCTGGGTTAATTTTCCATCCATTCCTAGGGATTTATCCACTTTTAAAGCTGTTAAGCCTCTTAATACTCACTATAATACTCTCACACTATATTTATCACGTCTAATATTTCACACTCCTCCTCCTTCATTACAAACTCTGCATCGATCCGCTCTTCTGTGAACAGGGATGCTAAATAGCCACTCAGAAACGGTCCAACCTCTTCCACCTCCACACTCAGATTTCATTTATGGTCTCTAATAGGCACAACATTTCAAAGTTATCTTTTTGCTCCCGCTAAAAACATAGAAACTTAGAAATTCACATTGCAGAAGGAGGCCACTTCGGACTAACGTGTCCATGCCGGCCGATAACGATCAAGACGGCCCTCACTCAGCAGCTCTGAAGGTTACATATAAAACTATGAACAATGAACGATGGCAGATAGGAAAAGAGCATCAGGCCCAAGCAGTCTGCCCCACACAACTGCGAGACCCGTTGCCCGCAGCATTCTACGCACCACCTCACCTGGAGGCCTGCGATCCACTGGGAGAGGCAAAAAACAAGGCAAAATCCGAGGCAATTGCGGAAGAAAATCTAGGATAATTCCTCTTCGACACAGCCAGGTAATCGAACCAATCCGGCATTCCTCTCTGGCTGAATTAGACTGCCGGCAGTATTTGCAGTGCATGCTCGAAGGGCCTACTCCTGCAATTATTTTCTATGTTTTCTATGTTTACCATCGTTACTGCGCCAGACAACAAGAGGTTATCACAGTCTAATCCAACTTCCAATTTCTTGGTCCTTATCCCTGCAGGTCAAAGCAATGCAAGTGTCCATCCAAGCATCTTTTAAATGTGGTGAAGGTTTCTGCATCCATCAGCCATCCAGGCATCGAGTTCCAGAGCGCCACAAGCTTCTGCGTGCAGAAGGTTTCCCCTCAAAATCCCTCTGTCTACAACCAACCACTTTAAATATGTGACCCCTAGTAATTGACCTCTGCAGCAAGGAAATATGCCCTTGCTATCCAATATATTCAGGCCCCTCAAAATGTTATAGATCTCAATGAGGTCTCCACTTCGCCTCCTCTGTTCCAATGTGAAAAAATCCAGCCTAGCCAATCTGTCCTCATAGCTAAGATTCTTCCATTGCAGGCAGCATTCTAGTAAATTTCCTTTGCACACCCTCCACTGCAACCACATCCCTCCTATGAAGTGGCGATTAGAAATGCAGGCAGAACTCCAGCTGTGGCCTAAATGGAGTATTATACAATTTAAATATAACCTCGGCTAATAAAGGCAAGCATTCCATATGCCTTATAAACCATCTTATCCGCCTAGCTTGCAACTTGCAGGGTTATGTGGACAAGCACTCCAAGATCCATTGTTCAACTGCGCTATTAAGTGGTCTACCGCTTAATGTGTAAACGCATTCATTAATAGACCTCCCCAAGGGCTTTACATCACACTTCTGTGAATTAACTTCAATATGCCACTGTTCTGCTCGCCAGGCCAGTAGATTGATATCCTCCTGCACTCCATGACTTTCCTCTTCATTATCAAGCACAGAGACAATTATAGTCTCATCTGCAAACGTCTTAATCATAATCCTTCTATGCAAATATAGATCACTGATTTATAACAGAAAATTCAAGTGGCCCCACGCTGAACCATGTGGAAACCCATAGCAAACATTCTTCCAGTCACAAAAACATCCATCTAACATTACCATTTTTTTCTATCTGAAAGCCAATTTTAGATCCATCTTGCTCCTTTGCGCTGGATCCCGTGGGATTTAACCTTCGTGACCAATCTACAATGTGGGACCTTATCAAAAGGATTGGTAAAGTCCATATACACTCCACTATACGCAATACCCTCATCAACCCTTCAGGTTGCCTCCTCGAAAAATCCGCTCAGATTTGTCAAACTCGATCTTCCCTTAACAAATCCGTGCTGACTGCCCCTCATTAATTCTTGCCTTTATAAATGTAGATTTATCTTGTATTTAAGGATTTTTTTCAATAATTGTCCCACCACTGAGGTTAGGCTGTGTGGCCTGTAGTTACGGGCCCTATGCATTTCTCCCTTCTTAAGCAAGGGTTATCATCATAGGCAGTCCCTCAAATCGAGTATGATTTGCTTCCACACCATGAAGTTCAGAGTAGTTTCAATGAAGGAGCTAAAATTCCAGGTCCCGAAATAAATCTTGAAAGGTGGAAGATGCATGTGCGTTTATTTTTAACGTGTGGTGGCCGTTGCACAGCAGCCGCCACATGGGCGAGAGAGAGCTAATCTTGGTCCAGTAGCAAGGTTAAATCAAGGCGACTGGAGACCAGCTGCACTGCATGCAAATTATGCGCACACATATCGCAGTGTGGGCTGCTTCGTGCTACCCCAGGACTCTCGTATCTTCTGGGCCCCGAACTCGCGACTGTCCTGGTCCCCGGACACATCCCTCTACAATCTCTTGCTGCTCCTTCGCCCGACCTCGCCGTTCCTGCTGAAACTGCCCACGCTCCCACAAGAGTGCACATGAGCAGTCCAGAAGGTGAACATGAAAGTGAGATACTTACCAATCAAACAGATAATAAGAACAAAAGAACATACATAAGAACATAAGAATTAGGAACAGGAGTAGGCCATCTCGCCCATCGAAGCTGCTCCGCCATTCAACGAGATCATGGCTGATCTGGCCTTCGACTCAGCTCACCTTACACGCCCGCTTCCCCATAACCATTAATTCACTTATTGGTTTAAAATATATCTCTCTGTGACTTGATATATTCAATGAGCTAGCCTCAACTGCGTTACAGAGGAGAACAGATCCATGGCAGATCTGGCTGAACTAGAGACTCGAACCGAGGCGGCAGATGTGCATGGTTTACACAACTTCATGATAAAATGTGCACCGATCATGGTAAAATGGAACAGGATGGAATTCGAGTATCCATGTAACTGGACATGGGTGCAACTCAGTCTATCATGAGCAAAAAGGCCTTCGACAGGCTGTGGTGCAACAACGCACACATGCCCAAATTGAGCACTTTTCATACCAAGCTGAGAACTTATATTAAATTACTGTTCCCTGTAATTCGCAGTGCAGCAGTAAAAGCCTCCTATGATGGAACAGTGCACGAACTCCCACTATGGATTGTACTAGTAGATGGCCCCACACTGTTCGACAGAAACTGGCTGGCACAAATCTGCTGGAACTGGGACGACATTCGAGCGCACTTGTCCGTTGACGCTGCAACATGTGCCTCGGTTCTAAGCAAGTGCCCGTCATTGTTTGAGGAAAGCATCGGAAGTTTCTCGGTGGCAAAGATACAGAACCACGTGGCTCCCGGTGCATGATCCGTCCCCCACAAGGCACAGGCGGTAACGTATATAATGCACGAGAAAGTGTAAATTGAGCTCGCCAGGGTGCATCGTGAAGGCATCATGGAGTTCACCGAGTGGTCCAGTCCTATTGTTGCAGTTCTCAAAGGTGACGGAACAGTCAGAATTTGTGGGGACTATGAAGTCACGATTAACCGTTTTTCGCTACAGGACCAGTACCCAAGGGAGAAGACCTATTTGCGATCGTGACTGGAGCAAAGACATTCACCATGTTGGACCTGACCTCGTCCTGCATGGCGCAGGGGCTGGCAGAATCACAAAATGCCTCAACTACATCAACACGAACAAAGCTCTGTTCATCTACAATCGATGCCTGTTTGGGATTCGATTGGCCACAGCAATTTTCCAAAGGAACATGGATAGTCTGCTAAAGTCGGTTCCGGGCATCGTGGCTTTCCAGGAAAACATACTGGACACAGGTCTGGACAGCATAGAAAACTTGCAGAACCTGGAAGCGGTTCTAAGTCGGGTAAGTCGCGTGGTACTCAGGTTGAAACATTCGAAGTGTGTTTTCCAGGCGACAGAATACAAGTGATATAGAAACATAGAAAAATGGAAAAAAGTGCAGGAGCAGGCCATTCGACACTTCGAGCCTGCATCACCATTCAATACGGTCATGGCTGATCATTCCCTCAGTACACCTTTCCTGCTTTCTGTCCATACCCCTTAATCCCATTAGCCATAAGGGCCAAATCGAACTCCCTCTTGAATTTATCCAACGAACTTGCATCAACAACTCTCTGCTCTCGAGAACGCCACAGGTTAACAACTCTGCGTGAAGACGTTTCTCCTCATCTCAGTCCTAAATGGCTTACCCCTTATCCTTAGACCGTGTACACTGGTTTTGGACTACCCCAACATCGGGAACATTCTTCCTGCATCTAACCTGTCCTGTCCCATCAGAATTTTGTATGTTTCTATGCGATCCACACTTATCCTTCGAAACTCCAGTGACTACAGGCCTAAACGATCCACTCTCTCCTCATATGTCAGTCCCGCCATCCCGGAAATCAGTGTGGTGAACCTTCGCTGCCCTCCCTCTATAGCAAGAACATCCTTCCTCAGATTAGGAGACCAAAACTGAACACAAGATTCAAGGCGATGCCTCAACAAGGCCCTGTACATTTGCAGTGAGACCTCCCTGCTAGTGTACTCAATCCTCTCGCTATGAAGGCCAAAATGCCATTTGCCTTCTTCACCACTTGCTACACCTGCATGCGAACTTTCAATGACTGATGTACCATGACACCCAGGACTTGTTGCACATCCCCTTTTTCTCATCTGCTGCGATTCAGATATTATTCTGCCATCGTGTTTTTGCCTCCAATGTCGGTAACATCACCGTTATCCACATGATACTGCATCTGTCATGCATGTGCCCACTCACCTAACCAGCCCAATCACCTGCAGCCTCTTAGCATCCTCTTCAGCTCAAATCACCTCCCAGCTTAGTGTCATTTGCAAACTTGGAAATATTACATTCAAATCCTTCATCTAAATCATTGATGTACCTTGTAAATAGCTGGGGTCCCAGCACTGAGCTATGTGCACCCCACGAGTCACTGCCTGCCATTGTAAAAAAAGACCCGTTTATCCCGATTCCCTGTCTGCTCATCAGTTCAATATCCACCTCACACCCAATACCATGTACTTTCATTTTGCACACCAATCTCTTGTGTGGTACATTATCAAACGCATTGTGACAATATTCGAAGGTACAATTGTAATGCACCCAAGGTTTGTCTGTTTATTAAATGTTATATGTGGCCAATGAGTTTCTTGTGACCCACAATGTTGCAATAGCCGATGAGCTTTTTATGTATTTTTAGATAGTCGAGATGTTACAAGTAAAGGCACTGGCAGCTGTATGTCAGATTCGAAATCAAGGCCTCAGCATTTCCCCAAGTTTTACTCTATCATGTAAATACCATGCACTAACCGATTGCGCCATTAATACCACGTAAAATGCTGTGAGGTACCAGTACTCCCATCATGCAGCTGCCTTTTACAGCTGTCTCATGAGAAATAAAATATAGAAACATCGAATTATACTGCACAGAATGAGACCTTTTTTCCCTTTGTTTCTGTACCGGGTCTCAGCAAGAAGATATCAATTATTAAAGCTCCACTGATATTCTCCATCGCCCTGCTATATATTTGCGTGTAACTGCTTCTTAGCTGCAATAAATTTGGATATGTGTGCTTCTATTAATCAATACATTGGTGTATCTTTCTGCGAGTTGTTAATGTAATGAAATGAAATGACATTTTCGGCTTTTGTGTCCAAACAGACAAACTCTGCATGAAAGTCAACTTTACTGTTAGTCTGACATCAGTCGTAGTGAAAGTTCTATGGAAGTGGTAACAGGGCACTTAGAAAATAATAATAGAACTGGGGAAAGTCAACACAGTTTTATGAAAAATAAGTCATGTTTGTCAAATCTTTTAGAATTTACTGAGGCTGTAACTAATAGAATAGAAAAGAGGATCAGTGGATGTGGTGTATTTCGATTTTCAGAGGGCATTAGATAAGGTGCGATAGAAGTGGTTACTGAACAAAATTAGAGCTCATGGAATTGTTGGCAGTGATCAAGAATTGGTTAATGGACAGAAATTAGAGAGTAGGAATAAACGGGTCAGTTTCGGTTTGGCAGGTTGTAACTAGTGCGGTGCTGGAACGATCAGTGCTTCTGCCCCAGCTATTCAAAATCTATATCATCGATTTGAATTAATGGTCCAAAAGTAATATATCCCAATTTTCTGATGATAAAACGTTAGATGGGTGAGTATTTTGTGAGGAGTAGGCATACGAATATATTCTGGCTAAATGAGTGGGCAATAACAAGGCAAATGGAAAATAATGTGGACAAATGTGATGTTGTCCATTTTGGTATGAAAAATAGAAAAGCAGATTATTTTTTTTAATTGTGTGAGCTTGGGAATTGTTGTTATTCAGAAGGGACTAGGTGTCCTTGTACACGAATCACTGAATTTTAACCTGCAGGAACGGCAAAAAATTTAGAAAAAAATGGGATATAGCCATTTATTGCAGCAGGATTTGAGTATAAGATTAGATATGCCTCACTGCAATTATAGCACGCTGGTGAAACTGCACCTGGAATAATGTGTACAATTTTGGTCTCTGTACCGATGGAAGGTTACATCTGCCTTCGAGGGAGGTTTAACGGAGGTTCACCAGCTGATTCCTGAGATGGGTTATTATCCTATGAGGAGAGGTTGAGAAGACTCGGCCTATATTCTACAGAGTTTAGAAGAATATGAGGTGATTTCATTGATTCAATGGCGGAGCAGGCTCGAAGGGCCAAATGGTCGAAACTTTCTCCTAATACTTATGTTCCTATGTTCACCGCTCGCCCTGCGCATGCTCCCAGATCGACAATGTGCACAACGTAGAATCAGTCTCTGTAAGCAAAAGGATTATGCGGCTTTTCCATAGCTTCAGGTGAGAAACTATCAGAACTGATCGTATTGAGGGGAGATTCGGAACACAGTAGAATAAGTTTTGCCCAGTGAGTTAAACAATCGGGGCACAACCCGAACTGCAATCTTCTGTTAACATCACAATTAATATTGAATTCAGATGCATTATCCATTCGTCCACGTGTCTGCAACCATCGCTAGGTCACTTTTTTCTGGAGAGAATTGCAAGATTTTTCAGCGCCCCTACTATGATTACAGAAACGGTTTTACGAAAAGCTAAATACATTTTGAATTATTCAACAGATGCGCGATCAGCAGGGAAACCATTTGCGCTTTCAAAATTATCATCTTAGAAATTCACAGCTTTAATGACACAAATTTTAAACAGACACACGCACAGAATGATCCAGGACTGAGAGTACGTCCCTTTACAATGACACAGAATGATCCGGGACTGACAGCACGTCACTTTTATAATGACACAGAATGATCGAGGATTGACAGTACATCCCTTTTAAACAGGCACAGATTGATCTGGGACTGAGTGCACAAAGAGCTTTAAGCACATGTATTGGTCTATTTTTTCAAATTCTAAAATTCCCCCTATCATCAGGCGTAGTACTGTATTGGCAATGTTATCCGTGTCTTTGTTTCTTCTACTACTTTCTTTTATGTCTCTTGTTAGCCATGGTTGGACGATTTTTCAAGTGGTGCTTTGATTCCTGAAGGTAATGTACATGCGTTGCGAATTACGGATTCTTTCTTTAACATTATGCAACAACAAGTACACTGATTAAAGCTAGATGTGAATAAAATGTGCTAAAATTTGATTAAAATAATTTACTGTCTGTAACACTGTTTTGAAGCGCCTCGGGGTGTTTTAATACGTTAAATGTGCTCTATAAATAAAAGTTATTAATATTATTATTAACAATAATAAATTGCAGTGCTAAGTGGAAAATGTAGCGGTTTGGTCAAATTGGATAGCACAAAGCAGGCACAGTGATTAATGGCCGAATAGCCTCTTTCAGTTCTGTGTCATTCTCGGATACTCAGTCCTCTAGCAAGATGTGGTTCGTGTGGAAAACATACAATAAAGTTGTTGAACAGCTGACTTCAGGTTAAGATAATTGGCAAAAGATTGGAAAAATGAACGGACTGAGACGAATCCAATGGAACTTGCACCTCTCGGGTCAGTGGACCTGCTGAATTATTATCACCTGAGATCATTATATGATGCACAAAACACCAGGAGGTCAACCATGTACTTTTATGACAGCACGGACGGGGTTGAACCTGAACGTTTTCATTTAAAGTACCGACGCATTATCGCTTGATAACCGAGCCTCTCCTCCATAGCACTGATGTTATATTTTCTAAAGCAAAATACTGGGGATGTGGCAATCTGAAATACAAACTGAAATTAAGGGACAGACTCATCAGGTCAAGCAGCATTAGTGAAGAGAAAAAAAGAGTTATCGGTTCAGGCCGATGTCATTTCCTCAGAACTGGAAACAATTAGGGATGTAACAAGTTTTAATCAAGCACGGAAGCAGGGAAATGAGACGGGTAAGCAAGAACAAAAGGGAAGATCTGCGACACGGTGGAAAGAAGCGTGCTTACATGACAAAAGCGAAAGGGGATGGTAATGGATCACTTCACGAAAAAAATGTACCTCAAGAATAAGTGTAAGGGGGAACAACAGAATCACTACTGAATGCTATTGTCCGAGAAAATGGAAGCAGAGTTTCTAAACTGAAATTGTTGACGTCAATGTTCAGTCTGGAAGTCTGTATACTGCTGAATCGAAAGATGAGCTGCTGTTCCTGAGCTTATGTGATCTTCATTGGACCACTGTAGAAGATTGATTACAGAGAGGTCAGAGTGTGAGTGGTGTGGAGAATTAAAAAGACTGACGACCGGAAGCTCGGGGTTCGGCTTCTGGACAGAACTGAAGTGTCCAGCAAAAGTCTCTACAAAAAATTGTTTTTGGGCTTCCCAATGTAGTGGATACTTCAGCGAACGCAGTATGCGAAATTGAAAGAATTAGCAGTAAATCGTTGTTTTACCTATAAAGTCTGTTTGGGATCCTGGACTGTGGGAAGGGATCAGGAAAAAGTGCAGGTTTTGCATCTCCTGTGCTTGCATGGGAAGTTGCTGTGTGAATCGAAGTGATGTTGCGGGCGACTGGAGAGCGGATCAGGGCAACATGTAGTGAATGGCCCGTTTGGAATGCAGAAAAGGGAGGGGAGGGTAAGATGTATTTGCAGGTGGAATCACGCTGGAGGTGGCGGAAGTGGGTGAGGATAATTAATTTAATGTGGAAGCTGGTAGAGTGAAAGCTGAAGACAAGGGAGCCCTATCGTAGTTTAGGGAGGGAAGGGAAGGGATGGGAGCACGTGGATGAAATGGTACCGGCACGCTCAACGGATGTCTTCACACTGGTTCAGGGGATTCCTCTGTTGTGGAAAAGGGAGGGTATATTTTAAGCACTGGTATGGAAGGTGGTATAGTCAGAGCAGATGTGACGGAGATGGAGAATCTTGCAGAATGGAATAGAGTCCTTACAGTAAGCAGGTGGGCAGATGTGCAGTCAAGTTAGATTTGGGAGTCAGTGGGTTTAATGTAGATATAGGTATAACCTACCCTCAGAAATGGAGATAGCTTTGTCGAGGATGGGAAGGGAAGCGTCGGAGATGGATCATGTGAATCTGAGGGAAGTTTTAACATTGGAAACAAGGTTGTTAAAATTTTCGATTTGCTGGCAAAAGCAGGAAAGTACTCTGATAAAATCATCAATGTCCTAGAAAAGGAATTAGGGGAGGGAACCTGAGTATGACTAGAGCAAACAAAATGACACCTATCCTACAGAAATGCAGGCATAGCTAGAACCCATATGGATTTACATAGCAGCTCACTTTATTTGGAGGAGGTGAGTATATTCAAACGACAAGCAGTTCAAGGTAAGCTCAATACAAGTTCAGCCAGGTGGAGGAAAGGTTTGCCAGACTGGTTGGACTCTATTCAAGGAAGCAGCGCAGGGCCGTCATGCCGTGTTGATGAGGGATGCTGATGCAGAGCGGTCGGATGCCCAAAAGGAGAATGAGGGCCAGAAAACTGGAAAGTAACTGAGGTTACTTTTTTCCCATAGCACGTTTCAAATCTCTATAATTATCACTACTACGGTACCTTAATGTGGATTTAATTTTTCCATTTTTTAAAATTGCGTTTTACTGCTTCAATCACCAGGATGGTCGACTGATTAAGGGATTGAACTGGAAGTCACATGTATGTGTGTTTGCTTCATAGTACCTTCACCTCATTCACTGCAGTGTTTCAAGAAGGTGGCTCATTACCACATTCCCAAGGGCAATTAGAGATGCATAATAAATGTTTGCTTTGCTAGCGACACCCTCATCCCATGAATGAAAATGTTTTTAAAGTGATTTACAGAAAACGAACTACTTCTTGAAGGAGATGCATTGGATGTAATTTAGTTACGTGGGCAGCCAAGTATTACGCAACAGTATCCCACCGCTGATGTTGCTGGTGGGTTACAGATAAGCCCAGGACATGGATGAGAACCCCCCACCACCTCGACGATTTCTTTCAGTCATATTATTATAGCAATTCACGCACAGACGTAAACCATACTGCCCACCCTGTCTGTTCTGGCCGACAAGGAGCTATCCAGGCTAATCCCACTTAATAGCTTTTGCTCCGTTTATGGCATTCAAATACATGTGTTGAGGATGTCTCGACATCGACGACCCTTTCAGACAGAGAGTTCCAGATCAACACCTTCCTCCGGGTGAATAACGTTTCTCCTTAACTCACTCTAAAGCTTCAACAAATTACTGTTATTATATATGCACCCTGGTTATTGACGTCTCTGCTAAGTGAAATAACTGTTTCCTACCAGCTCTATCTCGGACGCTCATAAATTTATAGAACTCAATTATATCTCCCCTCAGCAACCTAACATTCAAAGAACACGACCCCAGCCGATCCAATCTTTATTCATAAGCAAAATTCTCCAGTCATGGCCACATCCACAGGACAACAGATTGAACTTAATTGGCAAGAGAACGAGATGGGAGTTCAGGAGAATTGTTCAGTTCACGCTCCGTTTTGTTACAATCTATAATAAAATGCTTTAAACGGTGGTAGAAGCAGATTCAATCATAACTTAAAAAGGGAATTGGATAAAAACTTCGTGGAATATTTGTAGGGTCCGGGGGGGGGGGGGCAGTGGCTGAAAGATTTGGGAATATTTGCACCGCCTTTTCTGGAGCACGATGAGCCGAATTACCTCCTTTTCTGATAAATCAACCTAATATTCTACAATCTATGTAAGATTCCCTATCAATGAAGTGGTTCACTTGCTCCACTATCGAATGTTTCTTCTATGTATTTGTGCCTGTGCTGTTTCAACTTAATTGACTTGCGGATCGAAACTCAGGAAGTTCCAGTCCAATTATTCACGAGGGCACGGTGGCCAAGTAGTAAGTCGTCGGTCTTGTAAACCGAAGGTAATGAGCCTGTGAAATTTTATCCCCTTTAACGTGAATTTAAAACAGCGTTTTTTCCTGATTAACTCTTTCAAAAACTTTCATTATTTTGAACATTGCTGTCTTTTCTTTCCTTTCTTTGCTCTGAAGAAAACAATCGCAGCATCTCCAATCTCTTTGCATCACTGAGATCCCTAGTCCCTGGTAAAAGTCGACTAAATAAATTCCAGCTGAGGCCTCACCAATATTTCATAAAGTTTCAGCATAACTTCCTTGCTTTAGAGCGGTATTCCTCGATCTATAAATGGAAGGATCCCATTAACTTTTTTTAACGTCCTTGTCAACTTTTGCTGCCACCTTCAAAGTTTTTTTTTCTGCACAACGCGAGTATCCTTGTTAGTCCAACCTCTATAAAATTGTTGTTTAAATGGCGGAATAATAAAATGCAAGGAAAGAAGTCTGACCACGTTCGGGGCCAACGATCTCCAGAGGGAGCTGATTAAAGGAAAAAATCGGGCACTTTCAAATTCTACATATATTTCCGATTGGCTCTGCTTATTATTCGTACCAAAATATAAAACATCACACTTCTATGCTTTACTTTAATCGGCCTTGTGCTTACCCATTTCACCAGTCTGTGTATGCCCTCTTTTCTTCTGTCCTTTTCACTGTTTACTGCGTTACTGTTTTTCGCAACACGTACAAACTTTAAAATTATCCAAGTTCAGATCCATATTCTGTGTCACAACAGCAGCGTTCTTGACATGGACCCTGCCGAACACCACTCAAAACTTCCTTCCAGTCTGAGAATCTGAAACGTTCATTCTTCTTCTTCCCTGCACAAACTGCCTGACCTGCAGCAGAATTCCAATAAACAGAATGAGAAGCGAGCAGAGCGAAACTTCAACTGGGATCCATAGATAAATTTTACATAAGGTTCGTAAAGTTTAGAGGAACAAAGGAGTGAAGATACAAATCAGCTTTGACGTAAGTGAATGGCGGAGCAGGTTCGAGGGGCTGAATGATTTATACTCTTTCATTTATACAGATGCATGCACAAGTCCAAACACAGCAGCAAGCAGAGGCAGAGGTCGATTGATAGAGCATTAAATATGGAGAGACTTATACACACAGGGATAGAATCTGAGTCAGGTAAAAAATATTGCAGCAGAGATAGAGGGAAAGAGAGAGAGGGGAATACACATGCGCAGCGACAGCGAGCCATTGCGTTGTGCAGTCTCTCAAATAGAATATTATAAAATGTTAGATATATTTACCAAATAAATATGACGCCATTATTCAACATTTCCATAATTGTTTGCGTGTGCCTAACTCTCTCCTGGCTTCCCATCTCAGGAGGAGGGCTGTATACCTAATGATTCCAGGTAGTGACTCACCCCTAGACAGGCAGTGATTGTATGGTGCTGTTCAGCTTTAAAGAAGGAGTGACATGTGAAAGAGAGCCAGACAGAGAGTGTGACAGAGAAAGAAAAAGACACAGAGTAAAAGGGTGAGAATGGGAGAGAGAGAGATTCAGAGAGACAGAGAGAGAGAGAAAGGGATAGAGTGAGGGAGGGAGAGATATAGAGAGAGTTAGTGAAAGGTAGAGAGAAAGAGATATGGAGAGTGAGGGAGAAAGTGTGACAGTGAGGGATAGAGAGAGCAAGGGATATATATATATAAATATATATACAGAGAGAGAGGCATATTCCTCCTTGAATAAGGACTCTGAAAGGTTCCGTACCACAGATGTTAAGGTAGCGTTTCTGTAATTAACCATGATTACCCCTAAATATGTTTGAAAACATTGATACTACATTGTCCACGCACGAGTTTACCAGCACATTACCACAGTCTCCAGAGTCCTCACATACAGCTTCTCAAGGCGGTGGGAAATTACTCCCTCATATCCTTCGGAATCCTGGAATATATCCTGTACGAGCCTGATATTTTTCTTGCTTTGGCCCAACTAACGAGCTAAACATGATCATTTATCCTTCATATGATTGCTCACTCCGTGTCAACCTTATATCACATTTGCTCCACCATAACGTTATGTGATGATAATGGGATATTTTAATGTTCACAGACTGAGAGAATCAGAGCAGTTTAACTAGTAAACGCAGTATGTCTTAATATATATGGAACATTTTGCACAATATTTTTTTAGATCTGACAAAGGAACTGGTCAAATGAGATTAATGATCAACAAGCGACGAGAATCATTTACCAAACTGAAGGTGAGTTAACGACTTGCAATTAATTTAAGTAATATGATTGAATTTGATATTCGACTGAAGAGGCAGAAACCTTGGTTTTCACTTAAAGCAAGACGAATCTGAAGGGATGACAGAGGAATGAACCACAGCTAACTGGTCAGGACAGTTAACGGGGAAATGCACAGACCAACAGTGGGACAATCTCGAAGAGGAATTCGCGACAAGAAAGAAAAGGTACATCCTACTAACAGTTATATGAATGTTGGTCAACAAATGAAATGAGATAAAGCAGCAAGGTAAATGAAAGCTCTTACTCAAATGCAGCGATATGTGGAAAACCAGTGGAATGTGAGAGCAATAAAAATCAGCAAAGCGAAATAACCAAAATCACAAAAGATGCAAAAAGTTGATAGCAAAAAAGGTGCAAGTAACTTGAAAGTTAGCAACACAAGTTAATTTCACTATATTAAGAAAAACAGAGTGTCAAGCGAAAATGAAGGCCATTTGAAGACAGGTGCGGCAAAGCTTTGATAGACTGTAAGGAATTGGAAGACTGGATAGCATTCTTGCTCCAGAATAGTAAACAGAGCAGAGGCTTTAATGGTAGCAAAGGGGGGAACAGGTGTTCTGCAGCGATTTGTGCTATGACCGATGCTGTTGATCAAATCTTGGGACGTTGTGTCCTGATCACTCGGCTTTCCATCAAATTTTATCGAGGGCCGAAGTGACTGGAAAGTTTTATTTGCCTTAGTAAGTAAACTGCGTGAAACAGAATTATGCCTCCGAAAGGCAGGAAGGCTGAGCGGTCTGAAGCACTGTGTTCAGGTCGTAGTCTCCGTGGGAAGCTTGGGCTCGCATCCCATCTTTGATGTTCAGTCGTTTACTGATGCAGAACTTTTTATGTGGATTCTGCTGGAGGGCATCTTTCGGCCCAGTTGATTCATTCCTTCCAGAAAACGTTGTTTAGAAGATTTCAACTCTTGATCCACCAGTCTCTCTGATAAACCCTCGGTGACATCTCGACTCTATGCTCACTCCGAAGCATCCCTCAAGCAGTCTCATTCAACCAGAGCGTTGCTTTCCTTCCCCCATTAAGGAACGCTTAGACTCCCTGATACACTGAGCAAAGTGGGTTTTGAAAGCCGTGGCATAAAATTGAAACCGAAAATGTTGGAAATATTCAGCAGCTCAGGCAGCACCTGTGGAGACATTTTCAGCACTTCATTCTCAACTTTGTTGATAATTCACGTTGCTCATATCTTACAATTTCAACAGCTTCGTGCAAGCAGCGGGTGGAATTTAGAACATGCTGCTTTGTGCAATTAGAGTAAGGCAGCAAAATAAAACTCCCCCACTTCAGCTTGGGCAAGGATGGGACTCAGATCCAGGGGACTGTCCATTGGATTTCAAGTCCAAAGTCTTATCCGCTCGGCCATCGCAGCTGCAGCAAAGCCGCCTCCAACAATCTAAATTCTTAACTCACTGACCCTATGTACAAGTGGCAACAACGATTTTGTGATATTAAAATTACTTCAAATTCATCAAATCGAAAAGATCCACAGTGACCATTACAATAAAGGAAATGTTCCTATACTTAACAGTAATGTAAAATATTGAGAACTGTATAGGCAATTCTGAGGATAATGACAATTGACAGCAGGAATATTTATTCCTGCTCCCACATGACACAGATCAGCTCAGGCTCTGCTCCCTGCCCGCAGACTGCTGAAATCTTGTCCCCAGTTTATAAACTGATTCTAGGTTGAAGCTAATTATCCATAGCTAGTTCCTAAATACTGTGGTTGAGTTCAAATATATCAACCAGTTATTTAATCCAGAGACAGCTTCAAATCTCATATATTGTTCAAATGCTTCAAAGTATGAATATGACATCAAATGTGTGTAAAACCAATGAGAGGATGTAATGCACATTGTGGGCCAGCGGTTTCCAAGGTTAACTTAGCTGTGAGTCACTGGCCTCTCTCTCCACTTCCTCCTACATGCTGCCAGTTATAATCATGCTTTTAAAGCTGCTGCTCTGGGCCACTGAATTCCACAGGCTCACAATCCGTTCTAAAATAGACTTTGCTACTGGTGTATTTCTTGAGCTTCTAGACGCAAATTGAGGAATGATCTGCTTTTTTGAACGTGTAAGATATTCATTACGGTACATACAGTGAATATTGTTCCTTGTTGGGTGTTGGGTAAATCACGAAGAAAGTGGACAGCTCCTTATCGTTAGATCCAATATTTCCAGGAGCAAAATCGGTGAAAACCTTTTGATAGGAGGGTAATGATCATCTGGAATATAAGAACATAAGAATATGAGAAATAGCAACACGAGTACACATTTTGGTCCCTCAGGCATACTCCGCCATTGAACGAGATTATTGCTCATCCTCTACCACAATCCCACCTGCCCTCACTATTGCCATAACCCTTGATTCCCTTAATATGAAACATCTATCAATTTCCATCTTGAATATGCTCGAAGACAAAGCCTCCTCAACCCGCTCCGATAGAGAATTTTAAACATTAACAACGTTCTGACTGTAGACCTTTCTCAACATCTCAGTCCTAAATGGGAAACCCTAACTTCAGGCACTGAGATCATTAATTCGAGACTCCCCTGCAAGGGGTAACATCCGCCATGCATTTGCACTGTCCGGCATCGTAGAAATTGTGTATGGTTCAATGAGATCACATCTAATTATTCTAAACTGTACAGAATCTAGACATAGTCTACTTAATATTTCCTTACAGCAACACTCACACCATGCCTTCGGCAATGAGTCCAAAACTGTTCACAATACTCCAGGTGTGCTCTCACCAGTGCCGTATATAATTACAGTAAGAAATCTTCACTCTTACATTCAAGTCCTTTTGTAATAAAGCCTACATACCTATTCCTCTCTTCATTGCTTGCTATACTTGCATGTTATCTTTCCGTGATTCGTGTACAAGGACACCAAGTTACCTGGGAAAACCAATATTTCCCAATCTATCATCATTTAATAAATCGCTGCTTCTCAATTGTTTCTCCGAAAGTGGAAAACGTCACATTTTTAAACACTATATTTGATTTGCCACATTCTTGCCCACTCACTTAGCCTGATTATATTCCCTTGAAGCATCTTTGCATCCTCCCCATAATTTAAATTCCCACCTAGCTTTATATCATCAGCAAACTTGAATACACTACATTTTGTCCCGTGAACCAAATCATTGATCTATTTTGTGAATAGCTGAGGCCCAAGCACCGATCTTTGCAGTACCCCACTATTTACAGCACATCAACCTGAAATAGCGCATTCATTTCCACTCTCCATTAACCAATCCTGAATGCATGTTGTCCAATGCCTTCCCAAAATGCAAATACACACATCCACTAGTTCCCCCTTATAAATTCTAATAGTTGCTCCCTGAAATTTGTTAACACATGATTTCCCTTGCATAGAACTCTTCCACAAAAGGTTGTGGATTTTGGGATGAAATGGAGCTTACGACACTGAGCCATCGATTTCTGTTTATAATTCAATGTGTATCCCTCATTCTGTTTGGCTTTATTCTTTCAGGAAATGGGCACTCGACAATAATGACAATGTAGAATCACCTTCCATCAGTAAACTTCACTTGAAGAGCAGCTCACGCTCTGGATACAAAGATTCCGCATGCAATGAGGATACTGTCGGGTGTAAAATGGATTCGGAGCAAATAGCAAAATGTCTGACCAATGTATAAAACGGCAGCTGCGGGACTTGTACCTGCAATCTCTTATAACAGCATTTTCATCATTGAGGGTATTACAGAACCAGCTGGCTGTGTTTATCTCGGATTCTGCATATATCGGTTGCTTCTAAATGAATTTGCGCTTCTTGTGGGCGAGTGGAAATATTGAAGATATATGCTGAATATTTCCCTGCAAACCATTCACATCTGCCTCGTCGTTGAAATTGTACAACTGCTCAAATGAGAGAATGGGAACATAGGAAAATAGCAACAGGAGTATAACATTCAGCCCATCGAGCCTGTTCTGCCATTCAATGAGATAGTGGATGATCTCCGTATAGCTGCCTTTGGCTCATATCCCACCATTAGTTGACACAAATATTTCAATGTCATATATACAATTTATCTATCATCGATTTCAGTTTGCAGAAGAGAGTTCCACATTTCTACCATCATTTGTGAGTAGAAGTGTTACTTAATTTCACTTTTGGCTACAATTCTTTGACTATACCAACTGTTCCGAGATTCCCCAGTCAGCGGGAAATGTTTTTCTCTGCTTACACTGATATTTCCGGTTAATATCATGACATTTTCGATCAAATCACACGTTATCATTCTAATTTCAATGGAATACAGCTCTAATTTTGTGTTATGGCCCTGGATTCCGTGTGTCATTAGTAAAGCCATTCGTTGCACTCACTCCAAGGTGAATATATCCGTCCGGCGTTGTAACAAATATACAAATACACAGAAATGTAAAGGAAGGCTACAGCTCAAAACTGTTGGCGTGGGAATAATTTGTAACATTTTCAGTGAGCGGCACAGAGACGATGGGATTAATGGCCTATTTCTGAGCTGTCTGATTCTATGTCGTCTCGTTTATCAGACCGGTGGAAATTCCAGCTGTATGATGGGAGTACTGATGCCTCATCGTATCATGGTGTGGCTTTAGTGGCACAATTGGTTATTGCGCATTACTGATATGACAGTACAGGCGTGGGCATTCCGAGGTTGTGAGTTTGAGCCTCACCATGGGCTGCAATGGTTTTTTTTGTGAGATTTCTAGCGACTTTCAAAGTACAATTGCTGTGTCCGCACTTATCAACTTATTAGCGGTTCCATGTGAGCATTTAGAATCCAATGTGCCATAATGTTTCAGGAGCAGTTGCGAGTTTCAAAGCAGAGCTTTAGTATTTATTGTTCAGAGGGAGGAGTGGGCCGTATTCATTCATAAACCAGTGTTAACTGTGATGTTGAGAAAAATGTGCCAGAAACAGATTCGAATTGAACGCTTTGACAAGACATTCGGTGCACATGGAACATTGTTTAAACTGACGGATTATCTGTACATGTTTCCTGCATCATACTCAACACAAGCAAGGATTCTCCTGTAAAGATTGCTGAGAATTTTGAAAAAGTGGCCCTACATGTATTCGATATTTGCATGACATCTTTTAGGGCGGTAAATGAAGCTGTTTGATGGGAGCTGGAAATCCGCCCCGCTCGCTGGCTACAAACATGTTCCTCACAGTCCCACCATATGATTGTCTGCACGATTGTGACTGGAAAACTTAGATTGAGTTTGGCAATGTTATGATGACGCCAAAAAACACGTTAAATGCACTGAAATGTTAGGGCTCGGGAGAGCTTATGTTGAACAATGGGTAGTGCAGTATACATCCATATCATTCTATTCTATAGAACCATTCCAGTGCTGCGGGATATAATTTTAGGGAGAATTTGGTGTTGACGACACTGGAAGTGACCTTGTGCAGCATCACTGCACTAGTCTGCTCTGCAGCTGCGCAGCGTGGACAATCGGACCAAAGAAGCTGACTTGTAGTTATGTTTAGAATATTTCCCTCAAAATTGTTTATATCTCCATCTTTTCCCGGAGGTTGAACAAATGAATAAATGAGAGGAAGGCACACATATTTCCGAGAAATTCGACCGCTAAATATTGACAGGTGAATGTGGTTATTCTGAGGGGTTACGATTTATTGAGACACTCATCTGGTATAAAAGCGGCCGAGACCCGGGCGTGAATCAAACATGCAGTCCACTAATGGAGAGTTCGACGTATTCCCGCAATCCTGTTGCATCATCATTCTCCCAAACAATGACTCCCTGCCTATAGATGGATCCAGTATTGTCTAAATACACCCATATAAAAGCTCTTCCTTATATGATCGAACTTTGTCACTGCTCACTGATTCAACCTGTGGGACACATGAAGACGTTCAAATCCCCGCGAGGTGTGAGGCAGCCATGATAAGCAGCAGTGCCTAGCATGGGCCATATCCCGCAGTTGTTGCCTCCCACGACCACTGATCTACAACACGTCCAATCACAGAAATAGGGCGCAAAGTATCATCATTGAAAGAGGCACGTCCACAAATTCTGAATCAGATGCGCAGTTAATGCTCTGGGTGTGGACCTGCTTCAGAACTGCAAACAAATATCTACAAGATAGATGCGCTATTTCATCTGGTGCGAGGGTCCCACAGAATGGGATATGTTCACATCATGAGTGTTATCCCGTTCATGGATGATGTAAGAAATCAGTTTTTCACACAGAGCAAAATAGAACGTGCACCCTAAAAATCTGTTGAGATTGGGGGTCATTTGACAATTTCATAAATCAGGTTGATGGAAATTTTGTTCGGCACGGATCTCAAGATTTATGAAATGATGGCGGGCAAATGGTACAGATCAGCCCTGAACTAATTCAATGGCAGGGCAGGCTGGCCTCCTATTGGAACTATTTCACTATGTTTGCAACAGGACAGAAAGATGAAGAGTTACAAGCTTATATTGCCTTTTATTCACCTTTAACAACAAAATCATCCGTGTTGTGTGCAAGGATGATGTGGTCAGGGAGGAATTCTCGAAGCTACTGTGTGGCTTTCCCGCGGCTCTCTTGCCTGTCTCTGCCCTTCCACCAAACGCTGCCGGTTTGACATTTGCTGCTCTGGGCCAGTGCATTCCACGGCCTTGCAGCTTGTCCTACAAATGCATTTTCATTGTTTGAGTTCGATCATTATTAGTTATGAATTTGCTTGAGGTGCAAAAGTAGCGCTTCAATCATCATATTGAAAGGCGGCTTATTGAATCATAGAAACATAGATGTTTCCAGCACACATAATGGCCTTTTAGGGCCACCGTGCCAGAATAAAAGCTATCCAACCGAATTATTCTTTCAAACACTTTGTCCATAGACCTTACGTTATGGCACTTCTATTGCACATCCACCTGATAGTAAACTAGCAGATACTAATTGTTTCTACAGTCACACAGAAAAGAAAAAAGTGGGTAAAGTAAATGTTGGTCCACGAGAGGACGAGACTGGGTAATTAATAATGTAGAGCAGAGAAATGGCAGTGACGTTGAACAATTATTTATTAATGGTCTGCACGGTAGAAGACACAAAACATCCCGATTGCGGATAATCAGCGCGCTATAGAAAGGGAGGAATCGCAATCCACGAAGGAAATAATACTCAGTGAAATAATGGGCATAAAGGTGGACACGTCCCTGGACCTGCCGGCTTACCTCCTAGCGTCTTAAAAGAAGTAACTGAAGAGGTAGTGCATGCATTGGTTGTAATCTACCAAATTCTCCGGGAATCTGGGAAGCTCCCAGCATATTGGAAAGCCTCAAAAGTAATGCCCGTAATTAAATAAGAGGCCAGACAGAAAAGAGCAAATTGTAGATCAGTTATCCTAACATCCATTGGTGGGAAAATGATGGAGTCCACTATAAATGAAGTAGTAGGTCATTTGGACCAATCATGGTTTTATGAAAGGCAAACCATTTTTGACAAGTTTGCAGGAGTTCTTTGAGGATGTAAAGAGTAGAGTGGATAAGAGTTAACCAGTGGATGTGGTGTATTTAGATTCGCAGAAAGCATTCGATAAGGTGCCACCTAAAATGTGACTGCACAAGATGAATGTCAACGAGTTTCGGGTAAATATATTAGCATTGATAAAGGATTGGTTACCTAAAAGAAAATAGAGATTCGGGATAAATGGGTCATTTACCAGTTGGCAAACAGTAAATAGTGGGGTGCCGCAGGATAGGGGCGAGTGCCCAACAACGTACAGTCTATATTAATTACTTGGATGAAGCGACCAAGTGTAATGCAGCCAAGTTAACTGATGATCAAAAGATGGGTAGGAAAGCAAATTGTGAGATGGACACAAAAAATAAGCAAACGAATATAGACAGGCTAAAAGAGTGAACAAACATTTGTCATTTGCAGTATAATGTGGGAAAACGTCAGGTTATCCACTTTGGCAGAAAGTGCATAAATGCAAATTAGTTTTAAAAGGAGCAAAATTGGAAATTGCGAGAGTACAGAGGACCCTGGGGGTCCTTCTGCATGAAACACACACTTTTTATATACAGGTATAGCAGGTAATCAGGAAGGCAAATTGAATGTTGGCCTTTATTCAAGGGAATGGAGTATAAAAGCTGATTGGTCCTGCTGGAAGTCTATATGTTATTGGTGAGGCCACACCTAGAGTACTGCATACATTTTGGGTCTCCGTATTTAAGGGAGATATACTTGCATTCGAAGCTGTTCAGTGAAGGTTCACTCGGTTGATTCCGGAGATGAGGTGGTTGACTTATGAAGAAAAGTCGAAAATGGTGGGCTTATACTCATTGGAGTTCAGAAGAATGAAAAGTGATCATAAAGAAACATCGAAGTTAATGAGGGTGCTCGAAAAGGTGGATGCAGAGAGCATATTGCCACTCATAGTGAAAGTAAAAATAGGGGACATAGTCTCAGAACAAGGGGCATCCCATTTAAAATAGAGATGAGGAGGAAATTATTCTACATAACAACATAACAAGAAAAGAACATAACAACATAAGAAATAGGTGCAGGAGTAGGCCATTCGGCCCACCGAGCCTGCTTCACCATTCAATAAGATCATGGCTGATCTGTTCATGGATTCAGCTGCACTTCCCTGACCGCTAACCATAAACCTTTACTCCATTATTGCTCCGCCTTAAATATATTGAATCACCCAGCCTGCACAGCTCTCTGGGGCAGAGAAATCCGCAGATTTACAACCCTCTGAGAGAAGAAATTCCTCCTCTCTCAGTTTTAACTGGGTGGCCACTTGTTCTGAGACTATGTCCGTTAGTTTTATGTTCCCCGTTGAGTGGACATATCCTCTCTACATCCACCTTGTGGAGCCCCTTCATTATTTTATGTGTTGCAATAAGGTCACCTCTCATTCTTCTGAACTCCAATAGTTTAGGCCATACCTACTGAACCTATCTTCATAATTCAACCCCATCTTCTCCAGAATCAACCGAGTGAACCTTCTCTGAACAGCCTCCAATGCAAGTATATCCTTCCTTAAATATAGACACCAAAACTGTATGCTGTACTCGAGGTCTAGCCTTACTAATATCCTGTAAAGTTGTAGCAGGACCTCTCTAATTTAATACGTTATCCTCATTGCAATAAATATCAAAATTCCATTTGCCTTCCTGATTACCTGCTGGATCTGCACACTAACATTTTGTGTTTCATGCACTAGAACTATCTGTACTGCAGCATTGTGCAATGTTTCTCCATATAAATTATCATTTTTCTTGTATTGTTTTCTGCCGAAGTTGATAAGCACATATTTTCCCACATTATACTCCATCTGCCAATAATTAGTGTCCTCCTCAAAACTTGCCTCCCTACTCATCTTTCTATCTTCAGTAAACGTGGTTACATTACACCTGGTCCCTTCATCCATGTCATTAATATAGATTGTAAATAGTTGAGGACCAGCACTGATCCTTACGGCACCCCACTTGTCACTGTATTTCAACAATGAACAATTTATCCCTACTCTCTGTTTTCTGTTATTTTGCCAATCCTCTCTACATGCTAATATATTACGCCCAACCCCGGGAACTTTTATCTTGTACAGTAAACTATTATGTGGCACCTTATCTAATGCCTTCTGGAAATCCAAATAGAACACATCCACTGTTTCCCCTTATCCATCCTGCTCGTTACAACTTCAATGAACTCCAGCAAATTTGTCAAACATGATTCCCCTTCGTAAATCCATGCTGACTGTACTTGATTGAATTATGCTTTTCCAAAAATCCCGCGCCTGCTTCCTTAAAAATGGAATCCAGCATTTTCCCAACGACAGATTTAAGCTAACCGGTCTATAGTTTCCTGCTCATTGTCTGCATCCTTTTTTTAAATAGGGGCGTGAAGTTTGTGTTTTTCCAATCCGCTGGGACATACCCAGAATACAGGAAATTTCGGTCAATTACAACCAATACATCCACTATATCTGCAGCCCCTTCTTTTAAGACCTTAGGATGTAAACAATCAAGTCCAGTGGTCTTCTCCACCTCTTCCCCCATTGTTCTGCTCAGTTCTACGTCATTAGTGAGAGTGATTGTATTAATTTATTACCTCTCGATAGCCCCACGATTATCCACTATTAGGATGTCCTTAGTGTCTTCTACCGTGAAGACTGAAAATCAATATTTGTTCAACCACTCTGCCATTACCATGTTCTGCATTATTAATTAGTCAGTCCCATCCTCCAGGGGACCAACTTGTACTTGAGCCACTATTTTCCTTTTCATATAGCTATAGAAAGTCTTATTATCTGTTTTTATATTTCGTGCTAGTTGACTGGGGGCTGTAAATCGATGGAATTATATGCTCCCGAGGATGTTGGGTCCTTGAATATATTGAAGATGCTGGTAGACAGATTTTTGAGTGATGAAGCAATAAAGGGTCCTGGGGAGCGGGCAGGGAAATGGAGCTCAATCCATGAGCCGATCAGCTATGATTTAATTAAATGGCGGAACAGGCTCGAGGGGGCACCTGGCATGCTCTTGCTCCTAGTTCTTATGTTCTAATGTTGGTATTGATATATTCCTGCAGTCTACAGTTTTCTTGTTCGGAAAGACCACACAGCCAAAATGTTGTATTATTTGCGAATTTCTTAATCATGCCCGGTGTTTCCAAGTCGGAATCATTGATATCTGCCACAACAAGTAAGGGAGCAATATTGTGCCCTGTGGCATCCCACTCGGAACAATCCTTCTATTCATAAAATTAAGTTTCACACATTGTCCCTTTGAGCCATTTTTGGATTCAACTTGTCGTTTGCATTTGATCCCATGGCCATTTAGGCCCAAAAGAACATTAGAAATAGGAGCAGGAATAGGCCATTCGGCCCCTCCGACATTCGATGTGGCCATGCCTGATCTTCTGCTTCAACTCAACTTTCCTGTGCAATGTCCATGTTATTCTGGGAATCCTGGTTCTAGACTTCTCAGCCAGATAAACCATCCTCTCTGCATCTACTCTGCCATGCCCTAAAAGTGTATTGTATGTTTCAATGTGATCACCTCTCATTCTTCTAAAGTTTAGAGAATATAGTCCTAGTCTACTCAATCTCTCCACAAAGGGTAACACCACCATCGCAGGAATCAGTCCGGTGAAACTTCGCTGCACCCTCTCAATGGCATATGTATTCTTCCGTAGGTAAGAAAACCAAAACAGTATAAACTGCTGCAGGTACTGTGTCACAAGGGGTCAATATCATTGCAGTAAGATGTATTTACTCTTGTAGTCAAATCCTCTTGTAATTAAGGCCGACATACCGTTTGATTTCTTAATTGCTTGCTGTATCTACATGTCAACTTTCAATGATTCGAGTACAAGGTTACCCAGGTCCAACTTAACAGCAAAATGTGCAACTCTGTAACCATTTTAAATAACTCTGATTTTCTATTTTTCCGACCAAAGTCGATAGATTCAACCTCTTCGTTACGTCCTCAAAAATATCAATCAACTTAGTCAGACATGACCTTCCCTAAACAATTCCATGCTGACTCACTTTGATTCATCCGTGTCTTTCACAATGAAGATTCATCCTGCGCTCAAAATGCTCTCCAATAATTTCCAACACCACCAAGTTGAGGCTAACTGGCCTGCAATTAATCGATCTATACTTATATCATTTTTCAAACAAAAGTACAATGTTAGGCGTCTCCCAGTCCTCAGGCAGCACACCTGTGGCCAGAGAGGATTTTAAAATGATGGCCAGAACGTCTGGTATTTCCCCTTTTGTTTCACTTAGCAATCTGGGATACATGTTAGCCGGGTTTGGTGAGTTATCCACATTCAATTCTGCAACATCCCTAATTATTTCCAATCTCACTACATTTATTTCATCAAATATTTCACACTCCTCCTCCCTAATTGCAATGTCTGCATCACCCCTCTCTTTTCTGAAAACAGAGGCAATGTATTCATGAAGAACGAAGCCCACCTCTTCGCCTCCGCATACAAGTTACCTTTATTGTCTCTAATAGACCCTACTCTTCACTTAGTTTATATCTTTCTCTTAATGTACATATAAAACATGTTCTGGGTTTCAGTGCTTTTACTTACCAAAATTTTTTAATGCTCTCTCTCTCTTTCCTTTCCTGAGTTCCTTTTTTAATTTACTGCTGCACTTTCTATACTCCTCTTGTGTTTCTGCAGAATTGAGCCGTCAGTGCTGTCGTAAACCTCCTTTTTTTTCCTTATATTACCTTGCATGTCACTTTAAATCCACGGACTCTAGATGTGTTACTCCCACTCTTTTTCTTTAAGGGAACACACTTGCTCTGAACCCTCAAGTTCTCCTCCTTAAATTCCTCGCACTGCTCTGACACTGATTTAAGTTCAAGAAGTTGTTTCCAGTCGACTTTGGCTTAATCATATCTCAACGCATTAAAATTGTCTTTCCCCCCAATTAAACCAGTTATTCCTGCTCTGTCCTTGTCCTTTTCCGTAACTACACAAAATCCAACTGAATAATGATCACCAGCAGCAAAATGCTCTCACATTGTTACCCCGACCACCAGCCCCAGCTTCATTCCCGAAATCAAATTCCAAACTCCCTTGTTGGGCTTGCTACATACTGGATAAAAAAAAGTTTTCCTGAATACATTTTAGGAATTCTTCACCCTAAATATCGGTCAATTTAATTATATCCCTGTTAATATTAGTGTAGCTGCAATCGCGTTGATGTCACAGTTTCGTTTTGCACAGAATTGAATCTAATTCCTTTGAGGTGGAATATTCTATTTGCTGCTTCACAATAAATATTATCTTGTTATACGTTTTTGGCTGATCAGTTCCTCAGTTTCACAAGCAGACTTGGCTTATTCTCTCAAAATAAGGGCCTACCCATTTAAAACTGAGATGAGAAGAAATGTATTCTCTCCGATGGATGTAAATCTATGGAACTCTCTGCCCCAGAGAGCTGTGGAGGCTGGGTCATTGAATGTATTTAAGTTGGAGCGATACAGATTTTTGAATGATAAGGGATTAAAGGGTGATGAAGGGCGGGCAGTGAAGTGGAGCTGAGTCTTTGATCATATCAGCTATGATCTTGTTGAATGTCTGAGCTTGCTCGAGTGGCCTAATGTCCTATTCCTGCTTCTTTTTCCGATGTTTGTATGTGCTCATTTAGTGCTTGTACGAAACAAACACTGGAATTCCTTCAGTATCATCCCAATGACTGAAACTCAGATAAAAGCAGCGAGAGACAGCGGCAGCATCGGGACAGATGGTGGAATCGACAAGAGAAATGGTTCGATCCAAAACGGCCTCACACTCCAAAAGGCAATGACAAGTAACTGATTGATATCATTTAGTGGATACAAGGCGGCTGGGTTGTGGTTTGGCTCCTTGGCTTAGCTAGTCAAAGAACCTGTCTAGTAAACAGTTCGAATCCCAGCGGAACCTAGTCCTTTTTAAAATAATGCACAATGGGCGAATTTCTTCCCGGGTGAAAGGATTTTAAAATTTAATAAGGCTGCATGAGTTGCCATTCTGGATTAACGCTCCTGTCGCAGCAGGAGGTGGGTTGAATTCCAACGGTGCCATAATTTCTGGCGCGGCTAATGTTGGCCTCATCAAAAAAATCCATTTTCCTAAGCAGTTCTGTTTGAGCCTTTGCTGTGGCCAGCACAGGGTTGCATCAGCTGATTTGGGGCGCTGTAATCGTATAGTGGTTAGTACTCTGCGTTGTGGCCGGAGCAACCTCGGTTGGAATCCGAGTTATGGCACAATTTGCTTTTTATCTTTTGTCCTCTCCGGCACCTGATGATAAAACACAGCAAAACATCAATCTTTACGATATGAAACAAATATTATTTTGTGGGCGGTACAAACATGTTTACTCATTCAAACGCGTCTCTTGTCTCAGCTTTTTCTGCCTTCCAGGAACATCAGCCCTTTGCTTACAATTTTCTCCACAATAATTGTTGTGGCGGCAGCAGAGGCTGCGTGGTCGAATGGAAAAGGCGGCTGACTTCGATACTAATAAACTCGTGTCATGGTCCTTTAATTTACCGGGTCAAACTTTTTTTTCACTGTTCTGAATCTGTTCCAAAACAGAACATTTCTGGCGCTCCCTCACGTGAAGCAACGGAAGGCCATTTACTGACAAACCCTAATTGTACACCTTGAACACTGTTGCAACTGGGTGCAGGGCAGGACATGCGGTGAGTTCCGTTTGTGACAGGGGATTTCTGTTTGGATGCAAAATGCAGAAAGCTGAATGACTGATTACACACTACCAGTATACGAGGTGGCCGACTGGTTAAGGCGAAGGACTGTTAATCCATTTTGCGCTACTTGCGCGAATTCGAATATAATCCTCCTTGTTAATGCATTGAACATTTGATGCTTCGGATTGTTTTGTTAATCACCAGAAGCATAAGTTCCAAATTCACCTTTTGCTCCACGTATGCGACACTCAGCTCATGTCATGTCTCAAATTACTAACATGTACATTAAAGGGAAAACATTTGTAAGATTATGGGAAGTTGGACTAATTTGAAAGCTCTCTCAGGGACACAGCACAGGCAGGATGGGCGTTAAAACGTTCTTCTTTACCGAAAGAATATGAGGTATCAATATGTAATGAGTTGCATTGTATTTCTATCGGAGGCTCGTTGGTCTAACGATTTGATTCTCTCTTTAACTGTAGAAATGCGAGAGATCCCGGGTGCAAATCCCGGTCTGTCGTCGCTAGTGTTTAGTCAAAAATCACCTTCTAATAGCCAAAATGCACTGCAGAAAAGGCCAATAATTTAAATTCAATCTCTGCGAATTTGCGCTGTATTTTGTCCATGGTGCGAAATCACGGAGCTTCACAGGAGCAACAGTCAAACCAACCAACTGATTAAAGTTCGACGCTTCCGCGTATCTGAGGCTCTGTGTCCCATTCGACGTCTTACACATGTGGGAGCGGAGAGGAGCGTCTGTTTACAGAAAGGGAGCAGAGATGAGCGGCTGTTTGCGAGCGCGAGCAGAGAGGAGCGGCTGTTTACAGAGTGGGAGCAGAGAGGGGAGGCTGTTTACAGAGTGGGAGCATTGCTGAGTGGCAGTGCCTATTGCTGGACCTGTGACGTTTTCGAGCAGTTGCTGAAGTACTTTGCTCTGCGTTATTGTGCTCCACTTTATATTAAACATATTCAATGATTAATTGCGCTGGATTGAAGATTAAATAACAAAACTGTTATATATGTAACTATGTTATTCTTGCCATCAGAGGGCGCGATTGTTGGCTTCCTAATGGTCATCTGTACACAAGTGCAGGCATGTGCAGCGCCAGTATAAAAGATTGGCTGCCATTTTGCTTCGGCACTCTGGAGTTGTAATAAAGAATTGTAAATGAAGAGAACGCTGAAAAATAGGCTCGCTCTCGTCCACCCGGATGTAAGTTACCACCTGGAAAGGCGACGACACCGGCAGAACATTTACCTCGAACACGCAGCTGGTCAAGTGACATTGATGTTAACGACCCTCTATTTGTCCTGAATTACGGTCATGGTTCCAAATGGATTGCTGGCACTCGTTTTGCCATTGAAGGGAATAGGATGATAATAATCACACTGTTAAATGCCGAAAACTGCAGAGAGCATTAAGATCAGACCAATTTACGATTTACTGACTGGAAACATAGAAACATAGAAACATAGAAAAAAGGTGCAGGAGTAGGCCATTCGTCCCTTCTAGCCTGCACCACCATTCAATGAGTTCATGGCTGAACTTGGAACTTCAGTACCCCATTCCTGCTTTCTCACCATACCCCTTGATTCCCCTAGTAGTAAGGACTTCATCTAACTCCTTTTTGAATATATTTAGTGAATTGGCCTCAACAACTTTCTGTGGTAGAGAATTCCACAGGTTCACCACTCTCTGGGTGAAAAAGTTCCTCCTCATCTAGGTCCTAAATGGCTTATCCCTTATCCTTAGACTGTGTCCTCTGGTTCTGGACTTCCCCAACATTGGGAACATTTTTCCTGCATCTAACCTGTCTCACCCCGTCAGAATTTTAAACGTTTCTATGAGGTCCCCTCTCATTCTACTGAACTCCAGTGAATACAAGCACAGTTGATCCAGTCTTTCTTGATAGGTCAGTCCTGCCATCCAGGGTATCAGCCTGGTGAAACTTCGCTGCACTCCCTCAATAGCAAGAATGTCCTTCCTCAGGGTAGGAGACCAAAACTGTACACAATACTCCAGTTGTGGCCTCACAAAGGCACTGTACAACTGTAGCAACACGTCCCTGCCCCTGTACTCAAATCCCCTCGCTATGAAGGCCAACATGCCATTTGCTTTCTTAACCGCCTGCTGTAACTGCATGCCAACCTTCAATGACTGATGTACCATGACATCCAGGTCTCGTTGCACCTCCCCTTTTCCTAATCTGTCACCATTCAGATAAGAGTCTGTCTCTCTGTTTTTACCACCAAAGTGGACAACCTCACATTTATCCACATTATACTTCATCTGCCATGCATTTGCCCACTCACCTAACCTATCCAAATCGCTCTGCAGCCTCACCATCGACGATCCACCAACACACACACAACCAGCAATCACACTCGTTGTCAATCACGAGGATGAATCCACCGTTGCTGACAGTCCGGTCAGTCCAGCCGCGTTGCAGTGCAGAAATGGTCCGGCCAACTCAAACGTGTCAGGGTTTGTAATTAGACGATTAACCAGGAGGCGAAAGTCTCTGGATCTCCTCAACTTGTAAATAACTTGTGCCGAAGGTGGGAGTGATGGCATGCGTGTAACTATGTAATACTTGCCACCAGAAAGCGCGACCGTTGGAGTCCTAATGGTCCCCTGCATACATGTGCAGGACAGTATAAAATGTTGACCATCATGTTTTTCGGCAATCTAGAGTTGTATTCAAGAAGAGAAAGGACAGACTAAGTTTAGCCCACAGTACTCAGACTCGTATAGTTCTTCTGTACACGACAAAAACAAGGTAAGCTTTTGTGATTCACGGGAAGAATACTCGCCTGCTACCCGAGTTTAGTTCAAACAATAAACATAACACATCCCTTAAATATTGTTGAAATATCAAGTATACATTAAATAAAAACTGTGCGAAAATCGAAAGCAACAGATTACTTGTTTGTGGGAATATTTATTTCACCAACAATGGACAGCTCTTCCTTCAAAGTGAGGCGGGCCAATGAAAACGTGCGATCTAGATGTGATTGGAACCCGCTGCTCTCTGTTCTGGAATCAGAACGACTGCCATTGCAGCACAAGGTCGAGAGCCGACAAGTGCAGCCGCACCTATAGGATGCGTATAAAAATGACATGCTGGCATTTACAGAAGGTCAGCGAGTATCCTTGGGGAGCAAAACACAGTAAATGATTCAGGTCCATAATGATCCCTCAGAACATGTCGAAATAGAAGGATGCAGTGAGCAGCAGCTGATAAAATGTGGATCAGAGAAGACGCGGGTCAGATTCCAGGCCAATGCCGGTCCCCCGGTTTTACGAATGAATTTGAGTCAAAAAATTTATTTTTAAAAGTTACATGAAGCAATGTGCAAAGAAAACTCTCATTTGGAGGTTTCATCCCGTCATATCACGGTCTGTGATGCTGCTCCATTTGCGAGTGAATCCCGGTGCTGCATATATCGGCCAGACTGGGACTATGTTCATTCTGAAACAGTTCAGTTGTCGATTTCCAGAAAGCTGACTGCCCTAATTGCTCAATCCAGGAACAGAATATATATAAAAATCCGCTTTTGACCAATCGGCATAGCTCGATTCAGAAGCTGGGCATTCTGTGTTTCAATTCTTTCAGCGGGTGGCTCGTTTATTGTTCCAACAAGATGACTATGTCATCGTCCGTGTGATAGATCGCAACGAGGTCCACATCATCCACACCATGACAGGACCTGGTGACTGCTGGATGGACCAACGCCTAATCCACTCTTTTACTTAAATTAAAACAGCAGCGTGAACAGAAACGCTGGCGCTGGAAAAGCAAAGCTGGAGCACTCAAATACCAAACTAAGTAAGCCCTATTCAGACGACGCCCCAAAATCAACTTCAGGAATTCCACTCAACAGGAAACACAGAATGTCCAAAGTGCCTGATCTGCGTTCAAGGTCTCTATAGTTATCACCTGAGGCGAGACGCTTGGTAAATCTACCAGGAAACTTCAAGACTGGTTCGACAAGAATAAGCAGGTGGCCCAGGCGCTAATAAGACACAAATGCATGGCATTCTTGAACTGGAAGCAGCAGCAAAACTCGAGAGCAAGAAAGGGCTTATTTAGACGTCAGAAAACCGGGGTCCAAGATAAAACTTGCGACGTAATGAACAGAGGATGAATGGAAATAGCACAGGAGATCCAGCAACTTGCTGATAAACACGGGGTGCATGGATTCATTGGCGCAGTCAAGACCAACTACGGTCCAAGCAGTGATGTTTGCACGTCAATGAGGGCCAGGATCGGAACCATACTTATCAAGGATAGTGAAGAAGTCAGCGCCCGCTGGAAGCCATATTTCGAGATATGCTTAACAGAGACTCTGTCTTCGACATAAATCTTCTAGATTCCATCCGACAGCATGCTATCCACCACCAACTCAGCATAACCACGGCCCGGCATGAGGTTCAAAAGGCCAACTGATAATTGAAAACAACAATGTCTCAGGAGCGCATGGAATCCTAGCTGCAGCACTAAAGCATGGCGGGTTATTAGTGTTGGCGCGAATTCATGAAATCATTTCTCTCATTTGGAAAATGGAGTGCATTCCAGGGGTCTCGGAGACGCTGTAATAATGGCCATCCTCAGGAAAGGTGACAAATCCAAATGCGGTAATTACAGAGGAGTTTCCCGTCTGTCTGCCCCAGGGAAATTCATCGGAAGAATGCTTGTTAATCGTTTTCTGCCAGTGGCTGAAGAATCACAGATTCGCCGTGCCCATTCTGGCCTCTAAGGGGCACAATGGACATGACCTTCACCGCGTGCAAAGTTCAAGAAAAACACAGTGAGCAGCATCGTACTCTGGACACGACCTACTTTGACCTCAAAAAGGCCTTCCTCAGCCTCAAAATTGAAAGATTATGGAGTGTCTCCCTCAAATTCGGCTGCCCTCAAAATTTGTTCACTGTCCACCGCCTGCTTCACCATGACATGCAAGCTGTGATGATGACCAACAGATCCACCACAGATTCCAAACTGTTGGGAATCGGGGTCAAGCAAGGCTGTGTCGCCGTACCAACACGCTGCTAGAACTTCCTTTCTGCAGAGACCCATCTCATCTTCAATAAGCTCTCCGATGGCTATGAGCTAATCTACACAATAAACAAGAACCTGTTGAACCTCCGTCGCGTCCAGCCCAGATCCAAGGTCGTCCCATCATCTGTGATTGAATTACAGTATGGTGACAAAGCTTGCGGCTGTGCACAGTGGGAAGTCGAACTCTAAACCTTTGTCAATAGCTTCAACGAAGACTATGAGAGGATGGGCCTTACATTAAACATCCATAATTAAAAGCTTGTATACCAGTCACCCCATCCACACATTGTGGCCCCCTTATTTCCAAGGTCCAATACGAGACCTTGGACATAGAAACATAGAAAATAGGTGCAGGAGTAGGCCATTCGGCCCTTCTAGCCTGCACCGCAATTCAATGAGTTCATGGCTGAGCATGCAACTTCAGTACCATATTCCTGCTTTCTCGCCATACCCCTTGATCCCCCTACCAATAAGGACTACATCTAACTCCTTTTTGAATATATTTAGTGAATTGGCCTCAACAACTTTATGTGGCAGAGAATTCCACAGGTTCACCACTCTCTGGGTGAAGAAGTTCCTCCTCATCTCGGTCCTAAATGGCTTACCCCTTATCCTTAGCCTGTGTCCCCTGGTTCTGGACTTCCCCAACATTGGGAACATTCTTCCTGCATCCAACCTGTCTAACCACTTCAGAATCTTAAACGTTTCTATGAGGTCCCCTCTCATTCTTCTGAACTCCAGTGAATACAAGCCCAGTTGATCCAGTCTTTCTTGATAGGTCAGTCCCGCCATCCCGGGAATCAGTCTGTTGAACCTTCGCTGCACTCCCTCAATAGCAAGAATGTCCTTCCTCAGGTTAGGAGACCAAAACGTGGAACATTGTCATATTATGTAAAAAAGAGAAGATATCGATTACAAAGTACAATATCGCCTTGACTGTGTCAGTGCCTCACTCGGTCGCTTGAGGAAGAGAGTTTTCGAAAACCACAATGTCAGCCCCGGCACCAAGCTCATGGTCTGCCGGACAGTCGTTTTGCCCGCCCCGCTACTAGGTCCAGGAACATAGACTATGTACAGCTGGCAATTTGGAACACTGGTGACATACCACCAGTGCTTCATCGGCAAGATCCTGCAATTACATTGGCAGGATAGGCGCACCAACGGCAGGTTCCCTCTCAGTCTAACATCCCCAGCATGGAAGCATTGACCACGCTACATCAGCTCCGATGGACGGGTGACATCGTTTGCCTGTCCCGTACTGATCTGCCAAAACAACTGCACTCTTCAGATCTCCAACGGGGCATTTTAATCCCTGGTGGGCAGAAGAAATGCCTCAAAGCCTCCTTGGAAAAATTGTAACATCCCCACCATCACCTGGAAATCTTTGGCCCAAAATGAACTAAAATGAGGGAAAGCATTTGCGAAGGCGCCTAACACGTCAATTATGGTCCATCTACCCCAAGCCCCATCAGGACCTTATATGTTGCAATAAGAACACCTCTCATTCTTCGAATGTCCAATGCATATATGACCAACCTGTTCAATGCTTCTTCATACGATAACCCCTTCATCTGTGGAATAAATCTCGTGAATCTTCGCTGAACTGTCTACAATGCAAGGATATCCCACCTTACGTAAGACCAAACCTGTACACAGTACTCCAGGTGTGATCTCACCAATGCCCTGTACATCTGTAACAGCGACGCCCTTCTTGTATACGTTATTCCCCTTGCAATAAAGGCAAGAATTATCTTTCCCTTCCAAATAATAGGGTCAGATGAAGATAGATTCTTGGAGGCTCGTGTGGAGCATAAAGGGGAACATGAAGCATTTGGCCGATTGTCTTGTTTTTGTGCTGGACATTCTATGTAATTTGTTTCGCGGAGCATGACGCAATGCTCTTTTCTCAGGCCTCGCCTGGATTCAATCAGACCAATTAACTATGATTAATTTTATTCCTATTAGATCATTTATATGTATTTGTTCGGTGGATATTGTGTCTAGAAGTAACACAGACATGGATGAGGATGTCAGCAGAAGATGAGCTGAGGAAGGGCCAGAGACGGACGATCTTATAGAGGCGAAAATTAAGTTCAAAACTACTCATGACGCCTCGCAAGGTTCAGCAGAACATTCAGCACTGAACTGTGAAGGAACTGACTGTGTAAAGCGGACCACAGCGAGAGACAAAATCTTCCGGCGTGAGTCGGAAGGTTTTTGTAATAACAGGGTCTGACGTACAAAGGGGGCGAAATTGGCTCCTTGCCCGCATGAGATTTACCTGCATGCTAACTCTTTCAATTTCAAGAACAAGCAACCTGGAACTCTCTGTGCCGCAGAACTTTGTAATCTCTCCCAATTTAAATAACAAAATGTTTTTTTTTATTTTCGCTGCCAATGTGTACAATCTCACATTTTCTCATTTTCCACTCCATTCGACAAACCCTTAACTGATCTCTAAAGCTTTTCAGATTAATTGCTTTTTCCTCACAACTTGCGTTCCCAACTGTACCTCTGTTATCAGTAAAATTGGGTACTTTACATTCAGTCCTTTCATCAAATTCATCAATGATTGTAAATATTTGAGGCCCCAGCACCGATCCCTGTGACTCACTAATGGTTGCACTTTGCCAACCTGAAAATAACCCATTTTTTCCAGAATCTGTTTTCTGTTAGTTATCTAATATTGTATCCATGCTAATGTATGACCGCCACATCCGTGATATCTCATTCGGGCAAGGAGCCAATTTCGCCCCCTTTGTACGTCAGACCCTGTTATTACAAAAATCTTCCGACTCACGCCAGAAGATTTTGTCTCTCGCTGTGGTCCGGGTTACTCAGTCAGTTCCTTCACAGTTCAGTGCTGAATGTTCTGCTGAACCATGCGAGGCGTCATGAGTAGTTTTCAACTTAATTTTCCCCTCCATAAGATCGTCCGTCTCTGGCCCTGCCTCAGCTCATCTTCTGCTGACATCCTCATCCATGTCTGTGTAACTTCTAGACACAATATCCTGCGAACAAATACATATAAATAATCTAATAGGAATAAAATTAATCGTAGTTAATTGGTCTGATTGAATCCAGGCGAGGCCTGAGAAAAGAGCATTGCGTCATGCTCCGCGAAACAAATTGTATAGAATGTCCAGCACAAAAACAAGACAATCGGCCCATCTGCTTCATGTTTCCCTTTATGCTCCATACGAGCCTCCAAGAATCCCTCTTCATCTGACCCTATCAGTAGAAAATTTGAATTCAACCCATATGGTCTGATTTGTGTATCCAGCCAACATATTATCTCTCCTCACAGCTGCAATTGTTTCTAAAATAAATTCAGCGACCTCCCCCCTCCCTCAATTTTATCCCCCTCCGTCTCCTTCCTAAAAGCTATGGAACAAGGAATGTGCAGCTAATTTACCTGCCCTTTCTTTTAACCATGTCTCAGTAATAGCTATATTATCATACTCCTCGCTGGTGCTGTTTTAATCTCTCTCTTGGTTCCCTAAAATCTGCCTGCAGGACCTGCTCCCTCCTTCTACCTATATCATTCCTACCAGAATGGAACACGACTGACTGTTCACCCTCTCACCGCAGCATCACCTGCAGCCGTGCATTAATATGCTTGACCCTGGTACCATGGAGGCAACATATCTGTGGAATTCTCTGCCCAAGGAAGCAGTTGAGGCGAGCTCATTGAATGTATTCAAGTCACAGATAGACAGATGTTTAACCAATAAGGGAACTAAGGCTTATGTGAGCGGGCGGATAAGTGGAGCTCAGTCCACGGCCAGATCAGCCATGATCTTGTTGAATGGCGGAGCAGGTTCAAGGGGCTAGATGGCCTACTCCTGTTCCTAATTCTTATGTTCTTCTGTTTTTATACCATTCTGGAGTGATGTCTGCGGCCTGTGTGCTCCCCTTATGATGGAATCCTTTGCCAATATTTTCATCCACTCATCTTCCTCGCCGTTGTACATGTGAGCCAGCATTGGTAGCATGGACTTGGCATTGGTTGCTTTCCCCGATGAACTCGAAGTACTCAGAACAGAATCCGGTGGGGAGCGAGATGCACTCAGGGGACTCATGCACGACCGAGATGGTCCTCCTCTTCTGTCTGGAGGCCAGATATCCAATATCTCCTCGCACATTCTTAAGCTGCGTGATGGCCACCTCAAGAAACGTGATATCCACGAATATGTCGGCCTCGAGATTTCACTGCTGTGATTGTCCAAATGATACCCTTCCACCTGCTCAGCTTAATTGCCTAAAGCTAATTAAAGAATCGCCACCTGCTTTGTTGGGCTTGCTACATACGGGCTAACAGAATGTTCTCCTGAATGCAATTGAGGAATTCTGTGCCGTCTATAACTGTAACACTGATTGCATCCCAGTGAATACTGGAGTAATAAATATCCCCAATATTACTGCCTAATAATTATGCATTTTTCAGACATTGGGAACTAATTTCTTCTTCTATCTCCCTCTGACTGTTTGGAAACCTATTATACACTACCAGCGGTGTACTTACTTCTTTTTGTCCTTCAGTAGAACCTATTTAGACTCATTTGAAGATCCTTCTAACATATCATCTTCTCTCACAGCTTTATATTTTTTGTAATCAACATTGTCACGCAATCCTTCTTAACCCTATTTCTGTCTTGGTGAAAACACTTTAACCAGTAATGTTGGGTTAAATATGCTGCGCTATTTATGCCCTGTATCAGTAATCACGAAGATAACATAGCTTAACTTGTCGATCCGTGCCTTTAACTTCTCTGCCTTATTCACAATGCTCCTTGCAATTAGTAATATGCTATTAGGCACAGCCAGACTCATGTTTTGTGTATTATCTAATCTTTAATGCTCTGTCTTCCGAACTACCTTGCTACTCTTCTGACATGGAAATCTAGCTCTGTTTTTCTCCTTTCTGATTCTATGCTACACCTTGCCATGAAGAAGTGAAAGGAATGCTGCTTGCAATGGGTTTCCGCAGGGTTCAATGTTCTTGCTTTTTGTGGTGCATATCAATGATTTAGATCTAAAATTAAGGTGTATGATTAAAAATTTTTCAGATTATACTGATGCTAAAGGGCAATCACTTAGACAGATGGGTAGAAAAGTGGAAAAAGGAATTCAAACCGGAAAAGTATGAGGTAATGCATTTGGGGAGAGCTATCCATCCAAGAGAATACACAATCAATGGTAGGACACTGAGATGTGTACAGGAACTGAGGTTCCGTTGAGTTCGTGTCCACAGATCCATGAAGGTAGAAGGACAGTTGGTGAAGAAAGCATGCGGGATACATATATTTCTTCGGTGAGGCACAGAATATAAATGCAGGGCGGTTATGCTTGAACGGAATAAAACACTATTTGGGCCACTGCAATGCAGTTCTGGGCGCCATATTACAGGAAAGATGTGATTGTACTAGAGATGTAACTGGGCAGATTTGTGACTCGGTGAAAATTCTACCGCTGAATCAACATGGCACCGAATTATAATTAATTTTACTTTCTAACCTCAGCATTTTATTTGGACCATTTTTATTTCACAATATAAACGGCGACACAGCACCAAAATAAATTGCAAAATGTAGCAGATGCTGCATATGGAATTGTTCAATGAATGCTGGAAACACTCGGCAGGTCAGGCAACATCTGTGACCAGAGAAACACAGCTCCATGAGCTCTCGGCAGAACTAATGTTTTGCAGCATTAATTCAAAGAATTACAGGTCCGGTCTGATTTTCCAACCAAACTTGTTAAGTTGCTTAAAAATAGCACAGATAAAATTTTAGCAAGCCCATAAAAATGGAATGGTTGATACAGGAATCGAACCCGCGAATTTAGCCAAATTAGCATCACTATCTAACCAACTAAGGTAACCACCCTGAATGTGAATGCTTTAACTGAACATACTTTTGTGACCAAGGCTTATATTTTCGAGACGTCTTCAAATCCTGGATCTATCCTTCAACTACCAGCAAAAAACGCTCTTCATTCAGCCTGCAGCTATCAATCATTCACTACCCTATTGGCAATTGCTGTGCAAATATTACTGTAAGCCACAAATGACCACATCCAACAGATTATGATACTCGCATCACACAAGTGCCAGGCAAGCGAGATTCAAACCTGCGCCGCATGACATTCGGCGTCATGACATCACATAGTCCCCCACCAACAACAACCTTGGTGTTACCATTCACAGCAATCTTAACTGGAAGATCATCATCATAGGCAGTCCCTTGAAATCGAGGAAGACTTGCTTTCACTCTAAAAGTGGGTTCTCAGTTGAGTGCAAAGGCCAATACGGGAAATATATTCTCTGTCACAGGTGGGACAGACGTTCCTTGAAGGAAAGGTTGTGTTGGGAGCCTGGTTTGCCACATGATTCTTTCACTGCCTGCGTTTGATTTCTGCATGCTGTCGGCGACGAGGCTCGAGTTTCTCAGTGCCCACCCGTTATTCCTCCACTAACGGCGGTCTTTGGCCAGGGGCTCCCAGTTGTCGGTGGGGATGTTGCATTTTATCAAAGAGACTGTGAGGTTTACCGTGAAACATTGCTCTGTCCACCTGGGCCTCGTTTGCCGTGTAGGAGTTACGAGTAGAGCGCTTGCCTTGGGAGTCTTGTGTCAGGCATACAAACAATGTGCCCGCCCTACGAAGCTGGTCGAGTGTGGTCAGCGCATCGATGTTCTGGATGTTTGCCTGATCGAGGAATCGAATGTTGGTGCATCTGTCCTCTCAGGCGATTTGCAGGATCTTGTGGAGATATCGTTGTTCGTATTTCTCCAGCGAATTGAATCATATAAAAGATATACATTCACATTGGCAGAAGGTGATTCGTGGTGTTCCACGTGTAGGAAGTGGAACATGAATGCCGGCAATGACTGGTTGGGACAAATGGATTGTTTCTGTGTGGTTAGTAATGAAGACAAAAGGCGAAGACTGCAGGGGGATATGTACTGGTCAGGTGGGCAGAACAGTGGCAAAAATAATTCATTCCAGACAAGTGTGAGGTAATGCACGTGGGGAGGTCTAAAAAAACAATGAAATAAACATTGAAGGGTCCGACACTAAAACAAACAGAGGATCAAATGGGCCTTGGAATGCAGGTCCACCGTGGAATGCTTGCCTTTATTTGTCGACACTTTGAAAACAAGAGCTAGCACATAATACTTGAATTGCATAAAACAGTGGTTCGGCCACAGTTGGACTACTTTGTGCAGTTAAGATCAACACATTTCAGGAAAGATGTGACTGCACTGGAAAGGGCGCAGAGGAGATATACAGACATGTTGCCTGGACTTTAGAATTTCGGTTTTGTGGAAAGATTGGAAATGCTAGGTCTGTTTTCCTTGGAACAGAGTTGGCACCTTATTGAGTTGCATTTAATTATGAGGGGTATAGATAGATTGTGTTTCACTTGGCAGACGGGTCAACAACCAGGAGGTACAGATTGAAGTATTTGTGGGGCGGGGGGGTAGATGAGCAATGAGTGGAAATGTCTTTACCTTGAGAATCGTGGGAGTCTGGAACTCGCTGCATGAATGGGTGATACACGCAGAAACCGCCACATATTTTAAAAATACTTGGAGGTGCAATTGAAGTGATATAACCTGCAGGGCGATCTTAGCGCTGGAAAGTGGGAATTCGTCTGCAAAGCTCTTGGTCGGCCGGCGTGGACACGATGGGTTGAAATGGCCTCCATCAATACTGTCATCTTTTGCATTTCCTACATTGCAACAGTCACTTTAAAAGTACTCATTTGGCTCTGAACCGGTTTTCGAAGTCCTGAGATGAATGTCGCTCTTGGAATGCAAGGTTATTTCCATTTACCGCGTCCGAAAAATCACATGGTAATAAAGCTGGTTAGGTCAGTAGCCCCAAGGTCGCAGTTTCGATCCCCGTACTTGCGATTTGTGTTATTTTTTTATTTGGGGTGCGAGCGGGCGGGTTTGCGAGTCTCTCACAAGTTTGTTATATTGAGCATCTTAAACATTTATGAACGAAACACACACGCGACCTGCAATACTCTGAAGCAATGCTGAAAAACCTTACTACTGCCAGGAGCTCATGGCGTGCGGAGTGTTTCCAGCATTTAATGAACAATTCCATATACTCCGGGATTTTGTGACTTCTCGTATTTCAAACAGTGAATAGCTCACTGCCACTGATTGGTTTGCAGTGCAAAGTATGGTACCGATATACATACAATTCCGTTGGGTAATCCTTAATCCTCACCTTCGTCTACATTGTACCTCCTAACTTGACACGTGGGCTAATGGATAAGGCGTTCAATTTTACTATAAATCCGGATGTTATCAGGAGTTTCGAGTCATAAGCTGGTGTTTGTCAAATCTTGTTCAACTTTATAAAATCAAATCACGTTTGCACTCGTTAACTGAAGGTGGATGATTTCTATCCAAATGTTCCATGGCTCTTTATTAAAAGGCATTTTTTCATGCTGTTTCCTGTGAGTATTTCACACGGATTTTTGCATTTAATTTCCAACAAACGAACATTCACTAATTAATGCCGATAAATTATTTGTGTTCCCAATTTGAACAGCAGCTTCGCTGCAATCAGTGCAATACAGGCCACTGGAGGGAATTGCGATCTAATTCAGGGCCAGTGATATCCACATGGAGTCGATTAAAGAAAATAAATACTGGAGGAAATCGCTGTGAGCAGAGCTCGATCCTGTATGGGTAAAAGCCATGAATTCCCAATCCAACCCCTTCTCGACTCGGTTATTGCAGCTACACAATGGCGCTGTCTTAATGGTGCAATAGTCGGTGCAAAATGACAGACCGTTGACCTGCATGCTTTCCCTATTGTATCTACCAGCCGATGTGAAAATTAAATCATGAAATCATAGAATCTCACAGCACAGAAGGAAGTAATTCGGCCTGAAATGAAATGCATTACTTATTTGGAAAGACTAAACAGACTGAGGAGCTTTTCTCTAGAAATGACAAGGCAGGTGCTGACATTACCATGATGAAATGTTTTGATACGGTTGATGTAGAGACAATATTTGCTATTGTACGCGAGTACAGAATTAGTGGTCATAAATATAAGCCAGTAACCAAATATTCAGTCGGCAATTCAAGAGCCACTTCATTAACAAAGGGTCGTAAGAATGTGGAAGTTTCTACCACGAGCAGGAGTTGAGGCAATAGCACGGATGCATTTAAGAGGGATGTACCATAGAAAATGTCTGACAAAGGAATAGAAGGATATGCTGAAGATGAAGTGAATTAGGGCCGGAGGGCACACGTGTCCAGAATTAACTGCTGCAAAACATGTCGGAGAAAATGCACTCTTTACGTGGTGCAAGCTCTAAATGACATCATATAAAATCGTTTTTAAATAACAACAAAAACTTCAATTTATATAGAGCTTTAATGTAGTGAAACTTCCCAAAGCTCTTCACAGGAATATAATGCAATAAAAATTTGACACCGAGACGCAATCAGAAGGATGAGGGGTGATCTTACAGAAACAATTAAAATCATGAAAGTGATAGACACGATAGTGGCAGAGAGGTTGTTTCCACTGGTCGTCGAGATGAGAAGTAGGGGGCACAGATTCAAAATACGGGGATGCCAATTTAAAACCGAGTGGAGAATGAATTTCCTCTCCCAGAAGGATGGGAATCTGTTGAAATCTCTGCTCAAGGAAGCAGTTGAGCCTAGCACATTGAATGTATTCAAGTCACAGATAGATAGACTTTTGACCAATAAGGTAATTAAGGGTTATGGGGAGCGGGCAGGTAAGTGGAGCTGAGTGCACGGCCAGATCAGCCATGATCATGTTCAATGGCGGAGTAGGTTCGAGGGGCTAGATGGCCTACTCCTGTTCTTAAGTCTTCTGTTCTTCTGTTCTTATCTATAAGTAGAACTTAGTTCAGGTGACTAAAAGTTGGTCAAACAGATTATGGTTGATAATGATGAAGAATGCTGTGCACTGCTGGAAGGTATCAATGAACTGATCATGTAGGCTGAAGAGAGATTAATGAAATTCAGCTCGGAGAACTGTAAGATAATGCATTTGTGGCGTTCTTATAGAGCAAGCTAATAAACATTAAATGTTGGGACACTCATAAGTGTAGAGGTGAAAAGCACCTTGGAGTGCATGTCCACAGAATCCTTGATGGTAGCAAGCGAGGTAGATAAGGTGGTTGAGACGCAACATTGGATAGTTGGCTTTTTAGCTGAGCCGTAGAATATAAGATCGGGAAAGTTTTGCTTGAAACGAATAAAGCACTAGTTAGGCTGCAGCTAGACTATCGCCTACAGTTCTGGTCACAGCATCTGGTCACCAGATCTGATTGCACTCGTGAGGATACAGAGTTGATTTACGCAGGTGATGCCTGGAATTGTGAACTTAGCTATGAGGAAAGATTGCAAAAGCTGGTATTTATTCTTTGGAATAAAGGAGGCTGAGCGGTGGAACGTATTGAAGTGAATAAATGAGGAGTGGCCGAGATAGAGTGCATAGAATGGATCCATTTCCATTAGCAGAGTGGTCAACAAACTGGGGGCATAGATTCAAAGTAATTGGTCGGAGGGTACACGGGATCTGAGCCGAAATGTTTTCACCGAGGGGCTGGTGAGGTTCTGTAACTCACTGCCAGAATGGACTTTCGAGGTAGAAATCCTCAGCACTTTTTAAAAAGTCCTTGAAAATGCATTTGAAGTCCAGTAACCTAAAAGGCTACGGACCAAGAGCTAGGCAGTGGGATTAGTCTGGATAGCTCGGATTTTATTCGCAATTTAGGATCGAGTGTTTCTTGGGCTGCACAGTTCATTTTGCAGCAAATCAATACTTCAGAGAAGGGAAGCTGCGGACCCTGCATTTCCTGTTAAACAAATGGCTCCAATCCCATCCACTGTTCCTCTGGGATGTCTTAGCTCCTGAGTCTCTAACAGAAGAGCAGGAGCAAGCCATCAAGCCTGCTCCATAGCGACAGGATGAATCGAGTAACCACATGAGCCAGTTGCAAATTACAAGAGGAAGCCATTCAGCTCCTTGAGCCTGTTATAGAAGAATAGTGGAACATCATTCGACCTCTCTTCCTACTGCATAGATGACGAGCAGGCAATGCAGGCACACTATTATATTTGACAGAATGAGGAGGAGGCGATTCTGCCCCTTCGGACTTTTACCCAGGGAAAGGAGCAGGACATTAACACCTCAAGTCTGAGGCATAGGACAGGCAGAAGTTGATTAGTTTCTTGAACTTGTTCTACGAGAAGAGTACCAGTCCATTTAGACCCTCGAAAATGCAAACATAGAAACATAGAAAATGCGAGCGTGTAGGCCATTCGGCCCTTCGAGTCTGCACCCCATTCGATATAATCATGGCTGATCCTGTATCTCAACACCATATTCGAGCTTTTTCCCCTTTGCCTGATATGTCTTTTTTGTATCGAAATCTTTCTATCTCCCTCAAATGTATTCAGTGACTTGGCCTCCACAGACTTCTGTGGTATAGAATATCACAGGAACACCAATTTCTCATTGAAAAAAAATCCACATTTCGTTCATAAATTTCCTACCCCATATCCTGATTCTGTGAGCCCTTTAACTAGACATCCCAACCAGTGGAATCATTCTCCCCGCATCCAGTCTATCCATCGCTTTGAGAATGTTAGACGATTCAAAGAGATCGCCTCTCATTCATCTAAACTCCAGTGAATACAGTTGTACTCGATCCAATTTCTCCTCATCCGAAAGTCCTGCCTTCCCAGGAAACAGTCTGGTGAACCTTCACTACACTCCCTCCATGGCAAGTATATCTTTCTTGGGTAAGGAGACCAGAACTGCACGCAATACTCCAGGTGCAGTCTCAGCAAGGCCATTTTAAGTGTAGTAAGACAACCTTTGGATCTGTCTTCACGGAGGAATAGACAAATAACTTTCCGTAAAGACGATTGTACCAAGAGTCTAATGAGAAACAGGAACCGATGGAAATCCTGATTAGGTGGGAAATTCTGTTAGGGAAATTGATGTGATTCAAGGCGGATAAATCCCCGGGGCCTGATAGTCAGCATCCCAGAGTACAAAAGGAAGTGTCGCTAAAAATAGTGAATGCATTGGTGATCATTATCCAACAATCTATCAACTCTGGATCAGTTCCTATGGACTGGCAGGTAGTTAACGTAACACCACATTTAAAAAAAGAATGGAGAGAGAAAACGGGAAAATATCGATCAGTTAGCCTTACATCAGTAATGGGGAAAATTGGGAATCAATTATTAAAGATGAAATAGCAACACATTTGGAAAACAGTGACAGGAGCATCCAAGTCAGCATGGATTTATGAAAAGGAAATCATACTTGACGAACATTCTGGAATTTATTAAGGTTGTAACATTAGACTGGACAAGAAATAACCTGTGGATGTGGTGTGTTTTGACTTTCAAAAAGCTTTTGACAAGGTCCCATACAAGATATTGAAATGCAAAATTAAAGCTAATGCTATTGGGAATAATGTACTGACGATAAAGAGAACTAGTTGGCAGACAGGAAGCAGAGAGTCTGGATAAACGGGTCCTTTTTATAAAGGCAGGCAGTGACTAGTGGGATGCCACAGAGCTTACATCAATGATTTAGATGAATGACTTGAGTGTAATTTCTCCGAATTTGCAGATATCACGAAGCTGGGTGGCGGTGTGAACTGTGAGTAGGACGCGAAGAGGCTGCAGATTGGCTTGGACAGGTTAGGTGAGTTGGCAAATGCATGGCTGACGCAGTATAATATTTATGTCTGTGAGGTTATCCACTTGGGTGCAAAAGCACGAAGGCAGAATTTTATCTGAATGGCGGCAGATTCGAAAAAAGTGACGTGAAACGAGACCAGGGTGTCATGGTATTCCAGTCATTGAAAGTTGGCATGCAGGTGCAGCAGGCGGTGAAGAAACCAAATGGTATGTTGGCCTTCATAGCTAGGGGATTTGTGTATAGGAACAGGGAGGCCTTACTGCATTTGTATAGGGCCTTTGTGAGGCCTCACCTCGGATATTGTGTTGAGTTTTGGTCTCATAATCTGAGGAAGCACGTTCTTGCTGTTGAGCGAGTGCAATGAAGGTTCAACAGACTGATTCCCGGGATGGCAGGATTGATATAAAGAGATATTGAATCGATTGGGCATGTATTCACTGGATTGGAGAAGAATGAAAGGGTATCTCATAGAGCCATCGACAATTCTGACATGTAAAATGTTTCCCCGGAGTCTGGATTTCCCGATGTTGGGGAAGTCCAGAATCAGAGGATATATTCTAAGGATAATCGGTAAGACATTTAGGATTGAGATGAGGAGAAACTTCTTCACTCAGAGAGTTGTTACTCTGTGGAATTACCTATGGAAAAGTGTCGTTGATGCCAGTTCATTGGATATATTCAAGAGGAAATTAGATATGGCCCTTCTGGCTAAAGGGAACAAGGTGTGGCGATAAAGCAGGAAAGGGGTACTGATTTGAATGATCAACCATGAACTTAATGAATGGTGGTGCAAGCTCTAAGGGCCGAATGGCCTAATCCTGCAACTATATTCTATGTTTCTATAATTCTATGTTTCTATCTACTCAAATCCTCAAATGGTAACATACCATTTGCCTTCTTAACTGCTTGCTGCACCTGGATGTTTGCTTTCACTGACTGGTGTACAAGGATACCCAGGTCCCTCTGTACTTCGACATGTCCCTAGCCATAACCATTTAAATAATATTCTGTCCTTATGTTTTTCCAACCAAAGTGGATAGCTTCACTCTTATCCACGTTCTACTGCATCTGCCATGTGTTTGCCCCCTAACTCAACCTATCTAAATCGCCTTGCAGCGTCTTTGCTTCCTCCTCACAAATCACACTAGATTTGCTTCGTGAGCAAATTTTGAAATTTTACAATTTGTTACCTCATCCAAATCATTTATATGTTTTGTGAATAGCTGGGTCCCAAGCACTGATCCCTGTGGTGCCCCACAAGTCACTGCAGGCCACTGCACACTTCTTGATTAACCCATGTATTTCTCAATGAACATTTATTCCGCCCTTAGAATGTTTTGCAACAATATTCCCAGAACCAAGTTTAGGCAGACTCCATCTGACCCTTTTTAATATTTATGCAAATGTACAACAGTAGAAGTCTTTCACTCCTCCGGCACCACACCTGTGGCCAGAAAGGAATATAAAATGAATGCTAGCGCCTCTGTAATTACCTCTGTTGCCTCAGTTAGCAGTCTTGAAACAATTTACCCGGTCCTGGGGAGATATCCACATTCAATGCTGCTCCCTTCCTAAATACTTCCAATCTCACGATATATATTTCATCTAATATTTCACACTCCTCCAACCTGACTGCAATGTCTGCATCGCCGCTACCTTTTCTGAAAACATATGTATTTTAGTCAAGAAGAACAATTTCTACATCTTCGAAATTCACATAAAATTTGCCTTCACAATCTCTAATAGGCCCTACACTTTCTTTAGTTAATGTCTTGCATTAATGTACATATACAACATGTTATGGCTTTCATTGATTTTACATACAAAACATTTTTCCTACTCCATCTTTGCTTTCCAAATTTTCTTTCTTATTTTTACCGCCGCACTATCTGTACTTCGCTCGGGTTTCAGTAGAATTGAGCCCTCGGTGCTGTCACAAGCCTTCCTTTTTTGGCTTTATTCTACCCTGTATGCCACCTTAAATCCTGGGGCTCTAGATTTGTTATTCCCACTCTTTTCCTTTAAGGGAACATATTTGCTCTGCACCATCATGTTCTCCTCCTTAAAAGCCTCCCACTGCTATGACACTAATTTAACTTCAACAGTTGTTTCCAGTCGACTTTGGCTAAATCATATCTCAGCTCAGTAAAACTGGTTGCCCCCCAAATGAATGCTTTTATTCCTGGTCTATCTTTGTCTTTTCTCGCAACATGCACAATATCTAATTGAATGATGATAATTAGCAGCAAAATGTTGTCGCATTGATATTCCTACCACCTGCCCAGCATCATTCATTAAATCTAAGTCCAGAACCATGCACTCCTTTGTTGGGCTTGCTACATACTGGATAAAAACACATTCTCCTGAATACATTTTAGGAATTATTCACCCTCAATACCAGACACATTAATTATAATCCAATTAATATTAGGGCAGTTGGAATCGCGTTGGTGTCACAGATTCGTTTTGCACATAATTGAACCTAATTCTTCCGAATCAGAATATTCTATTTGCCTCATCACAATACAGAACATCTTGTTTTGAGTTTTTGTTGATTATTTGCCCAGTTTCAAAGGTAGGTTTGCTGATACTCTTAAAATAAGGGGCCGCCCATTTCAAACTGAGATGAGGAGACATTTATTCTCTCAGATGCTTATAAATGTATGGAGTTATGTGCCCCAGTCAGCTGTGGAGGCTGGGTCATTAAATATATTTAACAGATGTTTGAGCGATACTCGATTAAAGGGTTATGGGGAGCGAGCAGGGAAGTGGAGGTGAGTCCATGATCAGATCAGCCATGCTCTTATTGAATGTCAGAGATGGCTCGAGTGACCATATGCCCTACTCCTGCTCCTCTTCCTTATGTTCTTTTGTTCACAATTCGTTCATGTTCGATGAAAACACTGTAAATCTTTCCACATTAACCCATAGATTGAAGCTGGGATAAACGCAGTGAGAGATAATGGCAGCATTGGGACACATGGCGGAGTAGACAAGAGAGGTGGTTAGATTCAAAACGGCCTCAGAGTCCAAAAGGCAGTGACAGGAAGCTGATTGATAGCATTCAGTGGCAGGAAGTCGGTCGTGGTATATTTTGTCCCATGGCTTAGCTGGTCAAAGCGCATTCCTAATAAAGGGGAAATCTTCATTCAATTTCCTGCGGCGACCAGGCTTTTTTTTTCAAAACGCACAATGGACGAATTTCTTCCCCTGTGAAAGGGGAACAATCCTTTTAAATGTAACTGTGACTCCACTCGCTCCTATTCTGCGTTAACGCTCTCTTCGCTGCAGGGTGTGGGTCAAATCCCACCGCTGCCATAGTTTCTGTCAGGGCTGAGTTTGACCTCATCAAAAGAAAACATGTTTTTTCAAAGTAGTGCTGTGTGCGACTTTGCTGTGATCAGAGCCGGTTTTGGAGCAGCTGATTTGGGGCGCCATGATCGTATAGTGGTTAGTACACTTCGTTGTGGCCGCAGCAACCTCGGTTCGAATCCGAGTCATTGCACAGTTTGCCTTTTATCTACTGATGGATCATAGCAATACATCAAACTTTACTATATGAAATAAATATTATTTTGTTGGCGGTAGAAATATGTTTACTCATTCAAACGCGCGTCGTGCCTCAGCTTTTTCTGCTTTCCTGAAACAATAGCCCTTTGCTTACAATTCTCTCCAAACAATTGTGGTGGCAGCAGCACTGGCAGCGTGGGCTAATGGAAAAGGTGCCTGACTTCGATGCAAACGAAGACTTATCTTGGTCATTTAATTTACCGGGTCAAACTGTTTTTTTTCAATGTTCTGATTCTGATTCAAAACCGATCATTTCTGGCGCCTTTCACCTGAAGTAACGTAACGCCTTCTACTGACAGAGGCTGATTGTACACTTTCAACATTGTTGCAACTGGGTGCACAAGCGGTGAGTTCAGTTTTTCGCAGGGAATTTCTGTTTGGATTCAAAAAGCAGAATGACTGGATACATTGTTCCAGCAATATGAGGTAGCGGCGTACTTGAGGCAAGGAACATTCTAATCAATTGTGCGCTATATGCTCGGATTCAAATATAATCATTGTTGAACATTTCATGCCTTTGCTTGTTTTTTCAATCAGTGTAAACGTCATGCCGAAATTCAGCTTTTGCTCTATGTATGCTACACTCAGCTCATTTCACGTCAAAAATTATTAATGTGTACATTAAAGGGAAATATTTGCAGGATTACGATGAGTGGGACTAATTCGATAGCATTCGCAGGGAAACAGCACAGGCAAGGTGGAAGGAAAAGCTTTCTTCTTCACTTTCAGAAAATGAGATTTCAATGCATAATGAGTTGCGTTGTTTTATATTGGAGACTCTGTGGTCCAGCGATTTCATTATCGCTTTGGGATTTTCAGGGTTGAACTTGGACAGATCCCGGATGAAAATTCCGCACTGTCGTCGCTATGGTTTAGTCAAAAAATACCTTCTCACTGCCGATCGGCATTGCAGAAAAGATGAATGTTACATTAAAAGCGAGTGAATTTGGCCTTCTTTCCGACATCTTCCGACACAGAGAGCTTCACAGGAGCAACTTTATAACCAACCAATTGAGTAAACATCTAGGCACGATACAACCTTCCGATCTCAAATGTAAATTGAACAAATCGGATACTAACCAGTGCTCCCGTTCTCTCAGACAGCAGATGCTGATAATGGGTCTGCTGTTCCTACGAACACTTCCTCTGGACTATCCTTTGTTTTTTTACCGCCCTATTACCACCCATTTTCGCGAGTCACGGAATGGACGAATATTGACAAGGTAAATCTCTCCAATTACAGTAATGTCATTATTGGCCATTGGCTTAGTATTTTGGAAAGATAAGGTGTATTATATATTACGGAGTGTATTAACCAGAGAAATCCCTTCCATATGAAAAATGAATGAATATCGGGTCATGAGCTGTGTATATTAGAAAGTGACTGGGTACTGATGTTCAGCGATTGTATTCGGAGAATGAAACTATCCCATGTTCGAAATATGCAGTGTATATTGGAACGTCAGTGGGAAATAAGTATCGGGGAGAGCATATGGAGACGATAAATCCATGCAATTGCAATAATATGTCAGAATTAGGTATTTTTTATGTATATTGGAAATATAATAATAACATAAGAAATAGGAGCAGGAGTAGGCCATGAGGCCTCTTGACCCGTATGGACTCAGGTCCATTTCTCTGCCAGCTCACCATAACCCCTTATGCCCTTATCGGTTAAGAAACTGTCTATCTCTGATTTAAACTTATTCAATGACCCAGCTTCCAATGTTCTCTGAGGCAGCGAATGCCACAGCTTTACAGCAATCTAAGAGAATTAATTCATCCTCGTCCCAGTTTTCAATGGGCGGCCCCTGATTCTGAGATTATGCCGTCTTGTTCTAGTCTCCACTATCAGTGGAAATAGCGCCTCTGCATCCACCTTGTCAAGATCCCTCATTACTCTATAAGTTTCAGTAAGATCACCTCTGAATCTTCTGAATTCCAATGAGTAGAGGACAAACGCACTCAAACTTTCCTCGTAACATTCAGCGGAATGAACCTAGCGAATCTTCTCTGAACTGCCTCCAAAGCAAGTATATCGTTTTGTAAATTTGGAAACCAAAACTGTAAGCAGGGTTACAGGTGTTGCCTCACCAATACTCTGTCTTACTGTAACAAGACTTCCCTGCTTTTATACTCCATCCCCATTTCAATGAAGGCCAAGATTTCCTTGTCATTCTTTATCACTTTCTGCTACCTGCGTACTAAACTTTTGTATTTCATGCACCAGGATCCCCAGGTCCCGCTCTACTGCAGCACTTTAAAATTATTCCCCATTTAAAAATAACTGGTTCATTGATTGTATTTTTTCCAACGTGCAAACCTCACACGTTCCAACATTTTACTCCATCTTCCAAATATTTCCCAATCACTTAGGCTGTCTATATGCTTTTGCAGGCTTTTTATGTCGTCCTCATGCATTGCTTTTCCACAAATGTTTGCATCGTCACCAAATTTGGCTACGTTACACTCGGTCGCTTCATCCAAGTCGTTAATATAGATTGTAAATAGTTTGTTCCAAGCACTAATCCCTGCGGCAGCCCACAGGTTACTGATTGCCAACCCGAGGATGAACCATTTATACCGCCACTCTGTTTTCTGCTCATTAGCCAACCCAGTATCCATGCAAATATATTAACCCCAACACTGTAAAATGTTATCTTGTTCATTCAACTTTTGTGAGGAACCTTGTGAAATGCCTTCTGTTATCCAAATACACCACATCCACTGGTTCTCCTTTAACCATCCTGCAAGTTACTTCTTCAAAGAATTACAGCAACTTTGTCAAACATTACTTCCCTTTAAAAAAACATGCTGATTCTGCCTGACCGAATTATGCCTTTCCAAATGTTCTGCTATTGCTTCTTTAATGATGGAGTGCAACATCTTTCCAAAATCTGATGTTAGGCTAACTGGTTAGTTTTTTGCTGCATTTTCTCTGCCTCCGTTTTTATACAGTGGCGTTACATTTGCCGTTTTCCAATCGGGTGGGACATCAACCGAATTCAGGGAATGTTGGTAAATTACAACCAATGTATCCGCTATACCTGCCACGGGATCTATCCGACTTTAATACCAATATCTTACTGAGTACCACCTTTTTAGTGATTGTGATTTTGTGTTAAATTACTCCCCCAACTCCATCCACCTCTATAGCCCTTGACTATCCACTGTTGTTATATTTGTAGTGTCCTCTACCGTAAAGAATGGAACAAATATTTGTTCAGAGTTTCTGCCATCTCCATATTACCCATTGCTAATTACCCGGTCTCCTCCTCTAATGGACCAACATTTTCTTTCGCCTCTCTTTTCCTTTTTATATATCTGTAGAAACTATTGCTATCTGTTTTTATATTTCGTGCTAGTTTTCTTTTATAATCTAACTTCCCTTTCTTAATCCTTTTTATGTCATTGTTTGCTGGCTTTTAAAAGCATCCGAATCTTCTGTACACCCACTAATTTTGGCCACTTTGTAAGCTCAGATATGAAAAATGTTCCACGTTGTCATGCTTCTTGATACTCGCGGAGGTGGGTGTGGTGTATTGTGTGGCCAGGGCAGGTTGGTCGAAAAGGTTTGCCTTACAGTTGTTTTATTTTAGGCCCAAATCCTCTTACGCTGTGGTGAAGTGGTTGACGATGGTTCAGAGTTAGACTTCCCTCTGTCTGCTTCCTGTAATTACTCACAGAGGATTTGACAACCATGGATCCAGACTGGAGGCAACGCAGGTTGAACAATTGCCTGTTAATTCTCCAAATTAGCTCAAATAAAGTGGCGAGCTTACTGAGGGTGAGAAACATCATTGCAGAAACGAAGATCGAGAAGCGCGTTGGTACGGCAACACAGCCTTGCTTGACCCCAGTTCGCACGGGTATTCGGTCTGTGGTGGATCCGTTTGTCAGGATCACGGTTTGCATATCATCAGAAGCAGGCGGAGGATGGTTAAAAACTTTTTAGGGCAGCCGAATTTGAGGAGGACGCTCCATAATCCCTCACGGTTGAGGTTATCGGATGCCTTTGTTCCGTGTAAGAATGCCGCTTTTCGAGATGGATGCTGCTATCTGCTTTTTTCTTGAATTTGACGCGTGGTGAAGATCACGTCCACTGTCTCCCTTTGTGGGTAGAATCTGCATTGCGATTATGGGAGGAGCTCTTCAGTCACTCGGAGAATATGATTGCGGAGGTTTATTGCGATGATTTTCCATGTGGCTGACAGCAGGGAAACTCTTCTGTAATTACTGCAATCAGATTTTATACCTTTCTTGAAGAGGTTCAAGATTATATCTTCTCTGATGTACCCAGACATGCTCACCTTTTTCCAAATAAGATAAATAAGTACATGGATTTGCGTCAACAGTGCTTTTTTACCAATCTTTAGTGCATTGGCTTGCAATACATTTGCTCCTGTGGCCTTTTTGATCTTCAATTATCTGGTGTCCTATTGAACCTCATGTCTCATGTCTGGCTGGGGTCGTGCTGAGCGTGTGGCGGGTAGCATACTGTGGAATGAAAACGAGGACATTCATATCGAAGACAATATGTCGGTTGTGGATACCTCGATGTCCTGCTTAGAGCGGGCATTGATTGCCTCTCTGTCCTTGATAAGTACCTCTACGTTCTTGGCTCTCAGTGGGGTAAAACCTTGGCTGCTTGGGCCGTAGCTGGTCGTGACTGTGCTAAAGAATCCATGCACGTCTTGTTTGTCAAATAGTTGCAGGATCGGCTGCGCTATTTACACGCAACATCTGTTATTTAGCAGGAGAGTTTTATTTTGGACCTCCGTCTTCAGACGTCTGAGAGCTGTTTTCTTTTCCACGAGTTGTGCTGCTATTCCCAATTCAAAAATGCCTTGCCTTTGTGGCTTACAAGCTCCTGAATCTCTTGGTCACTTTCGTACTAGTATTTATGTTTTCTGGTGGATTTAACCAAGCGTCTCTTCACAAGTGAAAATTTGGGAGACCTTTAGGGCAGACCAGCCTCTGTGCACACTTAGCTTCTGCCGTTGACTGGAATCATCAGGTTGGTTGTGAGGCACTTTCAGAATAGAGTTATTGTATCATTGTTTTTGAATGCTCCAGTGTTGATGTACCTGCGGCAGATTTTCTGTGGCTGCTGCCATTTTGTGTCTACATTTATTTAAATGGCAGTGTGCATTAGGTGGTGGTCACTCCAGCAGTCATCAGCTCCTGCCATGACACGGGTGATATGCACATCCTTGCGATCCCTTGCTCGGACAATGAAGCAGTCATCTTCTTTGTGCAATAAAGCTGCACCCGGTGAAATAAGGTACACACAAACCGCCCAGCTTCGGGCTCGTGCAATGTCGATCGATCAAAGGTGGATAGGTGGGTATACGCTGTTGCTGCTTTGAACAATTAGGGCATTTATCTTTTGTTTCATAGAAAACCGACAACGGAACAGTTTTAGGATGAATCCAGTCACAGTCCGACCGATATATGCAGCACCGGGCTGCATACACAAAAATAGCAGCATCACAGACCGAGGTATGACGGTCTTAAACCCACAAATGAGAATTTACTTTGGACAGCTTTTCATGTCAATGATTTCAGTAATTTTTTAAGTGAAATTCATTAGTAAAATCGGGGGATCGGCAGGGAATCGAACCCGTGTCTTATATGCTCTGCATTTATACAACTGCTCTCCACTGCACCATTCCATGGACATGTTGTGACGAACCATCATCGAATTGAAACATTAACTCTGTTTCGCTCCCCACGGATTGCTTTACCTTCTGCATATTCCTTGCATGACCTGATTATAGCCTTCCTATAGTTGCGGCTGCACATGTCGGCTTTGGACATTGTGCTGCAATGGTGGCGGGTCTGATTCCAGATCAGACGGCAGCGGGTTCCAATCACGTGTGTATCGCATGTTTTCATTGACCCATCCTCACTTTGAAGTACGTGCTGTCGAAAGTTGGGGCAATATATATTCTCAGAATCAGGTGATTTGTTACTTTCGATTTTCGCACATAGTTTTGATTTACTTTATACTTTATAATGCATCAATGTTGAAGAGATGTGTTATGTTAATTGCTTGTAGATTATTCTAACCCTGAACCATCAAAGCTGACGTTATTTTCTAATTCAATCGTCAAGCCAGCGCAATTAATTATTGCATGTTTTGATAAAAAGTGAAGCAGAATAAAGAAAACCAACGACTTTAGGTGCTTAAAATGAATTTATTCTACAACTGCTCGAAAACCGCCACAGGAACAGCACAAGGTACGGCAACTGAGCTCTACTCCCGCTCATTGAACATCCGCTCCTCTCTGCTCCCGCTCTGCAAACAGCCCCTCATCTCAGCACCCGCTCTATAAACAGCCGCTCCTCTCTGCTCTGTTTGTGTAAAGTCCTTTTCGCTGAAAAATCTGTCTTTCACCGCCTTAAAATATTCAATGACCCAGCACCACAGCTCTCTGGGGCCGTGAAATCCATAGACTTACCACCCTCTGTGAGAAGAAATTTCTCCTCATCTCAGTTTTAAATAGTCGGCCCCTTATTCTCAGAGTGTCAGCCAAATCTACACGTTACACTATGGAACTACCCAGCCAAAACTTATAAAAAGTTGTTATGTATCGCGATGTTGCAAATACAGTATTCCGCCTCGGAAGGATTAGGTTCAATTATGTGCAATATCAAACTGTGACACTAACGCGATTGCAACTACCATATTATTAACTTGGTAAAAATTAACGTGACAGGTATTGAGAGTCAACTCCTAAAATATATTCCGGAGAATTTTTTTTATCCTGTTTGTTGCAAGCCCAAACAGGGAGTGCATGGTACTCGACTTCGATTTAAGGAATGAAGCTGGGATAATGGTAGGAGTATCAATGTGAGAGCGTGTGGCTGCTAGTGATCATAATTTAGTTTGATTTTATGCAGTTACGGAAAATGACAAGGATAGACTAGAAATAAAATGTTTCATTTGGAGGAAAGCCAATTTTAATGAGCCGAGATTTGATTAAGCCAAGGTCGACTTGAAACAACTACTTGAAGGTAAATCAGTGTCAGAGCAGTGGGAGGAATTTAAGGGGAGAATTTGAGTGTTCAGAGCAATCTGTTCACACACTTGGAATTTAGTGCTGCAGAAACAGGGGAAATACTGAGGCCCTACCCCAATATTACCATTTGCTGGGGGCCTACCTCAATTACCCATTTACTGGGATTCCTCCATATAATGGTGCGTCTCCCCAAATCTCCATTTTACTTAGGATCCTCCCCCAATTCCCAAACTTAATGGTACCCTCCCCCAATTGCCTCATTTACTGGGGTCACCCCCTCAAAATCCCTCACTTACTGGGGCTCCTTCCCCAAATGCATCATACACCGGGGCCTCCCCCATGCCCATTTACTGTGGCACCTCCCAAATTCCCCGATTTGCGGGGTCACATCGCCCAAATCCCCATTTTAATGGAACCTCCCCCAGTTCCCTCATTTGCTGAGCCCCTCCCCCAATTCCAGCATTTACTGGGCCCCTTTCCCAATTCCAGCATTTACTGGGATCCCTCTCTCAATTCGCCTATTTACTGGGGTCCTCCCCTATTCTCCAAGCAAGATAATTAAAGCCCGAAGAGGTGGTTTAGGAGTTCCTGAACCGAGAATTATGAGCTGCAAGAAACATGAAAATTAGGAGATTCAGAAACAGGGGAATGAGGAGCTCCAGGAACAGGGCAATTAGGGGCTCCAGTAACAGGAATATTAGATGCTCCAAGAGGCAAACGAATTAGGATCCACAGAGACAGAGTCATTAGGAACTCCACGACCTGGGTACATAGGAGCTTGGGATACAGTGGAATTAGCAGCTTTAGTAACACGGGTATTAGGAGGTCGAGAAACAGGGAAATTGGGAGCGCTAGAAAGAGGTGAGTGATATGTCCAAAAATGGGGGAACCTGCTCCACACTCAGCGAATTAGCTGCTCCAGAAACTGGGGAATTATGAGCTCCAAAATTACAAATTAGGTGCTCAAGAAATGGGTTTTAGCTCCAGCAATAGGGGAAATATGAGCTCCAGAAACACGAGCTAGGCTCGAGAAACGGATGTTTTCACTCCAGATCCAGAGGAACAAGAGGAAAGGAGAAGGAGAAGGCCGGAAATAAGGAAACTAGCTCCGGAAGTAGGGTAATTTACCACAGTAATAGCGGGGTTAGGAGCACCAGATATTGGAGAATTAGGAGCATTAGAATCATGGAAATTATGTTCCAGGAATAGTGGAATTAACAGTCCAGAAGGAGGACCATTTGGAGCCTCAGAAACATAGGAGCCCCAGAAAAAGTTTAATTTATTCGGGAAACATGGTAATTAATTCCAGGTAAAGCGGAATTAGGAGCTGGAGACACACAGGAATTAACTCCAGAAACAGGGGACTTCCCTCCAGAAACAGGAATTCATCCACTCAACAAGGGGAATTATGTTCTCCATAAAACAGGAAATTACAGCTGTATAAGCAGGGCAATTAAGAGCTCCTGAAACAGACGGATTTGGAGCTCCATAAACAGGGGAATTAGTTCCAGAATGTGAGGAATTAGGTGCTCCCGAGTGTAATTAGCAGCTCCAGAAACGGGGGTATTAGGATCTCCAGCAACAAAGGAATTAGTTGAAGACACAATGGACTTAGAAGCGCACGGATCTCCAAGAACAATGGAATTAGCAGCAATACAAAAAGAGGAATTCTGAGCTCCAGAAACAGGGACGTTAACCCTTGAATCAGCGTAATAAGTTCCAGAAACTGGGGACTTAAAAGTACGAATGCAGAGTTATTATGAGCCACAGAGCAGGGAATTCAGGAGCTCCAGAAACAGAGGAATTAGCTCCAGCAACAAGAAATATTCGCTCCAGAAACAGGGACTTTACCTCCAGAAGTAACAGAATTATGAGCTCAAGCAACAGGGGAATTTCGAGCTCCAGAATCAATGATATTAACTCCAGAAACAGGGTAATAATGTGCTGCTGAGACATGAAAATTAACTGCGCCAGGAAATTGTGAATTGGATGCACCAGAAACTGAGGAATTAGGAGATCCAGAATCACGGGAAAGAGAAATGCGATAGAGGGAAATTAAGAGCTCCACAAATGGGGAAATTAGGAGTTCCAGAAAAAGTAAATTAGGAGCTCCAGAAAGAGCATAATTATGAGAGGGAAGCTTCAACGTGGACCACTCTCTGATCCCTAACCCCACTCTCTGACAATCGACCACAGTCTCTGAACCCTGACCCCACTCATTGACTCATGACCACACTCACTGACCAATCATTCCACTTACTGACATCAATCACTGATCTCTGACCCCAGTCACTGACCCATGACTCCACTCACTGAGCTGATGAACAGACACAGCTTACTGAACTCAAACAGTGACTCTTGATCCTACTCACTGACCCCACACCTGACTCGCTGACGCCAATCCCTCGTAACACGGCAAGCTCTCACAAACCCCCAAGTTCTCGTACACCCCCAAGCGCTCGTACGCAACCAAGCTCGTGCACAACCCGAAGCTCCCGTATGCCCACAATCTTTCCGACCACCAGTCTCTCATCCCCCACCAAGCTATCCTACCCTCAACCCTGCAAGCTCGCCTACACACAAGCTCTTCTCACCACGCCCCAAGCTCGACTACCCCCAGACAATCTCTACTTCCCGCCCCCCACCGCAAGCTCTCGTACCCACCCCAGGTCGCCTATCCCCAAGCTCTCCTACCCTCAAGCTTTCTTACACCCCCAAGATCTCCGTTGCCCCCAAGCTCTATTACCACTCCGACCGGTCCTACCCCTCCCAAGCTCTCCTACTCCCAAGCTCTCCTACCCGCCGAGCTCTTCTTGCCCACCAAGATTTCCTTCCCCCCAAGCTCTCCGACCACGCCCTCACCAAGTTCGTCTCCACCCCCAAGTTCTCCGAGACTGGCAGGCTCTGCTACCCCCTAGATCTCATACCAGCCAAAGATCTCCCACCCCGCAAGCTCTCCTACACACCCAATCTCTCCTACCCCCAAGGACTCCTACCGCACCAAGCTCTCCTATCATCCAAGCTCTCCGACCAGACCAAGATCGCCTACCTACAACCTCTCCTACACCGAAGCTCTCCTACCCGCCAAGCACTCCTACCCACCGAATCTCTCCACCCCCTCAAGTTCTCCTAACGCCACAAGCAATCCTACCCCCCGAAACTCTCGTGAATCCCCAAGTTGGCCGAACCCTCCCAGCTCTCCTAAACCCCAAACTCTCCAATCCCTCCAAGCTATTCTAACCCCGCAAGCTCTCCTACACTCCAACCTCTCCTAACCCCACAAACTCTCCTACACCCGTAAGCTCTCCTACCAATCTTAGCTGTCCTAATCCCCCAAGTTCTTCTACCTCACCTAGCTATTCTACCCCATCAAATCTCTCCTAGCCCGCAAATCTCTCCTACCTACCAAGCTGTCCTACCACCGAAGCTCTCCTACCCGCCTAAAGCTCACCGATACGCCACAAGCTCTCCTATCCACCCAAGCTCTCCAACTCCCCGCCCCAAGCTATCGTACCCACTCAAGCTCTCGTAACAGGGCAAGCTCTCATATCCCCACAAGCTCTCGTTCACCCCGAAGTTTACGTTCCCACCCAAGCTCGTATACAACCCCAAGCTCTCGCACACCCACACGCTCCCCTAACCACACGAACTCCTGCATCCCCATGCTCTACTAAAGTTAAGAGCTCTCCACCCCTCCGAAATCTCCTACTTCCCCCGGAACTCTACAACCACCGGGATCTCTCCTAACTATCAAAGCTCGCGTACCCGCCAAGCTCTTCTACCCGCCAAACTCTCCGACCCCACAAGCTGTCTTTTCCCCCCAAGCATTCCTTTCCCTCACAAGCTCTCCTATCCGCTCAAGCTCTTCAAACCCCCCCCCCCCACCCCCAAGCTGTACTATCCCTCAAGCTCTCCCACCAACCAGCACTCGTACCCACTCAAGATCTCGTAAGACGGCAAGCTCTCATAAGCCCACTAGCTCTCGTACACCCGCAAATTATCTTACACACCCAAGCTCGTGTACAACCCCAAGATCTCGTACACCCACACGCTCTCGTACCACCAAGCGTTCCTACCGCCAAGCTCTCTTACCTACCAAGCTCTGCTAACCCCCAAGCTCTCCAACCCGCAAGTTTTCGAACTCACTCGAACATTCCTACACCCGCAAGCTATCCTACGGCTGCAAACTCTCCTACCCCCGAAAGCATTCCTAACCCTCAAGCTCTCCGACATCCCGAAGTTCACCTAACCCACTGAGTTTTCCTACGACCCCCCAAAGCTCGCCTACCCACATGCTCTTCGAAACTACCCAAGCTCTCCTACCCACAATCTTTCCTGCACCCGCAGGTCGCCAACCCCCAACCTCTCCTACCGCATGCTCTCCTAACCCCCAAGCTTTCGGACACCCGCAAGATCTCCGTCCCCCCAATCTCTCCTATCCCCAAGCTCTCCTAGCCCCTGAGCCCTCCTAGACCCCCGAGCTGTCCTAACACTCTCAGCACTCCTAGCCCCCCCAATCTTTCCAACCCCCAATCCCTTCTGTCTCTAAGCTCTCCTACCGCCCCAAGCACTCCTACCAACCCAGAGCTCTCTACCACCACTCCGAGCTCTCCTCACCTCCCAACTCTCCTACCCTCGAGCTCTCCTAACCCGCAAGTTCTCCGAACATCCAACTCTCTTACCACCAAGCTCTCCTACCCTCAAAGCTCTCCTACCCCCGAACTCTCCTACACCATCGATCTGTGCTTCCTGCCCCCAATCTCTCCTACCGCCAAGCACTCCTAGCCCCTGAGCCCTCCTCGACCCCCGAGCTCTCCTAACCCTCTAAGCACTCCTAGCCCTCAATCTCTCCTAACCCCAATCTCTTCTGTCCATAAGCTCTCCTACCACACCAAGTTCTGCTACCCCACCAAGCTCTCCTACCCACAAGCTCCCCATCACCCAAGTAATCCTACCCCGCAAGCTCTCCTACCCACCTAATCTCTCCCACCCCGCTCAAGTTCTCCTAACCCCACAAGCTCTCCTACCCCACGAAACTTTCCGACACCCACAATTTGGCCTAAACCCCCCTCGCCTTCCTAAACTCGAAGTCTCCATCCCCCCAAGCTATCCAATCCCGCCAAGCTCTCCTGCACTCCAAACTCTCATATTCCCACAAGCTCTCCTACACCCGTAAGCTTTCCTACCCCCTTAGATCTCCAACCCCGCCAAACTCTTCAAACCCCCGCCAAGCTCTCCTACACCCATGAATTCCTACTCCCCCATGCTCTCCTAAAGCTCCGAGCTCCCCTACCCTCTGAGCATTCCTACTTCCCCCGGAATTCTCCGACCACCGCGAGCTCGCCGAACTACCAAAGCTCTCGTACCCGCCAAACTCTCCTACCCAACAAGCTCTCTTAACATTCAAGCTTTCCTATCCCTCACAAGCTCTCATATCCCCTCAAACGCTCCAAACCACCCCAAGCTCTAATATCCCTCAAGCTCTCCCATCCACCAGGAACCTTACCCACACAAGCTCTCGTACCACCGCAAGCTCTCGTGCAAGACACGATTTTATACACCCAGGGTCTCTTACCCCTCCCGCAAGCTCTTTTACCCCCCGAGAATTCTCCTATCCCCTCGAGCTCTCCAACCAGTCCAAGTTCTCCGAATCCCGTAAGCTCTCCTACCATAAAAGCTTTTCGATCCTCCTCCCCGCCAGCAGCTCCTATTCGCCCAAACTCTTCAAACGCCTCCTCCAACTCGCCTTCCCCTGCAAGCTCTCCGATCTACCAAGCTTTCCGACACCCACAAGATCTCCTTCCGCCCAAGCTCAATTAAAGCTCCGAGCTATCCTACATACCCAGGCTCCCCTACACCCGAACTTCTCCTACCCCCGAGAGCACACATGTCCCCCTTCGTTCTCCACCTCCAATCTCCACAGGCTCTCCGAACACCCCAAGCTTTCCTACCGCACCAAGCTAATCTAACCCCGAAGCTCTTCTACCTTCCCCAAGCTCTCCAAACACCACAATCTCTCCTACACCCGAAATCTCTCCTACACACCCGCAAGCTCTCCTACACACCCATGCTCTTCGACCCCACCACGATCTCCAGCAACCCCAAGCTCTCCTATCCCCCGCAAGTTCTCCTAAACCCCAAAGCTCTCCTACGTCACCAAGCTCTCCGACACCCAAGCACTCCTTCCCGCTAATCTCTCCGAGGCATCAAGCTCTCCTTCCCGCCCCCCCGACCTCTTCTACAACGCCCAGCTCTCCTACCCCCCGCCTGAGCTCTGCTGCCCCCCAAGCTCTCCTACCACCCCCGAGCTTTCCTACCTCACCCCGTGCTCTCGTAACACCTCAAGATCTCCTAGCCGTAAGCTCTCCCACCCGGCAAGTTCTCCTACCACCCAAATTCTCCAAGCACCGCGAGTACTCATGGCCCTCAATTTCTCCTCCTCCCACATCCAAAAGTTTTGCTACCATCTCGCAATCTCTCCGACCCCCCAATCTATCTTACGCCCCCAACCTCTCCAAACCCCCCAATCTCTCCATCAGCCTCAAACCCTCCGATACACCCAAGCTATCCTACGCCCCCAACGTCTCCAAACCTCCCAATCTCTCCTACAGCCCCAAGCCCTCCTATAAGTCCAAGCTATCCTGCGCCCGCAACCTCTCCAACACCCACCCCCCAATCTCTCCTGCAGCCCAAAGCTCTCCTACACCCCACAAGCAATCCTACACCCGCAAGCTCTCCAACCCCCACCCCCCAATCTCTCCTGCAGCCCAAAGCTCTCCTACACCCCACAAGCAATCCTACACCCGCAAGCTCTCCAACCTCCCAAGATCTACTAACCCAAGCTCACCTACCCCACAAGCAATCCTACAACCCCAATCTCTCCTACCACCCCAAGTTCTCCTATCGAATCGAGCTCTCGTTTAACCCCGATCTCTACTACCCCCGCTGAGCTCACCAACCGCCCCAGGCTCTCGCACCAACCCCGAGCTCTCTACCACCACTCCGAGATCTCCTAACCTCCCAACTCTTCCACCCTCAAGCTCTCCTACCGCGCAAGTTCTCTGAACATCCAACTCTCTTACCACCAAACTCTCCTACCCTCCAAGCTCTCCTACCCACGAACTCTCCTACCCCATCGAGCTCTGCTTCCTGCCCCCAATCTGTCCTACCCCAAGCTCACCTAGCCCCTGAGCCCTCCTCGACCCCCGAGCTCTCCTAACCCTCTAAGCACTCGTAGCCCCCCCAATCTCTCCTGCCCCAATCTCTTCTGTCCCGAAGCTCTCCGACCACACCAAGTTCTCCTACTCCACCGAGCTCTCCTACCCACAAGCTCCCCATCACCCAAGTAATCCTGCCCCGCAAACTCTCCTACCCACCTAATCTCTCCCACCCCCCTCAAGTTCTCCTAACCCCACAAGCTCTCCTACCCCAAGAAACTTTCCGACACACACAATCTGGCCAAACCCCGCTAGCCTTCCTAAACGCGAGATCTCCACCCCCCCAAGCTATCCTTTCCCGCCAAGCTCTCCTGCACTCCAAACTCTCATATTTCCACAAGCTCTCCTACACCCGTAAGCTTTCCTACCCCCTTAGATCTCCAACCCCGCCAAACTCTTCAAACCCCCGCCAAGCTCTCCTACACCCAAGAACTCCTGCTCCCCCATGCTCTCCTAAAGCTCCGAGCTCTCCGACCCTCCGAGCACTACTACTACCCCCGGAACGCTCCGACCTCCGCGACCTCTCCGAACTACCAAAGCTCTCGTACCTGCCAAACTCTCCTACCCAACAAGCTCTCTTATCCCTCCAAGCTTTCATATCGTTCACAAGCTCTCCTATCCCCTCAAACTCTCCAAACCACCCCAAGCTCTACTATCCCTCAAGCTCTCCCACCCACCAGCGCCCGTACCCACACAAGCTCTCGTACCCCCGCAAGCTCTCACAACCCCACAAGATCTCGTATCCTCCAAGCTTTCGTAAGTCCCCAATTTCTTGTACAACCGCAAGCTCTCGTACCCAACAAGCTCTCGTACAAGATTCGCTTTTATACCCTTAGGGTCTCTTACCCCTCCCCCAAGCTCTTGTACCCCCCGAGAGTTCTCCTATCCCCTCGAGCTCTCCTACCAGTCCAAGTACTCCTACTCCTGTAGCTGTCCTACCCCCAAAGCTTTCCAATCCCCCTCTCCGCCAGCAGCTCTTACTCGCCCAAACTCTCCAAACGCCTCCACCAACTCGCCTTTCCCTGCAATCTCTCCTACCCATCAACCTTTCCGACACCCACAAGATCTCCTTCCCCCCAAGCTCAATTAAAGCTCCGAGCTATGCTACATTCCCAGGCTCCCCTACCCCCCAAGTTCTCCTACCCCCGAGAGCACACATGTCCCCCTTCGCTCTCCACCAACTACGTCCGAACAACCCAAGCTTTCCTACCGCACCAAGCTATCCGAACCCCCAAGCTCTTCTACCTTCCCCAAGCTCTCCAAAGACCACAATCCTTCCAACACCCGAAATCTCTCCTATTCCCCGCAAGATCTTCTAAACCCCCAAACTCTCCTACGTCACCAAGCTCTCCTACACCCAATCACTCATACACTCTTATCTCTCCAAAGCCCCAAGCTCTCCTCCCCCACCCCCCCCCCCGACCTCTTCTGCAACGCCCAGCTCTCCTATTCCCCGCCTGAGCTCTCCTGCCCCCCAAGTTCTCCTACCACCCCCGAGCTCTCCTACCTCACACCGAGCTCTCGTAACACCTCAAGATCTCCTATCCCCAAGCTCTCCTACCAAGCACGTTCTCCTACCACACAAGCTCTCCAAGCACCGCGAGTACTCCTGGCCCTCAACCTCTCCTCCTCCCACATCCACAAGTTTTCCTACCCTCCCTCAAGCTCTCCTACCTCCCAAGCTACCCTACGCCCTTAACCTCTCCAAACCCCCCAATCTCTCCTACAGCCCCGAGCCCTCCTGCACCCGCAAGCTATCCTACACCCCCAAACTCTCCAACTCCCACAATCTCTCCTACAGCCCAAAGCTCTCCTACACTCCACAAGCAATCCTACACCCGCAAGCTCTCCAACCTCCCAAGCTCTACTAACCCAAGTTCGCCTACCCCACAAGCAATCCTATACCCCAATCTCTCCTATCCCCCAAGCTCTCCTATCGAATCGAGCTCTACTATAACCCCGATCTCTACTACGCCCGCTGAGCTCATCTACCGTCCCAAGCTCTCCTGCCACCCCCGAGCTCTATACCACCACCCCGAGCACTCCTAACCTCCCAACTCTCCAACTCTCAATCTCTCCGACCCCGCAAGTTCTCCGAACATCCAACTCTCTTACCACCAAGCTCTCCTACTCTCCAAGCTCTTCGACCCCCGTACTCTCCTACCCCATCGAGCTCTGCTTCCTGCCACGAAGCTCTTCTAGCTCCCCTAACTCTCCAACCCTCCAAGCTCTCCTACCAGCCAAGTCCTCCTGCCCTCTCCAACGTCTCCTACACCCCGCCAGGCTCTCCAACCCCCCACGCTCTCCTACCCAAACAGTTCTCCTACACCCGAAGCTTTCCTATCCCCACCTCCTCGAGCTCTCCTACCCCACCTCGGGTACTCCTAACCCGCCAAGTTCTCCTACTCCCAAGCACTCCTACACCTCCAAGACCTCCAACCACTCTAGCTCTCCTACCGCCCTCCCCCCAAATCATCTACACCTCGAAGGTTCCTTTCACCCGCAAGCTCTCCTACCCGCCTAGTTCTCATACCAGCTCAAGCTATCTTTCCCCCCAAGCTCTCTCACACCCCCAATCACTCCTACCCTTTAAGCTCGCCTAACCTAAGCTCTCCTACCACCCCAAAGTTCTTCTACCCCACCAAGCTCTCCTGCCCACAAGCTCTCCTACAACCAAGCTCTCTTATCCCCAAGCTCTCCTACCCATCCAATTTCTCCCACCCCGTTTCAGTCCTCCTAACCCCACAAGCTCTCCTACCCCTGGAAACTCTCCTGCACCCACAAGTTGGCCGAAACCCCCCAGCTCTCCTAATCCCCAAGTTCTCCAACCCCTAAGCGATCCTACCCCACCAACCTCTCCAAACTCCAAACTCTCCTCCCCGCAAAAGCTCTCCGGTACCCGTAACTCTCCTAGCTCTCTTAGATCTCCGACACCACCCATGCACTCCTAACCTCGCCAAGCTCTCCTACCCTCGAGCTTCCCTGCTCCACCAGGCTCTCCTGCACCACCAAGCTCTCCTACCCACCGAGCACTCCTATGCCAACAAGTCTACTAACACCCCCAAGCTTTCCGAACTCAAAAGCTCTCCTTCCCACACAAGCTGTCCTACTCCTCCGAGCTCTCCTACCAACGCGAGCTCTCCCTCACACCCCAAGCTCTCCTAACACCCCACCCTCTCCTACCGCACAAGCTCTCCAACCCCAACTTCTTCTACCCCATAAAGCACTCTAACACCCCACAAAAGCTCTCCAACGCACCAAGCTCTCCTACCCCCCACTTTATTATGATTCCAAGGCTCTCGGACCCACAACCAGCCGTACCTCCGCAAGCTCTCGTACCCGCCAAGCTGTCGCAAAACCCAAGATCTCGTATCCCCGCAAACTCTTGTACCCTCCCAAGCTCTCATATCACACTATCACCCTCTTCCCTATCTATGCTCCCTCTCCTCCCGCAGCTCCCTTTAGCCCCACAGATCTCTCTTCTCCGCACCATTTCCCTCTACCTCCCCAGCTCCCTCTTCTCCCCCAGCTCACTCTTCCCCCGCGAGCTTCCTCTTCTGCCACCAATCTCCCTCAACGCCCAAGGTCCCTCTCCAATTCCCTCTCCACACCCAAGCGCCATCTGCCCTCTCAAGCTCCGTCTCCCCCTCCAAGTTCCCTCACCACCGCAAGCTTCCTCTCCCCCCAAGTTGCTCTCACGCCTCAGCCAAGCTCACACTTTCCGTCCAAATCCCTCTTCCCCCGCGCAGCTCCATCTTGTCCCCCTCCCAGCTCCCTCTTCCCCCCCAGCTTCCTCGCCCCCGCGCCAGCTTCCTCATCCCCACCCAGCTCCCTCTCCCCTCCCAAGATCCCACTCCCCAGCAGCTTCGTCTACCCCCATCAAGCACCCACACGCTCCGTTTCCCCACCAAGCTCGCTCACACCCAAGCTCTCTCGCCCCAATCCCAAGCTCTCTCCCCCTAAAGCACTCTCTCCCCCGCAAGCTCTCCTACACTTCAAACACTCCTACCCTCCAAGATCACCTCTCCCCCAATGCTACACCCCAAGCTCTCTTAAACTCCAAGCTCTCCTAGCCCTGCATGCTCTCCTAACCCCCTAATCTCACCTAACTCGAAAGGTTTTCAGCCCCCAAGCTCTACTAGCCCTCCAAGCTCTCCTGCCCCAAACTCTCCTGTCCCCACCCGCAAGCTCTCCACCCCTCAAGCTCTCGTATCTCCCAAGCTCTCCTCACCCCCAGCTCTCCTGCTCCCGCAAGCTCTCCTGGACCAAAGCTCTCACGCCCCAAATCTGTCCTACCCCCCAAGATCTCCTACTCATCCAAGCACTCGTACACGCCAAGCTAGCCTACCCCCCAAGCTCTCCAACACCCAAGCTCTGCTAACACTGAAGCCGTCCTAAACCCCAAACTCTCCTACCCCACCAAACTCTGCTACCACACCAAGCTCTCCTAACCCACCAAGCTCTCATAACCCCCAGGCTCTCCTACTTCCAACCCTCATAGCACCTCTAGCTCTCGAACCCCGTGCAAGCTTCCCTACCTCTAATCTCTGGTAGCTACCTCCAAGTACTCGTACGTTCCCCAAACCTTTCGTACCCCCCCAAATTCTCATATCTCCCAAGCTCTCATTACACCTAAGCTCTCGGAAACCCCAAGCTCTCGTACTCCCAAATCGCTCGTACCCCAGCAAGCCCTCGTACCCCCAAGCTCTCGTAACACACAAGCTCTCGTACTCCCAAAGCTTTTGTACCCCAGCAAGACCTGATACCCCCACCAAGCTCTCATACCTCCCAAGGTCTCGTACCCCTCCCCAGGATTGTACGCCGCTCAAGCTCTCGTACCCCATAAGCTCCCTCTTCCCCCACCAAGTACCCTCGCGCCCCCACCCCAGCTCCCTCGCCCCCACCTATTTCACTCTCCCGCCCACCCCAGTTTCCTCTTCCCCCCAGCACCCACTTCCCCCACCAAGCTCAATCTTCCCCCACAAGCTCTCTCTTCCCCCACCAAGCGTCCTCTGAACCCCATCCAAAACCCTTCTTCCCTCCAGCTCCCACTTCCCACCACCAGCTCCACCTTCACCCCCTAGCTCTGTCTTCCCCACCCCAGCTCTCTGTTCCCGCACCAAGCTCCCTCTTCTCCCCTTCACTCCCTATCCCCCCTTAGCTCCTTCTCCCCCCCCGCCCAAAGCTCCCTCTTCAGCCTCCAGATACTCCTACCCTCAAGCTTCCGCTTAACCTCTCAAGCTCCCACTCTCCCTCAGCTCCCTCTTGCCCCGCCAGCTCTCCTACCCCAAGGTCTCGTAAACTACCAAGCGCTTGTACCTCCCATGCTCTCATGCACACCAAGCTCTCGTACACCGCAACATCTCGTTCCGCCAAAGCTCTCGAACCACCGCAGGCTCTCATACCTACCAAGCTTTCGTAAACCCCAAGCTCCCCTACCCCTCCAAGATCTCGTACCCCTCAAGCTCCCACATCCCCCAGGCACTCGTAACCTCCCAACCTCTTGTTTCCCCCATCTCTCGTACCCCAAGCTCTCATACACACCAAGCTCTCGGTCACCCCATGCTCTCGCACCCTCAAGCTCTCATACACCACAAGCTCTCGTCCCCCCAAGCTCTCGATCCCGCGCCCCCCCAAGCTCGCTCTTACGCCCCCAGCTCCCACTTGGCCCCGCAGCTCCCTCTTTCCACCCCCAGCTCCCCTTTCTCCTCCCGTAGCTCCCTTCTTCCACCCCAGCTATGTTTCTGAAGGATGCGCTGTGAGGATAGCAACGTGAGGCTGAAGTCTGAAAATTAATCCCGATAAATGACTTGCAGCTAAAGTCTGATATAATTAACCAGGATACGTTTGCCATCCAGTATCAACATGAGAATGTTACAAGTTCGGAATCTTCTCACGTTGCAGAGATAGCTCGAAACTCCTGCGAAAACAGGAACTGTTACCTTAAGAAAACATGCTGTCTGAGAAGGCCATCTGGCAAAAACAAAGGGTGATTGTTACAGCAAAGAGTTTGCAAGAAAAGATACGATGAAGGCCCCAATGACAAAAGAAGATTTCAAAAGGTCAATGAGGGATGAGAGAGAAGGGCTGGAAATTAGTGATAGGGAGCGACAGCGGTGGCGTGACAGGGACGAAATGGAGGATGGAGAATATATGAACAGGAACAATGCCCGATATGGGAAGCGATACGGGTGTAACTTGGATGACGGAGAAGGAGACAATATATGCACCATGCCACAAATGAGAGAAATGATGAAGAATTTAATTCCTAAATGACAGGTTGCGGCCCTCGTGGTAAATCATGATAAAGACCCAAGGATGGTTGTTGATGCATTGATAGGGGGCCGGCAGTGCAAAATGTTAACAGAGATGGGAGCCTCGATCTCACTGACATATTTGGCTTTGCCACGAATCAAACTTTCGATCAATATGGCGGGAATAGGTGTAAAGGCATTTGAGGGTTATAAGAGTGAAACAATTCTACTTGAAATTGGACGTATAATGATACCTAACCATTTGTGGGTATGGGAAACTATTGAAGGAACAATCCTAAGGATAGACTTACTGCGCGAAGTAGGAGCTTTAATCGAATCTAAAGCGAATAAAATGATCTGGCCACCAGATAATAAGTTAAACAAAGTAGTAGACCTGGGAAACAGAACAAATCAGATAGCAGCAATGGGATAAGAAGGGACCATGGGCGATGCCATGCAGAGACTATATTGGGTGTGGGCAACGAATAAGCAAGATTTTGGATTGGTCGAGACTCCCCCCCCCCCACCAGCTAATAATACTGGGACCAATGCATCGCACACGAAAACAATATCCTTTAATAGAGGAAGTCAAATCAGCAGTACGTGTCATAGTGTTGGAATTAACCAAAAAGGAATCTTACGGGAAACTATACCTGAAATTAATTCCCTGGTATGGGCAGTAAAGAAACCAGTTGCATCATATCGACTGACAATTGATTATACGGCACTAAATAAGATGAACCCAAAGGAATACCTGATAGTAGCAAGCCCGGCTACAATTTTTAATGGGCTATAAACAGAAGACAAAATGTTTACAGTGCTAGACATTGCAAGCAGATTCTGCTCCATACCATTGGCAAAGGATCGCAAGAGAAATTTGCCTTCACACTGAATTGCAAAACAATATACACGGACGAGTGTCTCCAACGGGCTCCATAATAGTCCAGCTATATTCCATCCACACATGGCCAGGGCCCTGGAGGAAGTACAGCTCGAGGAGGGCGGCAGTACTGTACTAAAGTATGTCGACGATTTACTGATAGCTTTCAAAAACACTCAGGGGCATGTTAAGGCATTGTCCACGATTCTGAAGGCACTCCAGGATGAAGGATTTAAAATAAACCCCAGCAAGTTTCAAGCAGGGAAATCAGAGGTAACCTATCTGGGCTCTCATATTAGCATGGGCAAGAGAGCCATGCCAGAAGATCGGAAAAGGGCCATAAACGAGATGCCCAAACCGGTAAATGTAAGGGGAGTGTGACAAGTCCTGGGACTATTTAATTAAGGCAGAAAGTTTAATGAGGGGTTTTCACAACTAGCTGCACTCCTATATGAATTGACCAAAGGGGGGAAAGCTGCAGAGGGACCCATTGAAAGGACAGATTTGTCGGCGAGGACCTTTACTGAGCTAAAACATGCACTGACTCCAGCACCAGCCTTAGGGTTACCCGACATTGAGAGGCCATTTTTTGTCACAATCATGCGGGGCATTACAATCTGGTGGTAGCGCAAAAACATGGGGATGACATGAGACCCGGAGCCTACTATCCGTTACGAAAATACTGGCCGGCATGCCAAGATGTGTTGCCGCGATTGATTTTACACAGTGGTCAGTAAAAGTAAGTGAACTTGTCGTAATGACGGGATATATTGTTTTACATACACAACAAATCTTAGTGGAATTGTTGAACAGTGGACATTTAAAAACCGTCTCGAACGACAGAAGGCTGGTTGGGTGGCTGTTCTGTTACCCAAAGACAAAGCTGTACAGATAGTTAGTGATGTGAGCAGAAAAACCGCATATATGATGGGAATGGAAGGAGAGGAACACTGCTGCACCAGTGAAGAGGAATTCGAGTATGTAGCTATGATCAGGGAATTACCTTTGTCAGAAACTGACTTAGGGTTATATGTGGACGGGTCTGGGACAGCACGGACAGGCTGGGCTGTGGTAATGGGATACGGCACCGTCCAAAAGGAATGAATATTACCAGAGGATAATTCAGCACAAGTTGCAGAGCTAATGGCATTGTTAGAGGCATTAAAATTTGCAGAAGGAAAATGGTGAATATCGATACCGATAGCCGCTATGCTTTTGTCATACTACACGATTATATGTCAGCCTTGAGTCGAAGGGGGTACATCTTCTCGGGGGGCAAACGCTTTCATAATGATGACTTAGTAAATAAATTAGGAGGCGCCTCAGGATTACCCACTGAAACCGCGGTAGTAAAGGTAAAAGCACATCAGGGAATTCCCCCACAGAAAAGGGAAAGAGAGCCGCCAATCGCGCAGCCAGAAAGGTGATAGAGCAACAAATTGCGAGGGTGAACGAGATCGGAACAGAAACAGAGATGCAAATAGCGATAGCTGCTATTACGGCATCTCCAGTGGATATAGACATATCCAAATTACATATGGGAGTATACCAGGAGGAGCAGCAGTTATAGGAACAAAGGGGTGCAAGAGAAAGGGCGGGGGGAATATGGAGGAAAGATCAACTAATGTATACACCCACCTGTATACAACAAGGGGTAATGAAATTATACCATTGTAGACAACACACAGGTATATCCCACGAAGCTGGCAGTGGCCCGGAATGACAATCTGTGGATAGATTCTGCACACATTGCCCATTGAGTGCACAAAAACACAACGAAACCTGTCAAGGTAAAGTGGGGACATCAGCCGAGAGCAAGAGGCCCATGGGAGAAGTTGCACATAGACATCACTGGACCCGTACCAAAATGAAAAGGAAAGACTTATTGTTTCGTTATAATTATCAGTTTAGTAAATGGGTTGAAGCATTTGCTGCTAGAGATTATACAGCTACAACAGCGATACGAATAATGGCAGAGGAGGTATTACCAGTATGGGGAATCCCGGTACAGATTGATTCAGACCAGGGAACGCACTTTACGGAAAAGGTCATAAAGGTCACAAGTGCCTTATTTGGTTTTAGACAGATTATTCACATACCATGCCGCCCAAAGAGTTTAGGGATTGTAGAAAGGTGAACTGAACATTTAAATTATCGTCAGCTAAAGTAATACAAGACACAGGGAAGGACTGGGCAGAATTACTTCCAAGTATATTAAAGTGACTTAGGGCAATTCCGAATCGAACAACTAGCCAGACACCATTTGAACTAATGACCGGACGAGCAGTGACACTGCTGGAAGGAATCGTCACTGTCGGAGTGGATATAGGACATGTGAAGGACCGAATCAGGAGGTTTATGAAACAATTGTGTTCGCAATTACACGCTCTCAGACATGAGGCCAAAGACCAAAAGATTATAAGGGACAGAGAGCAGGATACGCGAGATGACAAGACAGAGATCCCGGCGATAGGTAGCTAGGTGATGGCACAAATAATATCAGTCAAACCAGGGCTAGCAGCCAAATGGTCAGGACCCTACGAAGTATGAATGAACAGTGACACATGTGCGTGTCGTGATGAGTCCAGAACGACGAAAGGAAGGTGGAAACACTGGACTCAGCTAAAGGTATATAAGTAGGCCGATGAGTTGGTCAGGAATGGAGATACTCACGCGATGGGAGGAACAATGCGAAGGCGGAAAATTAATCTCGATAGAGTTGAGATGGGCAGATCAGAATAGAATGACTCTAAGCGTCTGGTGACGACTGGCCCTTTATTTTGCTTGCAGAAATAGCGAACTCGTAAGAAGATGAAGTGGAACATCACTGTCATGGTGCGAGGGATAGGTTTGAGTGCAGTGGCAAGGAAAGAGGACATGACACCCACCCTAATTTTCATCATAACCGGCGGCGCAACCTGTGCCAAAGGTATAATGACGGCCCCAAGAGGGATAATGGTATGCGTAGGATGGACCTCGGGCACCCCTAGATTCACCAGACAAACGGCATCAACGGGAGGTACGCGGGCATGCACGAACTGCATAAACAGGTTGGTGGAAAGCGGGTGCACAGCAGTGCAAGGTGCTAAAAGGGGGGTCCGATGACAGCGGCCATCCCATTTCCTCCGCCGTTGGAAACGAGGATACTTCTGACAGACTGACAAAGAGCCAGGGTTACTGGAGGCTCTATGGAACACATCCGACATCACCCACCACCGCCTCATCCCCTGCCGCGAGGACCATATCGTATCCTTCCACCACCCCACATTAATATGCACGTAACTGGATGAAGGCGCACGAGAAGGTTTAGCAATAAGGAAAACACAGGATGAGGTGTATTTATTGCGTCACATAGAATCATAAAATTTGCAATCGATACGAGTACTTTTGCTATGCCCACGGTGTGTAATAATTATTCATAAAATTATGGGAATTGCTGTGCTTGAAACAATTAGTGGGTCCAGAGGGAAAATCTATCTTACAGAGATGTTTTGATGCGGGAAGTATTGGAAATGGCCAGAGTAGGAAAGGCGGCCGGGTTGGCAACAGTCAATAGCTTTGACATAGATGGAGTGGGCGAAGAAGTAGAAAAACGACAAGTGAAAATAAGCTACTAAAGCAACCCACCAACATTGACCAACAAACGGCACTGACAGGAGGAAAAACGGCGAAACAATTGTTGGGGGTAGAAAGTATGGCAGCCCACCATGCAGAAAAAATGAACACCATCATTTATCGGGTAAGCAACGCATTTTGCCAAACCATAAGATTATTGATATGCACCATGTATGGCTCATGGCTACTGTCCAATGCTTAGCGTAACGTGAAGCAAATAAATAATGAACAGATCCACGAGTGGATTATTAAAAGGATTTGTAACTTTGGATCGTCAAAAATAAGAGCCCCTGCAAGTGGTCTAAAATGGCACAAGTATACAGGGCATACAATTGTCTGACCCCAGCGACTCAGGTGATTTTCTTTGTATTGCCCATGCGGCAACTCCCAGAAGAGGGCCAGCCCCTGTGTGTTGTGATTAATTAAGGAGAAGTGCAGAGGAAGACTTTGGTTAAATATCATGATACCCCACCAAGGCCATATGCGAAAGGGATGAAGATAGTGACCAGAAGAATGGAACGTTAAGGCGGATGGTAATAAACGGCTTCCACCACAAGGGAAGGACATGGGTGCACACACCCGCCACATCCCCCCACCCCTCTACACCCTGCTCCACCGAGGGAGATAGGGCCGAGAAAGTGGATTTACGAGAACTCATTAATTGCAGCCTCGAAATAGGCTGAAGGTGAATACACCGAACGAAGGTAGCACCTTTTAAGACGTGAAATGTTGTGTCACCACAGCTGAACAGAAATATGAATACTAGGATCTGATTTGTCCCATTCCCCAACGAACCTTTTGTATTTATCCAAAGATATCTACACAGATAGGGCACCACTATATACACCCACAAATACCGGAAGAAGAGGAATGATTTTCCCTTTATTATACCAGCCTGAAGAGGGAAGTTAAAATTATGTCATAACAGAGGCCGAGGCAATTCCGGTATATTACACGAACAGGAGAAGTGGAAGGAATTACAGCAGGAAACGAAGAAAATTATCATAATAATTATCAACAACATTATCATAAAATAGAAGATGATCTGAAGAAATAACTTAAAGACATTGAAACAGATTTGGGGGAACGGCCTTGGTATGAGAAAATCTGGAACTGGAGATGAAATGATAATGTACATCCCTGAATTCAGATTATGTCGCACGTGCTTGTAGTACTTCAATTAGTAATGTCACTATAGGTTCTGGTGGATTGTTGCAGGAGATATCATCGGCAAAAGAAAGAGAACCTAGCCAGAGCCATAACTATACGGGTAAAGAAGGGGGGAGAGTAAAGAAACCTCTTGCGAACGCTTACAAACTCGGGTGAGAAATTACTATAAAAACTGTGCTTCGGATTGTGGGACTATGTGTACCAGTCACCCTGTTTGGTAGCACAAGGGCGACTGTAGCTCATAGCAGACAATCTTCAACTGCAGGATACTGGCCGTATTGGGTCAACCTGAACAATAGGCCATAAAGCGAGGGTTAAAATAACCAAATTTCACTTGCGCATGAATTTATGTATAAATATGTTGAGCTATAGTATATCACCTGTGTGCTTGTTGAAATTGGACAAGATGTTGCGAATCAAAACATGATGAAGAGGACTTCAAGATTTGCTCTGGCAAGGCAGCGGTCTGCACAATTAAACGGTAAAGGATGCATTGTGTGGAAAGCAACATGGCTGACAGCTAAAGTCTAAAAAATTAACCACGATAAATGACTTACAGCTAAAGACTGATAAAAAGTAACCACGCTAAATGAGTTACAGCTAAAGTTTGATAAAATTAACCACGATGTGTTTGCTTACAGAACTAACATGTTCATTTTACTAAGGTCGGAATCTGCTCACGTAGCAGAGATAGCTCGAAATTCCTGCGAAAACAGGAACTGTTACTTCAAGAAAACATGCTGTCGGACAATGCCATATGTCAAAAACAAAGGGCGATTGTTACAGCCACGACGTTGTAAAAATAGATAAGTGGAAGGCTCCAATGACAAAAGGAGCTGAAAATAAGCTTACAAGAAGAAACAAGACGAACCACGAATATAGGGAATAGCGAAAGATGTCTCACGGGATAGGCTACGGAAGTCATTGACTGTTAAATGTATAAATATGAAGTTTTCTAACAGCTCGCTGAAGTCGGATCTGAGAGCGTTCTCAGAAAGTTCTCCCCAGGCCTGTGAATAAATACCGTTTTGAATCTCCAATCGAAGTATGTCATAGTTAATGGGTGACCAAGAGGCAAGGGAAGAGCAGGAAGGTAGTGCAGGAGTCCCCTGCGGTCTTCTCCCTCCAAAACAGATATACCGTTTTGGATACTGTTGGGGTCGATGATTTACCAGGGGAAGGCAACAGCAGCCAGGTTCACGGCAAAGAAGGGTGGGAAAAAGAGTGCGAGAGCTACAGTGATATGGGACTCCATTGTAAGGGGAATAGATAGGAGTTTCTGCGGCTGCAACCGATACTCCAGGATGGTATGTTGACTCCTGGTGCAAGGGTCAAGGATGTTTCAGAGCGGCTGCAGAGCATTGTATGAGTGAGAGTGAACAGCCAGTTGTTGTGGTACATGTAGGTAGCAACGATTTCGATAAGAAGCGGGAAGAGGTCCTTCAAGCTGAATTAAGGGAGCCAGGAATTAAATTAAAAAGTAGGACCTCAAAGGTAGTAATCTCTGGATTGCTACCAATGCCACGTGCGAATCAGAGTAGAGGGAGCAGGATAGTTAGAATAAATACGTGGCTTGAGCAGTGGTGCAAGAGGGAGGGATTCAAATTCCTGCGACATTGGAGTCAGTTCTGGGGAAGTGGGACTTGTACAAAAGGGACGGTCAGCACTTGGGCAGGACTGGAACTGATGTCCTAGGGGTAAGATTTGCTAATGCATTTCAGGAGCGTGTAAATTAACATGGCAGGAGTATGACAACCGATGCAGTGAGATAGGGCGAATTAAGATGGAGTCAGAAACAGATGGTAGAAAGTTAAAAAGCAACAGTGGAAGGCCGAGTAATCAAAGGCAAGAAACAAAATGGGAAAGACTACATCCGAATTCTAAAAGGACAAAGGGTATTAAAAAAACAAGCCTGAAGGCGTTGTGTCTTAATGCAAGGAGTATAAGTAATAAAGTGGATTAACTGTGCATATAGATGTTAACGGATATGATTTAATTGGGATTACAGAGACGTGGCTCCACGATGATCAGGGCTGGGAACTCAACATCCATGGGTTTTCAACATTCAAGAAGGATTGAATAAAAGGAAAATGAGGTGGGGTAGCATTGCTGGTTAAAGAGGACATTAATGCAATAGTTAGGAAGGACATTAGCTTGGTTGATGTGGAATCTATATGGGTAGAGCTGCAGAAAACCATAGGGCAAAAAACGTTAGTGGGTGTTGCGCACAGACCTCCAAACAGTAGTAGTGATGTTGGGGAGGGCATCAAACAGGAAATTAGGGGTGCATGCAATAAAGGTGCAGCAGTTATCATGGATGACTTTAATATGCATAGCGATTGGGCTAAACAAACTGGAAGCAATACGGTGGAGGAGGATTTCCTGGTCTGCATAAGGGATGGTTTTCTGGACCAATATGTTGAGGAACCAACTAGGGGGGAGGCCATCTTAGAGTGGGTGTTGTGTAATGAGAGAGGATTAATTATAAATCCCGTTGTGCGAGGCCCCTTGCGGAAGAGTGACCATAATATGGTGGAATTCTACATTCGGATGGGGAATGAAACAGTTAATTCAGAAACCATGGTCCAGAACTTAAAGAAGGGTAACTTTGAATGTATGTGGCGTGAATTGGCTAAGATAGATTGGCGAATGATACTTGAGGGGTTGACTGTGGATGGGCAATGGCAGACATTTAGAGACCGCATGGATGAACTACAACAATTGTACATCCGTATCTGGCGTTAAAATAAAAAAGGGAAGGTAGCTCAACCGTGGCTATCAAGGGAATTCAGGGATAGTATTAAAGGCAAGGGAGTGGCACACAAATTGGCCAGAATTTGCAATGAATCAGCGAACTGGGAGAAATTTAGAACACAGCAGAGGAGGACAAAGGGTTTGATTAGGGCCGGGAAATGAGAGTGCGAGAGGAAGCTTGCAGGGACATTCAGACGGACTGCGAAAGTTTCTATAGATATATAAAGTGAAAAAGGTTACTAAAGACAAACGTAGGTCCCCTGCAGTCAGAATCAGGGGAAGTCCTAACGGGAACAAAGAAATGGCTGACCAATTGAACAAACACTTTGGTTCTGTATCACAAAGGAGTACACAAACAACCTTCTGCAAACAAAAAGGGTCAGAGTGTCTAGTAAGAAGGTGGAACTGAGGGAATTCCTCATTAGTAGGGAAATTGTGTTGGGGAAATTGATGCGATTGAAGGCCGGTAAATCCGAAGGGCCTGATGGACTGCATCCCAGAGTACTGAAGGAGGTGGCCTTGGAAATAGCGGATGCATTGACAGTCATTTTCCAACATTCCATAGACTGCATCAGTTCCTTTCGAGTGGAGTGTAGCAAATGTAACCCCAGTTTTTAAAAAAGAAGTGAGAATGAAAACCGGGTATTATAGACCGATCAGCCTCACAACAGTAGTGGGTAAATTGATGGAATCAATTATTAAGGATGTCATAGCAGCGCATTTGGAAAGAGGTGACATGATAGGTCCAAGTCAGCATGGATTTGTGAAAGAGAAATCAAGCTTGACAAATTCTTTGGAATTTTTTGAGAATATTTCCAGTAGAGTGGACAAGGGAGAACCAGTTGATGTGGTATATTTGGACTTTCAGAAGGCTTTCGACAAGGTCTCACACAAGGGATTAATGTGCAAAGTTAAAGCACATGGGATTGGGGGTAGTGTGCTGACAAGGATTGAGAACTGATTGTCAGACAGGAAGCAAAGAGTAGGAGTAAATGGATACTTTTCAGAATGGCAGGCAGTGATGAGTGGCACACCGCAAGGTTCTGTGCTGGGGCCCCAGATGTTTACATTGTATATTAATTATTTAGACGAGGGAATTAAATGTAGTATCTACAAATTTGCTGATGACACTCAGTTGGATGGCAGTTTGAGCTGCGAGGAGGATGCAATAAATCTGCAGAGTGACTTGGATAGGTCAGGTGAGTGGGCAAATGCATGGCAGATGAAGTATAATGTGGATAAATGTGAAGTTATCCACTTTGGTGGTAAAAACAGAGAGACAGAATATTATCTGCATGGTGGCAGATGAGGAAAAGGGGAGTTGCAATGGGACCTGGGTGTCATGGCACATCAGTCATTGAAGGTTTGCAGACAGGTACAGCAGGCGGTTAAGAAAGCAATTGGCATGTTGGCCTTCATAGCGAGGGAATTTGAGTGTAGCGGCAGGTAGGTGTTGCTACAGTTGTACAGGGCATTGGTGAGGCCACACCTGGAGTATTGTGTCCAGTTCTGGTCTCCTAACTTGAGGAAGGACATTCTTGCTCTTGAGGGAGTGCAGCGATGTTTTACCAGACTGATTGCAGGGATGGCGGGACTGACCTATCAAGAAAGACTGGATCAGCTGGGCTTGTATTCACTGGAGATCAGAAGAATGAGAGCGGATCTTATAGAACTGTTTAAAATTCTTACGGGTTTTGTTAGGTTAGATGCAGGAAGAATGTTCCCAATTTTGGGGATGTCCAAAACCAGGGGTCACAGTCTAATAATAAGGGGTAAGCCATTTAGGACCGAGACGAGGAGAAACTTCTTCACCCAGAGAGTGATGAACCTGTGGCATTCCATACCGCAGAAAGTTGTTGAGGCCAATTCACTAAATGAAGTACTTACTACTAGGTGGATCAAGAGGTGTGGCGAGAAAGCAGGAACGGGGTACTGAAGTTCCATGTTCAGTCATGAACTTATAGAATGGCGGTGCAGGCTCGAGGTGCCGAATGGTCTACTCCTGCACATATTTTCCATATTTCTATGCAACCGAATCGAACCCGGCCCAAACCGAACCAAACTCATCCACAAGCAAACCGATCCCAGGCCAAAGCAAAGCGAGATCGGCCCGAACCGAACCGAAACCGGCCCCAATCGAACAGAACCCGGCCCAACTGAACCGGACACGGCCCCAACGAAACATGGACGCAACCCAACCGAAGCCGGCTCCAACCGAAACGAACCCTTCCAAAACTGAACCGAACCTGGCAACAATCGTCACGAACCAAGTCCCAACCGTACCCAGCCCCATTCGAACGAAACCCAGCGCTATCAAACTGAACTTGGCCCCAACCGAACGAACCAAATCCAGCACCAACCGAACCGAACCTGACCCCAACCGAACCGAAACAGTGCCAACTGAACTGAACAATACCTTGCCCCAAATGAACCAAACCCATCTCCAGCCGAACCGCAACGAACCCGTCCTCAACCGAACCGAACTCGGCCTCAACTGTACCAGACCAGGTCCCAACTGAATTGCAACAAGGCCTAACCGAACAGAACTGGGCCCCAAACGAAACATCCCCAGCCCCAACGGAGCCCCTCCCCAAACGAAACAAACTCCACCACACCGAACGGAACAAGGCCCCAAATGAACCGCACCCGGCCCCAAACTAACCGAACATGGCCAGAACCAGAGTGAACTCAGCCCCAACCAAACCGAACCCAGCCCCAAACGAACCGAACCCCTCCACAACCGAACCCGGCTGCAACTGAAACAAACCCGCCCCAACCGGAGCAAACCCGGCCCCAAGCGAACCGAAACCGGCCCCAACCGAACCGAACCGTACCCGGCCCCAAGCGAACCGAACCTGGCCGGCACCGAACTAAAAACGGCTCGAACCGGACCCAACCTAGCCCCTACCGAACCCCTCCCCTGATGAACTGAAGCCGGCCGCAACTGAACCAAACGCGGTCTGAACCGAACCGAACCCGGCCCCAACTGAACCCAAACAGTCCGCAACTGAACCTAACACTGCCGCAACCGAACCAGGCCGCAACCATACCGAACCCGACCGGAAACGACCCACTCCCTAACCGAACCGAAACCGGCACCAACCGAACCGAACTCGGCTCCAACCGAACCCAAGCCATCCCGATCCAAACCCAGCCCCAACCGAACAGAAACCGTCCCGAACCTAACCTGGCAACAACAAAACCGAACCTGGCCCCAACCGAACCAAACCCGGCCCCAACACATACAAACACGGCCCCAACCGAACCAAACGCGGTCCGAACCGAAACAAATCCGGTCCCAACCGCGCCGAACCAGGTTAGAACCGAACTGAAACAGGCTCCAACAGAACCGAACCAAAACCGGCCCCAATCGAAACTGGCACTAACCGAACCGGCAACCAACTAAATCGAATGAACCTGCCCCAAACTAAACCGAACCCGGCCCCAACCTAACCGTACCCGACACCAACCGAACCAAACCCGGCCCCAACTGAACCGAACACGGCCCCAACTGAAACGAAATCGGCCCCAAATGAACCGAAGCAGTCCTGAACTGAAAAGAACCCGGCCTCAACCCAATCGTACGGAACACGGTCAGAATGGAACCGTACGTGGCCCCAAACGAATCCGGTACCAACCATAACGAAACGAAAGCATCCGCAACAGAAACCGGCCCCAGCCGAACGAACTGATCTGAACCCGTACCTAACTGATCCGAACGCGGCCCCAATCGAAACTGGCCCCTACCGAACTGATGTGCACCTGGCCCCAACCGAAATCTGCCACAACTGAAACAAACAGAAACTGGCCCCAACCGAAACGAACCCGGTCCCAAACGATCCCAACCCGGCCCCAAACGAACCGAACATGGCCCCTACCGAAGCAAATCGGGCCCAACAGAATCGAACCCGGCCCCAACCGAACCGAACCTTGCCCCAATCGAACCGAACCCGAACCGTACCAAACGCAAAGCGCCTCCAACCAAACCGAACACGTCCCCAACCGAAGCTTACCTTCCCAACCGAAACAAACACATCTCCAAACGAAACGAACCGATCCCATCCTCAACCGAACCGAACTCGGTCCCAACTGAAATGGACCTGGTCTCAACTGAATCATACCAGGGCCCAACCGAACAGAACCCGGCCCCAACCAAACCAAACCGAGCCACAAGGGAACCCCTCCCCCAACGAAGCAAACTCGTCCGCACGGAATCGAAACTGGTCCCAAACAAACCGAACCCGACCCCAATCCAACCGAACCTGACACCAACCGCAGCGAACCCATCCCCAACCGAACCGAACTCAGCCCGAAACGAACCGAACACCTACCCAACACAAACCGGCTCCAACCGAACCAAACCCGACCCCAACCGAACAGAGCGCGGCCCCAACCGTACTGAAACCGGCCCCAACCGAACCGGACCAGGCCCCAACCGAACCGAACCCGACCCCAACCGAACTAAACCCGAACCCATCCGAACCATACATAGCAAGAACCGTATTGAAAACGGCTCCAACCGAACCGAACGGAACCCGGACCCTCCGGAACCCTCCCCAAACGAACTGAACACGGCGCCAACTGAACCAAACGCGGCCCCAACCGAACGGAACCCGGCCTCAACTGAACCGAACAAGTCCCCAACTGAACCAAATCTGTCCCAACCGAACCAGGCTGCAACCGAACCGAACCCGAACACAACCAAACCACTCCCCAACCGAACAGCAACCGATCCCAACCAAACCAAACACAGCTCCAACCGAACCTAACCCATCCCGAACCGAACCTGGCAACACCGAATCGAACCTGGTAAGAAACGAACTGAAACAGGCTTCAACCGAAACGAACCAAATCCTGCCCCAACCGAAACCGGCCCTAACCGAACCCGGCAACGAAACAAATCGAATCGACCCCCTCACAAACTTAACCGAACCCGGCCCAAACCGAACCGTATCCGGCCGCAACCGAACCGAACCAGACCCCAACCGAAACGAACACGTCCTCAACCGAACCGAACACGTCGTGAACTGAACCGAACCCATCCTCAAACCAACCGTACCGAACCCATTCCGAACTGAACAGAACCTGGCTCCAAACGAATCCGGCACCAATAATACCGAAAGCAAACCTTCCTCAACAGAAACTGGCCCCAACCGAACGAACCGAACTGACCCAGTCCAGAACTGATCCGAACAGGGCCCCAATCGAAACTGGCCCCAAGCTATCTGAAATGAACCCGTTCCCAACCGAAGCCGGCCCCATACGAACTGAACCGAACCTGGCTCCAACCGAACCCGGCCACAACAGAAACAAACAGAAACTGGCCCCAACTGAACTGAACCCGGTCCCAACCGATCCGAACCCGGCCCCAACCGAACCCAACCCGGCCCCAACCCAAGTAAATGGAAGCCAGCCCCAACACAACTAATTCGAACCCAGTCCCAACCGAAATCGGCCCCAACCGAACAGAACCCAGCCGCAACCGAATCTCTCCCCAACCGAACCGAACCCGTCCTCAAATGAACCCTTCCCCAACCAAATCGAACATGCCGCCAACCGAACCAAACCCGGCTCCAACCGAACCGAACCCGGCCCCAACCGAACAGGACCAGGCCCCAACGGAACCAAACTCGGCCCCAACCGAACCGAAACCGGCCCCAATCGAACAGAACCCGGCCCAACTGAACCGAACACGGCCCCAACGAAACATGGACGCAACCCAACCGAAGCCGGCTCCAACCGAAACGAACCCTTCCAAAACTGAACCGAACCTGGCATAAATCGTCCCGAACCAAGTCCCAACCGAACCCAGCCCCAATCGAACGAAACCCAGCGCTATCAAACTGAACTTGGCCCCAACCGAACGAACCAAATCCAGCACCAACCGAACCGAACCTGACCCCAACCGAACCGAAACAGTGCCAACCGAACTGAACAATACCTTGCCCCAAATGAACCAAACACATCTCCAGCCGAACCGCAACGAACCCGTCCTCAACCGAACCGAACTCGGCCTCAACTGTACCAGACCAGGTCCCAACTGAATTGCAACAGGGCCTAACCGAACAGAACCGGGCCCCAAACGAAACATACCCAGCCCCAACGGAGCCGCTCCCCAAACGAAACAAACTCCACCACACCGAACGGAACAAGGCCCCAAATGAACCGCACCCGGCCCCAAACTAACCGAACATGGCCAGAACCAGAGTGAACTCAGCCCCAACCAAACCGAACCCAGCCCCAAACGAACCGAACCCCTCCACAACCGAACCCGGCTGCAACTGAAACAAACCCGGCTCCAACCGGAGAAAACCCGGACCCAAGCGAACCGAAACCGGCCCCAACCGAACCGAACCGTACCCGGCCCCAAGCTAACCGAACCTGGCCGGCACCGAACTAAAAACGGCTCGAACCGGACCCAACCTAGCCCCTACCGAACCCCTCCCCTAATGAACTGAACCCGGCCGCAACTGAACCAAACGCGGTCTGAACCGAACCGAACCCGGCCCCAACTGAACCCAACCAGTCCGCAACTGAACCTAACACTGCCGCAACCGAACCAGGCCGCAACCATACCGAACCCGACCGGAAAAGACCCACTCCCTAACCGAACCGAAACCGGCACCAACCGAAGCGAACTCGGCTCCAACCGAACCCAAGCCATCCCGATCCAAACCCAGCCCCAACCGAACAGAAACCGTCCCGAACCTAACCTGGCAACAACCAAACCGAACCCGGCCCCAACCTAACCAAACCCGGCCCCAACCCATACAAACCCGGCCTCAACCGAACCAAACGCGGTCCGAACCGAAACAAATCCGGTCCCAACCGCGCCTAACCATGTTAGAACCGAACTGAAACAGGCTCCAACAGAACCGAACCAAAACCGGCCCCAATCGAAACTGGCACTAACCCAACCGGCAACCAACTAAATCGAATGAACCTGCCCCAAACTAAACCGAACCCGGCCCCAACCTAACCGTACCCGACACCAACCGAACCAAACCCGGCCCCAACTTAACCGAACTTGGCCCCAACTGAAACGAACTCGGCCTCAAATGAACCGAAGCAGTCCTGAACTGAAAAGAACCCGGCCTCAACCCAATCGTACGGAACACGTTCAGAATGGAACCGTACGTGGCCCCAAACGAATCCGGTACCAACCATAACGAAACGAAAGCATCCGCAACAGAACCCGGCCCCAGCCGAACGAACTGATCTGAACCCGTACCGAACTGATCCGAACGCGGCCCCAATCGAAACTGGCCCCTACCGAACTGATGTGCACCTGGCCCCAACCGAAACCTGCCACAACTGAAACAAACAGAAACTGGCCCCAACCGAAACGAACCCGGTCCCAAACGATCCCAACCCGGCCCCAAACGAACCGAACATGGCCCCAACCGAAGCAAATCGGGCCCCAACAGAATCGAACCCGGACCCAACCGAACCGAACCTTGCCCCAATCGAACCGAACCGAACCGTACCAAACGCAAAGCGCCTCCAACCAAACCGAACTCGTCCCCAACCGAACCTTACCCTTCCCAACCGAAACAAACACATCTCCAAACGAAACGAACCGATCCCATCCTCAACCGAACCGAACTCGGTCCCAACTGAAATGGACCTGGTCTCAACTGAATCATACCAGGGCCCAACAGAACAGAACCCGGCCCCAACCAAACCAAACCGAGCCACAAGGTAACCCCTCCCCCAAAGAAGCAAACTCGTCGGCACCGAATCGAAACTGGCCCCAAACAAACCGAACCCGACTCCAATCCAACCGAACCTGGCACCAACCGCAGCGAACCCATCCCCAACCGAACCGAACTCAGCCCGAAACGAACCGAACACCTACCCAACACAAACCGGCTCCAACCGAACCAAACCCGACCCGAACCGAACAGAGCTCGGCCCCAACCGTACTGAAACCGGCCCCAACCGAACCGGACCAGGCCCCAACCGAACCGAACCCGACCCCAACCGAACTAAACCCGAACCCATCCGAACCATACATAGCCAGAACCGTATTAAAAACGGCTCCAACCGAACCGAACGGAACCCGGACCCTCCGGAACCCTCCCCAAACGAACTGAACACGGCCCCAACTGAACCAAACGCGGCCCCAACCGAACTGAACCCGGCCTCAACTTAACCGAACCAGTCCCCAACTGAACCAAATCTGTCCCAACCGAACCAGGCTGCAACCGAACCGAACCCGAACACAACCAAACCACTCCCCAACCGAAAAGCAACCGATCCCAACCAAACCAAACACAGCTCCAACCGAACCTAACCCATCCCGAACCGAACCTGGCAACACCGAATCGAACCTGGTAAGAAACGAACTGCAACAGGCTTCAACCGAAACGAACCAAATCCTGCCCCAACCGAAACCGGCCCTAACGAACCCGGCAACGAAACAAATCGAATCGACCCCCTCACAAACTTAACCGAACCCGGCCCAAACCGAACCGTATCCGGCCGCAACCGAACCGAACCAGACCGCAACCGAAACGAACACGGCCTCAACCGAACCGAACACGTCGTGAACTGAACCGAACCCATCCTCAAACCAACCGTACCGAACCCATTCCGAACTGAACAGAACCTGGCTCCAAACGAATCCGGCACCAATAATACCGAAAGGAAACCTTCCTCAACAGAAACTGGCCCCAACCGAACGAACCAAACTGAACCAGTCCAGAACTGATCCGAACAGGGCCCCAATCGAAACTGGCCCCAACCTATCTGAAATGAACCCGTTCCCAACCGAAGCCGGCCCCATACGAACTGAACCGAACCAGGCTCCAACCGAACCCGGCCACAACAGAAACAAACAGAAACTGGCCCCAACCGAACTGAACCCGGTCCCAACCGATCCGAACCCGGCCCCAACCGAACCGAACACGGCCCCAACTAAAGCGAATCGGGCCCCAACAAAATCGAACCCGGTTCATCCAGTCTTTCCTCATAGCTATAATTTTCCAGTCTACGCAACATTCTCATAATGTCATCTGTGCCATCTCGGGTGCAATGAAGTATTTCCTATAATGTGGTGACCAGAACTGCAGCAGTACTCGAGCTGTGCCTGAAACATTGTTTTGTAATTCTACCTTAACTTCCCTGCTCTTACATTCTATCTCTCGGCTATTAAAGTAAAGGATTTCATATGCCTTTTTATCTACATAATCGACCTGTCCTCTAACTTTAAGGATCTGAGGGCAACCACTCGACGGTGCATCTGTTCCTCCACACCTCTCAGTATGCAGTTACTTTTTGCGTATTCCCTTGTCTTGTTGCGCCTCCCTGATTGCACTTGTTCACACTTCTCTGGATTGATTGCCATTTTGCTCTTTTCTACCCAACTGACTGGTCAATCGATATCTTCCTGCAGTATAAACTTCCCTCCTCACTGTCAAACACACAGACAGTTTTTGTATCATTTGTAATCTTCTTTACCATGCTCCGTACATTTATGTCAAAATCATTAATGTGAACTACAGAAACCAAGGGACTGAGAACTGAACCCTACGAACCCCATTGTATGTAGCCTTCCATTCGCAGAAACATACATGAACCATTTTCTCCTCCCACTGAGCCAATTGTCGATCCGATTTGCAACACTCCCTTAAATACCATGGGCTTTTGGTTTTTTGATGAGCCTGCCATGTGCGACATTTTTCATGTGGATTACTTCAAATGCACTGCCTATAACTTACCTCTTTGTTACCTCCTCAAAAATTCTACTAATTAATTCAGACACGATTTTCCCTTAACAAATCGATGCTGACTTCTTTTGAATCAATATCTTTCTCAATGAAAGTTTATCCTGTCCCTCAGCGTTGATTCCAATAATTTTCACATCACCAGGTTTAAACTAACTGTCTGTAATTATTTGGTGTTTCACTTTGTCCCTTTTAAAATAATGGTACAACGTTAGGAGCTATCCAATGTTTTTGTACCGTTCTTGCAACTAGGGAGGTTTCTCAAATTATGGTCAGAGCCTCCGGAATTTCCTCACGTGCTTCTTTTAATAGCCTAGGATATATTACATTGCGTCCTGGAGATTTATTTACATTCGAAGATGCCAAACCAGTTAATAATTGCTCCCTTACTATGTATATCCAATCCATCATTACATTCTCTAATTCCTTAACATTAACGCCGACATCGTCGCCCTTATTTATTAAACCACTGCAGTGCTTTCATTAATACCTTACCCACATACTCCACATCCACACGTAGGTTACAATTTTGGTCGCTAAATGCCCGATTCTACCCTTTGTTATACTTTTGTTCTTTATGTAATTGTGAAATATCTTTAGATTTTCTTTGATTCAACGTGCCAGTATTTTTCATGCTTTCTCTTTTCTTTCCAAATTTTCTTTTTAATTTCACCTTAAGGCTTTCTGCAGTACTGGGCTCTTGATGGTTGATAAAAGATTCCTGACTTTGCCTTATCTTTCCTAGTATGCACCTTGTCATCCAGGGGGCTCTAGATTTGGCACAGTTGCCGTTTATCTTTCTTGGAACATGTTGACACTGAACTGGCATCTCATTCTTGTATGCCTCCCACTGCTCTGACACTAATTTACCTTCAATGTGCTGTTTCACGTCCACTTTGTCAATTCATCGAATCATGGAATCACAGAAATGTACAGCACAGAAGGAGGCCATTTCTGGCCGTCGTGTTTGTACCGTCCAATAAAGAGCTAGCAAGCCCAATCCCACTTCCTACCTCTTGATCCACAGCCCTGTAGGTTATGGCACTTCAGATACACATCCGAATACTTTCGAAATGTGGTGACCGTTTTTGCACCTACCACCCTTTCAGGCAGTGCAATACAGGCCAACCCATCTCTCATGCCCCCTCCACCAATCCGCGGCACCATAACCTGGGTGAAGAAATGTCCTCTCACTAAACCTCCGACCAATTACTTTAAAGCTATGCGTATTCGTTGTTGACCTCCTCTGCTAAGGGAAAAAAGTCCTTCCTATCCACTTTTTCTAGGCACCTCCTAATTAAACAACTTAACAAGGTCTCCCCTCAGCCTCCTCTGTTCCAAAGAAAATAAAACCAGCCTGTCTAATCTTTCCCCATAGCTAAAATTCTCCATTCCAAGCCACATCCATGTAAATCTCCTATGAACATTGTCTCGTGCAATCACGTGTTTCCTTTAATATGGTGACCAGAACTTCACACAATACTCCAGCTGTGGCCTAACTGTTTTATACAGTTCAAGCATGACATCCTTGCTCTTATATTCGACCCTCGGCAATTAAGGAAAGTATTCCGGATGCCTTCTTAACGCACTTTTCTGCTGTGCTAGTACATTTGTGAGTATGTGGACATGCATTAAACATTTCCTTTGTTACTTTACACTTCTCAGTGCCCTGTCATTTAATGTGTATTTTTTGCATTGTTAGCAATCCCCAAATAAATTACCTAATACTTCTCCGCTTTAAATTCCATTCACCAAGATTCTGCCCACGTGAACACTTCATTGATAACGAGCTGCATTCAATAACTTTCTCCTTCATTATCATCCACACAGCCAATGGTTGTGTCATCTGAAAACTTTTTAATCATACCCCTTCATTCACATCTAAATCATTGATGTATACTTCAAAAAGCAAGGAGCCATGCGGAGCCACACTTGTACACGTTCCTGTTGTGAAAACACCTATTACCCTTTGCTAGCTGCCTCCAGCAATATTTTAAATCCAATTTGCCACTTTGCATTGGATTTCATGGGATTTTACTTTCCTGAGAATTCTGCCATATGTAACCTTGTCGAAAGCCTTGCTAAGATCCATATACACTACCTAAAATGCGCTACACTTATGGACAATCCTTGTTAGAAAATGTACTCAATTTAGTCAAACAAGACGTTCCCTGAAAACATCAATGCTGACTGTCCTTGACCAAACCGAGACTTTCTAAGAAATATTTATCCTTTTCCTCAGAATTTTTTCCAATAATCTTTCCACAACCGAGGTTAGGCTGATTCGTCAGTAATTGATCAGCGATCCCTTTCTCCTTTGTTAAACAAAGATACTACTTTAGCTGTCCTCCAGTACTCTCGCACCACACCTGTAGCCAGAGAGTATTATGATGGTCAGACTCTCGGCTATTTCCTCTTTTGCTTCTCTTAACAGCCTGGGTACATTTCAAGTGGCCTGTGGATATTTGCACTTTCAAAGCTGTTAAACCCCATAATACTTCCTCTCTTACTATACTTATTCAATGTAATATTTTACGTTCCTCAACGCCCCCACCCCCAAAGATTGAAACATCTGCATCGCCTCTCTATATTATGAAAACAAATGAAAATTATTCATTCAGAAACACAAACAAAGATTCCGCCTCCAGACGTAGATTACTTTACGGTCTCGAATGAGCCTTACTCATTTTTTAGATATCGTCTTGCTCTTAATGTATTTATAAAACTTTGGATTTTCATTGATTTTACTTGCCAAAGTAATTTCATGCTGTCACTTTGCTTTCCTATTCTCCTTTTTACTTTCACCTTTGCTCTTGCTATAATCTTCTAGTGTTTCTTAAGCATTGATGCATCGCTATGGCATAAGCCATATATTTCGTTTATTCTGCCCTGCAAGCCTCTTGGTATCCATAGGGCTCATTGAATGCCTCCCAATACTCTGACACAGATTTGGCTTCAAATATCTGTGTCCAGTCAACATTGGCTAAATCCTATCTCTGCTTAACAGATTTGGCTTTTCCCCAATTGAGATTATTTATTCCTTGTCTAAACTTGTATTTTCCCATAACTACACTAAATCTAAATGAAATATGATCACTAGTACCAAAATTCTCTCCTAAAACTAAGTCAGAATCGCCGCCTCCCTTCTTTGGCTTGCAACAAAATGGCAAATAAAGATCTCCTGAATGCAATTTTGAAATTCTGCCCCTATATGTTATTCGCACGAATTATATCACAGTTAAGATTTGTGTAGTTGAAATCTACTTCGATGGCTCTCCTATAACTTTGCAAACAGATTTGCTCTTCTCTCTCACTCTGATTCGTAGCGGTCGATAATACCCTCCCAGCAGTGTGATCGCCGCGGTTATGTTGTCCAATTGATCCCATATGTCTAGAATTGATGATCCATCAAGCATATTATTTCTCCTCAGCTGCAATTGTTTCTTTAATCAACACTGCGACATATCGCCTGCCATCGTTTTTGTCCGTCTCTCACTCCGCCGAAAAATCATATAAGCAGGAATGTTGAGCCTCCATACCTGCCCTAATTTCAGCCATGTCTCCATAATATGTATAACATCATATTCATCACTGGCACGTGGCGTTGGGAGTAATCCGTAAATTACTACTTTTGAGGTCATGCTTTTTAATCTCTCTCCCAGCTCCTTACAATCTACCTGCAGTGCTTGATCCATCTTTCTTCCAATATCATTGGGACAATAATGGACCACAGCCTTTGGTTGTTTAGTCACTCCCCGCAGCATCCACTGCAGCCGCTCAGTTCAAAACTTGACCCTGCACCATGTAGGCAACATACTGTACTGGAATGACGTATGCCGCCTGTGTGCTCCACTAACAATTGAACCTTTTAAAATTATTGCGCTTCCACTCTTCTCCCTCAACCCCCGCCCCCCTGTGCAGCTGTGCCAGCAGTGATGCCGTGGCATTAGCTATCACTGCATTCTCGGATGAGCCATCGCCACACCAGTACTAAGAATAGAATGCTGTGAGTGGAGCGAGATGCAGTCAGGGGACTTCTGCAATACCTGGCTGCTCCTCCCCTTCTGTCTGACGACTACACATCCATTTCCTTCCTGCACTCTTTAAGCTGCCTGGTGATCATCTCAACAAATGTGCTATACATGAAGTTCTCGGTCTTGCGGAGTCACGGCAGTGATTATCCCATTGATACACCTTCCACCTGCCTAGCTTGGTTGCCTAAAAAGAAGTAAAGAACGTCCCTCTCCTTTTTTGGGCTTGCTCCATACAGGCTAAAAAAAAGTTACCCTGAATGCGACTTTGGAATTCTATGCTGTCTATACCTATTACACTGATTGTATCCCAGTTAATATTACATGAAATGAGATCACCCAATATTACTGCAATATGTTCATGCATCTGTCAGATATTTGCCAACACATTGCTTGTTCTATCTCCCTCGGATTGTTTTGGGGCCTGCTGTTCACTCCCAGCAATGCAATTGTTCCTATGTGTCATATAGCCTCATTTGCAGATCATTCTATCATATCACACCCTTCTCACAGCGGCAATATTTTTAGTAATCAACATTGCCACCCCTACTTCTTAATCCTATCTCTATCTTGTTTGAAATACCTGAAACCAGGAAAGTTGAGTTGCAAATCCTGCCCCTTTTTATGCCATGTTTCAGTAATTGCTAACTTGACAATCTGTGCCGTCAGCTCCACTGCAGGATCCACCATACTCCTTGCCTTTAGGAATAAGTCAGTACGCACAGCCAAACTCATGCATTGTCTATTTTCCACTCTTTGTTTGCTCTGTCTTTCGAACTACCATGCTAATCTTCGACTTTCCAGCTCGAGCTGTGCTTTCCTCCTTTCTGATTCTATGATCATCTTCTAAAGAAGAAGTGACTGGATGGCTGTTTCCATGGGGTTCCGCACGTCTCAGTAGTAGGTGCCTTGCGTTTAGTGGTATATATAAATATTTTGATATAAATGTAGGGCTTATGATGAAGACGTTTTTAAATGATACTAAAATCGGCTCTGTGGTTGACGATGAAGAGGAAACCAGAGACTGTTGGGCAAAACAGTGGAAACATGAATTCAATCATGAGAAGTCTGATGTAATTTACTTGGGGAGGGGTATCAAGGCAAGGGGATGCACAATCAATGATAGGATGCTGAGATGTATAAGGGATAAGGCAAAAGCTACATGGAGAGGGCAAGAAGATGTAGAAAGAAACAGAAAGGTGACGTCACAGCCAAGGGGGTAAGTGATTGGCTGGATTTGTGAGTAGCTTTTCTTTTTTCTCTTCTTTCACTGTCAGTAACGTTTAACATTGTTGTTGGAAATTTAAGGGTAACTAAGGGTTACGTCATGGCAGATCACATGATATGCTCCTCCTGTATCATGTGGGAACTCAGGGACACTTCCGTTGTCCCTGACGACTACATCTGCGGGAAGTGTATCCGCCTCCAGCTCCTGATGGACCGTGTTGCAGAATTGGAGCTGAGGGTGGATTCACTCTGGAGAATCCACGAAGCTGAGAATGACGTGAATAGCATGTGTAGCGAGGTGGTCTTACCGCAGGAGAAGCGTCCACAGCCAGCTAGGGATTGGAAGACCAGGGAAGAGTAGTGCAAGGAAGGTAGTGCTGGGGTCACCTGTGGTCACCCCCCTGCAAAACAGATACACTGCTTTGAGTACTGTTGAGGGGGATGAGTCATGAGGGGAGGCCAGCAGCAGCCAAGTTCATGGCATCGTGGCTGGCTCTGTTACACAGCAGGGCAGGAAAAAGAGCTGGAGAGCGATAGTGACCGGGGATTCAATTGTGAGGGAAATAGATAGGCGTTTCTGTGGCCGCAACATAGACTCCAGGATGGTATGTTGTCTCCCTGGTGCAAGGGTCAAGGATGTCTCAGAGCGGGTGCAGGACTCTAAAAAGGGAGGGAGAACAGCCAGCTGTCGTGGTGCACATTGGTACCAACGACAGAGGTAAAAATAAGGGATGAGGTCCTACGAAACGAATTTAAGGAGCTAGGAGCTAAATTAAAACGTAGGACCTCAAAAGTAGTAATCTCTGGATTGCTACCAGTGCCACGTGCTAGTCAGAGTAGTAATCGCAGGATAGCGCAGATGAATACGTGGCTTGAGCAGTGGTGCAGCAGGGAGGGATTCAAATTCCTGGGGCATTGGAACCGGTACTGGCGGAGGTGGGACCAGTACAAACCGGATGGTCTGCAGCTGGTCAGGACTGGAACCAATGACATCGGGGGAGTGTTTGCTATTGCTGTTGGGGAGGAGTTAAACTAATATGGCAGGGGAATTGGAACCAATGCAGGGAGACAGAGCGAAACAAAAAGGAGACAAAAGCAAAAGACAGAAAGGAGATGAGGAAAAGTGGAGTGCAGAGAAACCCAAAGCAAAGAACAAAAAGGGCAACTGTACAGTAAAATTATAAAAGGACAAAGGTTGTTAAATAAACAAGCCTGAAGGCTTTCTATCTTAATGCAAGGAGTATCCGTAATAAGGTGGATGAATTAACTGTGCAACTCAACATCCAGGGGTATTCAACATTCATGATGGATAGAATAAAAGGAAAAGGTGGGGTAGCATTGCTCTTTAAAGAGGAGATTAATGCATTAGTTAGGAAGGACATTAGCTTGGATGATGTGGAATCTATATGGGTAGAGCTGCAGAACACCAAATGCAAAAAACGTTAGTGGGAGTTGTGTACAGACCTCCAAACAGTAGTAGTGATGTTGGGGAGCGCATCAAACAGGAAATTGGGGGTTCATGCAATAAAGGTGCAGCAGTTTTAATGGGTGACTTTAATATGCACATAAATTGGGCTAACCAAACTGGAAGCTATACGGCGGAGGAGGATTTCCTGGAGTGCATAAGAGATGGTTTTCTTGACCAATATGTCGAGGAACCAACTAGGGGGGAGGCCATGTTAGAGTGGGTGTTGTGTATTGGGAGAGAATTAATTAGCAATCTCGTTCTGAGAGGCCCCTTGGGGAAGAGTGACCATAATATGGTAGAATTCTGCATTAGGATGGAGAATGAACCAGGTAATTCAGAGACCATGGTCCAGAACGTAAAGAAGGGTAAATGTGAAGGTATGAGGCGTGAATTGGCTAGGATAGATTGGCGAATGATACTTAAGGAGTTGACTGTGGATCGACAATGGCAGACATTTAGAGACCGTATGGATGAACTACAACAATTGTACATTCCTGTCTGGCGTAAAAATAAAAAAGGGCAGGTGGCTCAACAGTGGCTATCAAGGAAAATAAGGTATAGTATTAAAGCCAAGGATGTGGCATACAAATTGGCCAGAAATAGCAGCGAACCCGGGGACCGGGAGAAATTTAGAACTCAGCAGAGGAGGACAAAGGGTTTGATTAGGGCAGGTAAAATGGACTACGAGTAAAGCTTGCAGGGAAGATTAAGACGGATTTCAAAAGTTCTATAGGTATGTAAAGAGAAAAAGTTTAGTAAAGACAAATTAGGTACGCTGCAGTCAGAATCACGGGAAGTCATAACGGGGAACAAATACATGGCAGACCAATTGAACAAGTACTTTGGTTGGGTATTCACTAAGGAGGATACAAACAACATTCCGGATATAAAAGGGGTCAGAGGTCTAGTAAGGAGGAGGAACTGAGGGAAATCATTATTAGTCGCGATATTGTGTTGGGGAAATTGATGAGATTGAAGGCCGATAAATTCTCAGAGCCTGATGGACTGCATCCCAGTGTACCTTAGGAGGTGGTCTTGGAAATAGCGGATGTATTGACATTTTCCAACATTCCATTGACTCTGGATCAGTTCCTATCGAGTGGAGGATAGCCAATATAACCCCACTTTTTAAAAAATAGGGAGAAAGAAAACAGGGAATTATAGACCGGTCAGCCTGACCTCAGTCGTGGGTAAAATGATGGAATCAATTATTAAGGATGTCATAGCAGCGCATTCACTGTCCTATCGGCAACAACCGAGAGTCAAACCAGCGCCAATTGACTGTCAACGTCATGACTGTTATGTTTTCTATAACTCCACGAGGCTGAGTTTTGGACTTAAGCCATTGTGACCTTGCTCTGTTTAATATAACTCCAAGGTGAGGCAGCAACGTGGTGGCCTGCCTTTTATACCTGCTTGTTCCAGGTTACTCACCGGTGACCCATAGGTCTCCCACAGGTGTGCCCTCTGGTGTCAAGTCTTACAAACAGGTCAGGTTCATATACATTACGTAATTTCCCCAAAAAATCTTGAGTACAATTTACTTTTAAGTTGAGGCAGTATTTGTTCCCTGGTCGATCGCCTGAGTTGATATCCTGGCATGGGTGAGTTTATCGTGTCATCGCTGCATGGAAGCTCGGCTGGTATGGTTGGACTGTCGGGCAAGGTGGGTTCATTCTCGTCGTTAACATGATATCAATTGCCGGTTGGATGTGTGTGGTTGATCGTAGATGATGGGGTGTTCCTCAAATTGTTCTTGGTAGCCCGTTAATTGCAGTTCGTACGATACAGTTGCTTTTTACACGTTTTCCTATTCAACAATTTCACTACAAGCACTCTATTCCCTTCCTTGGCGAAGCCTGTGCCAGCAATCCACTTGGGACCGTGCACATAATTTAGAACAAATAACGGGTCATTGATTCAGTGACATGTTAGACCGCCGTGCGATCATGGCACACATTCTGCATGTGCTGTCGATTTTCGATGTGATCAATGAGGTCAGGCTGTCCGAAAGAGAGCCTAATATTGAGTGCTCTCTTTATCAGCAATTCTGCAGGGCGAACCCCGTGAGGGAGTGGGGGCGTGTCCGGTAGCTGACCATGACCCTGGATAACAGGGTCTGCAAGGAGCTGTACGTTACACATCTCAAGCTTTGCTTGATGGTTTGGACTGGTCATCCGCTTGGCCATTGGATGCGAGTTTTAATTGAGCAGACCTGACCTGCTTGATGCCATTAAGGATGTTGAATCGTTGAATTCTGTGCGATAAAACATGGAATATTGTCGCTGGCAAGGACGTTGGTTAACCGTCGTAAATGGCTTAACTCTTATCCTTACATTGTGACCCCTGATTCTGGACTTCCCCAACATAACAATGCCATCACATATTTCCCACCAACAAAATCGTGGGGGGTCAACATTCACCACAATCTTAACTGGACAATCATCATCATAGGCAATCCCTCGTAATTCAAGGAGTCATGATTCCACACTAAAAGAGAGTTCTTCGTTGGCTGAACAGTCCAATAATGGAATTACAATCTCTGTCACAGGTGCGACAGACCTTCGTTGAAGGAAAAGTTGAGTGGGGAATCTGGTTTGCCGCACGCTCCCTACACCAGCTGCGCTTGCTTTCTGCATGCACTCGTGGACGAGGCTCGAGGTGCTCAGCGCCCTCCAGGATGCTCATCCTCCAATTGAGGCGGTCTTTGGCCATGGCCTGCCAGGTTTCGGTGGGGATGTTGCATTTTATCAAACGGCTATGAGTGTGTCCTTGAAATGTTTACTTTGCGCACCTGGGGCTCGCTTGCAGTGAAGGATTTACGAGCAGAGAGCTTGCTTTGGGAGTCTTGCATCATGCATGTGAACAATGCGGTTCGCTCAATGGAGCTGGTCGAGTGTGGTCAGTGCTCAGATGCTGGGGATGTCGGCCTGATAGCGAACTTTCATATTGGTGCGTGTGTCCTTCTGGGCCATTTGGAGGATCTTGCGGACATATCGTTGATAGTATTTCTCCAGCGAATTGTGCCGTAAAATGTAACTATTCACAGTGGCAGAAGCTGCTCCAGGAGGATGAAGTGGAGCATGAATGTCGGCATGGACTTCTTGGAACGAATGGCCTGTTTCTGTGTCTTTAATCATGAAGAAGAAAGCTGCAAACTGCAGGAAGATACCAATGCACTGGACAGGTGGGCAGAACAGATGCAAATGTAATTCAATTCGGATAATTGTGAGCTAATGTATTTGGGGAGGTCTAACAAGGCAAGGGACAAACATTAATTGATACGACGCTGAAATGTGTAGAGGAATAAAGGGACCGTGGAGTGCAGGTCCACTGATCCCTGAATGTAGCAGGCCAGGTGGATAATGTGGTTCAGAAGGCATGTGGAATACTTGCCTATATTTCTCGCGGCAATGAATACAAGTTCAAGGAGCATATACTTGAACTGTACAAAATACTGGTTAGGCTGCAGCTGGAGTTCTGTGTCAGTTATGGTCACCACATTTCAGGAAATATGTGATTGCACTGGAAAGGGTGCAGCGGAGATTGCAAGAATGGTGCCTGGACTGAAGAATTTTGATTTAAGGAAAGATTGGAAATTCTGTTCTGTTTTCTATGCAGCAGAGGACATTGAGGCGAGACCATATTGAAGTGTATAAAATTATCTGGGGCCAACATAGAGTGGGTAGGAAGGACTTGTTTCCCTTGGTAGTGTGGTTAACAACCAGGGGGAATATATTTAATGTTATTGGGGAAGTGCGGCTGTTTTGACAAACGATGAGTGGAAATATCTTAACCCAGTTGGTCGTGGAAGCCTGGAACTTACTGCCTCAATGGCTGGTAGCGGCAGAAACACACATGCAATCGAAAAATACTTGGATGAGCATCTAAAATCGCTGTAACTTACAGAGCGGACATCGAGCTGGAAAGTGAGATTTTGGCTCAGAAGGTCTTGGTCGGCCGGCACCTGCACGATGGGCTGAAATATCCTACTTCCATGCTGTCAATTCTTGCATTTCCTACATTACAACAGTGTCCACAATTTAAAAGTACGTCCTTTGCTGCGAAGTGCTTTGGGAAGCCCTGAGGTGATAGTTGCCGTAGAAATTATAGTTTTTTTCATTCACAGCGTATGAAAAAAGTGCACAGTAATAAGGCCGGCGAGCTCAGATGTTTAGAGCCTGATGCGAATAATTCCAATTTTGCCGGTTATATTCACATACTGGCTCTTTATTTTATTCTTGGTGGTCGGGTGAAAGTACTTTAGAGTAGCTGTAACATTTAGGAAAGGAACTCACACGCGACTTGCAATACTTTGAAGCAATGCTGCAAAACATTAGTTCTGCAGAGAGCTCATGGACCTGCGGCGTGTTTTCTGCATTTAATGAACATTTCCATATCCTCCGCGGCTTTGCTGCGTCTCGTCTTTCAATCACAGAATGGCTCACTGCAGCTGATTGGTCTGCAATGGAAAATGTGAAACAGAAATAATTACAATGTGTGTAATCCCACAATCTCACCATTATGCTGCTCTGAACTGCAACGGGCGCGTGGCCATTTGGCTAAGGCGTCTCACTTTGGTGCAAACTTTAATGTTATCAGAAGATTGCAGATTCGAGACTTGCTTTGGTGGCTTTGTTGAATCATGTTCAACTTTATAAAACCAAATCACGTTCAAACTCATCAGCTGAAGGTGGTTTCCTTCCAAACCTTGCAGGGCTCTTTATTAAGGTCATTTTTCATGCTGTTTCCTGTGTATATTTCACACTGATTTTTGCAAATCGGTTCCAACAAACCATCAATCATCAATTAATAGTCTTTTCAATTCGAACATCAGCTTCGCATCAATCAGTGCAATCAAGTGCAGTGGAGGGAAGTGTGATCAGCTTCCAACGATATCCACAGGGAGCCAATTAAAGAAGAAAAGTTTTCTTGAAGAATCGCTGCGAGTTGTGTCTGAACCTGCGTGGTTAAACCCCATTGCATTTTATGTCCAATGGCTTAACCACTCGGCCATCGCAGCTACACTGTCGTTGTGTTTTAACAGTGCAATGATCGTTGCAAAATAACAGACAATTGGACTTTAATCAATGTTAAATAAGGCATTCAAAAGTTGTGGCTGTGAGTCTCACCAGAGACAGATTTTAGGTCAGTGTTTGATGTTTCCTCGGCCGCACAATGAATTTTGCAGCAAATCAATATTTCAGAGATGTGAAACTGTGGCACCTCCACTTGCTGTTAAACAAAGGCTCCAATTATTCTCTGGGCGCCCTGGGTCATTTGCACAGTAACAGGAGCAAGACATCGAGCCTTTGTCAGGCGGAGTCCATTAACTCCTCAAAAAGTTGTAAAGGACACTTGGAAGAACAGTAGAACTCTATTCTGTCAAGCGCAGCTGCTGCATAGATGACGAGAATGCAATGCCAAACCTACGAACCTTTTTCACAGAAAGAGGAGGAGGCCATTCAACCACTCGAGCCTATTCCATTGGACCAGGGGGATGACATTCTGTCCCTGAACCTGATGCACAGCGTAATATATTTATGCTTGAGTTCACTGACACTAGAGTCCGCCACTGTCGTATGTCATATTGGCAATACAGGAAGTCGGATCTTGTTCTTAACCGCAGTTGGAATCAAAGAGATCGGGTAACCACCTGAGGCAGTTTATAATAAAGGACTCTTGTCTTATTACACACAGGGACATGAGGAGTCATTCAGACCCAGGAGGACATTGAACAGGTGGAGACAATTAATAGTGACCGGACCAAGGGGTTGCCATTATTTACCTCCAAATATTGCCCAGCAACAGGTCGAGTCATTCAACCCATCGAGCACATTACACGGGCGGTCAATCATAGTGACATCATAAAAATCAATTTTCACATGACTAGCAACTAGAGACAGAAAATTACAGCTCACCAATAGAGTAGGGTAATTTAAATTTTATTAAATAAATCTGGAAAGTGAAAAGTATCAATAATGGTGATCATTATCGTAACAAACCCATCCGATTCACTAATCTCCTTTAGCGAAGGAGATCTCCCGACCTTACCAGTCTGGGCCTATATGTGACTCGAGACCCACAGCAACGTGGTTAGCTCTTAACTGCCGTCTGAAATGGCGAAGCGAGCCATTCAGCTGCATATGGTTGCTCACCAACACCTTAACAATGACAATTAGGTGTGGGCAACAAATGCTACCATTGCTAGCGATGTCCACTTGCTTGAATTAATCAAATAAAACACTAGGATCTATAGATTGTTAAACAGGAACAAGAAGCCCCTTCAGTCAGGTCACAATGCTGAGTGAAGACAAGTATAAGAATGCATAGCTAGCTGGCTTCAATACATAAAGAAGAGAGTTGGGTTAAAAGGGTGCTTTTAATAGTGGCAGCAGATGGGTGGTGGTGTTCCACAAGGATTGGTGCTGGGACCACTGTGTTCACAAGTTATATTGACAATTTGACCGAGAAAGCAAAAACATAATATCGAAATTTGCAAGTAACACCTAATTAAGCGGGTAGTCAAAAGTGAGGAGGACTACATCACAAATTAGTGGAGGGCATTCATAAACTTGCAAATTGGGCATATAATTGGCTTTTGAAATTCAAACTATATAAATGTGAGGTGTTAAATTTTGTTAGGAAGAATAGGGAGGTCACTTATTATTGGAGGATACCAGTCTGGGTGGCGTAGAAGATCAAACGGATCTCGGAAGGCGAATACACAAAACTCTAAAAGTTAAGACACAGGTTAGCAAGGCGATAAAAAAGCAAAACTAACACGGTTATTTATTTCTGCACGTATAGTATAGACATGTAGCGACGTTTTGCTAAACCTCTATTTAACCTTTGGTAGAACACACAGAGTACTGTGTACATTTCTATTCGCCACATTATAAAAAACATATAGAGGCATAGTAGAGGATGCAGAAAGATTTACAACGATGATAACAGAATAGCCAGTGTACACATATCAGGAAAGGAAGAACAGGCTAGGTCTCTTTTCTCTTGAAAAAAGGAGGCTGAGGCGTTATCCAGGTTTGGTGCTTTGTTTACAATGTAATGGTAGATGAGGTATATGCTTGGACACAAGTTTACAGATTGAGTGGAATATATTCTGCTGCTGCTGTTGTCCTACAGCACCTCAAGGATGCCCAACTTTGAGCTGCTCGATCTGTTCAGAATCTATCCCATTTAGCACGGTGGTGGTGCCAGACAACACGATGCAGAGCGTCCTCCGTGTAAAGACAGGACTTGATATCCACAATGCTTTTCCAGTGTTCACTGTTACCAATATTGCCATGGCCAGTTGCATCTGCGACAGGTAGATTGGTGAGGAGAAATTCAAGTAGGTTTTGTAATATCTGAGCGGCAGTTGTGAGGGAGCACAGCACTGTCGAAGTTGCTTACATTCGGTGGAGATCTAAAACCGAGACCTGTCTGCCGTCTGAGCTGGACGTAAAAGATCCAACGCTCGCTATTCGGAAGAAGAGCAGGAGAGTTCACCCCGGTGTCCTGGAGCCAACGTACATCCTACAAAAAACATCTAGTCACTAGTTAATCGTGGGTTCTTGCAGGTGCAAATCTGCTTTTGCATTTCCTACATTACAAACGTGACCAGACTGTAAAACTACTAAACCAGCTGTGAACCGCTTTGGGAAGCACTGAGGTGAATGTCGGTGGAGAAATGCTCGTTTTTTTATCGTTACATAAAAATACACAATAGCAAGGCCGGTTGATGCACACAATTAAGCATGGCGTTGTTAACGCGAAGGCTGTGCTTTCGATCCCCGTAAGGGACATTTTTTTTTGGGTGGGGGAGGGCGGAGTTACGAGCATCTTAGCTTTGCTTTTTTAGAGCAGCTTAAACATATAGGAACGGAAGTGACAAGGACCTGCAATACATTGAAGCAATGCTGCAAAATCGTAGTTCTGCCAAGAGCTCATTGGACTGCAGAATGTTTCGAGCATTGAATGAACAATTCGATTGTCTCCGAGAATTTCGGAGTTCTCGTATTTCAATCAGTAAATGGCCCACTGCCGCTGATTGGTTTGCCGTGTGAAGTATGGAACTGAAATAAGTACACTTCCGGTGTGTAATCCCTCATTCTCACCATTAATCAGCTGTGCACTGCAGGAGCAGCGTGGCTTCATGGATAAGGTGTTTGACTTCGGTGTAAACACTGATTTTATAAGAAAATTGTAGGTTTGAGTACTCCCGAATCCTGTTTAGCTGATCAGCTGAATGTGATTACCTCCCGAAAATTGCAGGGCTCTTTGTTAAAATGCAGTTTTTAATGCTGTTTGGTGTGTAGATTTCTCAGTGATCTTTGCAACGTTTCCAACAAAATAAAAATCACTAATTGATAGCAGAAAATTATTAGTGATTCCAATTCGAAAAATACGTTTGCGTCAATAATTGTAATAAAGGGCATGTGTGGGAATTCTGTTCAGTTTAGGCGTCAGTCATCTCGACAGCGAGCTGAGTAAAGCAAATAAAATATTCGCTGTAGATTCACTGCCAGCAGAGCTCGAACCTGCGTGGAGAAAACCCATTGGATTTCAAGTCCAACGCATTAACCACTCGGCCATCGCAGCTATACACGGCAACTATTTTATTAATCAATTGGTCGGTGGAAAATTTAAGACAATTGGCCGGCAAGCTTGCCCTGTTTTATTTCCCAGTCGATGTGAAAACTAAATCGTAGAATCATTGAATTTCACAGCAGAGCAGGAATCATTTCGGCCAGAACTGGAAGGATTTACATGTCGTAAAAATCTGAACAGACTAGGGAGTTTTTCTCAGCAAAATCCAAGGCAGATATTGTCTGTAATATTATGAAGGGATATGATAGCATCGACGTGCAGAAAATATTTGCTATTATGCAGCAGTTCAAAATTAGAGGTCAGAAATATAAGACAGACACCGATTACGTCAGTAGGAAATTCAAGAGTAACTTCTTTACCAAAGAATGATTAGAATGTGGAAGTTGCTACAACGAGCTGTAGTTCAGGCGAACAGAACAGAGTCATTAAAGAGGGAGCTACCTAAGCACATGAGTGAGAAAGGAATAGAAGGATATGCTGATAGGATTAGTTGAAGTAGGATAGAACTGATCTGGGTCTGGGAACTTATCTCCTTTCAAATCTGCGAAAACCCTGAATGCTTCCTCTTTCACTTTGTTTATTTCATCCAGAAAATTACACTCCTCCTCGACAGCATTATCTGCATTGCCCCTTTCCTTTGTGAAAACAGATGAACAGTATTCATTAAGAAACTTACCAAAATCTTGCGCCTCCACACAAAGATTACGCTCATGGTTGCAAAGAGGTCCTATCCTTTCTTTAGTTACCATCTTACTCTTAATATATTGATAGAACATCTTTGGGTTGTCTTTAATTTTAGTAGCCAAAACGTTTTCATGCACACACTCAGCATTCCTAATATCATTTTTATTTTGTCTCTTAACTTTCTATATTCCTCCAAGGATTCATTAGTATTTAGCCGTTGGTATATGAAAAAGCGTCCCTTTTTATTAATCCTCCCCTGTAAGTCCTTCGACATCCAAGGCTCTATACTTATTTTCCCAGCCTTTTACTTTATGCGCACATGTTTGGCCTTAGCCTTCACGATCTCCTCCCTGAATGCCTCCCAATATTCCGACAATGATTTACCAACAAGTAGCTGCTTCCTTTCCACTGCGGCCAAATCAATTCTCAACTTAGCAAAATTAGCTTTTCACCAATTTGGGACTTTTATTACAGCCCTTCATTTTCCTTAACCACAGCTAAATTGAGTCTGACTGAATTATGGTCACCGGCACCCAAGTGCTCTCCCACTAATACCCCTTCAAACTGCCCTTTTTCATTTCCCCCCAAAAAATCCAAAACCGCCTCGGGCTTGGGCTTGTTACATCGTGAGTAAAATAAGTTCTCTTGAATACATTTTAAGAATTCTACACTCTCTCCCCTCACATTCTGTATGTCTCAGTATTTGGATATTTAAAAGGCCCTACTATTAAGATCCTATGGTTTATGCACCGCAGCATTTTGCTGACATATTTTATTACTCGTCTCCCTCCCACAGTTTGGGTGTCCGTAATACACGCGCAGCAGTGTGATAATCAATCTTGTATTGTTCATTTCGACTTATATGACCACATTTGATGATCCTGCTAACAAAGCAACCCTCTTGTATGCCATGCCTCGGCGAAATCAGGAAAGCATTCCGTATGCCTTCTGAACGAACTTTTCTGCCTGTCCAACTACATTCACCTATTTGTGGACATGCATTCAAAGTTCCCATTGTTCCACTACACTTCTCAGTGTGCTGCCATTTAACGTGCGTTCGTTTGCCTGGTTCGCCCTCCACAAGTGCATTAACTCACGATTCTACGGATTGGTTTCCACAAGCCACGATTCTGCCCAGCTGACTGTTCATTGATAACTTCCTGCATTAAACAACTTTATTTTTCATAATCAACCACATCGCCAATGTTTGTATCATCTGAATACATTTTAATCATATGCCCTTCATTCAAGTCTAAATCATTGATGCATCCCACAAAGAAAAAGGAACCTCCTACAGATCCTCACTCGAAACGCCTTCCAGTTGCAAAAACACCTATTGCTCTTTGCTTCCTGACTCCGAGACAATTTTGGATTCAACTTGCCACTTTGCCTTGGATCCCATGGTCTTTTACTTTTCTGAGCAGTCTGTCATATGGGAACTTGTCATACGCCTTGCTAAATTCCACATGCATAACAAAAAAATGCACTACCCTCATCGGCACTCCTTGCTACCTCCTCCGAAAATCAAATCAAGTTACTCAGACACGACATTCACTTAACAAATCCATGCTAACTGTCCTTGATTAATCTGTGTCTTTCTAAATGCATATTTATCCTGTTCCTCAGAATCTTTTCAAATAATGTTCCCACAACCGAGGTAAGGCTGTCTGGTCTTTAATTGTTCATCTATCCATTTTTAAACAAACGTACGAAATTAACAGTCCTCCAGTCCTTTGGCACCACACCTGCAGCCAGAGAATATTATAATGTTCAGATCATGTCCTATTTCCTCTTTTGCTTCTGTCGGCCCTGTGGTTTTTTCCACTTTCAAAGATGTTAAATCACTTAATACTACCTCTCTCACTATGATTATTTAAGTTAATATTTCACACTTGTGTCCTTTTGCAACGTCTGCATCGCCCCTCACTTTTGCGAAAACAGTTGCAAAGTATTCATTAAAAGCATACCCAACTTCCCTGCCTCCACACACAGATTACCTCACGCGTCTCTAATGATCCCTACACTTTCTTTAGATATCCTTTGCTCTAAATGTATTTGTAAATCTTTGCATTCTCCTTGATTTACGTGGCAATATATTTTCATTATCTCTTTGCTTTCCCAATTCCCTTTTTAAATTTCAACTTTGCACTTTCTTTACTCCTCTAGAGTTTCTGAACTATTGATCCCAAGCTATGGCAAATGTTCTCCTATTTTCTTTATTATGCGCTGCAAGCGACTGAATATCCAAGCGGCTTTAGATTTGTAGTCCCACCCTTTTCCTGTAAGGAAATATATTTGTGTGAATCCAGAGGATCTTCTCCTTGAATGTCCCTCAATGCGCTAACACAGTTTTTGCTTCAAGTAGCTGTTTACAGTCCACTTTGGCTAAATCCGATCTCAGTTTACCAAAATTGTCTTTTCCCGTATTGATCATTTGTATTCCTGGTCTAACATTGTCAATTTCAATAACTACACTAAATCTAACCAAGTTATGATGACAAGCACCAAAATTCTCCCCATTGATGCACCTTCCATCTGTTCAGCTAATTAGCTCAAGCTAAGGACAGAAGCCTCCCCTATCATGTTGGTCTTGCTACATATTGGCTAAAAATGATCTCTTGAATAAATTTCAGGAATACTGCACCGGCTATACTTTTCACACCAACTTTATTCCAGTTAATATTAGGGTAGTTGAAATCGCCTACATTACTGCCCTGAAATATTTGCACTTCTCAGACATTTGTCTACATATTTGCTCATCAATCTCCCTCTGGGCGTCTATAGTACACTCGCAGCCCATTTCATGTTCTTCAATTTATCTCATATAGCCTGAATTGAAGACGCTTCGATCACATTATCTCTCCTCACAGCTGCAATTGTTTACTTATTCAATAGTGCGACCCCCCACCTCCCCTCGGTTTTTTTCCCCACTCTCACCTGCATGACAAACATGTAACCAGGAATGTTGACACAACTGACCTGCCCTTCTTTCAGTCATGTCACAGTAACAGCTCTAATATCACTCTCCTCGCAGGCACGTGGCACCGTGAGTAAGCCGAAATTACTAACTTTAAGGTGCTGCTTTTTATCGTCATCTTAAACGTTCTGTCGAACGAGGATGACTTGTTTCCACATGACTTCACAGATGTTTCAATGAATGACCCGATAATTCAGTCCTGAACTCCAAGTGAAGGGATAGAAGATAGCTGCACGTGGATGTTTTTAACGTGTAGTTTTCGTTGCACATCAGCCACTATCTGGATTTGAGAGAGCTAGGATTTTATCTAGTGTCATGGGTTAAGCATGGACCTAGTGCACACACATTTCAAAGTGTGGGCTGCTCCGTATGGCCCCTGGGCCTTCGGCTATTCTTGGCCCCGTACCCTCATTTGTTGCACCTCCGTCACGAACTCTCGGCACTCCTCCACCACAATCATTCGCTCCACTTCCACCGCGATCTCTCACCTTTTCTCCACCAAGATCTCTTGCCATTCTTCTGCATCAAAAGCATTCGGTGCACATCCGCCACTATTTCTCCCTGCTCCTCCGCCAAAATATCTGTACGCTTCTCCGCCACAAACATTCGCAGCATCTCCGCCAATATTTCTCGTTCCTCCTCCAACACATAAAAATTGCTGCATCTCATGCTTTTTCATCTCTCTCCTAGCTCCCCAAAATCTGCCTGCGGTGACTCATCCCTCTTGCAACCTGTGTCATTGGTATCATCATGGATCAAGATATCTGGCTGTTCACCCTTTCCCCCCAACATCCCCTGCAACCGCTCAGATATATCCTTAACCCTGTCATCATGGAGGCAACATATCATCCTGGAGTGATGTCTGCGGCGTGTCTGCACGGCTAACTATTGAATCTTTCGCCAATATTGCTCCCACTCGTCTTCCTCTCCCCGTGTAGCTGAGCCAGCAGTGGTACCATGGATTTGGCTCTGGCTGCATTCCCCGAAGAACCATTCGCCCCACCGCCACCACTAGTACTCAGAACAGAAAGCTGATTCGAGAGTGAGAAGCAATCAGGTCAATCCTGAACTATCTGGCTGTTCTTATTCTTCAGTCTGGCGGCCACATATTCATTCTCACCCTGCACACTTTTAAGCTGCGAGGTGACCACATCAAGAAACGTGCTATCCACGAAGTTCTCAGCTTCGCGGAAGCACTGCAGTGAATGTCCCACTGATATGATTTCCATCTGCCCAGCTTAAGTCCCAAAAACTAAGTACAAAACCGGAACTTTCCTTGTTTGGCTTGCTATTAATTGGCTAAAAAACAGTTAAGCTGAATGCAATTGAGATATTCTGTGCCGTCTATACATTTTACACTTCTTATATCACAGTTAATATTAAAGACATTGATATTCCTCCGATTAATACTGCCCAATGTGTGTGCAATTGTCAGATATTTGTCAACTCATTGCTTCTTCTAGCTCTCTCGGATTATTTGGGGGCCGATAGTACACTCCCTGCAGTGCGTTTGCCACTTTTTGTACTTATATTGAACCCATTTAACTTCATTTTAATATCATTCAAACATATATTCCATTCTCACAGCTGTAATTGTTTATTTAACAAAAATGGCCAACCCCTCATTTTTTGCCTATCTTTATCGTGTTTGAAAACCCTGTAACCAGGATATAGAGATGCCTATCCTGCCCCTCTTTACGCAATGTTTCTGTCATCGCTAATGTATCATATTTCAATGTGTCTATCAGTGCCCTTAGCTCCTCTGCCTTATTCACCTATTCCTTACATTTGGAATATGCCATCACGCACAGGCATAGCTGGAAGTGTGTTTCCAGTGGGGTTCCCCAGGGCGTATTTCTCAGTCTCTTGCTTGTTGTTAAACAATGCAATGATTAGACTTAAATGCAGGATGTATGATAAAGAATTTTGAAGATTATACTAAAACCGGCTGAGTGCTCGATAATGAAGAGGAAAGCCGTAGACCGCACGAATATATAAATGCACTGGCTAAGTGGGCAAAACAGTGGAACATGTAATTCAATCCGGAGATGTATGAGTTAATGAATTCAGGCAGGGCTCTCTGAGAATGTGTGCTTCCAGCCCCCGCTGCCAACGTGTCGAGCAGCGCAGAGCTTCCCAAATTTTCAAGACACTTTAATACAGATGTTCATAAAACATATGGGATACTGGGCTCTATAAGCATCGGCACAGCGTAAACAAGCCAGGAACTAATCTTAAACCGATATAAAACACTAATTCGGCACCAGCTGGGAGACTGAATCCAATTCAGTGCATTAATCTTCAGGAAGGAATTGAATGCTTGTTAATCGATTAAGACACATGAGCACAGACACGCAAGTCGACGCACATATAAACACCGACAGAGACAGACATATAATCATATAATCATAGAGGTTTAAAGCAAGCACGGAAGTAGGACATTTCAGCACATCGTGCCCCTGTCGGCCAAAAAGAGGCTATCCAGCCTAATCCCACATTCCAGCTCGAGATCAATTACCCTGCAGGTTACAGCAATTCAGGTGCATCTCCAAGTACTTTTTAAATGTATTGAGCGTTTCTGCCTCGACAAACCTTTCAAGCAGTGAGAGCAGGACTCCCTTAGCTCTGTGCGTGAAGTAATTCCCTCTCAAACCCTTTCAAGCCTTTGACCAACTCCGTTAAATTTATACCCATTTTTGTGGCCTAACCAGTGTTTTATACAATTCAAGCATAACCTCCCTGATGTTATATTCTGTGCCTCGGCTAATGAAGGGAAGCATTCCACATTGCTTTGCACGTACCTTATCTACCTGACGTGCTACCTTCATGCATCTGTGGACATGCACTCCAAGGTCCCTTTGTTCCACTACACTTCACAATATCCCGCCATTTAATGTGCATTCCCTTTCATCGTTATCCCTCCCCAAATGCATTACATCACACTCTTTGGTTGAAATTCAATTTTCCTCTGTCCTGCCCACCTGACCAGCTGAATGAATTCTTACTGCAGTCAGCAGCTGTGTTTTTCATTATCTACCACCACAGCCGATCTTAGCCTCATCTGCACACATCTTTATCGTACCCACTATATTCAATTCTAGATCAGAGATGCATATACAAAAAAGCAACAGAACTAGTAATGAGCTCTGTCGATCCCCATTGGATACATCCTTCCAGTCACATAAACACCCAGGCTTCTGCCTCTGAGCCAATTGTGGATCCAACTTGCCACTTTTCCTGGATGCCATGGGCATTTACTATTCTGACCAATCTTCCCTGTGTGACCTTATTAAAAGCTTTAGTAAAATCCATATACACTACAACATATACTTTGCCATCATCGATGCTCCAGGTCATGTTTTCGACAATTGCAGTTAAGTTAGTCAGAAACGAACTTCCATTAACAAATCCGTGTTGACTATCCATCAACACAGGCAGAAATGCACACATACAGCACGGAGAGAAACACAAATCAAACAGACACAGGCAGACACACATAAAAACACAGAAAGCACAGAAAGACATACAGATATATACCAACAGACACAAAGAGAAAAAGCAAAAATAATTTATCAACGCAGACCGAAACATGGAGACAGAAGCAAGAACACAGAGTGAATGAGACACACACATCTGTGATTGGAAAATGTGGACTCTATTATTAAAGAGGCATTGGCAGGACATTTGGAAAAGCAAATGTCAGTCAGGCAAAGTCAAAATGGATTTATGAGGTGGATGTAATTTTTGACAAATTTGCTCTAATTGTTTGAGGATGAAACGGACAGGGCTGATAACAAGATAACAGACCTGGACACCGTGTGAAAGGTACAGAGATTTCTAGTACATCGCCTTGGCCACACGGCCACGACTACTGTGTAGCTGCCTCTTTAAATGTTACTCAGCCAAAACTCGAATATCCATCTCTCTGCAGCAGAAGAGAACATCTTGCCGAAACGTTCTGAAATAGACTTTCTCCTCTTGCTGTATTTGTTGCTGTTCCATATTGCTCTGGAACATATTCATAGAAATCGACACCAGAAGTACAATTCCATATATTAAAATGGTTGCTTCCCATCAGGGAATTGAACTCAGATTTGACTCTCATTCAGGAAGGGATACTCACCACTATACTAACGAGGTACGAAAGGTGGCGAAATCTGTCAGAACAGTAATCGAGCTTCAGACAGAACTGGGCACCGTGAGAAAGAGACAAACCAATTGAGAGACAGAGACAAAGAGAGGAGCAGCGAGAGACAGACAGCGAGATGGAGACAACGAGAGGCAGACAGAGTGAGACGTGGACAGACAGATTGAGAGTGACAAACACTCAATGCTGGAGTTCTTTGAGGATGACACGAGCAGGGTGGATAAGGGGGGCCGAGTGGATGTGTAGTATTTGGAGTTCCAGAAGGCATGCGATATCGTGCAACAGAAGAGGTTACGTTAGAAGATAAAAGCTCTCAATTTTGGTGGTAATATTTTACAATGCATAGAGGATTGGCTAATTAATTGAAAACAGAATCGTGATTAAATGCATCATTTTCCATTTGATAAAGAGTGACGAGTGTGGTGCAGCAAGGATCCGTGCTCGGTCCTCAAATATTTACATTCAATAGGAATGACTTGGATGAAGGGAAGAGGTGTAATGTAACCAATTTTGCTGATCATACAAACAAGCTGTGAAATCAAATTGTGAGGACACAAAACATCTGCAAAGGGATACAGACAGGTTAAGTAAGTGGGAAAAAGTTTGCAAGATGGATTATAATGTGGGAAAATGTGATGTTGTCCAGTTTGGTAGAAATAATAAAAAAGCAAATTACAATATAAATGGCGATAAATTGCAAAGTGCTGCAGTACAGAGAGACCTCGTGGTCCTTGTCCATGAAAAACAACAAGTTAGTTTGCAGTGACATCAATTAATCAGGAAGGCAAATGAGATTATTGGAATTTATTGCAAGGGGATTAGAGTACAAAAGCAACTAAGTCCTGATCGAACTGTGCAGTGTATTGCTGAGGCCACACCTGGAGTACTGCGTCGAGTTGTTCTCTGTATTTAAGGAAGTATATTCTCGCATTGGAGGCTGTTCTGAGAATGGTTTATCGTTCCATTCTGGAGATGCGGGTTTCGACCTATGAGGACAGGTTGTGTAGTTTGTGTCTACACATTTTGGAGTTCAGAAGAATGAGAGGTGATCTAATTGTAACTTAAAATAAAATGAGGGGGTTCGACAAGCTGGATGCAGAGAGGATATTTCCATATAGGCAAAAGCAAAACGAAATGAGATAGATTTAAAATACGGGGTCGCACATTTAAAACTGAGATGAGGAGTAATTTCTTCTCTCAGAGGGTTGTAAGTCTATGAAATTCTTTGCCCCAGAAAGCTGTGGAGGCTAGTCAATGAATAAAGTAAAGGCAAAAAAGACAGATGTTGGAGCGATTAGTGAGAAAAGTGCTATGAAGAGTGGAGCTGAGTCCATGATCAGATCTGCTACAAACATACTGAATGGCAGAGGAGAATTAAGTGTTTAACAAGTCGATTGCTGCTCCCATTTCTTATCTTAACCACATTTCGGTATGATTTGAATCTGTGCAGGGAAACCCCAATGGATTTACTAGTCCATCGTCTTAACGATTCAGCCACGACTACTGAGTCTCTGACTCTATAACTGTTACTCAGGAAAATCTCAATCATCCATCTCTCTGCAGCAGAAGGGCACACCTTCCAGAAAACTTCTGGAAGAGACAATATCCTCTTGCTGTATTTGTTACTGTTCTATATTGCTCTGGTACATATTAATATAAATCTGCACCAAGAAACAGAAGTAAAATTCGATATCTTAAAAATGATTCTTCCACTTCGGTAAATTAAACCGCAACCTCCCGCTTGACAGACGGGGATACTCACCACTGTACTAACGAAGAAGTAACGGTGATGAGTTCTGTCAGAATCGGGGTGCAAACAGAAGTGGACACCGTGAGAAAGAGACAAATCAATTGAGAGACACAGACAAATTGAGAAGCAGAGAGAGACAGATAACGAGATAGAGACAACGTGTGAGGGAGAGATAGATAAAGAGAGATAGACAGAATGAGAGGTAGACAGACAGATTGAGAGTGACAAAGACTCAATGCTCGAGATTTTTGAGGATGTCACGAGGAGGGTGGATAAGGACTGACGAGTGATGTGCAGTATTTTAGAGTTCCAGAAGTCATTCGATATCGTGCCACATAAGAGGTTACTGTAGAAGTTTAAAGCCCTCAATGTTGGTGGTAATATTTTACTATGAATAGAGGATTCGCTAACTAACTGAAACCAGAGTCGAGATCAATGCGTCATTTTCCCGTTGACAAACAATGATGAATGTGGTGCCGCAAGGATCCGTGCTGGGTCCTCAACAATTTACAGTCCATAATGAATGACTTTGATGAAGGGAACAAGTTTAATGTAACGAATTTTGCTCATCATACAAAGAAAGCTGTTAAAGCAAATTGTGAGGACATAAAAAAATCTGCAAAGGGATACAGAAAGGCGAAGTCAGTGGGAAAAAATTTGCCAGATGGAGTATAATGTGGGAAACTGCGATGTTATTCATTTTGGCAGAAACATCTTAAGTGGCGAAAAATTGCAAACTGCTGCAGTACAGACAGACCTCGGGGTCCATGTCCATTAAAAACATCAATTTAGTTTGCAGGTACATCAAGTAATCAGGAATGCAAATGGAATGTTGGCATTTATTGCAAGGGCGATAGAGTATAAAAGCAGGTACGTGCTGCTCGAACTGCACAGGTTCGCTGTTCTGAGGACTAACCTGTAGTACTACATAGAGTTGCCTTTTTTATATTTAAGGAAGGATATTCTCATATTGGAGGCTGTTCAGAGAAGGTTTACGAGGTTGATTCTGGTGATGCGGGGCTCGACCTATGAGGAAAGGTTGTGTAGGCTGTGTCTACACATATTGGAGTTCAGAAAAATGAGACGTGATCTTATTTTAACTTAAAGAAAATGAGCTGGTTCGACAAGCTGGATGGAGAGAGAATATTTCCACATATGCAAAACCAAAAATCAGAGAGTTAGATTTAACATACGGGGTCGCTCATTTAAAACTGAGATGAGGAGTAATTTATTCTCTCAGGGGCCGTAAGCTTATGCAATTCGCTGCCACAGAGACTGTTGGGGCTAGTCATTGAATATTTTAAGGCAAAGAAAGACTGATTTTGGAGCGATTAGTGAGCAAAAGTGTTGTGGGGAGCGTAGCTGAGTCGATGACCAGATCAGCCACAACCTTAATGAATGCCGGAGCAGGATCAAATGTTTAAATAGTCTATTCCTGCTGCTTTTTCTTATGTAAACTGCAGTCAGCCGAATTCGAAATTGCGTGGGGAAACTCAAATGGATTTGTTTATTATCACCTTTACCACACGGCCAAGACTAATGGGTCACTGACTTTATACATGATACTCAGACAAAACTCAATCATCCATCTCTCTGCAGCAGAAGTGCACATCTTCACGAAACATCCTGGAAGAGACAATCTCTTCTTGCTGTATTTGTTACTGTTCTATATTGATCTGGAACATAGTGATATAAATCGACACCAAGAAAGAGAAGTAAAATTCGATATTTTAAAAATTATTCCGCCTCGTTGGTGATTTGAATTCCATCTCCTGCGTGGACAGGCGGCGATAATCACCACTATACTAACGAGGAATTTCTAATGGCGAAATCTATCAGTGCAGTAATCGAGCTGCAAACAGAACTGGATAAAGTGAGAAAGAGACGAATCAATTGAGAGATCGAGACAAATAGAGAAGCAGCGAGATACAGACAACGAAACAGAGACAACGTGAGAGAAAGGGATAGAAAAGAGAGAAAGACAGAGTGAGACGTAGACAGACAGACTGAGCGTGACAAAGACTCAATGCTAGAGTTCTTTGAGGATGTCACGAGCAGGGTGGTTAAGGGGGGACGAGTGGATGTGCAGTATTTTAGAGTTCCAGAAGGCATTCTATATCGTGCCACATAAGAGATTATTGTAGAAGTTTAAAACCCTCAATTTTGGTGGTAATATTTTACTATGAATAGAGGATTCTCTCACTAACTGAAACCAGAGTCGAGATCAATGCATCATTTTGCCGTTGACAAACAATGACGAGTGTGGTGCAGCAAGGATCCGTGCTGGGTTCTCAACAATTTAAAATCCATTGGAATGAGTTGGATGAAGGGAACAAGTTTAATGTAACGATATTTTGCTCATCATATAAAGAAAAGTGTTAAAGCAAATTGTGAGTACACACACAATCTGCAAAGGGATAAAGACAGGCGAAGTGAGTGGGAAAAAAATTGCCAGATGGATTATAAAGTGGGAAAATGCGATGTTATCCAGTTTGGCAGAAATAATCGGAAAGCACATTGCAATTTAAATGGCGAAAAAATGCAAACTGCTGCAGTACAGACATCCCTCTGGCATCCTTGTCCATGAAAAACAACCAGTTAGTTTGCAGGTACATTAATAATCAGGAAGGTAAATTAAATGTTGACATTTAATGCAAGGGGGATAGAGTATTAAAGCAGGTAGTTTCTGCTCGAACAGTACAGATTCGCTGTGCTGAGGCCACACGTGGAGTACTGCATAGAGTTATCTTCTCTATATTTAAGGAAGGATATTCTAGCATTGGAGGCTGTTCACAGAAGGTTTACTAGGTTAATTCTGGAGATGCGATGGTCGACCTATGAGAACAGGTTGCGTAGGTTGTGTCTACACATATTGTAGTTCAGAAGAATGGGAGATGATCCTTTCGTAACTTAAAAGGAAATGAGGGGCTTCGACGAGCTGGATGGAGAGAGGATATTTCCACATAGGGAAAACCAAAACTAAGGGAGATAGATTTAAAATACGACGTCGCCCATTTAAAACTGAGATGAGGAGTTATTTCTTCTCTCAGGGGGTTGTAAGTCTATGAAATTCTCTGCCCCAGAGAGATGGGAGGCTAGTCATTGAATATATTTCAGGCAAAGAAAGACAGATCTTGGAGTGATTATTGAGTAAAAGTGATATGGGGATCGGAGCTCAGTCCATGTACAGATCAGCGACAATCATATTGAATGGCAGAGCAAGATCAAGGGCATAAATAGTCTATTTCTTATGTTAACCTAAATCGGCAGGATTCGAATTTGCGTGGATGAAAACGCAATGAATTTCTAATTCATCGCTTTAACCACTCGGCCATGACCAGAGGTTCGCTGACTTTATAAATGTTACTCAAGCAAAATTTAATCATCCATCTCTCTGCAGCAGAAGGGCACATCTTCCCGACACCTTCTGGAAAAGACAATCTACACTTCTGCAGTTGTTACAGGGTTTGTATTGCGCTGGAACATATATATATACATCGACACCAAGAAACAGAAGTAAAATTCGATATTTTAAAAATGATCCCTCCTAGTCGGGGAATTAAACTCTTGTTTGTCTCGTGACAAGCGGCGATACTCACCACTATAATAACGAGGAACCGACGTGGTTAATTCTGTCTGAATAGTAATCGAGCTGCAAACAGAACTGGACACCGTGAGAAGGAGACAAACCAATTGAGAGAAAAAGACAAGTAGAAAAGCAGCGAGAGACGTACTGCGTTAAAGTGACAACACGTGAGAGAGCGAAATAGACAAAGAGAGAGAGACAGAGTGAGACAAATACAGACAGACTGACATGACAAAGCCTCAAAGCTGGAGTTCTTTGAGGATGTCACGAGCAGGGTAGATAAGGGGGGACCAGTGGATATGCAGTATTTAGATTACCAGAAGACATTCCAAGTCGTGCCACATAAGAGTTTACTACAGACGATGAAATCCTTCCGGTTTGGGGTAAGATTTTTCAATGGATAAAGGATAGGCTAAGTAACTGAAAATGGAGTATCGATATAAATGTGTCATTTTTCCGTTGGCAAACAATGACGAGTGTTATCGCACAAGGATCAGTGCTGGCTCCTCAACTATTTACAATCAAAATGAATGAATTAGATGAATGGCGCGAGTGTAATGTAACCGACTTGCTGAAAAAAAGGTGTTAAAGCAAATTATGAGGACACAAAAAATCTGCAAAGGGATACAGACAGGCTAAGTGAGTGGCAAAACGTTTGCCAGATTGATTATAATGTGGTAAAATACGATGTTTGGCAGAAATAATAGCAAAGCACATTACATTTTAAGTGGGGAAAAATTGCAAAGTGCTGCAGTACAGAGAGACCTCCGGGTCCTTGTCCATGAAATACAACAAGTTAGTTTGCAGGTACATCAAGTAACCAAGAACGCAAATGGAATGTTGCCATTTATTCTGTTAGTGTTTGTGTTTTTTCAGAAGAATCACTCAACACTCAGAGTCGGTTCCAACGCCAATGCGGCCTTTATTTACTCTAGCGGGGAGGAAGCCAGAGTACTGGATCCAGGCACTTCTCTCCACCGAACAAAGGGTTTCATGGATTTTTATATGTTTTACAACAGTTTACTACAGCAACATCAGACCATTTCGGCTGGACACTATCCAATCATACTGATTATATGTTCAATTAGACCAATGGATAGAGTTAGTCTCTCAACGTAAAGTGGCTCATGTGTTGCTAAGAGATGTGTTGCTAAGGGGTGTGTTGCTAGGAATGACTCATGTATCTTGTAACATGGTCCAGGCCCCCCTTATCTTACTGTCCTTGTGTAGCCTCCTTATCTTAATTCACCAGAACATTTTGTCTGAGGCCTGGCTGATTAGAGACATCTGCAAAGTTTGCTTGTTAATCCTGTGTGTGGGAAACAACAATTATCATTTTCCAGGAATGCGGTCTATTTCAGCCAACATAAATCCCTTGAGGCTTCACGGGTAGCCATTTTTATGTTATTAGATTACATATTTAGTTCTAACCTTATGCTACAGGTGCCGCTGCCCTACGGGAGCATTTTCGCTTTAACAACCCCTCCTTTCGGTCAAGGGGCCTGTCCTTGCCCCCTGAAACCGACAACAATTATAATCTGTTATAGTTTTGTATCACCCGGTACTCCCTGCTTCAACGTGCTGGCCAGTCACGCGATTTCAGGAGTCCCAGTTGTTTAGATCAAATCAATATAGTTCGAATTAACCCTTTCGACTATTACACCTATCTACTTGATTATCTGAGCTTTGGTGTTTATCCTCCGTTGTTGTGCATTATATCTGCAAGACCAGCAAGCCATGACGCCCCATGTCAATGCTAAAACTAGCTGTACTTCGACCAGTATGTGTGATATAATTCGAATCCAAGGATGGATGCACACATTCATTCCCCAGTCCCAGATCTTTCTCCACCAACTCTGATTTTGTAAGTCTACATCGATATCTTCTTCCAGTACTTTGATTTTAGTTTGCAGTTGTTGGTAGAGGTTTACGGATTGACCCACCCTGATCCACAATTTCCGTAATACTTCGGTTGGATGTGGGATAGGGACCTGATCTGGCAATATCTTGCAAATGATCGCGGAGCTAATCGGATACATTAATAACTTTGGGCTTCCTGCGCCGAACCTGGGTATTATGTGCTCACCCGATCATGACAGGTCGTAGTGCTGTAAAGCAAAATTCCGGCTGTGGTATTGGGCACTGCAGGTCATTATACTGGTATGAACGCTCAGTAGTAGAGATGCAGTATCTTATCCAAACTCCAATCAACACCAATGCCACCATTATTCCTCCAAACATCGCTGTCTGCTTTACCGTTGGGTTGGGTTTGTGTACTACACCTACCCACTGTGGGGTACATTGGCTCTGTTGCCTTAGGTGATGGTGCAATGGCTGCGCACTGAACTATCCATCCAGTCCCGTTTTTTAAAATATCTCTTTCAGCCTGTTTATCTTAGCTTTTAACTCTTGACCAGCTAGTTCCGTTTTATTTTTATTCTGAATATCCCACCATTTCCTCGGTCTGTCAGGTGAGTCTTCTTTATTTTATTAAGAAATCAAAATTAATAATGTCCAGTATAAAACAGCCGTCAATGGAAAGGGTTAACTCCTTTACAGGATTTTAAGAAAGCCTGATGTCATTACGTGACTTCACGTTATCATCCGAAAAATTCTTTTTTTTTTCAAGTCTTTGTGAATTCAAAAATGCTTAGAAATTAGGAATCCGTTAAACAGCGTAAATCATTAGTAAAGTGGTCATAAGAAAAATCTTCTCATCAGGAAGACAGCATTTTAGTGCTTCCTTAACTTCTAATTCAAGTACTTGCCAAATAATTCTTTTTTTTTATTAAATTGATTTAAAACGAGACCTCACATTTTTAATAGCAATTTTGTTTACTGAAATTCAATTTTGTTTTTTTTTAAATTCTCTCTCAGCACAAAATCTAACCTTCTGTGCCAGTTCCATTTTCTATAAGAATTTAAAGATTCAGTAAGATTCTCTAATTCCCAGTTTTTTTCTTTCTGTGCTGAGTTCGCATAGCTTAGATCTTTTCTACTCGTTATCTTCCAAACCCTCCTGCTTGTTTAGACTGTTCGTGACTTTTCTTGATAAACACTGTCCATTTTGGAAATCATTTCAAACTGCATTGAAACTTTCTCATAATTTTAAATCATTATCAATGTAGAGTGTTTTTTTTTCTCATTAAACCAATATCTTTTTCACAGCAAACATCAACTAGTATTTAGTAAGGTATGTCTTTTTCCATCACAAACACATATTTTTTTTTTCAGATCTCCTTTCTTCAAATTATGTTTTGTATTTTACACCGAGGGCTCGTAACTTCATAAAGTTGTTAATTTAAAATCATTTGTTTACTTTCAAAGTGGCGTCTTTATCTTTTTATTTTCTCCATAACTGGAATGTAGACTAGTTTTGAGGGTTTGAGGGCTGCTTTTCGCTATCTCAAAATGCTCCAGTTTCAATGTCGTTAAAATGTCTCTTCTAAACTGCTAAAGCTTGCTCTTTTTAAAATTTTTCAAAATCCCTTTTACATCTTCGCAGATAGCTCGCCACTCGCCCAGAAGTTTGACCTGATCAGATTTAATTTCATATATATTTTTTTTAATCCACCTCAATATTTTCTGGCCTTCTCTGTATATCTCAAAATCCCAATTCAAACTTTGTAATTTCAATCTTTATTTAAAACCTTTTTATGAGCAAGAAGCTTTCTTAAAAGGCATTCTTTATCTCATTCCGAGACTAAATTTACGTCTTTCAACCCAATGTAATCAATCATTGCATGTTATCTTTCCACAAGTAAATGAGCGTGTCAAATATTTTTTTTTAACCACCGGGACAAAGTATTTTTTATCTTTTGATTAACAAACCTATCCTTTGTACATTTCCTAGCTCCGTAACTTATCATTCGAATAAATCCACACCTGCGTTTCGAACTTAAAACTTCCCACATACAGGACAGCACTACAAAGGGTTAAAATAAAAACTTTCACTCTGTTTGAAAGAGTGGGTGGAGCTAAAACAAACCACAACGTCCCGGTTTCCCAAAAGAGGCTTTCTTATCCACAGTCAAAATCACACAAGCACTTCTCATTTTAAATAGACGTTCACAAAGCTTTCAAATCCACAGTCAAAATCACACAAGCACTTCTCATTTAAAACAGACGTTCACAAAAGTCTATCTTCTTTCCGATTCATTGTTTTCGCCGGCTCTATTTTCGGATCCATACTTCACTTAAGACAATCACCATCAGTTTTCGTTTCATTGATTAACTTCCTATGTTAATTTTACATGGGCTCGCAGTAGCAAGACTTCAGCCTTTATTCTTTTTGCCTTTCTGTTCCTTCTCCCACCATTCCAATTGGGCTGCTGGCAGGTCCTGAGGAACCCATCCTGCCTCTAATCATTTTCCCGGTCAGTTCCTTTTGCTTTTCCGCCAGATGGCGGGTAAGGGACCCTTCTGATCCCCACTCGAGTGTATCTGCTTTATTTGGCCATTCCTGGGTTGGACAAGAACAGTTAGGAATCTACTGTCAGAGGTTTGCCTTTTACCTCGCACAACTTGTAGTGGACCGTCTCTGGGCTGCTATCAGGTCACAAGTCTGCTGTTACACAAACTTATACAATTCTTAAAACGCGTTTAATTAATTCCCGCAGCGCTCTACGTATCCTTAATGACTACCTACCACCGCTTTGTCTGTTGGTCCGACCCTGTCCACAGGTTTAATATCCGTTGGTTGCTGTGCACCGCCTGGTCTCCGGGGTATATTTTCAAATCACACTACTGGGTCCGGGAGATGTCGCTCGGTATCACGATCCCACGGTCTAAGTATGTTCCCTATGCCTACTTGGTTCCTGGCCGCCACGTGGGACAAAAGTCCTCTTAATTCAGGCTCAGGCTAGGCGTTTGAGATATTAGACCGTCTCCTCGTGTCGATCAACCGGCTTACACCTTCCGCACCCTTTATAATTAAAAATAGTTTTTTATAATCACCCGGGTTTTCCAAGGGCGTCCAGCGAATCCTGGAAATCCTGCTGACTACGCCACTGTTAGTGTTAGTATTTTTTCAGAGAATCACTCAACACTCAGATTCGGTTCCAACGCCAATGCGACCTATATTTACTCCAGTGTAGAGGCAGGCACAGTGGATTGGCTAACTCACAGAAAACAGCGAGTAAAGATAAATGCATAAATTACTTTTGGCAACCAGTGACGATTGTGGTGCTGGGTCCTCAACTATTTACAATCTATATGAATTATTTTGGTGAAGGGACCGCGTGTAATGAAACCAAGTTTGCTGATCATACAAAGAAATGTGGAAAAGCAAATTGCGAGGACAAAACAAATCTACAAAGGGATTAGTGAGTGGGTTAATGATTGCCAGATGGATTACAACGTGGGGAAATGCGATGTTTTTAAGTTTGTAGAAATAATGGAAAAGAACATTACAATTTAAATGGTGAAACATTGCAAAGTGCTGCAGTACAGAGAGACCTTGGCAGCCTTGTACATTAAAAACAACAAGTTAGTTTGCAGGTACAGCAAGTAATCAGGAAATCAAATCGAGTATTGGCCTTTATTGCAAGGAGGAAACAGTATAAAGGCAGTTACATCCTGCTACATCTGAACATGTTATTAATGAAGCTTCACCTGGAGTAATGAGACCAGTTGTCTTCTCTGTATTTATGGAAGGATATCCTTTATTGGACTCTGTGTAGAGCAGGTTTAGTATGTTGGTTCTGGAGATGCGTTGGTTGACATGAGGACAGGTTGTGTAGGTTGTGCATGCGCACATTGGATTTCAGAATAATGAGAGGTGATCTTATTGTAAATTAAAAGAAAATGAGGATCTCGATAAGCTGGATGAAGAGAGAATATTTTCACATAGTGTAAACCAAACAAGCGGAGATATTCATAGAAACATAGCTAATAGATGCAGAGAGGATATTTCCACTGACAGAAAATCAAGTTATTAATTAAATGGAGAAAAATTGCAAAGTGTTGCAGTACAGCGTACCGGGTGTACTGTTGCATGACATACAAAAGGTTAGTACACAAGTACAGCAATTGCTTAGGAAGGCTAATGGAATCTTCGCCTTCTTTGCAAAGGGGATGGAGCATAATCGGGCAAAGAACTGGACCAGACTCCATTATCGGATCAGCCTTAATCGTATTAAATGACAGAGCAGGCTCGAGGGGCCTAATCGACTTTTGCTGCCCCTATTCCTCATGTTCTTATGTTCTTATGTTACACACCAATATGAATTACACGCCACACTGTAACACTGATATACAGCACACTCCTCACTATAAGAATGATATACGCCAATAGCTCACTGTTAAACACTGCTACACCCCACACACCTCACTTTTTCACTGATATAACCAAAACTCTAACTTTGACAGTCTGATATAACCCACAACATCTTTGTAACATACTTCTATTTCTCATGTCCATATGATCTTATGTTCTTATGTAACATACGAATCTACACCACACGCCTCACTGTAACACTGATATACATCACACTGCTCTCTGCAACACTAATATACACCACACCCCTCACTGTAACACTAATATAACGCACACCCCTCAATGTTAGTCTGACGCACCCAACACCGCTCAATGTAAAACTGATATACCAACATCCCTCACGTTTACACTGATATAACACACTCTTCCCTTTAACACTGATTCATGTGGACAATGACAAAGCCACTCAACATTGACCTGTTGTGGAGAAAAAAATGATTAATCGCTTGACCATGAGTGACACGGTCTAGACCAGTTACTTAAGTCGATGCCTTCCCAACCGTTCTCGTGTAATACATTTGGAACTGCTTCTTTTATACAGAATTCGTTGCGAAGTCATCATTTACATTATCGTTGGTCAGTCTTTCGACCGCGTGACAATTTTTTTCGCCTTGTTGCAGATTGTTTAATTCAACTTTGTTAATTGTTTCACATCCTCCTTTGGTATCAACTTATGTAACCTGCATCCTGTCTCCTTCTTCTAACGGGAATTTATTTCTATGTTCTGAATACAACAGAAAGCCACTTCCTCGGCCTGCGATCTTAGTTCTGAATAACATGAACTGTAGCATTATCGTACAGATGCGCTTACTAATTCTGCCACATCAGCAAATTGTGTTTGTGCCTTCCTAAATAAAAATGTGTTTAACTCCTTAATTCCCGCTTCAATCGATACTTTGGTCACATGGCTATTTATTAACCTACCATGATCAGTTCTTTTACCTCACAAGACTCGTGTGTCTCCGGCCCGATTTTGTTGATAAGGCGATTAGATTGGGACCTCACGACTCATATCAGGTATTCGTGTTGGTTTGGTTCGTCTCCCCTGTAACCGACTTTCAGCGAAGTCATCCTTTTGTATTTCTCAGCGGCTTTATCCAGTGCTTTCATCCTTCTTCTCCGAAATCTAAAGCATCTTTTAAACAGTAACATACGTATAACCAACATCTGCACTGTTCCTAATATATGTGGCATAATTCTTATCCAAGGATGTACATGCATATTAAGTCCAGTCTTCCATTGTCATATATACCATGGTTGATTTGTCAGCTATTTATTTGAGTCATTTTGCAGCTCAGCAATCTCTTTCATCATATGATGTGTTTTTGTCGTGGCTCCCAGACACTCTTCTCCAATGCTTTCTGTTCCTCTCTTCTTGCAGCAATGGTCGGTGGTAGTGATGCGGCAGAGCATTACTCCTCCCACAGTCATGTTAGTGGCTGTGGTGCTGACACACTATTGACCGTTACTTCATGCTGCTGCTGTTGCCTCAAAATCCAGCATCAGGGTGGTGATGCTCAGTAAGCATCCTGTTGTGCAGCTGTATCCACAGTCATCTTGATCAAATTCAGGATGTACTCGGCACAAAACAACATGGTTATTTTTATAGCAATCTTTGATGCACACACCCTTGGTGTCATTTCGGTTCTTAATGTCGTATTGGTGCAGGTTGTGTTATCTGACCCATGTTTAGTTTGTTATTTCTCATATATTGTTAACTTTATGCAGAATGTTTCACTTGGTCACACCATATTGTCGTATTGACTGTACAATTCCAATTAGACTCTGATGACCAGTTACACATTTAGTTTCATGAAACCATGCATGGCTGTTTCTCCTGATTTCAGAGGCCTCTATTTCCAACCTGTTACGGTCCTACATTGAGGCAAGCGAGGTCGTTGGAAGTGGTCGGTCCCGCCCACCCATATATCGCTCCTGGTTATCCAGGGAAAATCTAGCAACTTATGTCTCGGATCACACACTATATTCCAGCAGCCTGGGGCTGGTGGACTAACAGATTATCACCACCCGCACCCTCTGATCCTTTATCGACGGGGTGAGAATTAGGGTAACACTACTAACATTGTTTCTTCTGGTACCTGAAGTAGTGTGTGATCCATTTTTCGTCCTCGGTTATCATAGTCTCGTTGTCGTATCTTTTGGACAACGTGACCATGTATTCTGTTCCTCTGACCAGTCCTAGTGGGCACAATAAGGCCACAAACAGCATCCTTTAGATTCACCTGTTTGCTGGAACATAATCTGGACAGTCCATACTGGGGTCAGTGTCTTTCCATTGCCGCTGGGCCATTGCTATTCCTCTCGTGGGTCCTCTCACACAACCAGATTATCAAACGACTAGGCTTAACATTACAAATATGATATACATCCCTACTATTAATCCACCGACTAATCCATTTACCTAACTGGCATTTGCGTCTGCATACCATTCAGAGTGGTATATTGGTCAAAATTTGTGGCCAGTCATTGGTCAGTTCGCTTCTATTCTTTCAGTTGAGACCAATGATTCCACCTACTCCCACTTTTCATATTTATGCATGCACACGTGGCTCCGCTAATCAGTACCTCATTGGGTCTGCTCCATCTTGATTCGAATCCAGGTTTTTCTGATAACACCCATACCAATACCCTTGCACCCAACTCGGTAATACCGCCGGAGGATCTGTTCTTGTCAGAATGGCAGCCAGTGAACATTGGGTTGCAGCAGCGTTCAGTGCTGGGACGCCAGCTATTTACAATATATATCAATAATTTAGATGAAGGAATTGAATGTAATATATCTAAGTTTGCAGATGCCTAAGCTGTGTGGCAGATGACACTATAGGGTGGCGGTGTGAGCGAGGGGGAAGCTAAGAGGCTGCAGGATCACGTGGACACGTTATGTGAGTTGGCAAATGCATGGCAGATGCAGTATAATGTGAATGAATGTGAGGTTATTCACTTTGGTGGCAAAAACAGGAAGATTGAAAATTACCTTAATTGTGACAGATCAGGAAAAGGGGTGGACCAACGAGGGTGTCATGGCACGTCAGTCGTTTAAGGTTGGCATGCAGGTACAGCAGGCGGTGAAGAAGGCATATGCCATGTTGGCGTTCTTAGCTACAAGATTTGAGTATAGGAGCAGTGAGGTCTTAATGCAGTTTGACAGAGCCTTGTTGATGCCACACCTGGAATATTGTGTTCAGATTTCGTTTCCTAATCGGAGGAAGGTCGTTCTTGCTATTGATGGAGCACAGTGAAGGATCACTACACTGCTTCCCGGATGACAGGACTGACATATGAGGAGAGACTGGATGAACTGGGATTGTGTCCATTGGACTTTAGAAGAATGAGAGATGATCTCATAGAAACATGTACAAGTCTGACGGGATTGGACAGGTTAGAGACAGGAATAATGTTCCAGTTGCTGGGCAGTTCCAGAAGCAGGGGGAAAAGGGTAAGGATAAGGGTTAAGCCATTTAGAACCGTGATGAGCAGAATCTTCTTCATTCAGAGAGTGGTAAACCTGTGGAATTCTTTGCCGCAGAAAGTTGGTGACCCAGTTCATTAGATATATTCAAAAGGGAGTTCGATATCACGCTTACGGCCATGAGGATTAAGGGATATGAAGAGAAAGCAGGAAAGGGGTAGTGAGATTGTATGATCAATCATGATCTTGTTGAATGGCGCTGCATGCTCGAAGGATCGAATGGCCTGCTCTGCACCGAATTTCTATGTTTCTAAGTTTCTACGTTCTTTTATCCTCGCCTTCCTCTTCTTGCTTATCTCGCACTTCGTGTCGCATACATTTCAACTGCCTTCAATTCTATTATGTTAGGGTCCTAATTCTATTCCTCCTGCAACTATTCCCTCAGGGAATGTCATTGCTCGTCCAGTCATTAGTTCATAATGGGTGAGTCCTGTTGTGCAGTTCGATGTAGCATGCAGTCGCATCAATATGGTTGCAGGAGTTCCGGCCATTACTGGCTGGTTCCCTGGATTGCTTTGCTCAAGGAGTTTGTGAGGGTTCCATTCATTCTTTCTACCATTACCGAACTCTGGGGATGTCAGGCGCTGTGGAATTTCTGCTTAATATTCTGTATTTTACAAATTTCCTTCATTAACGTTTCGGGTGAATTGAATACCTTGGGCCGAATCTAACTGAATGAGAATCCCACATCTATGATTTACCTCTTCTGATCGTATGCAGGCTACTGTGGTCGCGGTGCAATTGCGGGAGGCGAATGAGTCCACCCAGCTTGAAAACTGGTCAATAATCGCCAAGCCGTGCTTCCTTCCCCTGGAGTTTATTAGGGGCCCAATAAAATCAATCTGTATGTTTTCCTATGGTCCTCGTGGGCGGGGTTGATGTTCCATCATTATTTTTATCGCTGTTCCTCGATTATGTTGGGCACACGTAACACAGTGCTGATAATGTTTAGCAAAGTCACGCCCAATTCCCGGCCACCAACAATCCCCTGTGATATTGGATATGATGGCGTTATGTCCGGCATGGTAAATGCCGTGGTGTAACTCCATGATCATTTGCAGACTGCAGGAAGGGGCCAACACCTTTCCTTCCTTTATCAACACGCACTCTATGCCAGGTGATCCTTTCTTCCTCTCCCATTCTGCTCTTTCTTCCACGTTCGTATCTGCGTGCAGTCAACATTTTCACGTCCTCCGCTGTGGTAATGCTACAGTCTGACTCTATCATCATGTCTGCGCACGTGGCCGCTTCCTGGGCGACATTGTCTGCAGCCACATTTCCACGCTATATTTTGTTTACTACCCGTTGAGTGGCCTTTACCTTTATCACTGCCGCTTTAGCAGGTTTGCTGGCTGCTTCTCATAGTAATTTTATATGTTCATCATGTTTGAAGGCCTCGCTGCCAGTCGTAACAATCCTCTCGTTCCCAATGTTACCATGTAGTCATGTTCTACCCCAAAGGCATTCCTGCTATTTATATATATATTTAATGTATTTCCCTCTTCCAGTAATAAGGCTTTCGTCAGCACGGTTACTTCTGCTACTTGGGCTGATAGACCTCCGTCCAGAGCTTCCTGCATCACTACCTCAAAATGCTTGTTTACTACCACCCATCCCGTACATGGGTAGCCGTCGACATAACCTCTGGATACGTCCACATACAACGTGATGTCTGGATTTTCGAGAGCTTTCACACTTACATTCCCTGCGGAATCTTGCCATTCTAATGCGTTGCGCTCGTGGGACTACCCCACTCCCCACCAAAATGAGGATTCCTTCAGCCGGGTTTTCCCCTGTATCTCTGACTAACTTTATTGATTCAACGTGGTGCAGTAAAATGGCTTCCCTCTTTGCTCCGCGGACATTGGACACGGCCCACCGCATTCCAGTATGCAATATTTCAACCAGAGTGTGTTTGGTGCGTAGGATAATTTCGCTTGTCATCACGACAGGTTCGATGAACTTGACTGGTCATTTAGTGCAGTCAATGCAGCCACGCATCTGGACAAGCCCGTGGCTACTGGTGATTGTTGGGTTTAATCGTAATCTATGGGTCTCATTCTATCCCCGAGCATTTGTATTACCACGGCTCCATAAAAGCCTTTTTTGGTTCTGAAAGTAAACGTGGAAAGAGAGATCCATTTTTGGGAGTCCCAATCCTGGGGCAGAATTTATGGCCTCCTTCAGATTTCCATATGCCGTCTCCTGTTTGGGACCCCATTCTGCGGGCTCTAGGAATGTTTTTCCCACTTTACCCACTCTGCATGGGTATATCAATTGCTGCGAAGTTGTGTATACAATTCCTGCAGTAATTAATAATTCCTAGTATCTTGCGCACTCCTCGGACAGTTTTTGGACAGGGCATGATTCTCATGGCTTGTTTGGTATCCTTGTCATTGTCCGAACGCCTTGGGAGATCTCCTGTCCCAAGTATTATATTATGGCTTGTCCAATCTGTGTCTTTTTGGGTTTTACTTTAAACCATGCTTCACATAAGGCTTCTCGGACCTGTATAATTGCGCAACTGTGCCTCTTTCATCTTCACAGGCTATCAACAGGTAGTCCACATACTGCAGTATCATAATTCTCTACGGTGTCAGATCCACTTTTTCAATGGGCGGGCTAATGGTTCGATGAGATATTGACGGATTATTGTCGAATCCCTGTGGGATCCGCATCCAAGTATACTGGTGGGCACTCACTGTAAAGGCAAATTTATCCTGGGATTCACTTGCAAGGGCTATGGACCAAAAAACGTTGGCTATGTCTACTATCGTGAACACCTGGTGTTGAGGCTTCAACACACATATATGGTATCAGGGCCACAATGGTATGCTGTCAAGGGGTTACCTTATTCAAAGTTGTGTAGTCAATGGTCAGTCTGTATGACCCGTCTAGCTTCTTTACTGGCCATAACGGGGAGTTGGTAGTTCTTTGCGCTTCTCTAAGTATTCCATTATTTAGTAACTCCTCAATGATTTGTTAAAAGCGATCATTGCCTCTGGTTTAATGGGATATTGTTGCCCAAACGCCATTGACGTACCCCACCTCGCCCCGCCCCCCTCCCCACTCTAGCGCACCCCAATCCCTTGTTATGATCGAGGGACTTCCTACTTCAACATGTCTATCGAAACTATCTTGCCTCCCTGACACACTCGTCTTCTGATCATTGGCAGTAACCCAGTATTCTTCTTTCCCAAGGGGACCACCAGCGCCCCTAATTGATTCAATACATCCATTCCATTATCGTACCCTCATTTTAGGGAATAATGTAAAACTGTGCCGTATTAAATCCCAGCTACTTCCAAAAATACAACCTCGCTTAATTTGGCTATCCAATTGGTCCCTTCCACCACCCTTACCGTCATGATTTTTCGGGAAGTTGCAAGGGAATATCTGTAATAGACATCGCTGCCCCAGTATCCACTAACACATCACACTGCAGCCCCCGAACCCCGCTGTCACGTGAATGCACTTGTCACCTTCACTCTGTAGTGAGGCCACTGACCATCAATCACGCCGCAGTTCCTTCAAGGCCTCGAGTACTTGTTGGATGTTGCTCCGGTTAGGTTAAACCGTGGGTTTCCTTATCTCGTCCCTGTCCTTCCTGCCCCCCACCATTTTGCCCAGCAACGGCCTTTGGCATGGACGGATCTGCCACTGTTCTGGTATTTCTGTGAGAATAATTGGCACTCGCTTTTTACATGTCCCGTCATTCTACAATTCTAATATACCTGACTTTTCCATTCTCACGGCAGCCACTTCGGTCTTTATCTGTTTTTTGTCTTGCTATCTATTTCACATGCCCATTGTAACAATCCATCGTACGTATTGGCTGATATTACCCACATTTTGAACATTTTCTGATGCTCTACCGACAACCTGCCTTTAAATATTTTAAAGAAGGGGATATCGTTCTGGTCTGGGTTGGCCTGGCCTGACGACTCCTGGTATGCTGTCCATAAATGCTCTCCATATTCATTACTTTTCTCATTTTTTCTTTTGTTTTACCAACATTATATGGACCCAATTGGGCTGTGATGATCCCAAGACAGTTTGCATGGCATGCTTAAATCGGTTGTATGCAGCCAGCCTTGCTCCCTCGGGCGATGTTTACGTTGGGGAGCCAGATCCGTCCCAAGTATTTTGTACCATGTTATTCCATTTGTCACGTGGGAACTTTGCATTTACTAGTTGACAACGTCCCGTTCATCGATATCATTATTGTCATATCTTCCTTGCAGGGACTTCCAAAGCACTATGCTTCTGTTGCGGAGTTCAATTGCACCCAAATCCTGAAGTATACGCTGTTTTTCCAAGGATGTGAAGGCCCTATATTTCTCTGCCCCTGCATTTGGACTTCTATTTCACTGTCACTGGTGCGATGGAGTTTTCGTCTTCTTCTTCGCTGCTGTCCCCTTTCAGGGCAGTTGGGACTACTTCCTCATAAGGTGGTGGCACGTCATTTGTCTTACTGTCTATATCATTGTCGTGGTCATTGCGTAAGGGCCCAAAGCTTCCTTCGATCTGTTGTTTTAAACTACTTACTTCTACACTTAACCTACGTAATTCTCCTCGCTGAGGCAGGGACATGGCCTTATATTGCCAACTTTGACTGACTACCATTAAACTCGCTTTGTCCACCTTTCTGTTTTTTGTTTCTCCCACTGTAATTTTTGTTTTGAGGGGTCTTCTTTGGGATCCCCTCTGTCACTTAATATAGTAACTATCAATTTTATTGTTCATCAGCAACTTACCTACTCAGTGAAATTTCCAGACCCCAATCTATCATATCTTTTCATGCCTTCCATGTTTGGTACGTCTACCTCCCGTTAACCTGGTTTCCTCGAAACTAGGGTCTGTAATTATAAAGCTACGAAGCCGATCATACTTTGATAATTAGTATTGTGACCTTTTAATTAACCTCAAGTATTTTAGACCATTACAGACTTTTCTCACAAGTACGGACACACGAGGAGACCGAAACGTTTTCGGTAGATTGCATTGGATTTATGAGTGCTTTTAAAATATATAGTCACTCGTGATGGTCTGCAAACGTCCGTCTGTCTTTCGCCCGGGTACGCCCTTCTAGACTAAGCTATTTGATGTGGAGTAAGACAAAGACACTCAACACAGGTCTGTTGTGGAGAAAATAAATGTTTAATTGCTTGATCATGGGAAACAGTGTCTACACCAGTTCCTTAACTGGATGCCTTCCCAACCGTTCTCTTCGAACACTTTAGTAACAGCTTCTTTTCTCCAAAACTCTTTGCAAAGTCATAATTTATTATTATCATTGGTCAGACTTTCGAGTGCGTGAAAATTATTCCAACATCCTCCTTGGATATGAACATATGTATCCTGCATCCTACCTCCTGCCAAAAAAAGGAATCAATTTCCTATTTCTGCATAACAACAGGAAGCTACGTTGTAGGCATCCAGCATTAGCTCTGAATAACAGGAATTACACCATTGTCCTTCAGTTGCACCTGCCAATTTTGCCACATCAGCAAATTGGTTCTTTCGCTTCCTAATCTGAAACGTGTTTAACTCTTTAATTCCAGCTTAAGGGTGGTTAACGGGGAAATATACAGACCAACAGTGGGACAATCTCAAAGAGGAAGTCGAGACAAAAAAAACGGTACATCCTCCTGATATTCACAGGTTCCATATGTGCATTTGATGAACCATGGTCAACAAATCACACGAGATAAAGCAGCAAGCTAAAATAAATCTCTTATTCAAATGCAGCAATATGTGGAAAACGAGCAGACTGTGAGAGCAATAAAAATCAGCAAAGCGAAATAACGAAAGTAATAAAAAGGTGCAAAAAAGTGATAACAAACAAACGTGCAAGGAACTTGAAAGTTAGCAAACAAGTTCATTTGAGTGTATTAAGAGAAAGAGAGTGTCAAGCGATAATGAAGGCCGAATGAAGACAGATGCAGCAAAATGTTGATAGACTGTAAGGAATTGGCAACTGGATAGCAGTCTAGCCGCAGAATAGTAAATAGAGAGTAGGATTTAAATGTGGCAAAAGCTAGGAACAGGTGTTCTACAGCGATTTGTGCTGTGACCAATGCTGTTGATCAAATCTTGTGAGATTATAGCCTGGTCACTTGGCCTTCCATCAAATTTTAGCGTGGGCCGAAGAGACTGGAAGGTTGTATTTGCCTCAGTGAGTAAACCCGGGGACACCGAATCGTGTCTCGTAAGGCAGGATTGTCGAGTGGTGTAAAGCGCTGCATTGAAACTGCAATTTCCATCGGGAGCTTTGTTTCCCATGGTATCTTGTAAGTTTAGTCGCGACTGATACAGAATTTTTTATTTTATGTGAATTCTGCTGGAGGGCATTTTTCAGTCCAGTCGATTGATTCCTTCCAGAAAACGAATTTTAGATGATAACAACTCTTGTTCCACCTACCTCTGTGATAAACCCTCGGTGACATGTTGAATCTGTGCTCAATCTGAAGCGTGCCCCAAACAGTCTCATACAACCTGAGCGTTGATTTCCTTCTCCCACGGAGAAACTCCGAGAATCCCTGATACACGGAGCAAAGTGTGTTTTGAAAGTCGTGGCACAAATTTAAAACACACAATGTTGGAAATATTCAGCAACTTGGGCAACATCTGTGGAGAATTTTTTCAGGACGTCATTCTCCACTTTGTTTGATACTTCACGGAGCTAATATTTTACAATTTCTATACCTTCGTGCAAGGGGTGTTCAGAAATTAGGATTTGCTGCCTGCGCAACTAGAGTAAGGTAGCAAAACACAACTCTCTCACTACAGCTTGGAAATCAGATGCAGGGAAATGCACATTGGATTTCAAGTCGATCGTCTTCTCCACTCAGCCATCGCAATTGCAGCAAAGTCGCTTCCAACAATCTAATTTCTTAACTCACTGATCCGATGTACAATCGGCAATAACGGTTTTGTGATGTTAAATTTGCTTCCAATTCATTAAATCGAAAGGAACCACAGTGATCATTTCAATAAAGCAAATGTTCCTATATTTAACAGTAATGTAAAATATTGAGAACAGTATCTGCTATTCTGAGGATAATGAAAATAAACTGCAGGATTATATTTTTCTGCTCCCACATGACACAGATCAGCTCAGACTCTGGTCCCTGCCTGCTGACTGTTGGAATCTTAATCCCAGCTTATTAACTGATTATATTTTGAAGCTAAATATTCAGGGTAGTTCATAAACACTGCGGTTGAGTTCAAATATATAAATCAATTATACCAGACCAGAGACAGCTTCTAATTTCATATAGTGCCGAAATGCTTCAATGTATGAATATGACATCAAATGTGTTTAAATGTAAATGGGAAGAATTAAAGCATATTGTGTGCCGGCAGTTTCCAAGGTGATATTAGCTGTTGATCTATTGCCTTTGCACTTCCTCGTACATGCTGCCAGTGTTAATCATTGTTTAAATCGGCTGCTCTGGGCCACTGAATTCCACAGACTCACAGTCTGTTCTAAAATAGAGTTCTGCATTTAGTGTATTTGTTAAGAGTCACGCAATTTGAAGATTGATCTGCTTTTTAAAATGTGTACAATTTTCATTAGGGTTCATACGGAGAATCATTTTCCTCTGTTGGAGAATGAAAAAGAAATGGCTCATCTCCTTAATATTAGAACGAGGACTTCCAGGAGAAAAATCGGTTTTGATAGGATGTAAATGGTCATCTGGAATATACAAACATAGGAATATGAGAAATAGGAACACGAGTGTGCATTTTGGTCCCTCAGGCATTCTCCGCCATTGAACGAGGTTATGGCTGATCCTGCAGCACAATTCCACCTGCCGGCAGTATTGCCACATCTCTTTGATTCACTTATTATCAAAATACTATCGATTTCCGTCTTGAATATAATCAATTACAGAGCCTCCTCATCCCTCTCCGATGGAGAATTCTAAACATTAGCGACGTTCTGAATGTAGACTTTTCTCCTCATCTCAGTCCTAAATGGCCAACCCTAAATTCAGGAACCATGATCCCTGGTTCTAGAATCCGCAGCCAGAGGTAACATCCTCCATGCATCTACAATCTCCACCCAGTAAGAATTGAATGGCCAATGTGATTAGATCTAATTATTCTAAACTTGCAAATAATATAGCCCCAGTCTATATAATCTTTCCTTATAGGAACACTCACACCATGCCTTAGACAATGAGTCCAAAATTGTACACAACACTTCAGGTGTGCTCTCACCAGTGCCATACATAATTACAGTAAAACGGTTTAATCTTACATTCAAGTAACAAAGTCCAGCACACCTTTTCTTCGCTTCATTGCTTGCTTTACTTGCATGTTATCGTTCCGTGATTCATGGACAAGGACAGCCAGCTGCCTCTGAAAACCAGTATTTCCCAATGTCTCACCATTTAATTAATCTCTGTTTTTCTATTGTTTCTACTAAAGTGGAAAACTTCACTTTTCTCCACACTATATTGCATTTGCCGCGTTCTTGCCCACTCACTTTGCCTGTCTATCGTCACTTGAAGCATCTTTGCATCCTCCTCATAATTAAATCATTCCTCTTTTTTTTTATCATCAGCAAACTTCAATATACTACATTTTGTCCCGTGAAACAAATGATTGATATATTTTGTTAATAACTGAGGCCCAAGCTCCGATATTTTTTGAACACCACTATGTAAAGCACACCAACCTGAAATGGCACATACATTTCTACTCTCCATTAAGCAATCCTCAATCCATGTTAGTATAATACCCCCAAACTATTCGCTGGCATCTCATCGAATGCCTTCTGAAAATCCAAATACAAACATCCACTAACACCCCCTTATCTATTATACTAGTTTCAAACTCAAAGACTCTGACACATTCGTCAAAACATGATTCCCCCTTGCGTATAACTCTCTATCACAAAATGCTGTCGTGGTCGGGTTCAAATGGAGCTTTTGAAACTGAGCATCGATTTCGGATTATTAATTCAATGTATATCCCTCATTCTGTTTCCTTTCGTCCTTTGAGGAAATGGGCACTCGACAACTGTGACAATGTAGGATCATCTTCTGTCAGTAAACTTCACTGGAAGAGCATCTCACGCCACTGGATACAAAGATTCCGGATGGATTGAGGACACGGATTTACTAAGTGTCCGGTGGAAAATTGATTCGGAGCATGTAGCGAAAGTTTTTGAACAACGTATGAAATGGCAGCCACGGGACTTGTACCTTCAATCTCTAATAAAAAGCATTTTCTTCATTGAGGATATTGCAGTTCCCTCTGGCTGTGTTTATCTCGGATTATCTATATCTCTGTTACTTTGAATGAATTAATCTGTGAGTTTGCGCTTCTTTGTAGGTGAGTGGAACACTTAAAAATATGTTCTGCATGTTTTATTGGAATTCATTCCGAGCTGACTCTTCCCTAATTTGTAGAATTGCACAAATGAGAGGATGGGAACATAGGAACATAAGAACTGGAATAGACCATACAGCCGAGCGAGTCTGATCCGCCATTCAATGAGATAATGGCTAATCTCCTTATAGCTGCCTTTGTCCCATATCCCACCAGCAGTTGACACAAATATTTAGATGTCAGATTTAAAATTAACCATTTATCTATCATCAATTTCAGTTTGCAGAAGAGCGTTCTAAACCTTATCATCCTTTGTGAGCAACAGTGTTCACTTTTGCATCCAATTTTTTGAGTCTGCCCCCTGGTCCGAAAATCCTCAGTCAGCGGGAAAAGTTTCTCTCTGCTAAACACTAACATTTCACCCTAATACCTTGAAGTTTTCGATCACATCACACGTTATCATTATAATTTCAATGGAACTCAACTCTTTTTTTGATCTCTCCTTGGATTTCAGGTTCATTAGGAGAACCATCGGCTGGACTCACTCCAAAGTGAATATATACTTCCTACATTTTAACTAACAAACATGTAACAGAAATATAAAGCAGGGCTGTGGTTCAAAATCTGTGGCTTGGGAGTAACATTTCAGAGAGCGGCACAGAGACGTTGGGATTAATGCCCCATTTCTGAGCTGAATGATTCGATGACTTCTTGTTGACAAGACCAGTGGAAAATGGAGCTGTCTGGTGCACTGATACCTCATTGCATCATTATGTGGTTCTAGTGGTGCAATCGGTTAATGAGTGGTATTATATGACACAACAAGCGGGGGCAATGAAAAAGTTATGAGTTCGATCCTCACTTAGCGCAGGTACTGATTTTGCTAATCCCAGTTTTGCGACATTTCGAGCGATGTTGAAATTGTAAGTGGTGTATCCCCAATTTTATCCACTGATTACCGGTTTCATGTCTGCATTTACAATGCAATGAGCCACAATGTTTCAGGAGCCGGTGAGAGTTTTGCAGCAGCGCTTTTATATTACTTGTTTACAGGAAGGAGTGGGGCCGTTTCCATTCATAAACCAGTAATTATGACGTTAAGAAAAAAATGCCAGAAACAGACTCCAATTCAACGCAGTGACAAGAAATTCGGCAGACATGGGAAGTTGTGAAAACTGCCGGGTTATCTGTATATATTTCTGCATTATATTCAACACAAGCAAGGATTCTGAACAGATTGCTGAGAATTTTGAAAAGGGGTCCTACATGTTTTAAAAACATAGAAAAAGGTGCAGATGTAGGCCATTCGGCCCTTCGAGCCTGTTCGACGTTTGCATGACAACTTTAATGGTGGAAAATGAAACTGCTTGACAGGAGCGGGAAAACCACCCCAATCGCTGGCAGCAAACCTGTTATTCAAACTTCCACAGCTACTTATAGGACTGTCCGTGCCTTTTTAACTGGGACAAATCGGTGAGTTTGGCAATGTCATGATGCAGCCAAAAAACACAGTAAAACCGCTGAAGTGTTAGGGCTCGGGAGCGCCTCTGTGGAACAATGGTTAGTGCAGTAATCATCCACGTAATTCTATTCTATAGGACCACGCAAATGTTGTCGGATCGCATTTTAGGGAGTGTTTACGACACTCGAAAGTGAACTTGTGCAGCATAACAACAGTAGCTTGTTCTGCGGCTGAGCAGCGACGATAATCAGACAAAAGAAAGAGACTTGTAATTATGTTTCGAATATTTACCTTTAAATTGTTTACGTCTCCGTTTTCTCCCGGAGTTTGAACAAATGCATAATTGAGAGGATCACACACATCGTTCTGAGAAACTCGACCGCTAAGCATTGAAATGTGACTCTGGGTATTGTGATGGATGTCGACATTCAGACGTCTGGTATAAAAGAGACCGAGACCTGGGCGAGAATAGAACATACAGTCCTCTGATCTGGAGTTCGATGTGTTCCCGAAATTCTGTAGCCTCTTCAATACCCCACACAAAAATGACTTTCGTATATATGGATCCAGTATTGTCTCAATCAGAAGCTCTTCGTCGAAATGGTGGAACTTTGCCACAGCTCAGTGATGCTAACTGTTTGACACATGAATGCTTTCAAATCCCCGCAGCCATGAGAAGCAGCATTCCCTGGCACGGCCCATATCCCGCTCGTTTCTCTCGCCCGCTGCCAGTGACCAACAACACATGTATTTACAGAGATAGTGCGCAAATATCATCAGGGAAAGAGCCACGTGCTAAAATTCTAAATCAGAGGAACAGTTAATATTCTGGGTATGGACTTGGATCAGAGCCGCAAAGAAATATGTGTAAGGTAGAGACAAACTATTTCTTCTGTTGGGAAGGTACAACACAAAGGGATATAATCACACAATTATTTATCGCGTTCAGGGATGATGTCAGGAATCCGTTTTTCCCACAGAGGATAGTGGCAAAATTTAACTTCCAACCAAAATGTCTGTTGAGGTTGAGAGTGAATTGATAATTTTGAAAATTCAGTTTGATAGGTCTTTTTTAGGCACGGATTTCAAGATTTATGAAATCATCGCAGGCAAAGGGCACAGATCAACATTGATGTAATTCAATGGTACAGCAGCCACAAGGGGCGGAATAGCTTCCTATTCTCTATATTTCGCTCTGAGTGCAACAGGAATGAAAGAGGAACAGCCGCAAATGTACGTTGCATTTTATTCACGTTTACAAGCAAAACATATCCATGTCGGTTGAAACGATGATGTGATCAGGAAGGAATTCTCGAAGCTGTGTGGCTTTCCTGTGACCCTGTTGCCTCGCTCTGCCCTTCCAGCCATACGCTGCCGGTTTTTAAACATTGTTTTCCATTTGCTTCTCTGGGCCAGTGCATTCCACACTCTCGCAGCTTTTCCGACAAATACATTTTCACTGCTTGAGTTCGATGTCTATTAGTTGTGAATAAGCTTGATGTGCAATGGTAGCCCTTCAATATTCATATTAAATGCGGCTTATTGTATCATTGAATATTTTATTTCCCAGCACGGATATAGACTATTTAGGCCCATAGTGGCAGAAGAAAGCTATCTAGCTGAATCCTTCTTTCAAAAACTTTTTCTGTAACGCTGTACGTTACAGCACTTCTATTTCATATCCAGATCCTTATTAAATATTGTGCATATTTCTGCCTCTACCACCGTTTTAGGCTGTGAGTTTCAGACCCCCAACATTCTATGGTGAAAAAAATCAACTATCCATCCCAACTGATTATTTTAAATGATACACAACTTGTGTTTACACATCTCATAAGGTAAGAGATCCTTACTATACATTGTATCTGAACACTTATAATTTTATACAACTCAATCAGTTCTCCCATCCGCATCTTCTACTCCAAAGAAAATAAATCTTTCCCATGTAAACTTTCCTCATAGCTTATATACTCCTGTTCAGGCAACATCCGCTTAAATCTGCTCTTTACCAGCTCTGCTGCAATCAGATCTTCCCTGTAATGAAGTGACCAGAACTGCACGCCATTCTCTAGCTGTGGGATAACCTGTATTTGAAACAGCTCAAGCATCACCTCCCTACTCTTGTATGGTAATCACGGGGAATAAATGCAAGTGTTCTGTATGGCTTCTTACCCAACTTGTAAGAATATAAAAATATATGATATACATTCAATGAGATGATGGCTAATCTGGTCTGCTACCTGCAAAGATCTATTGACGTGAACTCCATGGTCCTTTTTTTCTCTACACTTCCCAGTTTACTACCATTCAATATTCATTCACTTGCCTTGTTATCCCAAGCCAAACTTTTCATTTCCACAAACTTCTTCGGAATTAATTACATCTGTCACGCTTCCGCCTACCTTAATGTAAACTAGCAGATGATAAGAGTTTCTACAGTACACAAAAAGAAAAAAAAGTGGCTAATGTAAATGTTGCTCCACAAGAGGACGAGAATGGGTAATTAATAATGTGATGTAGGGGATGTCAGAGACGTTGATCAAATATTTTGTAATGATCTTCACGGTAGATGAAACAATGTGGATCATCAAGGGGCTATAGGGAGGGAGGAATCACGATCACGAAATAAAAAATACTCAACGAAATAATGGGTGAAACGGAGGACAAATCCCTTGATGTGACAGCTTGCATTCCAGCGTCTAACAAGAAGTGGCTGAAGAGATAGTCGATGCACTGGTTGTAATCTATGACATTTTACTGGAATCTGGGAAGCTCCCAGCATATTGGAAAACCGCCAATGTAATGCCTCTATTTTAAAAAAGGAGACAGGCAGAACGCAGGAAGCTACAGGTCAGTTATCCTAACAACTGTCGTTGGGAAAATGCTGGAGTCCATTATTAAGGAAGCTGTAGCAGGTCATTTGTAAAAGCAAAATTCAATGAATCATGGTTTTATGAAAGGGAAACCATATTTGACAAATTTGCTGCAATTATTTGAGGATGTAACTAGCAGGGTGGATAAGAATTAAGAGGTAACCAGTGGATGTGATGTATTTCGTTTGCCAGAAGCCATTCGATTAGATGCAAAATTAAAGATTACTGCAGAAGATAAATGTTCCCGTGATCTGGGGTAATACAATCGCATTACTAGCGGATTGGTTGAATAAAACTAAATATAGAGTCGGGATAAATGGTTCATTTTCCGGTTGGCAAACGGCAACGAGTGGCGTGCCGCATGGGGCATCAGAACTTAAAAGCAATATTAATGCCTTGCATGAAGGGACCAAATGTAATGCAGCCTATTTAGCTAAAAATAAAAAGATGGGTAATATGTGAATTGTGCGGTGGATACAAAGCATCTGCAAATGGATATAGAGAGGCTAAGAGAGTGACCGAACATTTGGGATGTGCAGTATAATGTGGCAAAATGTGAGGTTATCCTGTTTGGCAGAAAGTGTATAAAAGCAAATCAGTTTTAAATGGAGAAACATTGCAAAGTGCTGCAGTACAGATGGTCCTGCAAGTCCTTATGAATGATATACAAAAAGTTAGTATGCAGGAACATCAGGTAATCAGGACAGTAAATGGAATGTTGGACTTTATTGCAAGGGGATGGAGTGTAAAAGCAGTGAAGTCCTGCTACAAATGTACATAGTATAGCTGAGGCCACACCTCGATTATTGCGTACAATTTGGGTCTCGTTACTTAAGGGAGGATATACTTGCATTGGAGGCTGTTTCACGAGTTTCACAAGTTTCATTCCGGAGATGAGGTGGTTGACTTAATGAGAAAGGTTTAATAGTTTGGACCTATACTCTTTGGAATTCAGATGAAAGAAAGGTGATCTTATAGAAACATATAAGTTAATTGTGGTGCTCGAAAAAGTGAATGCAGTGAGGATAATTCCAAACATCGGGAAAGGAAAAATAGTCTCCGAATAAAGGGATGCCAATTTGAAATAGAGAGGAGGAGGAATATATGTTACATGACAATATAAGAAGAAAGAAGGTACTAAATAGGAGCAGGAGTAGGCCATTTGGCCCATCGAACCTGCTCCACCACACAATAAAATTATGTCTGCTCTGATCATGGATTCATCTGCACTTCCCCGCCCGCTCCTCATAATCCTTTACTCCATTATCGCTCAATATTCTCACTATATCCACCTTAAATATATTCAATGACACAGCCTCCATAGCTCTCTGGGGCAGAGAATTTCAAAGATTTACAACCTTCTGAGAGAAAAAAGTCCTCCACTTCTCAGTTTAAAATGGGCGGCCTCTTATTCTGACATTATGTCCCCTCGTTTTATTTATCCCTATGATTTGGAACATCCTCTCTGTATTCACCTTGTCAAGCACCCTCGTTGTATTATATGTTTTAATAAGATCACCTCTCAGTCTTCTGAACTCCAATTTTATACGACCAACCTGCTGAACCTATCTTTATCAATCAATCCCTCATCTCCTGAATCAACATGGTATGCCTTCTCTGTAACGCTCAATTGCAAGTATACTTTTCATTAGGTATGGAGATTAAAACAGCAGGCAGTGTTCTAGGTGTCGCCTTAACAATACCGTGTAAAGTTGCAGCAGGATCTCTCTGCTTTTACACGTTATCCTCCTTGCAATAAAGTTCAACATTCAAATTTGGCTTCCTGATTACTTGTTGTATCTGCACACTAATGTTTTATGTTTCATGGACGTGGACCCCCAGGTCTCACTGTACTATAGCATTTTTCACTTTTTCTCCATTCAAATTATCATTTGTTTTTCTAATTGTTCTGCCAAAGTTCATACCCTCACATTTTCCCACATTATACTCCATCTGCCAATATTTACTGTCCGCATCAGAATTTTCTTTCCCACTTATCTTTCCATCATCAGCAAACTTAGCTACTTTACACTCGGTCACTTCTTCCAAGTCATTAATACAGGTTGTAAATAGTTGAGGAACAGCACCGATCCTTGCGGCAGCCCACTCGTCACTGTTTGCCAACTGGAAAATGAACGATTTATCCCGACTCTCTGTATTCTCTTAGTTTGCCAATGCACTCTTCATATTACTCACAACCCCGTGAACTGTTACATTGTACAGTAACCTTTTATGTGGTACCTTATTGAATGCTTTCTGGAAATACAAAAAGAACACATCCACTGGTTTCCCCTTATCCACATTGTTCATTACAACGTTAAGGAAATCCAGCAAATTTGTCGTAACTGATTTCCCTTGCATAAATCCATGCTGACTGTGCTTGATTGAATAATGCTTTTCCAAATATTCCACTTCTGCTTCGTTTACAATGGACCTCAGAATTCTCTCAACAACAGATGTTAAGCTAACTAGTCTCAAGTTTCGTGTTTTTTTTCTGCATTCTTTGTTGAACAGGGGCGTTAAATTTTCGGTTTTCCAATCAGCTGGACAGCCCCAGAATTCACGGAATTTCAGTAAATTACAACCAATTCATCCACTATCTCGGCAGCGCCTTCTTTTAAGAGCCAAGGATGTAAGCAAGCAGATATAGTGGTCTTGACCACCTTTAGTCCCTTTATTTTACTGCATACTACTTCATTTGTGATAGTGATTGCACTAAGTTCTTCCCTCCCTATAGCGCCTTATTTATCCACTATTAGTATACTCTTAGGTTCTTCTGCGTGAAGACTGATACAAAATATTGGTTGAATTTCTCTGCCATTTCACTGTTCTCCATTATTAATTCCACAGTCTCATACTCAAGAGGATCGTCATATAATTGGGCCACTACTTTATTTTTCTTTACCTGTAAAAATTCTTATTATCTCTTATATTTCGTGCTAGTTTACAAAGGGCTGTAAATCAATGGAATTTTATGCTCCGGTGAGCCGTAGTTGTTGTGTCCTTGAATATATTTAAGATGTTGATGGACAGGTTTTTAAGTGGTAAAGTAATGAAGAGTTATCGGGAGCGGGCAGGGAAGTGGAGCGGAATCCATCAGCAGATCAGCCATGAGCTTATTAAATGCTGGAGCAGGCTCGGGCGGACAAATGGCCAACTCCAGCTCTGAGTTATTATGTTCAAATGATGGTAGTGAATATACCTGCAGTCTACCGTTTTCTTGTTCATTATCAATGACACAACCAAATGTTTGTATTGCCGACGAACTTCTGAATCATATCAGTTCTTCCAAGTCTAAATCTTTGATATATACCACTAAAAGCAAGGGAGCTCGTACTGAGCATTGTGGGACGCCACTCGGTACAGCCTTCTATTCACACAAATAACCTTCACAAATAATGCCTTGTATACTGCTTCTGAGACATTTTTGAATCCAACTTACATTTGTATTTGATCCCATGGTTATTTAATTCCAAAGGAACATTTAGAAATAGGAGCACGAATAGGCCTTCAGCCCCTACGACATTCAATGTGGTCATGCCTGATCGACCTCAACTCCAATTTCCTGCGCAGTGCCCATATTATTCTGAGAATCCTGCATCTACTATGTCTAGCCCTGTAAGAATTTTTATTTTTCAATGTGATGCACTCTCATTCTTCTCAACTCGATTGAATATAGGCCTTGTCTACTCAATCTCTCAACATAAGACACCACCCTCATCGCAGAAATCGGTCCGGTGACCCTTTGTTGCACTCCCTCAATGTCCAGGATATTCTTATTTATGTTAGGAGAACAAAGCTATACAAAGTGCTGCAGGTGCAATGTCACCAGGGGCCAATGTAATTGCAGTAAGACGTAGTTACTCTAATATTCAAATCCTCTAGCAATAAAGGCCGATATACCCTTTGCTTTCTTAATTGCTTGCTGTAGCTGAACGCTTAATTTCAATGATTCGTGTACAAGAATATCCAGGGCCTTCTCCATTGTAAAAATACTCTGCTTTTCTATTTTTACTAATAAAGTCCATAGATTCACATTTTTTCCATTTTATATTCCATTTGCCATGTTCTTGCCGACTCACTTTGCATGTTTATATCCGCTTGAAGTCTCTTTGCATCCTCCTCACAACTGACACGCCCACCTAGCTTTGTATTATCAGTGAACTTGGATATATTTCGTTTGGCCCACTCAGCTAATTTATTGATATAGATTGGGAATTGCTGGAGCCAAGCACCGCCCCTTGCGCCACACCATTATTTACCACCTGCGAAGCCCAAAATGATACAGTTTATTCCGATTCTCTGTTTTCTGTCCATTAACAAATCTTCAGGTCCTGCTAATGTATTAACCCCAATCATCTGAGCCCTAATTTTGGCCAATAACCTCTTGTGTTGTGCTTCATCGAATGAGTTCATGTAAATCAAAATGCATCACATTCATTGGTCCCTGCTTGCCTATTCTGCTCGTTACAACCTCAACAATTTCTAACAGATTTGTTCAATATGATTTCCTGACATGATTCTATGTTGACTCTGACCAATCCTATTGTTCTGTCCTTAGTGTTCTGTTATATCGTCCCTAATAATAAATGCTAGCGTTTTCCCGAATACTGATATCAGGCTAATGATCTGTCGTTCGCTGTTTTCTCTCTCCCTTCATTCCTAAACATCGTATTTTATGAGCTACCTTCCAATCAGCGGGAATGATCCTGGAATCTATGGATATCTTTCATGACCAGTGTGCCAGGCGGGACCTTTTCAAAATCCATGCTAAAGTTCCCGAAACACTGCATAAAACGCACTCCCTTCATTGATCCTCTTCGTTACGTCCTCAAAAAATCAAATAAATTAGTTAGACATGGCCGTCACTAAAAAATTCCATACTGACTGCCCTTGAGTAATCCGTGTCTATTTAAATGAAGATTTATCCTGCCCTCAGAACGTATTGCATGAATTTTCCCACCACCAAGTTTAGGCTGAAAGGCCTGTGATTAAGCGATCTATTGCTTATTGTTTTTTAAACAAAGTTACAACGTTAGAAATCTTCCAGTCGTCCGGCACCACATCTTGGCCAGAGCACATTATGCAATGATGACCAGAGCCTCTGCTATTTTCCGTTGTCCTTCCATTAGCAGTCTGGGATATATGTTAGCTGGGCCTGTGGAGTTAACCACATTCTATGCTTCTATGTCCACAAATACTTCCAATCTCAGTATGTTTATTTCATCTCAAATTTCACACCCCTCCTCCCTGACTGCAATGTCTGCATCGCCCTCTCGTTTCTGAAAACAGACGCAATGATTTCATGAATAACCATATCCAGGTATTCAACCTCCACACACAGAATAACTTTGTGCTATCGAATGGGCACTATCCTTCATTTATTTAAATCTTGCTCTTAAAGTACATATAACACATGTTCTGGTTTTCATTGATTTTACGTACCAACATTTTTTCATGCTCTCTCCCGCTTTGTTATCCAGATTTCTTTTTTTTTTATTTTACTGCTGCACGTATATACTCCTCTTGGATTTCTGCAGAATTAAGCCCTCGGTGCTGTCATAAGCCTCCCTTTTTTCTTTATATTATCCAGTAGGCCACATACAAGGGCTCGAGGTGTGTTTTTCCCACTCTTTTTCGTTAATGGGCCATACTTGCTGTGAACCCGCAATTCACCTCGTTAAATACCTCCCATTGCTCTGACAGTGATTTACATTCAAGTAGTTATTTCCTGTGGACTTTGGCTCACTTATTTCTCAGTTCAGCAAAATGGGCTTTCCCCCAAATGAAATCTTTAATTCCTGGTCTATGCTTGTCCTTTACCGTAACAACACAAAATCTAACTGAACTATGATTACAAGCAGCAAAATTCTCTCATATTGATTCACCAGTCACCTGCTCAGCTTAATTCCCTAAATCTAATCCAGAAGCATGCAATCCCTTGTTGGGATTCCTAAATACTGGATGAAAAAAGTTCTGCTAAATACCTTTAGTAATTCTTCACCCTAAATACACATTAATCATATCCCAGTTTATATCTCAGTTAATATTTGGTTAGTTGCAATCGCGTTGGTGTCATATTATCATTTTGCAGATAATTCAACCTAATTCATTCGAGGCGATATATTGTGATTCCTACATCACAATAAACAGAATCTTGTTATACGTTGTTGCTTATTAGTTCTCCAGTTTCACAAATAGATTTGGTTGATACTCTTAGAATAAGGCGTTGCCCATTTAAAACTGAGATGAGATATGTCTTCTATCAGAGGCTTGAATATCGATGGAATTCACTGCCCCCGAGAACTGTGGATGCTGGGCCATTTAATGTATTTAAGACGGAGATAGACACAGTTTTGCGCGATGAGTGATTAAAGGGTTAGGGTTGCGGGCGAGAAGCAGAGCTGAGTCCATGATCAGTTGAAATTGAATGTCGGAGCTAGCTCCAATGGCCAAATGGCCGACACCTGCTCCTATTGCATATGTTCTCATTTAATTCATGTTCAAAGCAAACACTTGAATTCCTTCAGCATTACCCACAGATTGAGACTGAGAAAAACGCAACGATAACCCACAGATTGAGACTGAGATAAACGCAGCGAGAGATTGTGGCAGAATCGGGACAAATGGCGGAACAAACAAGAGAGTTGGATCGATTCAAAACGGCCTCAGAGTCCAAAAGCAGTGGCAAACACTGCCTGATATCAATCAGTGTAGGAAAGCACGTAAGGGTGTTGAATCCCTCCGTGGCTAAGCTGATCAACGATGTCGTTTACTAAATTGGGGATCCTCGATTCGAATCCCAGTAACGCCTAGATTCCTTTTTGCATTAAGCACAATGGGCTAATTTTTTCATGGGAGAAGGTGCTCGAGGCAATTGAATTTAATTACGGTTGCACCAGTTGACATTCTGCATTAAAGCTCCAGTCGCTGCAAGGTGTGGATCGAATTCCCCAACTGTATTAATTTCTGGCGGGGCTGATTTTGGCCTCATATTTTCTACGCAATGCTGTGTGTGACTTGGATGTGGTCAAAACAGGCTTGCAACAGCTAGTGTGGGACGCAGTGATGCTTTCGTGGTTAGTATTCTGCGATGTTGCCACAGCTAATCAGTTCGAATTCGTGTTAATGCACAGTTTGCATTTTCTCTTTTGTCCTTTGCGGCACCTGCTGAGAGACGACAGCAAAAGATCAACCTTTACTGGATGAAACAAATATTTTTTTTTGGCGGTAGAAACATGTTTACTCATTCAAACGCGCCTGTTATCTCAGCTTTTTTTGCCTTCCAGAAACAATAGCCCTTTGCTTAAAGTTGCCCCGACAACAATTGTTGTGGTAGCAGCAATGGATGCATGGGCGAAAGGAAAAGATGCCTGAGTTAGAGACTAAAGAAACCCTCTTGTGATCGTTTAATAAACCGGTTGTAACTTTTTTTATTTGTTTCAAGACAGAACATTTCTGGCGCACCTTCAACTGAAGCAAAGGAAGGCCTTTTACTGAGACACGCTAATTGTACACTTTGAACATTGTTGCAACTGGATGCACATGAAAAGCAGTGAGTTCCGTTTGTTGCTGGGGATTTCTGTTTGGATGTAAAAAGAAGAAAGCAGAACAACTGATTAAATTCTACTTGTAATGCGAGGTGCCCGAGTGGTTAAAGCAAAAGCCTGCTAATCCATTGTGCGCTAGATGTAGCGGATTCGAATATAATCCTCGTTGTTATTGCGTTAAACATTTGATGCTTCTGTTTGTTTTGATAATCACCGTAAGCTTCATGTCCAATTTGACTTACTGCTCCAAATATGCTACACTCAGCTCATATCACGTCTGAAATTACTGATATAGACATTAAAGGCAATACATTTGTAGGATTATGGTGAGTGGGACTAATTTGATAGTTCTCTCAGGGACACAACACAGGCAGGATGGGCGTTATAATTTCTTTATTACCGACAGAATATGAGATTTCAATATGTAATGAGCTGCGTAGTGTTTTTTTTCGGAGTCTCTTTGGTCCAGCGATTTGATTCTTGCTTTGCGATTTTCAGCGTTGAAATGCGACAAATCCCGGGTGCAAATCTCTGACTGTCATCGCTAGATTTTAGTAAAAATCACCTCCTCACAGCAGAATGGTACGGCAGAAAGGATGAATAATTACAAGTACAAACAAGTGAATTTGCGCCTTATTTTATACATCGACCAAAATCAGAGAGCTTCACGGGAGCAACGTTTAAAACAACGAACTGATTAAAGTTTCGGCTTCTGGGTGTGTGCGCCTCTGTGTCTCATTGGACGTCTTACACATGTGCGATGTAACAGGAGCAGCTGTTTAAATAGGCAGAGCATGAGGAGCGGCTGTTTACAGAGCGTGAGGAGAGAGCAGCAGCTGTTTACAGAGCGGGAGCAGAGCTGAGTGGCAGTCCCTGTTGCTGGACCTGTGGAGTGTTTCGAGCAGTTGCTGAATAAATTCATTTTCAGCATCTGAAGTACTTTCCTGTGCTTTTTTTGTAGCACTTTGCATGAACACAATGAAATAATTAATTGCGCTGGCTTGAAGATTAAATAACAAAACAATGTAAGCTTTGGTGTGTCTGGGGTAGCATTATCGCCAGCCACGCGGGAGATATTGTTATTGTGCAAACAATAAACGTAAAACATCCCGAAAACATTATTTGATTATAAAGTATGAATTATATAAAAACTGTGCGTGAAAATCGAAAGTAACAGATTATTTGATTCTGAAAATATTTATTGTACCAACAATGGACAGCTCTTCCTTCAAAGTGAGACTGGACCGTTGAAAACGTGTGATCTAGACGTGATTGGAACCCGCTGCCGTCTGATCTGGAATCTGAACCGCTACCATTGTAGCACAAGTTCTCAAGCCGGCAAATGCAGCTGCATCTACAGGAAGGATCGAGCAGAGTGCGGAGGCCTGGCCTGGAAATCGGCGCGGTCCCATCCTGCAAGACCATCAGCAGGCCGGGGCCTTTGGAGCTGGAAGCTTGTGGCCGCATGCCATTGCAGGGAGCAGCGTGTGCTGCTGCAGGACGGCGACGGCTGTGACTCCAGGTCACTGATTCGAGTGCGGGCAGGCACAGCAGGAGGGGTGAAGGAGCGGCAGGAGTCCACACATTGAAGTGGCCGGGGGCCCAAGAGAGGCAGGAAACTGGTGTTCAGAAGAGATGAGAGCCCAAGGGCAGCATGGGCCAGACCACACAAAGATATATGTTAGCGCTCGGTTTGGATAGCAGAGCTGGGTTCGAGTTTGACTTGCGTATACCTTGTCACTGGATCAAGACCTAGATCTGTCAAACCCGCATGGTGGCTGGTGTCCAACGGCACCACAGGTGAAAAATTTCAAGCACATGCATCTTCCATCCTTCGCAATCTAGGATGGGATCTGGAATATCAAATTATTCATTGCTACACCTGTGAACTTATTGCTTTTTGGCGGGGAAGCAAGTCATCCTCTTGATGAGAAACTGCCTATGATGATGATAAAAAGAAAAAGCTGGAAATACAAGAAGGTCAGCCAGTATCCGTGGAGAGCCAAAAAGAGATCACGTTTCAGGTCGATGATGGTTACTCAAGACATAATTAGAGGAGGGTGCAATGAGGAGCAGCTGCTTAAATGCGGGAGTAGATAAGTAAGAGTTTGATTCCCGGCCAATTTCAATCCTGCGGTTTTACTAATGAATTTCAGTAAACAAATTAATTTTAAAAAGTTACATGAAGCGCTGTACAAAGAAAACTGCCATTTGGAGGTTTCACACCGTCATACCTTGGTCTGTGACGCTGCTCCATTTGCTTTGCAATCCCCATGCTGCATATATCGGCCCGACTGGGACAATGTTCATCTGAAAAACAGTTGTTGGTTTGCTGGTGACAACAAAGCAAACTGCACTAATTGCTCAATGCAGCAACAGGATATAGATAAAAACCAGCTTTCGACCAATCGGCATTGCTTGATTACGAAGCTGGGCGGTATATGTTTCAATTCATTCACAAGGTGGCTGGTTTACTGATCCAACAACATGACTATGTCATTGCCTGGGCGAGGGATCGCAACCACGTCAGCATCAACCACGCCATATCAGTAGCTGATGATTGCTAAATGGACCAAAGCCTAATCCACCCTGTTATTAAAATAATGTAGACTCAAACAGCATCGGGAACAGAAACGCTGGCGCAGGATAACTAACGCTGGAGCACTCAACAAACCTATTAAGAAAGCTCTATTCCCACAGCGTCGCGCAACCTACTTCAAGAATTCCAGTCAGCCAGAGAGGCAGAGTGTCCACAGTGCCTGGTCTGCCCTGAAGGCCTCTATAGTTAGCACCTGTGTAGAGACGCTTGATAAATCCATCAGGAAACAGCAAGACTGCTTCGACGAGAATTACCAGGAGATCCAGGAGCTAATAAGCCACGAGTGCAAATCATTCTTGAATTGGAAACAGATGCACAATTCGAGAGCATGAAATCAGTTCTTTAGACGTCTAAAGACTGCAATCCAAGATAAAACTCGCGACCGAAAGAACAGATGGTGGGTAGAAATAGCGCAGGAGATCCAGCAACGAGCTGACAAATACGACGTGCATACATTCATTAGCGCCGTCAAGACAAATTACGTTCAAGCAGTGAAATGTGTACCCCACCAAGAGCCAGAAATGGAAGAATAATTACCAAGGACAGAGAAGCTGTCAGTGCCCGCTGGAAGGCGTACTTCGAGATCTGCTGATGAGAGACTCTGCCTTCGAAATGAGTCTCCTCAATTCCATCTGATAGCATTCTATCCGTCACCAACTCAGAAAAACCGCAGCTTGGCACAATGTTCAAAAGTCCATCCGATAATTGAAGAAAACCAAGGCCTCAGGAGAACATGGAATCCCAGCCGAAGTACTAACTCATGGGGGGGAATTATTGTTAGCGCGAATCCATGAACTCATTTCTTTTATTTGGAATGAGGAGGGCAGGCCAGGTGATTTAGGAGACGTTATAATCGTGACTAGCTTCAAGAAAGGCGATAAATCCGATTGCGGTAATTACCGAGGATTTTCCCTGCTGTCTGCCCCATGGAAAGTTATCGGACGAATCCTCCTTAATCCCCTTCTCCCAGTGACTGTCGAGCCGCAGATCCGTATTACTGATTCTGGCCACTGACGGGAACAATGGACATGATCTTCACCGCACGCGAATTAAAAAAAAAACGCAGGTAGCAGTATCGATCTCCGACCTATCCAGGCGAATCACTGGATCTTCAGACACATGTGTTGGCAGATTTAGTTGCAATTCGTCATCTGTCGGGGCAACAGGAGGTTGAAAAGCAACATTTTATGCAAGCATGGAGAGGGTCGATTCTGCACTTTTCAGTTTATAAAACGGAGACCTTGCTGCTTGGTCACTGTGCCTCACACCAAGGAGCTGATGTGAATATTTCCAAAGGAAAGTAATGGCTGTGCTGAAAATCCGAAATTCAAACAGAGATTCCTGGACATAATCAGCAGGCTAGAAAATATTTCTGGAGACGACGTAATTTACCGTGTCAGATCGATGACTAATCATCACAACTGGAAATAGTTCGAGTTGCAGCAGGTATTAAACAGGTTCAGAGGCAGGGAAACGGATGTGGGCTGGAAAAGGAACACATGGGAATATCTGTGACAGTAGTGAAGGCAGGAGATGAAATGAATCAATGGATTGATTGTGCAAAGCAAAATTGGATAAAATTGGCCAAGTATAGAAACACACGATGGGTCTAGTGGATCTCTAAATGGGAACTTCAGAATCATTCGCAGCAGCTAGTGTCCAAAAAAATTGGAGCAGTGTTTATGACCTTCAGTTGTTGTACCCAATCTTGAGTACAGAAGTTTGTAAACTACCGAATCGAAAGATGAGGTTCCTTTCCTCCAGCTTATAGTGAGCTTTTTTTCACCAAAAACTTCAATCTCAGAGGGGGAGTGCGGCGGAAAATTAAAATACCTTGTGACCGGATGCTCAGTGTCAAGCTTGCCGCCTTAACCGAGGTGCTCCACAACGCGATCACCCAATCTATATCTAGTCTCCCCAGTGCAGAGGAGACCACATGGTGAGCAGCGAATAGAGTATAACACATTGAAAGAAATACAAGTAAAATGCTGTTTTACCTGGAAGTCTTGTTTTGCGCCCTGGACAGTGGGTAGTGAGGAGGGAGCAATCCGGTGCTGCATGTCCTACGCTTGCCTGAGAAGGTGCCGTGCGAAGTAGAGGGGCTGCTTAGAGTGACTGTAGAAAGGACCTGGCTGTCGCGGAAGAAGCAGTGTCTTCACAATGGGAATGGTAAGAGAGAGAAAGAAGAGTTTGTTGGTTAAATCACGCTAGAGGAGGCAGACTTGATGGTGGATGATCCTTTGATTGTGCAGGATGGTGGGGTCGAATTTGAGTGCAAGATTAAGCCCTTATTTTTTGCGAATGAGTGAGAGAATGAGCGCGAGCAGAATTGCGGGAAATGGGACGAACATGTTCGAGGACAAAGACAACTGAGGTGGAGGGGAATCTTCGGTTATGACAAAAGGATGGCCCATTGGAAGCCCTGGTATGGAAGATTAAAGCGATCGGGATAGGCGGTGATGGATGGGTTACACTGATAGGGATAGGCAGTCCATGAAGGGTACAGCGATAGGGATAGGGACAGGCAGTCCATGGTCGGTTAGATATGGATAGGCAGTCGATGGATGGGTTATGGAATTAGGGATAGGGGTTCCATGGTTTTGTTTCAGATATCGATTGGAATAAACAGTCCATGCATGGGTTAGAGATATAGCGATAGGCAGTCCACGGATGGGTTACAGATAGGGATTGGAATACACAATCCAGAATGGGTTACAGAGAAATGGATAGGGATAGGCAGTCCATGGTTGACTTAAACCAGGGATTGGAATGCAAACTCCACTGAGGAGTTACAGAGAAAGGGATAGGCATAGGCGATCCATGTTTGGGTTACACCGATAGAGATAGGCATAGGCGGTGCACGAATGGGTTTCAGAGATACGGATAGGGCTGCTGGTCCATGGATGGCTCACAGCAATAGGGATAGAGTTAGGTGGTCCATCGTTTGGTTTCAGAGAAAGGGATAGGAATAGCCAGTCCTTGGATTAGTTACAGAGTAAATAATATTGTCATGTGACCCATGGTTGGGATACAGAGACAGGGATAGGCAGTCTTTGCATTGGTCTCAGCAAGAGCTTTAGGAATAGGCGGTCCATGAATGGGATACCGAAATATTGAACGGAGCAGGTAGCTCATGGATGATGGACAGAGATAGGGATCATCACTCCATGGGTGGCTGTAAGCGATACGGATAGGAATAGGCGGACCATGGATGGGTTACCGAGATGGGGATAGTATTAATCAATCCATGGATATGTTACAGCAATAGGGATACAGATCGACTGTCCGTCGATGCTTTACAGCGATAGGGAGAGTAGTACGTAGACAATTGGCGGATCAAAGCATGAAAGACAGGAATAACCGGACCGAGGGATAGGAGCAGTCAAACCATGGATTGGTTACAGTGATAGCATTCGGGATGTGCAATCCATGGATGGGTTACAGAGAGAGGGATAGGAATAGGTGGGCCATATTGGGTTACAGCGAAAAGGATAGGAACAGACAATCGATGGATGGGTTAAAGAGATAGGCATAGGGATAGGCAGTCCATGCATGGATTGAGGAGATAGGTATAGGAATAGGCTGTCCATGGATGGGTCACAGCGCTAATTATTGGAATAGACAGGCCATGGATGCGTTACAGAAATAGAGATAGGAATAGGCAGGCCATGTTGCGTTACAGAGACAAGGATAGGAATTGGCAGTCGATGTATGGGATAAAGATAAAGGCTTAGGGAAAGGTTGTCCATGCAAGGGTAGCAGAAATGGGTATAGTAATAGGCGGTCCATGGATGAGTCACAGCGATAAGGAGAGGAATAGACAGTCCATGGATTGGTTACAGAGATAGGGATAACAATAGGCATGCCGTGTTGTGTTACAGCGATAGGGATATGATTAGTCAGTCTCTGGATGGGGTAAAGCGATAGCGATAGGGATAGGGACTGCATCAATGGGTTGCAGAGATACGGATAAGGATGTGCAGTCCAGAAATTGGCCTCAGCGATAGGGATGGGAATAGTCGGTCCATGGAAGGATTGCAGAGATAGGTATAGGAATAGACAATCCTTGGATGGGTTACATCGATGGGGATAGAGGTAGACGATCTATGGATGATTTGCAGATAATGAATGGAATAGGCGGTCTATGGATGCGTTGCAGGGATAGGGATAGGGATAGCCAGTCCATGCATTGTTTACATAGATAAGGATAGCAATAGGCGGCCCATGGATCGGGTACAACGGTCGACAGAGAGTCAAGCTGTCGAACGACGGTTTACCGTATTAGGGATAAGAAATAGGCGGTCCATGGATGGGTTACAACTGTAGGAATAGGGATAGGCAGATGACTTCTCTTTAAGAGCACATCCAAGTACTTAAAAAAAATGTGACGATGATTTCTGCATCTACCATCTATTCAGGCAGTGAGTTCCAGACTCCCAGCTCTCGCTGGTTGAAGAACTCTTTACTTATCTCCCCTCGAATCCTTCTACCAACTACATTAAATGTATGCCCCGGTTAAATACCCGTTTGCTCATATTGGGCGCAGAGAATCATCGTGTAGAGAGGCAAGAGCTCAAACCTAAATGCGAGAGACATGGTCAGAGGAACAGTTAATGTTCTAGGGTGTGGACTTCGTGCAGAGCTGGATAAAAATAACTGTAAGATCGAGGTAAATTATGCACTCTGGTGTGAGTGTCCAGCTCAATTGGGGAAAACTCAGAAATTAGAGATATCCCATTCAGTGATAAGTGAGGAAGCAGTTTCTCACACATTGCGCAGCGAAAAACTGGAACTCTATTCCCTACAAAGATTTTGAGGCTGGGAGTCAATCGACAATTTCAAAGGACAGATTTGTAGATTTTTGTGAGGAGAGAATATTAAAATTTATGGAATTATCACAGGCAAATCACATATATCAGCCGTGATATACTTAATTGGCAGAACAGGCTCGAGGGCTGAATGGTCCCCTCCTATTTCTAATAGCCAATGACTGTAACATGATAGAAACAGAAACACCTGCAAATAAAACTTCCATTTTATTAATTTTTAACAGCAAAAAATCCATGCCATCCGCAGCAATGCTCTGGTCAGGGAGAGCTTCTTGAAGTTGCTTTGTGACCTTCTTGTGGTTCTCTTGCCTCTCTCTCCAATTCCTTCAACACGCTGCCATTTTTAAACCTTGTTTTAAATCTGTTGCTCTGGCCCAGTGCACACCATAGTTTCAGAACCCTTTCTACAAAAACGTTTTTTCTGCTTGAAATCTGTATTTATCTGTTGGGAATCACTATAAGGTGCAAAGATAAAGCTTCTGCCGTCAAATAATGAGGATTCTTTAAAGCGTGTAGGTGTCATAGTGTCGCCTTCAACAGAATTAAACCGAAATCTTTAAATATGGAATATTGTAATTACTGTATCACAATAAACAATATATTTTTATAAATGTTGGGAAATTATTTTCCCAATGTCAGAGTAGGAATTGTGTGATCCCCACTTTTTATTCATGTCGGAAACAAACTCAGGTATACATTCCAATTAAATTCAGAGTTTGACACAGAGATAAAAGCCGCGAGACATCATCGGCACACATGGCGAATTAGACAACAGTGATGCATTGATGTAAAAACGGTCTCAGACTTCAACCGATAGTGACAGGTATCTGCTAGATATCAGTTCCTGGAGGCAATGCATCAAAGGCATGATTTGACTCCATGGCTTAACTGGTCGAAGCGCCTGTCGAGTCAATAAAAGATCCTGGCATCGATTTACAATGGTCCTGCCCTTTTCTGTCGTTATAACCTACGATTAGCGACTTCTGTCTGTGTGGACGCGCCTACAATCATTTTACATGTAACTACGGCTACATTAGATCCAATTCTGGACGAACACTGCAGTATCTGCGGTGCGTGGGTCGGATTCCACCGCTGTGATCATTTCTGGCGGGGCTGATTTGGGCCTCTTCAAAAAAATTGATCCTTTCTAAGTGATGTGTGAGACTGTGCTCTGTTCAGAGCAGAGTTTCAGTCGAAGATGTGTGGCACAGTGATCGTATAGTGGTTCGCATTCTGCTTTGTGGCCGCAGCAACCTTGGTTTGAATCCGAGTTACAGCACAGCTTACTTTATATCATGTTTTCTCTGCAGATCCTGTTGATAGAGTTCAGCGAAATTTTAGACCTCACTGCATGAAACAAATACTATTTTGTTGGTGTTGAAAACCTATTTTCTCCTTTAAACCCGCCTCACCTCACAGCTTTTTCTGCCTTCCACAATCAATAACCCTTTACTCACAATTCGCTCCATAACAATACTTCTGGCGACGGCAGCGGCCGGCTGGTCAAAAGGATAACGCCCCTGACGTCGAGGCTAATGTAATCCTGTCATCGTCATTTAACTCACCAGTCGAAAATGTTTCTTTTCTGTTCTGATTCTGTCTCAAAACCGGCCATTTGTGATACTCCCTCGCCTGGAGTACCGGAAGGCCTTTTACTTACAGAAGCTGGTTGTACATTTTTAACATTGTCGATCAAGGTGTATGGAGAGGACAAGCGGCGAAGGGGACTTTGCCACAGCTGATTATTTCGGATGCAAAAAGCAGGAAATGTAATGGCTAATCATACTTTACCACGGAGAGGAATTGGTTGAGAGGTCGAGGTGATAGACTATAAATCTATTGTGCTCTGCAGGGGTGGCTTCGAATCCCATTTTTATCACTTTTGCACAAACTTTCTATACCTATCGTATTTTGTCATTCACCTTAAACCTCATGTCTAAATTCACCTTTCTATCCCAAGAATGCAACATTCGATTCATATCACGTCTCAAATTATTAACACATACTTTAAACGGATAACCTTTATCGGACCAAGGGGTGTGAGATTTTCAGAGAGCCAGCACAGACACAATGGGCGTAATAACCTACGCAGTTTCTTCAAAATCTGAAATTTCAATACGGTTGCTTTGCTTTATGGTTATGATTCTGTCTTTCGGGATCTTACAACTTAGTTGCAAGCAGTCCCGAGTTCAAACCGCGGATGAACGAGGCTCAATTCTAGTAAAAAACCAGCTTATCGAATCCGGTGGACTTTCCAGAAAACATAAATATTTTAAATTAAATTTTCGTGATCTCGTGCCATTTTCACAGATCTACTGAAATCCCAGATCAGCAGAGGAGCGATATGAAATTCAACTTAATCAGTAAAGTTAACGATTCCATGTGTATTCGTCTATGTCTCTCATTGAATGTCTTATACACGTTTTCGATTCAGGCCAATGCAGGACATTGACATTTTGCTTTCTGTGTTCAAGAGCTCGCTGATTTGGGAGAAACTTACATTCAGCGTCAACCGTGCAACTTAATGAAACACCCGCTGCCCAGAATATCAGTCAGGCTTGTTTTTCTATTGCTGAAAAGATGTGAGAAGTTGGCTTTTGTATTGGTCCCATAATGCCCAATACAAGGCGTACAGGGTTCTGTTTTGGCCAGGAATCAAACCGGCTTGGCCAGACTTCCTGTACTGAGTAAATGGATTGCGGACCATATCATTCCATTCGGCACTTTACAACCTTCTGGTCTCAACAGTAAGTTCAATAAATCCTATCTTAACCAGCGCTCCCGCTCTCGGACAACAGTTGCTGGTAATCGTTCTGCTGTTCCAAACAGCACTTTCCGTGGAGCATCTTTTGTTTCTTTACTGCCCTATTACCATCCAAGTTAGTGCGTCACTAAATGGAGGAATATTGCGAAGATAATTCTCTCCCATAACATTAAAATCAATATTGGGCATCGGCTCAATATGTTGGAAATATAACAGGTACTGACTAATGCCAGTATAGTCACAAGAGAAATCGCTCCCATCTGAAAAATGAATCGATATCCGGTCATGGGCTGTGCATATTGGAACGTGAATGTGTACTGAGTGTTCAGCGATTATATTCATAGAATGAAACCATTGCATATTGGGAAATGTGCTGTGTATATCGGAACTTCAGTGGGCACGGTGTGTTAGAGAGAATACATGGAGAGGATACATCTCTCATATATCAGTCAAGTATCAGAATTGAATATGTGTTAGTTGTATTGGAATTATAAAGGTTACTGATACACAAAATATCATACAAATATTTAAACACATAAACTGCCATTCGGCAAATTAGGTCAGTGTCTGTGTTTATACTCCTGAAGGACTTGCTTCCTCCCATCTTGATCTAACCCCTTCAACATCACCACTCGTATGCGTATATATGCTCTCCTTTAATACATCGATGTATTTCCGTCTTCCCCTATGAGTCTTCTCTTAGACACTCGCTCGTAGTCGAGGATGACTTGCTTCCTCACTCATGCTTGTTCTCTGGTGAGTGATGAGAAAATGCGAGAACCACATTCCTTGTCACCACTGGGGCAGACGGTGGTTGAAAGGACGGATAGGTGGGGTGCTTGCGTTGCCGTGGGCTCCTTCCCCTGTGTGCGCTTGGCTTCTCCGTGATTCCAGTGAAGAGACCTGAGGTGTTTGGCGCCTTGCCAAATGTTTCTGCCTCAATTTGAGCCGTCTAGGTCCAAAGATTCCTAGAAGTCGGTGGGAATATTGCTATTTTTCAAAGATATTTTGAGAATGTCCTTGAAGAGTTTCTTCTGCCACCATTGTCTCGCTTGGCCTGTTGCAGCTCTGAGTAGAGCACCTTTTTTGCCAGTTTAATATCGGACATGAGGACGAAGTCCCCTGTCCATCAGAGATGATGGAGTATGATCAATGCTTCCATGCTGGGGATGTTTGCCTGAGAGAGAATACTGCCGCTGGTGTGCCTATCCTGCCAATGTATTTGCAGGAACTTGCCGAGAAGGCATTGTTGCTACATCTCCAGTGCGTTGAAGTGACTGCTGTATACCGGCCATGACTTTGAAGCATGTCAGAGTGGGAACATCACTACTGCCCTGCATGCATTGTGATTGGTGCCGGGCTTCAGATTCTGCTCATTGAACACTCTCTTCCTCAGGCGACAGAACGTTGCACTGGTATACTGATGGCGGTGTTGGACTTTGTCATCGACGTCTTCCTTTGTTGACATGAGCGTTCCGATGTATGCAAAATAGTCTACATTGTCCAAGGCCTCGTCATGGATTTTGATAATAAGATGGCCGAAATCTGTGGCGGTGCAGGTTGGTCGAAAACCTTTGTTTTATGGATGGTTAATGTAATGCCCATGCTCACGTACGCTTCGCTGCAGGTATTGACGAAGGTATGGAGCTCAACCTCCCACTGTGCACAGACGCAAGCATCCTCTGCATACTATAATTAAATCGGAAATGGTGGAACGACTTTGGATCTGGACTGGAGGTGACGTAGTTTGGAAAATTTTCCATTTATGCTGTACATTAGATCAAAAGTAGTGGAGAGCATATTGAGAGTGAAATGGATCAGTGCAGAAAGTAAGATCTAGAAGAGCTTTGGTATGATAGCTCAGCCTTGCTTCAGAACGGTTCGCACGTGTGTGGTGAATCCGTTGTTCAGCATCACGGCTTCATGTCATCGTGAAGCAGGTGGTGGATAATGAAATAATTTTGAGGGCAGCTAAATTTGATGAGGACACTCCATAATCCCTCACCGTTGACGGAGTCGAAGGCTTTTTTGAAGTCAAAGTAGTTGGTGTCCAGAATTCGATGCTACTCCCTGCGTTTTTCTGAAATTTAGCGCGCGGTGAAGATCATGACCACTACTCTCCTTAGTGGGATGAATTAGCACCGCGAATCTATCAATCTTCAGTCACTGGGAGAAGGTGATTGAGGAGGATTCTTCTGATGACTTTCCCTTGGGCAGACAGCAGGGAAACTCGTCATAATTACCGCAATCGGACTTACAGCTTTCTTGAGGATGGCCATGATATACAGCGTCTCCGAGATCCCCTGGCATGCCCTCTGCATTGCAAATGAGAGAAATGATTTCTTGCATTCGCGCCAAAAGTAATTCCCCGCCATGATTTAGTGCTGCAGCTTGGATTCCTCATGTGCTCATGAGACTTTGTTGTTCTTCAATTATCGGATAACCTTTTGAAATTCATGCAGGGCTGTGGTTATGCTGAGCTCGGATGTAATCGGTGACACTTATGTCAAAGACAGAGTCTCTGTAAAGGAGATCTCGCAATATGCCTTCTAGACGGCACTGACTGCCTCTTGTCTTTTCCGTTCCTGGCCCTTTATTGGGTGCAACCTTCACTGCTTGGACGGTGGTTGGTCTTGACTGCGCCAATGAATCCATGCACATTGCATTCATCAGCAAGCTGCTTGATCTCATGCGCTATTTCCCCTCATCATCTGTTCATTACGTCGCTAGTTTTATCTTTCACCTCGACATTCAGACGTCTAAATAACTGCTTTCTTGCTCTCGAGTTTTGCTGCTGTTTCCAATTCAAGAATGCCTTTCCTTTTTGGTTTATTAGCTCCTGGATCATCTGCTTATTCTTGTCGAACCAGTCTAGATGTTTCCTGATTGATTTATCAAGCGTCTGACACAGGTGCTAACGACAGAGGCCTTGAACGCAGACCAATCACTTTGGACACTCTGTGTCTCCGGTTGACTGGAATTCCTGAAGTTGTTTTTGGGGCGCTGTCTGAATAGGCATTATTTGAAGCGTATTTCAGTGCTCCAGCTTTGGTTTTCTTGCGCCAACGTTTCTGCTCCCGCTGTTGTTTTCAGTCTACATTAATTTAAAAAACAGAGTGGATTAGGCAGTGGTCTATCCAGCAGTCACCAGCTTCTGTCATGCCGTGTGTTGTGCTAACGTCATTGCCAACCATCGCTTAGACGATGACATAGTCATCTTGTTAAAACAATAAAACAGCCAACAGTTGAAGAATTTAAACATACACTGCCCAGCGTCGCAATCGAGCTATGCAGATTGGTCAAAAGCCGATTTTTATATACATTTGTTGCTGCATTGAGCAATTAGAGCAGTCATCTTTCATGTCACAAGAAATTCAATAACTGAACTCTCTTAGGATGAAGATAGTGTCCATCTGGCCGATATATGCAGCACCTGGATTCCAAGGCAAATGGAGCAGCGTCACAGACCGTGATATGACGGGCTGAAACCCACAAATGAGAGTTTTCTTTGTGCAGTGCTTCATGTAAATTTTTTAATTTAATTTGTTTACTGAAATTCATTAGTAAAACCGGGGATTTTCATTGGCCGAGAATCGGACCCGCGTCTTCTTTGCTCCACATTTAAACAGCCGCTCCTCACATCACCCTCCTATAGCCATGTTGTGAGGAATCATCATCGACCTGAAATTTTAAATGGTTTCGCTCCCCACGGATACTGCCTGACCTTCAGTGTATTGTCAGCATGTCTTGTTTATACCGTTCCTTTCGATGCGGTTGCTCTTGTCGGCTTTGGACCTTGTGCAGCAATGGTAGCGGTTCTGATTCCAGATCAGACGGCAGCGGGTCACAATCACGTCTAGATCGCACGTTTTCATTGGGCCAGCCCCAATTTGAAGGAAGAGCTGATCGTTGTTGGTGAAATAAATATTCTCAGAATCAAGTGATCTGTTACTTTCGATTTTCGCACACATATTTTATTAATTTACACTTTATATTGCAACAATCTTTAAGGGATGTGTTATGGTTATTGTTTGCAGAATAACCGCGTGGTAGGCGAGTATTCTACCCCTGAAACACCAAAGCTTACATTGTTTTTGTCGTGTGTAGAAGAACTCCACGAGGCTGAGTATAGTGAGCTAAACTTAGTGTGTCCTTAGCCTTATTTTATTACAACTCCAGAGTGCCTAAGCAACATGCCAGACATCACTTTATACAGGCACTGCACGTGTGTGTAGGGGACGATTAAGACTCCAATAATCGCGCCCTTTGGTGGCAAGTATTACATCGTCATATGCAAACCATCACTCCCACCTTCGGTACAAGTTATTTACAAGATGAAGCGATCCAGAGCCTTTCGCCGCCTGGTTGATAGTCTAAGTTCAAACCCTGGCCAGTGTGAGTTCGCCGGACTATTTCTGCGCTGCAACGCGGCTGGTCTGACCAGATTGCCAGGAACGGTAGATTCATCCTTGTGATTGACAATGAATTCGATTGCTGGTTGTGTGTGTGTTGGTGGATCGTCGATGATGATGTCCTCTTCAAGTCATACCTGGTTGTCAGTAAATCGCAAATCGGTCTGATCTAAATGCTTTCTGAACGTTTCGGCATTTAACAGTTTGATTATAAACACCCTATTCCCTTCCTTGGCAAAAACCGAGCCAGCAATCCACTTGTAACCATGACCGTAATTCAGGACAAATGGAGAGTCGTTAACATCGAGGTCACGTGACCAGCCGCGTGTTCCTGGTAAATGTTCTTCCGGTATCGCCGGGTTTCCACGTGATCATTTAGATCAGTCTAGACTAGAGATCCTGTTTTTCAGCGTTTTCTTCATTAAGAATTTTGTATTACAACTCTAGGGTGCCTAAGCATCATGGCAGCCAATCTTGTATACGGGCGCTGCATTTGGCTGCACTAGTGTGCAGGTGACAATTAGGAATCCAACAATCGCGCCCCTTTGAAGGCAAGTATAACATAGTTACATACATAACAATTTTGTTATTTAATCTTCAAGCCAGCAAAATTAATCATTGCATTTTAAATACAAAGTGAAGCACAATAATGCACAGCAAAGTACTTCAGAAGCTGAAAAAGAATTTCTTCAGCAACTGCTCGAAAACGTCACAGGTCCAGCACTAGGCACTGCCACTCAGTTGTTCTCCTGCTCAGTTGACAGCCGCTCCTGTCTGCTCCCACTCTTTAAACAACCGCTCGTCTCTGCTCCCGCTCTGGAACCAGCCACTCCTCTCTGCTCCCGCTCTGTAAACAGCCGCTCCTCTCTGTTCCCGCTCTGTAAACAGCCGCTCCTCTCTGCTCCCGCTCTTTGAACATCCGCTCCTCATGCTCTGCCTCTTCACACCCCCAAGTGTGTAACACATCCAATGAGACACAAAGTCGCAGACACACGGAATCCAATTACTTTACTCAATTGGTTGGTTTGAACGTTGCTCCTGTGAAGTTCTGTGATTTCGGACGATGTACAAAATATGGTGCGAATTCACACATTTTAACTTAAATTATTGATCATTTCTGCAGTGCCTTCCGGCTGTGAAAATGTGATTTTTGGCTAAACCATTGTGACAGCCGTCCGGGAATTGTAACCAGGATCTGTCACATTTCAACGTTGAAAATCCCAAAGCGATAATCAAATCGCTATACCAACGAGCCTCAGATAAAAATAAACAACTCAACTCATTACGTATTGAAATCTCATATTCTGTCGGTAAAGAATAACATTTTACGCCCATCCTGCCTGTGCTGTATCCGTGAGAGAGATAAAAAAATAGTTCCACTCCCCATAATCCTACAAATGTTTTCCTTTTAATTTAAATATTCGTAATTTGAGAAAGGACATGAGATGAATGCAGCATATTTGGAGCAAAAGATGAATTTGGACATTAAGCTTACGGTGATTAACAAAACAAACGGAAGCATCAAATATTCAAGGCAATAACAACGAGGATTACATTTGCATCCGAGCATGTAGTGCACAATGCATTAGCAGACCTTTGCATGAACCATTCGGCCACTTCGTTTTACTGCTAGAGTGTAATCAGTCATTTAGCTTTATGTTTTTTGCATCCAAACTGCAATCCACAGCGACAAACGGAACTCAACGCTTGTCCTGCCCATGCATCAAGTTGCAACAAAGTTGAAAGTGTGCAACTGGCGTCTGTCAGTTACAAGCCTTCCGTTGCTTCAGTTGAGGGAGCGCCAGAAATGTTACATTGTGAAACAGATTCAAAGCAGAGAAAAAGAAACGAGTGACCGGTCTAATTAAACGCCCATGACAGAACTTTTTTGGTATCAAAGTCAGGCGTCTTTTCGATTAACCCACGCAGCCACGACTGCACCACTACAGCTATTGGGGGGAGTTTTTAAACAACGGGCTATTGTATCTGTAAGACAGAAAAAGCTGAGACAACAGGTCCGTTTGAATGAGTAAACATGTTTCTCATAGCAACAAAAGAATACTTGTTAAAAAAGTAAAGATTGATGTTTTGCTGTGTTTTATCAGTGGGTGCCGCAGAGGACAAAAGACAAAAAGAAAACTGTGCCATAACTCGGATTCGAACCGAGGTTGCTGCGGCCACAACGCAGAGTACTAACCACTATACGATCACGGCATGCCACATCAGCTCCTGCAACATTACTCTGACAGAAACAAAGTCACACACAGCACTATTTGGATTTTATTGATGAGGCAAAAAATTGTCCCCCCCAGAAATTATGGCAGCAGTGGAATTCGACCTACACCTTGCAGCGACTGGAGTGTTCGTCCTGAATGGCAACTGGTGCGGTGGTAGGTAACCTTAAAATCCCTTTCACGCGGGGAGAAATTCGCCTGTCATGCGTTGTGAAAAACAATTAGGCCCTGCTGATGGTTCAACCCAAGATTGGCTGTTTATTAGACACGTGCTTTGACCAGCTAAGCAACGAAGCCGAATCGCTACTTTACTGACTTGCCTCCACTGACTGATATCAGTCAGCAACCTGTCACTGAATTTTGGATTCGGAGGCTGTTTTGGATCTAACCATCACCCTTGTCGATTCCGCCATCTGACCCGATTCTGCCGCTATCTCTCGCTGCGCTTATCTCAATTACAATCTGTGGCTTGATGCTGAAGTAATTCCAATTTTTCTTTCGAAAATGAGCATAACAACATAAGCAATTGGCGCAGGAGTAGTCCACTTGACAACTGCAGCCAGCTCCAATCCTTCAATAAGATCATGGCGGATCTGCTCATGACCCAGTTACACATCCTTGCCCACTCTCTATAACCCATTAAATCAATAACACTCAAAAATCTGTCTATCTTCCCATTAAATAAATTCAATGAACCAGCCTCCGTAGCACTCTGGGGCAGCGAATTCTTCAGATCCACAACCCACTGAAATAAGACATTTCTCCTCATTTCAGTTGTAAATGGGCGGCCTCTGATTATAAGATTATCCACCGAGATCTAGTCATTTTTCTGTCAATCATTGTTGGCTTTTAAACGCTTCCAAATCTTCAGCCTCCCACTAGTTTTGGCCACATTGTATGTCCTTGTTTTTAATTGGATTCCGTCCTTTATTTCTTTCGTTATCCACGGAAGGCTATCTTTTCTCTTTCGCCGTTTCCTCCTCAGTGGAATATATTTTTCTGGAGATTCGTGAAATATCACCTTTTATGTACGCCGCTGTTCGCCAACCGTTCATCAAGCTAATGATTGGACATGAGGTTTGGTTTTATAAAGTTAAAATAGAATTAACAAGTGTATAATGCATCTAGGGCACGACTCGAATCTGCAAACTTCCGATAACATTCTGATTTACATAAGAATCACACACCTTATTATTTAAGTCACATCGTATCTCCATTTAACATTCATGTAATGATAGATTGAAACCCTGATAATATTTATTTCACTTCCATTATTTACACCCCAACAGCCGATGTGAACCATTCACTTATTGAAATATGAGTAGTCCGGGAGACCAAACACAATGCAAGTATTTCCTCTCGTCCTCCTTTCCAGCTTTTCTGCTGCCCTCAGGTAACTTCGTTGCCTCTTGTCCTCCATAGAAAAGCTCACAATTCAATTAAATTAAACTATAGCTGAGGCTCTTAATCGATGCCGCTGACTGCATTTCACCAACTCCCTCCCACTTCGGTGCCAAACTTTTGCTCCCGTGCTGTCTCCTTGAGGAGTGTCCCCCATCCGCAATGTCGCCCGTCACTGCCGTTACCTTCACCAATCTGCTGCTGAAATCCTCACCATGCCTTCGTTATCATACTTGTCTACTCCAACGCTCTCCTTATGGCCTCCCACGATCTACCCTACGTAAACTTGAGGTCATTCCAAAACTCAGTGGCTGTATCCAAATTCGCATCAATCCCATTCACCCATCACCCTGATGCTCACTCACCGATATTGGCTCTCGCTGAAGCAATGCTTGGATTTCAAAATTAGCATTGTTGTTTTCACATCCCCGTTATGAACCCGCCCCTCCCAATGCCATTAATATCCTCCATCCCCATAACCACTGGAGATAGAGGCACTCTTCAAATTCAGCCATCTTGAATATCCCTGATTTTAATCGGTAAACAATCGCTGGACATTCCTTCAGCTGCCTTAGCCCTAATCTCTGGAATTCCTTGTCAAACCTCTCCATCTCTCTCCACTACTTTAGGACGCTTTGATACCTAGCTCTGTGACCAAGCTTTTGCTCATCTACTCTAATTTCTCCTTATGTGGTTTGTTATCAAATTTTCGTTTTGTATGATAAGAACATGAAACCATAAAAAAATAAGAGAAGAAGTAAGCCACTTGGCAGCTCGAGCTCACTCTGTCATTGTATTTGATCACGGCTCATCTAATCATGGACTAAGCTCTACTTCCCATCCCGCACACCATAACCCTTTGCTCTCTTATTGTTCAAAAATATGTCCATCCCCGCCTTAAATATATTTGATGACCCAACCTTCAAAGTTCTCTCGGTCAGAGAATTCCATAGATTTACAACCCTCTGAGTGAAAAAAATTATAATCTCAGTTTTAAATGGGCGGCTCTTTATTCTGAGACTATGTCACCTCGTTTTAATTTCCCCTATAAGTGGAAATATCATCTGTGCATCAACCTTTTCGAGCCCCCTCATTATCTCACACGTTTCGATATCATCACCTCTTATTCTCCTGAACTGCAATGAGTACAGGCCCACACCTACCCAATCTATCTGCATAGGTCAACTATCTCATCTCCGAAATCATTCTAGTGAGCCTTCTCTGAACAGACTCCAATGCAACTATATCCCTCATAACTATAGATACAAAAACTGCATGCAGTACTCCAGGTGTAGCCTCACTAATAACCTGTAAATTTGTAGCTGGACTTCTCTGCATTTATACTCTATCCCCCTTAATTAAAGGCCAACATTCTATTTTTACTCCTGATTAATTGCAGTACCTGCATACAAATATTTTTTGCTTCATGCACAAGGCTCCCAAGTCTTTCTGTACTGCAGCACTTCGCAATTTTTCTCAATTAAAAATTTTATTTGGTTTCCTATTTTTACTGCCAAACTGGATAACCTCACAATACCGCACATGATTCTCCATCTGCCAAATGTTTGCCCACTCATTAGCCTGTCTATCTCCCTTTGCAGATGTTTTATGTCCTCCTCACAATGTGCTTTCCCATCCATCTTTGTATATTCAACACATTTGGCTGAATTGCACTCGGTCCTTTCATCCAAGACATTAATACAAATTGTAAATAGTTGAGGACCCAGAAGCCAGATCCTGCGGCACCCCACTAGTGAGCTTTGCCGCTTGTACAATGCCCCATTTATTCCGACTCTCTGCTTTTTGTTATTTAGCCAATGTTAATACATTACCCCCAACCACATGAGCTTCTATCTTTTGCAGTAACCTAATATGTGGCAATTTATCGAATGCCTTCTAGAAGTCGAATTACACCACATGCACTGCTTCCCCCTTATCCACCTGCTCGTTACATCCTCAAAGCACTCCAGCAAATTTGTCAGGCATGATTTCCCTTTCAGAAAACAATGCCGATTCTGCTTTATTGCATCACGCTATTCCACATATCCCACAATGTGGGAACAGCCGGATCAAGTGGAGACAGGGATTCATCAGTTCCGTGGGGCACGAAAAAGATTGAAACGATGGTTTTACTTGGCTCTGCGGAGTTGGGGAACTAAGCGGTTGGCGGCCGTGTGGGAAGATCCGCAGAGGAGGGTAAGATCAGTGAAATCTTGGAATCGATGGGCTGATGTACGCTTATGGTCTTGGGTGAGCTAGGATGAGGTTTGTGACTAAGGGCAACTATTTATGACGAAACACCGTGATAGTTTTTATTTCTATATCTTTCAAAAAGACATAAGAATTCGAAGCAGTATTCAGCCATTCGGCTCCTCGAGCTGCTGCCCCATTCACTGAGGTCATGGCTGATTTTCTACCTCAACCCTACTTTCCTGCTTTGTCCCATATCCCTTGATGCCCTTAATATCCCCAAATCTATCGATCGCTGTCACGAATATATGCTAAGACTGAGCCTCAACAGCCCTCTGGGGTATCTAATTCAAAAAGATTCACCACCCTCTGAGTGAAAATGTTTCTCCTCTTTTCAGTCCTAAATAGCTGATCTTTTATTCTGAGACAGTGTCCCCTGGTTCTAGACTCCCAAGACAAAATAAACCTTCTCTCTGCATTTATGCTGTCAAGCAGTGTCAGAATGTTATCTATTTAAATGAGTTGCCTTCTCATTCTTCTAACGCTGAGCGAATATGTTCCTAGTCTACTCAATCTCTCCTCATCGAACAATCCTAACATCCCAGAAATCAGTCTGGTGAACTTTCCTTTCCCCCTCTCTATGGTTCCTGAGCTTAGCAGACCAAAACTGTACACATTCATTGCACTCCAAACAAATTAACGGCTGTGAACCTTTCACTGATTGAGAAACGAGAATTCCAAAGTTAATCTACATTCGGTGCGCTTCCTCCTCGACAGCTTCTCTGCTGCCGTCAGGAAGTTTCTTGGCTTCTTGACTTCCATCCAAATCCTCCTCAATCCCATAACTTAAACCACAGTCCATTAAACTAAACCGCTGACTGCATGCAACCAAATCCTTCCTCACTGGCAGCCAACCTTTTACCTCTGAGCTATGGATTATCCCACGTGCGTCACATCAGCCATCTCAACAATTGCCTCTGCGCAGCTACAGTTTAATTCCTTATCCATGCATTTGTTGCCTCTGGACTGGACTATTCCAATGTACTCCTGGCTGGCCACCCACGTTCTACGCTTTGTAAACTTGTGCTCATCCAAAAAATAGACTGCCTGTCTCCTAACTGGCACCAAGCCCGTTCACCCATCGCCCTTTGCTCGCTGACCTACATTGGCTCTCGGTTAAGTAAATCATAGGATTATAAAATCTCATCCTTGCTTCCCAATCGCTCCATGACCTCGCCCCTCCCTATTTGTCATCTCCTCCAGCTCCATAACCCCGTGACATATCTTCACTATTCTAATCCTGTCTCGTTGGGCATCCCTGATTATAATCACGCAACTGTTCGCTGCCATAGCTTCAGCTGCCTGGGCTCTTCGCTGTGGAATTCCCTTACGAGATCTCTGAACCTCTCTAACTCTTTCTCGTCATAGAATAATAGAAATAATACGACACCGAGGGAAGCCATTTGTGCCATTGTGTCTCTGCTCGCTAACAAATAGCTAACCGGCCAAATCAAACACCCAACACGAGGTCCATAGCCCTGTAGGATACGGTTCTTTAAGTGCACATCAAATAACCTTATAAATAGTGGTGAGGGTTTCTGCGTCTACCATCCTTTCAGCAAGTGAGTTCCAGACACCCATCATCATCTGGATAAATGTATTCCCCACATGTCCTCTCTAATCATGATACCAACTACTTTGCTTCGATGCGCCTGGTTTTTGACCCCTCTGATAAGGCAAATGTGCTTTATAATATCCTTGCTACCCATTCTATCTAGGGCCCTCATATTTCATGCACTTCTATTTAATTTTCCATCAGACCCCCCAGTTCCAAACAAAGTAAAACTCAGTTCATCCAATCTTTCCTCATAGCTTCAATTTTGCAGTCGATGCAACATCCTCGTAATATCCTCTGTACCCTCTCGAGTGCTATCAAATATTTCCTGCAATGTAGTGACCAGAACTGGAGCAGTACACTTGCTGTGCCCTAACTGTTGTTTTGCAGTTGTACCGTAACTTTAATGCACTTACATTCTGTCCCTTAACTAATAAAGTAAAAGATGCCGTATGCCATTTTTACTTCTTAATCGACCTGTTCTCTAACTTTAAGGATCTGAGGGCATACATTCGAAGGTCCCTCTGTTCCTCCACACCTCTCAGTATGCTGCTATTTTGTGTATTTTGTTGTACCTCCCCAATTGCATTAGCTCACACTTCTCTGGATTGATTGCCACTTTCCTCTTTTCGACCTCACTGACTGGTCAATCGATATCATCCTGCATTCTAAACTTCACATTTCACTGTCGAACACACAGACAATTTTTGTTTCATTTGTAAACTTCTTTACCTTCCTCCATACATTTATTTCTAAATCATGAATATAAACTCAGAAAACAAGGGACTGAGCACTGAACCCTACGAACCCCATTGTAAACATTATTTTGTTCGTAAAAACATACATCAACCATTTTCTTCCTGCACTGAGACAATTTTCGATCCAATTTGCAAAACTCCCTTAAATACCATGGGCTGTTACTTTTTTGATCAGCCTGCGATGTGTGACTTTGTCAAAAGTCTTGTTAAAATCCATGTGGATTACGTCAAATGCACTGCCCATATCGCACCTCTGAGCTACCTCCTCAAAAAATTCAAACAAGTAAGTCAGACATGACCTTCCCTTAACAAATCGTTGTTGACTGTTTTTTTGAATCAATGCCTTTCACAATGAAGGTTTACACTGTCCCTCTGCGTTGATTCCAATAATGTTCCCATTACCAGGTTTAAACTAACTGTCTGTAATTATTCGGTGCGTCACTTTCTCCATTTTTCAATAAAGGTACAACGTTAGCAGTTATGCAATGTTTTGTTACCTCTCCTGCAGCGAGGGAGATTTCTCATAATGATGGTCAGAGCCTCCGCAATTTCCACATCTACTTGTTTTAATAGCCTAGGATATATTGCATTGCGTCCTGGAGATGTATTTACATTAGTAGATGCCAAACCCCTTTACCATTGCTCCCTTACTATGTTTATCCAATCCAATATTACATTCTCTTTTTCCTTAACTTTAACGATGGCATCGTCGCCCTCCTTTATTAAACTGCTGCAAAGCTTTCATTTAGTACCTTACTTACATACTCCACATCCACACATGGGTTACAATTTTGGTCGCCCTATTCTGCCCTTCGTTATCCTCTTGTTCGTTGTGCAATTGTGAAATATCTTTCGATTTTCTTTGATTCAACGTGCCAGTATTTTCATGCTTTCTCATTTCGTTCCAAGTTTCCTTTTTAATTCCACCCCCAGGCTTCCTGCAGTACTGGGCTCTAGATTGTTGATAAAAAGCTTCCTGTGTTTGCCTTATCTTTCCCTGTATGCACGCTGTCATCCAGGCGGCTCCAGATTTGGCTCATTTGCCGTTTTTCTTTCTATGAACATGTTGACACTGAACTTGTATCTCCTTCTTGAATGCCTCCCACTGCTCTGACACTGATTTACCTTCAATGAGCTGTTTCATGTCCACTTTTTCTATTCATCGAATCATGGAATCACGAAAATATACAGCTCAGAAGGAGGCCATTTCTGCCCGTCGCGTTTGCACCGTCCAATAAAGAGCTATCAAGCCTAATCCCTCTTTCTCCCTCTTGATCCACAGCCCTGTAGGTTACGGCACTTCAGATACACATCCGAATACTTTCGAAATGTGGTAACTGTTTTTTCACCTACCACCCTTTCACGCATTGCGATCCAGGACAATCCCCCGCTCACGCCCCCTCCCCCAATCCGCAAACCATAATCTGGGTGAAGAAATTTCCTCTCACTCCCCACTAAACCACCTACCAATTACTTTTAAGCTATGCCTTCTCGTTGTTGACCTCCTCTGCTGAGGGAAAAAGGTCCTTCCTATCCACTTTATCGAGGCAGCTACAAATTAAACACTTTAACAAATTCTCCCCTCAGCCTCCTATGTTCTCGAGAAAATAAAACCAGCCTGTTTAATCTTTCCCCATAGCTAAAATTCCCAATTCCTAGCCACATCCTGGTAAATCTCCTATGTACCCTGTCTCGTGCAATCACGTGTTTCCTGTAATATGGTGACCAGAACTTCACGCAATACTCCAGCTGTAGCCTAACTGTTTTATACAGTTCAAGCATAACCTACCTGCTCTTATATTCTATGTCTCGTCAATTAAGGAAAGTATTCAGGATGCCTTCTTCACGCACTTTTCTGCCTGTGCTGCTTTATTCATGGGTATGTGGACATGCATTAAACATTCCCTTTGTTAGTGTACAGTTCTCAGTGGCCTACTATTTAATGTGTATTCCTTTGCATTGTTAGCCATCCCCAAATACATTACCAAATACTTCTCCGCAGTGAATTCCATTCACCACGATTCTGCCCACGTGACCACTTCATTGAAACCGAGCTGCATTCAAGAACGTTCTTCTTCATTATCATCCACACAGTCAATGGTTGTGTCATCTGGAAATGTTTTAATCATATCCCCTGCATTCACATCTAATTCATTGATGCATACTTTAAAAAGCAAGGAGCCATGAGGAGCCCCACTCGAACAGCCTTCCAGTTGCGAAAACATCTATTACCCTTTGCTTGCTGTCTCCAGGAACATTTTGGATCCAACTTGCCACGTTGCATTGGATTTCATGGAAATTTACTTTCCTGGGCAGTCTGCCATACGTAACCTTGTCGATAGCCTGGTTAAGATCCAGATACACAACATCAAATGCGCTACACTTGTGGACAATCCTTGTCAGAAAATTTAATCAATTTAGTCATACAGGACCTCCCCTGAAAACATCTATGTTGACTGTCCTTGACCAAACCTAGACTTTCTCAAAAATATTTATACTTTTCCTCAGAATTTTTTCCAATAAACTTTTCACAACCGAGGTTTGGCTGATTGGTCTGTAATTGATCATCGGTCCCTTTCACCTTTTTAAACAAAGATACGACATTAGCAGTCCTCCAGTCCTCTAGCTCCATAACTGTAGCCAGAGAGTATTATTATGGTCAGACCCTATGCTATTTCCTCTTTTGCTTCTCTTAAAAGCCTAGGTACATTTCACGTGGCCCTGTGGATTTTTCCACTTTCAAAGCTGTTAAACTGCATTAGACTTCCTCTCTTACTATGTTTATTTCATTTAATATTTTACATTCCTCCCCCCGCCCCCGATTGAAACATCTGCATCGCCGCTTTCTTTTATGAAAACAAATGCAAAGTATTCATTAAGAACCATAAACCAATATTCCACCTCCGCACATAGATTACTTTACGATCTCTAATGAGTCCTACTCTTTATTTAGATATCGTCTTGCTCTTAATGTATTTAAAAAACTTTGCGTTTTCGTTGATTTTACTTGCCCAAATATTTTCATGCACTCACTTTTCTTTCCTAATTTTATTTTTAATTTCACGTTTGCACTTCCTATAATCTTCGAGTGTTTCTGACGCATTGATGCATCGCTATGGCATTAGCCACCATATTTTCTTTTATTCTACCCTGTAAGCCCCTTGGTATCCAGGGGGCTCTGCATTTGCTAGACACACCCTCTTTTTTTGAGGGAACGTACTTGCTCGGAACCCTGAGAATCTGCTCATTGAATGCCTCCCAATACTCTGACACAATTTTGGCTTCAAATATCTGTTTTCAGTCAACGTTGCCTGAATCCTATCTCTGCTTAACTGAATTGGCTTTTCCGCAATTGAGATTATTTATTCCTGTCTAATCTTGCATTTTTCCACAACTACACTAAATGTAACTGAATTACGATCTCTATTACCAAAATGCTCTCCGACTGATAACCCTTCCACCCGCTCAGCTTCATTAACTAACACTAAGTCAGAAACGCCCCTCCCTTCTTTGGCTTGCCATATACTGGCTCATAAAGATCTCCTGAATGCATTTTAGAAATGTTGCCAAAATATGTAATCCGCAATAATTCTATCCCAGTTAAGATTCGTGTAGTTGCAACCGACTTCTATTCCTCCTCTATCACTTTGCCAACAATTTTGTTCTTCTCTCTTATTCTGACTGGTCGCGGTCGAAAAAACACGCCCAGCAGTGTGGTCGCCGCGGTTATGTTGTTCCATTGATCCCATATATCTAGAATTGATGATCCATCAAGCATAGTATCGCTCCTCAGCTGCAATTTTTTCTTTAATCAACACTGCGACGTATCCCCTCCCCTCGTTTTTATCCCACTCTCATTCCCGCCTAAAAATGATTTCAGCAGAAATGTTCACCGACCATACCTGCCCGTATTTCAGCCATGTCTCCGCAATAGATATAAAATCATACTCATCACTGGCACGTGGCGTTGGGAGTATTCCGGAAATTACTACTTTTGAGGTCCTTCTTTGTAATCTCTCTCCTAGCTCCATACAATATAGCTGCAGTGACTGATCCATCTTTATTCCTATATCATTGGAACAATAATGGACCACATCCTTTGGTATTTCACTCACTCCCCACAACATCCCCTGCAGCCGCTCAGTTCAAACCTTGATCCTGCACCATGGAGGCAACGTACCTGACTGGAATGTGATCTGCCGCCAGTCTGCTCCACTAACAATGAAATATTTTACCATTATTGCTCTTCCACTCTTCTCCCTCAACCCCCGCCCCCCTGTGCAGCTGTGCCAGCAGTGGCACCGTGGAATTAATTCTCACTGCATTCCTGGATGAGCCGTCGCCCCACCAGTACTGAGACTAGAATGCAGTTAGCGGAGCAGGATGCAGTCAGGGGACTTCTACAATACCTGGCTACTCCTCCCTTTCTGTCTGACGACACTACATCCATTCCCTGCCTGCACTCTCTTAAGCTGCCGGGTGATCATCTCAGGAAGTGTGTTATACATGAAATTCTCGGTCTTGCGGAGTCACAAAAGTGATTCTCCCATTGATGCCCCTTCCACCTGCCTAGCTGAGTTGCATAAAACGAAGTAAAGAACCGCCCTCGCTCAAATTGGTCTTGCTAAATGCAGGCTGAAAAAAAGTTATCCTGAATGCGACTTACGAATTCTATGCTGTCTATATCTTTTACAGTGATTGTATCCCATTTAATATTACAGTATGTGAAATCACCCAATATTACTGCAATATGTTCATGCATCTATCAGACATTTGCCAACACATTGCCTTTTTGGGGGCCTACTGTACACTCCCAGCAATGTAGTTGTTCCTATTTGTGATTCAGTCTCATTTGAAGATCATTTTAACTTATCACACCTTCTGATAGCTGAAATATTTTGAGTAATCAACATTGCCACCCCCTCGTTCTTAATCCTGTCTCTATCTTGTTTGAAATACCTTTAATCAGGAATGTTGAGTTGCAAATCCTGCCCCTCTTTATGCCGTGTTTCAGTAATTGCTAAGATATCATGCTCAACATAACAATCTGTACCGTCAGCTCCGCTGCTATATTCACCATACTCCTTGCATTTAGGAATATGTCCGATCGCACAGCCAAACTCATTTATTGTCTATTGTCCAATCTTTATTTGCTCTGTCTTCTGAACTGCCATACTAATCTTCGACCTTCCAGCTCTAGCTATGCTTTCCTCTTTTCTGATTCTATGCTCATCTTCTAAAGAATAAGTGACTGAAGGTTGTTTCCATGGCGTTCCGCAGGTCTCAGTAGCAGGTACCTTGCATTTAGTGGTATATATCAATGCTTTAGGCATGAATGTAGATGATATGATAAAGACGTTTTTAGATTGTACTTAAATCGGCTGTGTGGTTGATGATGAAGAGGAAAGCCAGACACTGTTGGGCAGAACAATGGAAACATGTATTCAATCATGAGAAGTTTGAAGTAATATACTTTGGGGGGGCTATCAAGGCAAGGGAATTCACCTTCAATGATAGGACACTGAGATGTATAAGGAAACTGAGGGTCCTTGGAGTGAAGTTTCACAGATCCATGAAGGTGGAACGATAGTTGGTTAAGAAGGCATGCGGAATACATATTTATTAGGTGAGGCGTCGTCTATAAGAGCAGGGAGGTTATGCTTCAACGCCATAAAACAACATTTGGGCCACAGCCAGAGTACTGCTTGCAGTTTTGTTCGTCACATTACAGGAAAGATGTGATTGTACGAGAGATGACACTGCACAGATTGATGAGTAGGTGTGCATCCTACTGCTGAAGCAACATTGTTCGGATATATATTTAATTTAACATTCCAACCTCTGCAACTTATATGTAATAATTTTATTTCATATTTGATAGGGGGACACTTCACCAACATAACATGCAATGTGCAGCAGATGCTGTGTGAATTTTTCTATAAATACTGGAAACACTCAGCAGGTCAGGGATCATCGTTGGCGAGAGAAATACTGGGTTAACCTCTCAGGCCCATGAGTTCTCGGCAGATCGAACGTTTTGCAGCATTACTTCAAAGTATTGTGTGAGTATCCTGACAAACAATAAGCAGCTTAAAAACAACACGAATAATATACTATCAAACCCATAAAAAATGCTATCACCCATATGGTGGCCGTGCCCGCGAACATGGCGTTAGCAGCATCACGCTGTAACCAAGTGTGGCAAACGTCAGTACTGTAAGCAGCTAAATTCAACATACGTTTGTGTCCTAGGCTGATATTTCCGCGACGACTTCAATTCCTGGAACTATCCTTCAAGTACCTGCACGAATCTCTCCGCATCTATCCTTATTAATTATTAATCATTCACTATCCTATCGGCAACTGTGGCAGGCGGAGTCCATTATCCCCTCAAATCAGTTGCAAGGGACATGAGGAAGAACAGTAGAACTCCATTCTGTTGCGCGAACCTGCAGCAGAGATGACGAGAAGGCAATGCCAAACCCACGAACATGTTGCACAGAAATAGGATGAGGCCATTCAACACCTCGAGCATATTACATAGGACCAGGGGGTTGCCATTCCAACACTCAACATGATGAACATGGTAATAAATTTATGTTTTGGTTAACTGACACCAGAATGCGCCACTGTCGGATGTCATTTAGGCAATACAGGAAGTTGGATCTTGTTCTTAACCGAAGTGGGAATCAAATAAATCCGGTGCACACCCGAGGCAGTTTACAATAAAGGACTCTTCTGTTATTACACACAGGGACAGGGGGAGTCATTCGGACCCTCGAGAACATTAAACAGGCGGAGACCAATAATAGTGACATGATAATTCTCTCACCGTCCAGGGGTTTGCCATTCCTTAGCTCCAACTGTTGCCCAGAAACAGGAGGAGTCATTCAACCACTCGAGCACATTACACTGGCGGCCAATCATAGTAGCATTTCTGTTATTTCACTGGAATACTAATCCAAAGACAGAAAATTACAGCCCACCACTAGAGTACGGTAATTTAAATTTAATTAAATAAACCTGGAATTTAAAAGTACCAGTAATGGTGACCATTATCGTAACAAAACAATCTGATTGACTATTATCCTTCAGGGAAGGATATCTGCCAACCTTACCAGTCTGGGCCTAGATGTGACTCTAGACCCACTTAACTGCCCGCTGAAATGGACTGGCGAGACATTCAGTTGCATATGGTTGCTCAGCAACACCTTAATGAGGGCATTAAGAGATGCGCAAAAAATGCTGCCCTTGCTAACGAAGTCTACATGCTAGACTTAATCAAATGAAACACTGGGACCTCTAGATTGTTGCACAGGAACAAGAAGTCCCTCAAGCCCAGATTATAGAATGCTGAATCAGGAGACAACTAGAAGAATGGATAGCTGGCTGGTTTCAAGACATAAAGAAGAAAGTAGTGTTAAAATGGAGCTTTTCATATTGGAAGAAGGCGGGTCGTGGTGTTCCACAACGACCTGTGTTGGGATCATTGTTGTTCAAAAGTTATATTGAAAATTTGACCGAGGAAGCAAAAACATAATTTCGAAATTTGCAAGTGATATCTAATTAGGGGGGGGTGGTCAAAATTGAGGAGGACTGCAACAAATTACAGGAGGTCATGAAAAATTTGCATTTGAATTTCAAACCATATAAATGTGAGGTGTTATATTTTGTTCTGAAAATAGGGTTGTTACATATTATTTGAGGATGCCAGTCTGGGTGGCGTAGAGGATCAAAGCGACCATGGAAGAAAAATGCACAAAACTCTTCAAGTTAAAACACAGGTTATCAAGACTATACAAAAGGCAAATAAAACGTGATTATGTTTTTCTACGCGTACAGAATATAAAAGTAGTGACGTTATTCTAAACCTGTATTTAATCTTTGTTAGACCACACAGAGTGCTGCTTACAGTTCCATTCACCCTATTATAAAAAGCATATAGAGGCATTGAGAGGATGCAGAGTAGATTTACAAAGATGATGCATAAACAGTCAGTGCACACATATCAGGAAAGGTTGAACATGCTGGGTCTACTTTCACTTGACAAAAGAGGCTGAGGCGCTACACAGGTTTGGTACTCTGTTTAAAAGTTAACGGTAGAGTGAGGTATATGTTTGGACATAAGGTTACAGTATGTGTGGAATAATATTCTGCTGCTGCTAATGCCCTACAGCACCTCAAGGATGCCCAGCTTTGAGCTGCTAGATCTCTTCAGAATCTATCACATATAGCAGGTTGGTAGTGCCAGACAGCACGATGCAGAGTATCCTTCGTGTGAAGACAGGACTTGGTATCAACAAGGTTTATCCAGTGTTCACTGCTACCAATATTGCCATGGAGAATTGCATCTGCGACAGACAGATTGGTGAGGAGGAGGTCAAGTAGGTGTTTTAATGTCGTAGCGACAGTAGTGATGTAGCACTGCACTTTCGGAGTTGCTGACTTTCGGTTGAGATCTTAAACCGAGACCCTGTCTGCCCTCCGAGCTGGACTTAAAAGATCCCACGCCCACTATTCGGAAGGAGAGCAGGAGAGTTCACTCCGGTGTCATGGAGCCAATGTACATCCTTCTACCCACATCTGTTCACTATAACATCGTTGGTTCTTGTTGTTGCAAATCTTCTTTTGCATTTCCTACCTTACAAAAGTGACCACACTGTAAAACTACTTAGCTGGCTGTGAACCGCTTTGGGAAGTCCTGAGGTGAACGACGGTGCAGAATTGCTCGTTTTATTCTTTTCGATCATCCGCTAAAAGTACACGATTGTAGGGCCGGTTAATTCAGATGGATCATGCATGGTGCTGTTAACGTGAAGGCCGCGGGTTCCATCAGCGTACGGGACATTTTTTTTTTGCGTGGGGGAGGGCGGTGTTGCGAATACTTTAGCTTTGTTATTCTGGAGAAGCTTTAACATTTAGGAACGAAACTCACAAGGGCCCTGCAAAATATTGAAGCAATGATGCAAAATCTTAGTTCTGATAAGAGCTCGTGGAACGACGGATTGTTTCCAGCATTTAATGAAAATTTCGCTTATCTCCCAGAACTTGGGACTTATCGTATTTCAATCAGTTAATGGCCTACTGCCGCTGATTGGTTTGCGTTCTTAGAATGGAACTGAAATACATACAATTCCCGTGAATCATCGCTCATTCTCAATATTAGTCTGCTGTGTACTGCAGGAGCAGCGTGTTTTAATGGAGAAAAAGTCTGACTCCGATTCAAACACTGATGTTATCTGAAGATTGTAGGTTTGAGTACTGCCTAAACTTGTTCAGCTCATCAGCTGAATGTGGTTTCCTGCCAAACATTGCAGGACTCTTTAAAAAATGCACTTTTTCATGCTGTTTTCTGTGTATATTTCTCACTGCTCTTTGCAAAAGTTTCGAACAAACAAACAATCACTTATTGATTTTGTAAATTATTAGTGTTTCCAATTCGAATAATAAGTTTGCATCAATCATTTTAACAAAAGGCAGTTCAGGGAATTCGGTTGAGTCTCGCTTTCAGTCATCTCGTCAGGGAATCGCTGCAAGCTGGGGTGGAACCAACGCGCGAAACCCCAATTGGATTTCAAGTCCAATGCCTTAACCACTCGGCTGTCACATCTACATTTTCCCAATTATTTAAATAATCTAATGGTCGTTTGAAAAATTAAGACAATTGGTCGACATGCTTGCCCTCTTGTATCTCCCAGTCGATATGAAAACTAAATCGTAGAATCATTGAATCTCACAGCACAACAGGAAGCAATTCGGACAGAACTGGAAGGATTTACTTATCGTGAAAAACTGAACAGACTGGAGAGCCTTTCTCTGCAAAAGTCAAGGCAGGTATTATCTTTAATATTATTAAGTGATATGATAGCCTCAACGTGGAGAAAATATTTGCTATTCTGCAGGAGTTCAGAATTACATGTCATCAATGTAAGACAGACACCGATGAATTCAGTAGGCAATTCAAGAGTACTTTCTTCACGAAAGATTGGTAAGAATGTGGATGGTGCTAACACGAGCACGAGTTGAGGCGAATAACACAGATGAATTAAAAAGGGAGCAACCTAAGCACATGAGTGCAAAAGTAATACAAGGTTATGCGAATAGGATGAGTTGAAGTAGGATAGAAGTGATCCGGGCCTGGAGACTTATCTACTTTCAAACCTGCTAAAAAAACAGAATGCTTCCTCTCTCTCTATTTATTTTCATCCAGAATATCATACACCTCCTCGATGGCAGTATTTGCATTGCCTCTTTCTTCTGTGAAAACAGATGCAAATTATTCATTAAGAACCTTAGCAAAATCTTGCGCCTCCACACAAAGATTACCCCCATGCTCTCGAAGAGGTCCTATCCTTTCTTTAGTTATCATCTTACTCTTAATATATTTGTAGAACATCTTTGGGTTTTCCTTAATTTTACGAGCAAAGAATTTTTCATGCTCTCTCTCAGAATTCCTCATATAATTTTTAATATAATCTCTTAACTTTCCATATTCCTCCAAAGATTCATTAGTATTTAGCCGTTGGTATCTGAAAAAGCGTCCTTTTTTTTCTTAATCCTCCCCTGTAAGTCTCTAGACATCCAGGCGCATCTCGACTTATTTTTCACAGCGTTTTACTTTAAGCGCACATGTTTGGCCTTAACTTTCCTGATCTCCTCCTTGAAGGCCTCCCACTGTTCCGAAAATGATTTACCAACAAGTAGCTGTTTCCTGTCCACTGTGGCCAAAACACTCCTCAACTTGGCAGAATTAGCTTTTCCCCAATTTCGGACTTTTATTCCAGCCCATCATTTTCCTTATCTACAGCCACCTTGAATTTGACTGAATTATGGTCACTAGCAGCCAATTGTTCTCCCACTGATACCCCTTCAACCTGCCCAGTTTCATTTCCCAAAACGAAATCCAAAACCGCCACATCTCCTCTTGGACTTGTTACATACTGAGTGAAATAAATTATCTTGAATACATTTTAAGAATTCGACACTCTCTCCCCTTTACACTATATGTGTCCCAATATTTGGATAGTTAAAATCCCCGTCTATTACTATCCTATGGTTTGTGTCCCACAGCATTTGCCTACATATTTTATCTGCCATCTCCCTCCCACAGTTTTGCGGTGTATAATGCACACGCAGCAGTGTGATCGCCCCTTTTTATTGATCAATTTGACCCTTATGACACATTTGATTATCCCTCTAACATATCATCTTTCTAGTATTCTATGCCTCGGCAAATTAAAGAAAGCATTCCGTATGCCTTCTGCACGATATTTTGTGCCTGTCCTGCAATATTCACGGATTTGTGGACATGCATTCAAAGTTCCCTTTGTTCCACTACACTTCTCAGTGTCCTGCCATCTAACGTGCGTCCCTTTGCCTGGTTCGCCGTCCTCAAATTTATTACGTCACGTTTCTACATATTGGTTTCCATAAGCCACGATTCTGCCCAGCTGACCATTTAATTGATATCTTCCTGCATTCAAAAAAGTTATTTTTCATTATCTACCACACAGCAAATTTTTGTATCATCTGCAAACGTTTTAATCCTATGCCCTTCATTCAAATCTAAATCATTGATACATACCACAAAGAAAAAGGATCCTCCTACGGAGTCCAGCGGATCCTCCCTCGAACAGCTTTCCAGTTCCAAAAACACGTTTTGGTCTTTGCTTCCTGCCTCCGAGACAATTTTGAATTTAACTTTGCCACTTTGCCTTGGATCCCATGGGCTTTTACTTTCGTGAGCAGACTGTCATATGGGACCTTGTCATAAGCTTTGCGAAAATCAACATGCACTACAAAAAAATGCACTTGTTACCTCCTCAGAAAATGAAATCTATTTACGCAGACACGATCTTCCCTTAACAAATCCATGCTGATTGTCCTTGATTAATCTATATCTTTCTTAATGAATATTTATCCTGTTCCTCAGAATCTTTACAGATAATGTTCCCACAACCGAGGTAAGGCTGACTGGTGTTTAATTGTTCATCTATCCATTTTTAAACAAATGTTCGGCATTAGCAGTCCTCCAGTCCTTTGGCATGACACCTGTAGCCAGAGAGTATTATCATGATCAGACGTTGTACTATTTCCTCTTTTCCTTCTCTCGGCCCTGTGGAGTTTTCCACCTTCAAAGCTATTAAATCCCTCAATACTACCTTTCTCACAATGATTATTTCAGTTAATATTTCACACTTCTCACCGATTGCAACGTCTGCATCGCCCCTCACTTTTGAGAATACAGTTGCAAAGTATTCATTAAAAGCCTGCACACATGTTCTGCCTCCACACACAGATTACTTACCTTTATCGTCTCTAATGATCCCTACACTTTCTTTTGATATCCTTTCCTCTGAATGTGTTTGTCAATCTTTGCATTTTACTTGATTTACTTGGCAATATATTTTCATTATCTCTCTTTGCTTTCCCAATTTCTTTTTAAATTTCAACTTTTCACTTTCTTTACTCCTCTAGAGTTTCTGAACTATTGAGCCCAACCTTTGGCATATGTAACCCTATTTCCTTTATTCTGCGCTGCAAGCACCTTGACATCAAGGGGCTTTAGATTTGTTCGTCTCACCCTTTTTCTTTAAGGAGCATATTTGTCCTGAACCCTGGGGATCTGCTCTTTGAATGACTCTCAATGCTCTAACACAGTTTTTGCCTTCAAGTAGCTATTTCCAGTCCACTTTGGCGAAATCCAATCTCTGTTTGCCAAAATTGACTTTTCCCAACTTGAGATTTTATATTCCTGATGTAACTTTGTCAATTTCATAACTACACTAAATCTAACTGAGTTACGATCACAAGCACCAACATGCTCCCGATTGATGCACCTTCGACCTGCTCAGCATCATTCGCGCAATCCAAGCCCAGAACCGCCCCCTTTCATGTTGGATTTGCTACATATTGGATAAAAATGATCTCCTGAATAACTTCCAGGAATTCTGCACCCGCTATACTTTTCACACCAATTCTATCCTAGTTAATATTAGCGTAGTTGAAATCGCCTACTTTAATTTCCCTCCAATTGTTGCACTTCTCAGACATTTGCCAATATATTTGCTCGTCGATCTACCTCTGGGCATCTCTACTGCACTCCCAGCTCCTTTTATATGCTTCAATTTATCTCGTGTAGCCTGAATTGAAGACCCTCCTCACACATTATCTCACCTCACAGCTGCAATTGTTTACTTAATCAATACTGCGACCTCCCCCCTCCCCTCGGTTTTATCCCCCCTCTCACCTGCCTGACAAACATGTAACCAGGAATGTTGACCTATCGTACCTGCCCTTCTTTCAGTCATGTTACAGTAAATGCTCTAATATCATTCTCCTCGCTGACACCTGGCACCGGGTATAAGCCGAAATTACTAACTTTTTATCATCAACTTAGACGATCTTTCGAACAAGGGTGACTTGTTTCAGCATGTGTTTACAGTTGTTTCAATGAAGGACCCAATAATTCAGTCCAGATCACAAATTGAAGTGGTGGAAGATGCCTGCGAGTGGATGTTTTTAACGTGTGGTGACCTTTGCACATAAGCCACCATAGGGACGAGACAGAGCTTGGAGTTTATCTCGTGGCATGGGTTAAGCTGGATCACTGGAGAACTGCTCTGCTGCATGGACCTAGTGCATACACATTTCGCAGTGTGGGCTAGACCGTGTTGCCCCTGGGCCGTCGCCTATTCTGTGCCCCGTACCTTCATTTGTCGCACCTCTGCCACGAACTCTCACCACTCCTCCGCCACAATCATTCGCTCAATTTCCACCGCGATCTCTGACCTTATCTCCACCACGATCTCTTGCCTTTCCTCTGCAAAAAAAGCATTCGCTGCAGATCCACCACGATGTGTCAGTGCTCCTCCGCCAAAATATCTGGCCGCTTCTCCGCCACAAACATTCTCAGCATCTTCGCCATGATCTCTCGCTTCTCCTCCACCACAAAAAAAATGCTGCACCTCATGCTTTTTAATCCCTCTCCTAGCTCCCCAAAATCAACATGCAGTGCCTCATCCCACTTGCGACCTTTGACATTGGTATCATAATGTATCAAGTCCTCTGGCTGTTCACCCTATCCGCCCAGCATCCCCTGCAACCGCTCAGTTATATCCTTGACCCTGGCAGCATAGAGGCAACATATCATTCTGGAGTGATGTCTGCGGCGTGTCTGCATGGCTAACTATTGAATCTTTTAACAATATTGCTCCCATTCGTCTTCCTACCTCCTGGGCAGCTGAGCCGGCAGTGGTGCCGTGGACCTGGCTCTGGCTGCATTCCCCGAAGAACGATCAACCCACCCACCCCCACACCAGTACTCAGAAAAGAAAGCTGGGTGGTGAGTAAGAAGAACTCAGTTGAATCCTAAATTACCTGGCTGTTCCTCCTCTTCAGTCTGGCGGCCGCACATTCATTCTCACCCTGCACACGTTTAAGCTGCGAGGTGACCACATCAAGAAACGTGCTAGCCACGAAGTTCTCAGCTTCGCGGGTGCACTGCAGTGACTCTCCCACTGATATGCTTTCCATCTGCCCAGCTTAATTACGTAAAACTAAGTACAAGACCGCAACATCCCTTTTTTGGCTTGCTATTATTTGGCTAACAAAAAGTTATCCTGAATGCAATTGAGCTATTCTGTGCCGTCAATACATTTTCACGACTTATATCACAGTTAATATTAAAGTAATTGATATCACCCACTGTTGCTCCCTAATATGTGTGCATTTTTCAGATATTTTCCAACAGATTTCCTCTTCAACTCCCTCGGATTGTTTAGGGGCCTGTAGTTCAATCCCTGTCATGCGTGTGCCCCTTTTTATACTTATGTTGAACCGATTTAGCTTCTTTTGAAAATCCTTCTAACTTATGAACCCTTCTCACAGCTATAATTGTTTATTTCACAAAAATTGTCACCCCTTCATTTTTATGCCCATCCTTATCTTGTTTGAAAACCTTGTAACCAGGAATCTAGAGATGCCTAGCCTGCCCCTCTTTATGCCATGTTTCTGTACTCGTTAATGTATCATCATATTTCAAGGTGTCCATCTGTGCTTTCAGCTCCTCCACCTTATTCACCCATTCCTTAGATTTGGAATATGCCATCATGCACAGGCGTGGTTGGAATTGTGTTTCCAGTGAGGTTCCCCAGGGCTCAGTTCTCGGCCTCTTGCTTTTTGTGGTACATACCAATGATTAGACTTGAATGCAGGATGTATGATTAAGAATTTTTAAGATTATACTAAATCCTGCCCTGTATTAGATAATGAGGAGGAAAGCCGTAGACAGCAGGAATATATAAATGCACTGAACAGATGGGCAGAACAGTGGAAAATGTAATTCAATCTGGAGAAGTATGATGTAATATATTTGGGCAGGGCAAAAAGGCAAGGGAATAAACAATCAGTGGTAGGGCACTGCGACACATAGAGGAAAATAGGGTGCTTGGAAAGCATGTACTCAGATCCATGAAGGTAGATGGACACATGGCGAAAAAGGCATAGGGGATACGTATGTTTAGCAGGAGAGGCATGGAATACAAGAACAGGGCGGATTTGCTTGAAATGCTACAAAAATCCCGAGTTGGAACACAGCTAAAGTCTGCATGCAGTTCTGGTCAACACATTACAGGAAAGATGTTATTGTATGAGAAAGCGTACTACACAGATTTAAGAGTCAGCAAGCATTCTAACACTGAAGCACCAATCATTGGATTATACTGATTTTCAATTTCCAAACTCCAACTTATTTTGGAACAATTTCTTTCATAATACAAACTGGGACACGGCTCCAAAATAAAATGCATAGTGGAGCAGATGCTGCATATGGAATTGTACAATAAATGCTGGATAAAACGAGACAGGTCAAGTAATAGCTGTGGCCAGAAAAACACAGGGCTAAGTTGTCAGGTTTATGAGCTCTCGGCAGAAGTAACATTTTGCAGTATTATTTCGAAGTATTTATATGACTTACGTGAGTTTCCTTCCAAACGTTTAAAGCTGATGCAAAACGACAAAAAGAAAATAGAAAACGCCCCACAAACAAATGTCAATCGGCCAAAATAGGTTCAAACCCACGATTGTGGCATTAGTAATACCACGTTCTAATCAATTGAACGAACCAGCCTGTTTGTGAATCGCAACATTTAACATACTTTTATGTTAAAAGCTGATATTATCGAGGCGTCTTCAAATCCTGCACTATCGATCAATTACATCAAAAGAACATAAGAAATGGGAGCACGAGTAGGTCTTTTGGCCCGTCAAGCATGCTCCACCTTTCAATAAGATCATGGCTGATCTGATCTTGGCCTCAACTCCACACCTCTTCGCGCACCGGATAACCCTTTACTCGTTTATCTCTCAAAAAACTGTCGATCTCGGCTTTAAATCTGTTCAATGATCCAACCTCTTCTGCTCCCTGGGGCAGAGAATTGCATAAATTTACTACGCTTTGAGAGAAAAAATTCTCCTCATCTCAGTTTAAAATGTGCGACCCCTTATTCTAAGACGATTCCTCTAGATTTAGTTTCACCAATGAGTCGACATATCTTCTCTGCATTCCCCTTTTTCGAACCCGCTTATTGTCATCAGTTTCAATAAGATCACCTGTCATTCTTCTGAACTCCAGTGTGTATAGGCTCAACCTACCCAATCTTTCTTCAACGGTCAACCCCATCAACTGCGCTTTCAACCAAGTGAACCTTCTGTGAGCAGTTTCCACTTCAAGTAAATCCTTCCTTAAATATGGAGACCAAAACTGCAAACAATACTCCGGTGTGGTCTCACCAATACCCTGTACAGTTGCAGCTGGAGTTCTCTGCTTTTATACTCTATCCACCTTTTAAAAATGGCCAGCATTAAATTGACCTTCCTTATTACTTGCTGCCAATGCATACTAGCCTTTTGTATTTCATGCGCAAGCACCCCTAGGTCTCATTGTACTGAAGCACTTTGCAATGTTTCTCCATTTAAAATAAAAATTGCTTTTCTATTATTTCTACCAAAGTGGATAACCTCACATTTTAACACATTATAATCCATCTGCCATTTTTTTCCCCCACGCAATTAACCTATCTCTATCCCGTTGCAGATGTTTGCATCCTCGTCACAATTTGCTTTCCCACCCATCTTTGTATCATCAGCAAACTTGGCTACATTACACCCGGTCCCTTCATCCAAGATATTAATCTCGACTGTAAGTAGTTGACACCTGCCGCAACCCACTAGTCATTGTTTGTTAACCGGAAAATGATCCATTCATCCAGACTCTCGGTTTTCTGATAGTTAGCCGATATTTTAAATCCAAATCCGTGAGGTTGTACTTTGTGCAGTAATAACTTACGTGACACTTATTGAAAGCCATCTAGAGGTCCAAATACATCAAATCTACTTCTTCGCCCTAATCCACCTGCTCGTTACATCCTCAAAGTACTCCAGTAAATTTGTCAATCATCAATTCATTTTCATAAAACCATGCTGATTCTGCTTGATTGAATCGTGTTTTTCGTAATGTCCCGCTACTTCTTACTTAATAATGGAGTCCAGCATTTTCGCAACGAGAGATTTTAGGTTAACTGGTCGATAGCTTTCTGCTTTTTACCTGCCTCATTTTTATAAATAGTGGTATTACATTTGCTGTTTTCCAAGCCGCTGGGAGCGCTCGAGAATCCCGGTCATTTTCGTAAATAACTACCAAAGCATTCACTATCAATAAAACAACTTCTCTTAAGACCCAAGGATGTAAGCAGTCAGGTCCAGTGAACTGGACCGTCTTTAGTCCCATAATGCATTACGTTCCTCTCTCATTATCACCCCTTGTTTTTCCACTATTAGGATGTTTTTAGAGCCTTCTACCTTCGAACTTCGTCCTTTGACCGACATAAAATATGTGGTCAACGGCTTTGCCATTTCCCGGTTCTACATTATTAATGCCTCAGTCTCATCCTCCAGGGGACAAACATTTAGTTCACAACACTTTTCTATTCAACGTACCTGTAGAAACTCTTACTATCTGTTTTTACAATTGTTACTTGTCGTGCTAGTTTACTTTCATAATCTATCTTCCCTCTCTTTAACATTCTCTGCTGGCTGTTAAAATATACGTTCACGAATCTCTCTACAAAAAGACTGCATTTATCAATCATTCACTATCCCATCAGCAACTACTCTGCATATGTTGTTGTATGCCACAAATATCCATATCCAGCAGATTATTAAACTCGCATCACATAAGTGCCAGGCAATGACTATCTCCGGCAAGCGATCGTCAAAGCAGCGCCACTTGACATTCAACGTCTGACCACCACATAATCCCCCACCTACAACATCCTGCTGGTCAAAATTGATCACGAACTTATCTGGACCAGGCAAGTCAAATATAACTACTCACATTGGCAGAAGGTGAATGGTGGTGTTCCACGGGAATCAGTGTTGGGACTACTGTAGTTCATAATTTACATTAATGATTTAGATACATAGAACCATATCAAATTGGTGCAGGATTAGTGCATTCGACCCTTCGAGCCTGCACCGCCATTCAATAAGATCATGGCGGATCATTCCTTCAGTACCCGTTTCCCGCTTTCTCTCCATGCCCCTTGATCCCTTTAACCGTAAGGGCCATATCCAACTCCCTCTTGAATATATGCAGTGAACTGGAATCAACAACTCTTTGCAGCAGGGCATTACACAGGTTAACAACTCGCTGATTGAAGAAGTTTCTCCTCATCTCAGTCCCAAATGGCCAACCCCTTATCCTAAAGCTATGTCCCCTGGTTCTGGACTTCTCCAACATCGGGAACATTCTTCCTGCATCTATCCTGTCCAGTCCCGTCAGAATCATCTAAGTTTCGATGAGATCCCCTCTCATCCTTCTAATCTCTAGTAAACAAAGTTCCTGTTGATCCAGTCTCTCCTCATTTGAAAGCCCAGCAAACTCTGGAATAAGTCTGGACAACCTTCGCTCCACTCCCTCAAGACAAAACGTCCTTCCTCAGACTAGAAGAACAAAACTGAACACAATATTCCAGGTGAGGCCTCACGAAGGACCTGTACAGCTGCATTCAGACCTCCCTACTTCTCTATTCAAATCCCCTAGCTATGAAGGCCAACATACCACTTGCCTTTTTTATCGCCTACTGTACCTGTGTGCACACATTCAGTGACTGATGAACCATGACATCAAGATCTCGTTGCACCTCCCCTACTCCTAATTTGCCGCCATTCAGATAATATTCTGCCTTCATTTTTTTGCCCCCAAAATGGATAACCTCACATTTATACACATTGTACGGCATCTGCCATGTATTTGCCCACTCACCTAACCTGTTCAAGTCACCCTGCAGCCTCTTAGCTTCCTCCTCATAGCTCACACCGCCAGCCAGTTTAGGGTCATCAGTAAAATTGAGATATTACAATCTATTTCTTAATCTAAATCGTTAATGTACATTGTAAAGAGCTGGGGTTCCGGCACTGAGCCCTGTGGCACTCCACTAGTCACTGCCTGCCATTGTGAAAAGGACCCGTTTATCACGACTCTCTGCTTCCTGTCTGCCAACCAGTTGGCTATCCACGTTAGTATCTTACCCCCAATACCATGTGCTTTGATGTTGCACACCAACCTCTTGTGCGGTACCTTCTCAAAAGCCTTTTTAAAGTCCAAATGCACCACATCTACTTTTTCTCCCTTGTCCACTCTGCTTGCTACATCCTCAGAAAATTCAGGAAGATTCGTCAAGACGATTTCTTTTTAATAAATCCATGTTGACTTGGTCCGATCCTGTCACTGCTTTCCTAATGCGCTGCTATTTCATCCATAATGATTGATTCCATCATATTGCCTACGACTGATGTCAGGCAAACCGGTCTATCATTTGCCGTTTTCTCTCTCCCTGCTTTTTTAAAATGTGGTGGTATATTATGCGACCATCCAGTCCACAGGAACTGATCCACAGTCGGTAGACTGTTGGAAAATGATCACCAATGCATCCACTGTTTCTAGGGCCACTTCCTTGTGTACTCTGGGATGCAGACTATCAGGCCTCGGGGAATTATCAGACTTCAATCCCATCCATTTCCCAACACAATTTCTGCTTAATAAGGATATCCTTCAGTTCCTCCTTCTCACTATACCCACTGTCCCCTTGTACTTTCGTAATGTTATTTGTATCTTCCTTCGTGAAGATGGAACCGAAGAATTGGATCAATTGGTCTGCCATTTCTTTAATTCCCCATTATAAACTCACCTGAATTTACAATTTCTAACTTTGTGCATTGCTAAACTTTGTATGGCGGGGGCGGTGGTCGGGTTAGTGAATACAGAGGACGAATGCACGAAATTGCCGGAGGACATTACTAAACTTACAGATTGGGGTTACAATTGGAAAACGAAGTTCAACGCAGATTAATGTGAGGTGTTATATATTGTAGGAAGAAGAGGAAGATCTCTTATTATTTTGAGGATGCGACCCTGTGTGGGGTAGACAAACAAAGCGAACACGGAGTACAATTATTCAAATCAGTAAAAGTTGCCATACAGGTTAACAACGTCAAGAAAAGCAAATCATGTGTGTGGCTTTATTTCTAGAGGTATAGCTTTGAGAATCATGGAAGTTATCCTGGTTATTCTTTCCTTTGAAAAAAGAAGGTTGAAGTGTGACCGAATTGAGGACCAAAAAATTATGAAAGGTTTCGATAGAACAGATACAGAGAGAATGTTTCCACTTGTGGGGAGCAGCATAAGTAGACGCATTGAATGTAAGACAGTCAACCAGAAATCCAACAAGGAATTCAAATGAAACTTTCTGACCAAAATATTGGTGGGGACGTGGAGCTCGATACAACAGAGAGTGGTTGGAGCAAATAGCATAAATGCATTTAAGGGAAGGCTAGACACGCATATGATGGAGAAGGCAATAGACGGTTATGCTGATAGATTTAGATGAGGAAAGATGAGAGGTGGCTGAATTGGATCATAGAAACATAGAAACATAGAAACATAGAAAATAGGTGCAGGAGTAGGCCATTCGGCCCTTCTAGCCTGCACCGCCATTCAATGAGTTCATGGCTGAACATGCAACTTCAGTACCACATTCCTGCTTTCTCGCCATATCCCTTGATCCCCCTACTAGTAAGGACTACATCTAACTCCTTTTTGAATATATTTAGTGAATTGGCCTCAACAACTTTCTGTGGCAGAAGATTCCACAGGTTCACCACTCTCTGGGTGAAGAAGCTCCTCCTTATCTCGGTCCTAAATGGCTTACCCCTTATCCTTAGACTGTGTCCCCTGGTTCTGGACTTCCCCAACATTGGGAACATTCTTCCTGCATCCAACCTGTCTAACCCCTTCAGAATCTTAAACGTTTGTATGAGGTCCCCTCTCATTCTTCTGAATTCCAGTGAATACAAGCCCAGTTGATCCAATCTTTCTTGATAGGTCAGTCCCGCCATCCCGGGAATCAGTCTGGTGAACCTACGCTGCACTCCCTCAATAGCAAGAATGTCCTTCCTCAGGTTAGGAGACCAAAACTGTACACAATACTCCAGGTGTGGCCTCACCAAGGCCCTGCACAACTGTAGCAACACGTCCCTGCCCCTGTACTCAAATCCCCTCGCTATGAAGGCCAACATGCCATTTGCTTTCTTAACCATCTGCTGTACCTGCATGCCAACCTTCAATGACTGATGTACCATGACACCCAGGTCTTTTTGCACCTCCCCTTTTCCTAATCTGTCACCATTCAGATAATAGTCTGTCTCTCTGTTTTTACCACCAAAGTGAATAACCTCACATTTATCCACATTATACTTCATCTGCCATGCCTTTGCGCACTCACCTAACCTATCCAAATCGTTCTGCAGCCTCATAGCATCCTCCTCGCAGCTCACACTGCCACCCAACATAGTGTCATCCGCAAATTTGGAGATACTACATTTAATCGCCTCGTCTAAATCATTAATGTACAGTGTAAATCATGCATGACAGCATGGACTGCTGTGGTGGAAGGGCCGGTTTCATTGCCATTGATATTGAAGAAGAAAGCTGCCGATAGCTGGAAGATATAAATGTACTGGTGTTGGGATTAAAATCTATTTCAAAGAACAAGACTCGAGACACCCGTCTGCTTTATTTGGGAAAACACACAAGTTTAATATACGTATTTGTAGACGTGGTAACATCCGAGATCTTTGCTCAGGTACCGCAATCCATCACGCCAGAAACACGGCGTCTGGCCCAGAGTGCCCCATATTTAAGGTCGCAAATTAAAACTGCATGTGTTATTAAGGTTGCAACGGAAGAATAGACACATTCCACAACAACGTATATGATACCCTGAGGTCATTGTTTCAACATTCAGTTGCCCTTTATCCGCAGAAAAACAAGCAGATATCAGTAAGAACAAACGAGCAGCTGTGTGCCCTCTCCATCCGTCCCTTGTCTTGCTTCCCTATCTTCATGACAGAGGGTCAGCGGATATTGGAGTCCAAATTAGGTTCATAGCAGGAATTACCAAAAGAATCCCCCTACAATTTCCCTCCTTTTGATCCTTGGCCAGGCAATTGATCACCTTTGTCACTATGCTTCTCATTTTCCCGGCACCTGCCGTCGTGATCAGCCGCTAGGTTGGGGAGAACTGAGATCCAGTCGTTTCTGAATTAGATTCCTGTAATCAATAATGTCTTTACCTCCAATACAGTAGTCAGCGTTCGCTTCTTTGCCCTGCGGAGTTTATAAGATGTCCAACAGAGATACAAGTCTCTCAATGACAAAACCAATTCTACAGCCACTAATATGTGTGAGATTATTCATATCCAATAGTGTATATTACCATTCAGTCCCCAGTTCCACGCCTTCTCATACCAAGGTGTATATTGAAGGCCTTTTGCAATATCTTTTTTCCACTATTCGTAGCTCCTTTTCAATCATGTGGTATCGTTTTATGCTTGCCAGAGTGAGGTCTTTGATATACATCAGGTCCGCAGGCAGGTGAAGTGTTGAGCAGCCAGCTTACTGTCGTATTGGTATAAAGCTTGCTTAATTTCATCAGTCAAGTTCAGCGTAATAGTTTCTCGAGCATGGATATATTTCATTCGCGCTCGTCCAATCGTTACTCGTAGACTCGCGGTGAAGCAGAAGCTGGGGTTCGGGATGTTACAGTGATAAATGCCATAGTCATCAGTCAATTGGTTGGTTACCACACAGTGTTCACCTTTTCCACAGGAGGCTGAGTAAGTTGGTTATAACTCTGATGGGCTTATTTCCAAAACATATCCCATCGTCCAATTAAATCCGCACTTGTCGTTTCTCCCCCAGTCCACTGGATGTGGACATATCGTTAGGCTTTCTATCCTGCGGCAACCTGATAATGTGACCCCACTCGTGGTTGCGTTCCTTTTGATCGCATATTGATCCATCGGTAATACCGCATCTAGTTCTCAACCCGGATTAGACCCAGTTTCTCCATCTCAAACTGGGGATAATGTCCATACTCCCCCTTTACCATTACTGGAAGCATGAGGACCATCTGCACCAGGGCAGCATGGGAATCGTTTCATCTGCCTGTCGATGGAAAGACTCTTGTCATTCCTTTCATCGTCCATGCGTCCAGTTGCACCGGATGCTCTGCTAGGCGGAACAGATGGTTGCTATTGATCCACTTCGGGTCTTTGCCCCAGTGTATTTTGTCCAGGTCTTTTCGGACCTGCCCGATCATCCATCCACCGTAAGAGTGGCAGATGTCTGGCTGAAACTCATCCGTTTCTTCATTAAATTCTAGGTTAATCCGGTGATTAATGGTGGCAAGCTTGTTCTCCTGGACAATAATCCCTTTAACTAAGCTCCCAGCTGTCCCATCTCTTTCGCTAGCAATGTCCTCGGTGTTTCCTATCCCTTTCTGTAGCAGAAACCTGACTGTGTATTTGACCCGCTCTGTTTCTTCCTCCAGACATTGCGTACCTTGGGCGTTAACAAATGATGTTCCCGTGTTTACTCCTGTCAGGATATCATTGACCAAAGCCCGTTTATGCCTCCGTTTATGGCTTGTCTTGAAAGGGTCTAGAAACCTAGATGCCCCTGAGCCATCCAGATAGTCTTCAAATATCTCCTGCAGCAGACGGGTTTATAGCGCCCTTACTTTCGGGTCACACTTTTCTTGCAGTCCTAAATTGGTTATATTTACTATTATAGACAGAACTTCAGGGTATACATTCTCATACAGCATTCTTCCCTCCGATCTCCATACCAGACTGTTTGCGGTCCCTTTCCTTTTGGTGGGGCAATAGTTATGGAGTGGGTCGCACGGGACTATTCTCCAGGCCCTCCCCCACTGCAGGTATGGATATTCTGGGGTAAATGCTTTCTATCGCTTGACTCTCTACGTTTTGTATCGACTGAACTTCCTACCTTGTCGGTACACAATATCTTTACTTCGTTCTCCGCATTTCCAGCGTATAATTGTAGTATTTACAATTGGGAGCTCGTACATACTTTTAATTCTAGCTTATCACCAGTCCATTTTACCCGTTCTATTTCCCCCTCACCTGACCATTTTCCATTAAAGCGCTCTGTTTACCACCTTATTTTAAAATTATTTACAGAGACTGTCTGTACTTCTGTCTCCTCAGAAGTGAACTTTCGATTTTTCCCATCACAAAAATTCCCCCCACAACCCCACCCCCCCACCCCCACCTCGTTACCATCAACCAATGTCGTCCCACAGAAGTTCCCTTGTTGGCTTAGCCACCCGAGGATGTTACGACAGTCAATAGTTGTCGTATTCTGCGAGAGGGATCCTTCTCGGGACCCCATCCATCCTTAAGCATCTTGTCGATTAATGCCTTCCGGTCGCCTGCATAGAATTTAGTAACGGTGCCTTCCTCACCATAGTCTAATTCTTTCCGCAACGCCATTCTGTGAGCCGGCTATGGGCGGTCTCACTGCACTGGCCCCTTCACACGACTTTAATCCTACCCAAGATCTCGGTTCTTCTAAATGCTTACTTACAATTACTTACCGGTCCTTTGGGGCAACAACATTGTCACTAACTTATAATTCCTCCTTTAAAACGTATTACTGTAAAGTACCGATTATTAAAATTGTGTCTTACCCGCTCCGCAGACCTCACTTGATTCAGATCTGTGCCCGATCTGATCATCGACTTCCAGGTCACCGAATTTGTGAGTGGTATTTAAAAGTTCTCACTCTTGTTGTGACCCCTCCGCCAGGTCCCACCTGTGCCACAAAATCCTGCCGACGATGCTAAAAATTTTGGAGTACAAATCTCTGTCAAAGAAGAAAACTCGAGACAACTGTCTGCTTTAAGTGGGAAAATACGCAAGTTTAATATATGTACTTGTAGACGTGGACACGTCTGAGATCTGTTCTCAGCTTCCGCAGCCCATAACCCGAGAAACTCCCCGACTGGCAAAAAGTGCCTCAGATTTAAGATAGCAAACTACAACTGCGTGTTTCATCAAGGTTACAACAGAAAAATAGACACATTCCGCAATAAGGTACTTGAGACCCCGAGGTCGTTGTTTAAACATTCAGTTCCCCTTTATCAGCAGAATAACAAGCAGATATCAGTAAGAACAAACGTGCAGCTGTGTGCCCCCTCCATCCGTCCCTTGTCATGCTTCACCTATCTTCATGACTCTGGTTCAGCGGATGTTGGAGTCCAAATTAGGTTCATAGCAGGCATAGCCAAAAAATTCCACTACAACTAGCAAGGTGGGCAGAACAGTAGCAAATGGAATTCAATCCGGATAAGTGTGAGGTAATGCATTTGGGGAGGTCCAACAAGGCAAGACAATAACCATTAAATGGTACACCACTAAGATGTGTAGATGAACAGAGGGACGTTGGAGTGCAGGTCCACATATCCCTTAAGAGGGCTGTTAAATAAGGTGGTTCGGAAGTCATGGGCAATACTTGTCTTTATTAGTCGAGGCATGGGATACAGAGCAAGGACATTATACTTGAATTATAAAAAAACACAGTTTAGACCGCAGTACTGATATCTGCTTGTAGTTCCGGTCAGCCCGTTTCTGGAAAGATGTGTTTGCATTGGAAAGGGTGCCGTGGAGGTTTTCAAGAATGTTGCCTGGACTGCAGGCATTTGGCAAAGTAAAGAGTGCAGATGCTGCTTGTGCTTTCTTTGGAATAGAGCATGCTGAAGTGAGACCTTATTGAGGTGTAGAAAATGATGAAAAGCCTCGATAGAGTAGATACCTGTTTCCATGGCAGACAGGACAATACTAGGGGCCACAGATTTAATGTAATTGGAGAGGATTCCACGAGTTATGAGGCGTAATTTATCCACCCGGAGTGTCGTGGGGGCATGGATCTCACTGCTAGAGAGGGTGATGTGGGAAAAGTCCTCACCACATTTAAACAATAAATGGATGTGCAATTAAAGTGCCGTAACCTACCGGACTACATCACAAGTGCTGTAAATTGCGATCAGGCTAGATTGCTCTTGGTTAGCAGTTGCAGACACGATGGGCCGAAATGTTCTCCGTCTGTGCTGTCAATATATAAGATTCTATGATTCTGTATGCTATGTAATCCTATGTAACACCATGTAATCCGATATAGGATCGGGGCAGAGGGTGGATATTCTGCTGATAGTTTCTCACCTCCTACTCCCTAAACACTTTCCAACATCTACAAGGCATAAATCTGAAGTGTTTTGGAATACATTTACTTACCTGGATGTGTGTAGCTCCAACGACACTGAAGATGGTCGACAGCTTCCAAGACAAAGCAACCCGCTTGATTCGCATCCGATCCACCACCGAAAACATTCACTGCCTCCACCAGTGGCGCACAGTGACTGCATTGTGTACCATTTAGAAGTTGCACCGCAGCGATTTGCCAAGGCTTCTTCAACAGCATCTCTCAATACCGCAACCTCGTCCATCTTGAACGGCAAGGACAGCAGGAGTTCGGGAGCAGCATCGCCTCCAAGTTCCCCGACTAGTTCCACACCATCCGGATATGAAAATATATCACTGTTGCTTCATCATCAGTGGGTCAAATCGTGCAAGTCCATCCTTCCCAGAACCTTCAACACATGGACAGTAGTGGCTCAAGAAGGCGGCTCACCACCACTTTCTCAAGAAAATTAGGGATGGGCAATACATGCTGGCCTTGCCAGCGATGCCAAAATCCCAGGAATTAATTAAATTATCTTAAAAAATGAATGACTATATTTGGCAAGATTGCAGAGCTATGATCTGATCCGTCGGTTGTCGGTTCGCTTAGCCGTGTCTACAACATGCTGTTCCCGCTAATTTTTGTGTATGTCGTCCTGTGTTCGAATGTCAGGAGGATTGCACCTCACGTTAAGAAGTTTGGTGCTGCTGCTGGCATTCTCTTCTACCATTCTAATGGAACAAGTGTCGGTCCTCTTTTCAGAAGTTGAAGGTGGAGGGAGGGATATATTGGGCCGTAAGAATGCAGATTGTGTGGAATACAATTCTGTTGCTGCTAATGTCCGACAGTACCTCATGGATGACCAGTTTTGACCTGCTAGATCTGTTCAGAATCGATACCATTTAGCACAGTCATAATGCCAGACAACACGATGCAGCGTGTTCTCCGTATAAAGAAAGGCCTTGTTATCCACAAGTACTGTGCAGTGTTCATAGAAACATAGAAACATAGAAAATAGGTTCAGGAGGTGGCAATTCAGCCCTTCGAGCCTGCACCGCAATTCAATGAATTCATGGCTGAACATGCATCTTCAGTACCCCATTCCTGATTTGTCGCCATACTCCTTGATCCCGCTAATAGTAAGGACTGCATCTAACTCATTTGTGAATATATATCGTGAATTTGCCTCAGCAACTTCCTGTGGTAGAGAATTCCCCAGGTTCACCACTCTCTGGGTGAAGATGTTTCTCCCCTTCTCGATCCTAAATGGCGTATCCCTTATCCTTAGACTGTGAGCCCTGGTTCTGAACTCCCCAACATTGTGAACATTCTTCCTGCATCTAACCTGTCTAAACCCGTCAGAATTTTAAACGTTTCTGTGAGATTCCCTTTCATTCTTTTGAAGTCCAGTGAATACAAGCCCAGTTGAGGCAGTCTTTCTTGATATGTCAGTCCCGCCATCCCGAGAATCCGTCTGGTGAACATTCGCTGCACTGACTCAATAGCAAGAATGTCCTTCGTCAAGTTAGGAGACCGAAACTGTACATAATACTCCAGGTATTGTCTCACCAAGGCCCTGTACAACTGTAGAAACACCTCCCTGCCCTTGTATTCTAATCTCCTCGCTATGAAGGCCAACATGCCATTTGCTTCCTTAAGCGCCTGCTGTACCAGCATGCCAACCTTCAATGACAGATATACCATGACATCCAGGTCTCGTTGGGCCTGCACTTTTCATAATCTGTCACCATTCAGAGAATGGTCTGTCTCTCTGTTTTACCAGCAAAGTGGAAAATTCGCATTTATCCACCTTATACTTCATCTGCCATGTATTTGCCCTCTCACCTAACCTATCCAAGTCACTCTGCAGCCTCATAGCATCAATTTCCCCAACAACATTTCCTGACGAATAAGGATATCCCTCAGTTCACTGCTATCAAAACTGTCAAGGAAAGCTGCAACTGCAAAAGACAGATTTGTGGAGGAGGTCGAGTAGGTTTTTCGCTGTTGGAGAGACAAAGCTAAGGGAGCTATGCACTGTCGGAGTTGCTATCTTGAGGATGAGATTTTAAACCGAGGCCCGGTCTGCCCTCCGAGCTGGACATAAAGCATCTCAAGGCCACTATTAGGAAGAAGAGCAGGTGTGTTCACCCAGTGTCCTGGGGCCAATATGTATCCCTCAACCAAAATCTGGTCTCTATCACATTGTGCTTTCTTGATGGTGCAAATCTGCTTTTGCATTCCCTACGTTACAACAGTGACCACTCCTTAAATGTCGTTCATTTGCTCTGAAGCATTTTGTGAAATCCTGAGTTGTAAGTCGCGGTGGAAATGCTCGGTTTGTTTCTGTTACAGTATCTGAAAAAGCCCCATGTGAACAAGGCTGATTAGCTCAGTTGCCTTCGAGCGTGGTGGTAATAATGATAACGTCATGGTTTCGATCGTCTTATTGTATATTTATTTTATTTTTTGGGGTGTGGTGCTGTATATTAGTTTTATTATTTCAGAGCAGTTTAAACATTGAGGAACGGAACTCACACGGGACCTGCAACACTTTGAAGCAATGCTACAAAACCTTAGTTCTGCCAAGAGCTCATGGACCTGCGGAGTTATTCCATAATTTAATGAACAATTCCATCACCACAGGAACATTGTGCCTTCTCATATTTCAATCCGTGAATGGCTCACTGCCGCCTATTGGTTTGTTGCGAAAAGTAAGCAACTGAAATAAATGCAATTCCCGTGTGTTCGCTCGTTATCACCATTTGTTTGCTTTAAACCGCAGAGTGAGTTTGGACTAATTGATAAGGTGTTTTACATCACTGCAATTCCCGATGTTATCAGAAGATCGCAGGTTCGAGTCATTATCGTCGTCGTTGTATTAAATCTTGTTCAACTTTTCCAAGCCAAATCACATTCGCCCTAATCAGCTGACGGTGAATTCCACCTTAGCATTGCAGAGCTCTTTGTTAAAATGTATTTGTTTCATGATGCTTTCTGTGAATATTCCTAACTGATGTTTGGAAACTGTTTCATACAAACGAATCACTGTTTAATGCCGATAATGTATCAGTTTTTCCAATGCGAACTACTGTTTTGCGTCATTGAAGGGCAGTACATGGAACGGTGATCACATTCTGGTCCAGTGACAGCCACAGGGAAACCATTAAAAAAATAGGTTCGCTGCACAATTGCTGTGAGCAGAGCTTGAATGTGCGCGGGTTCAATGCCTTAACCACTCGGCCATCGCAGCTACACAATTGAATTGTTCAAAATCAAATGTTCGGTGCGAAATATCAGAAAAATTGAACCACATGCTTGCACTGTTGTATCTCCAAGTCGATGTGAAAATTAAATTGTAGTATTGTAGATTCTCACAGCACAGAAGGGAGCAATATGGCAAGACCTGGAAGGATTTACTTATCGGGAAACACTGAACAAACTGGTGAGCTTTTCAATGGAAAAGACAAGGCAGATACGGACTTTAATATTATGAATGGATTTGGTCGGGTCGACAGAGAGAAAATATTTGCTATTGTACGCGAGTTGAGAAATAGTCGTCTTACATATAAGCTAGTCACCGATAAATTCAATCGACAACTCAAGAGTCATTTCTTTACCAAAAGTGGGTAGAATGTGGAAGATGCTACCATGAGAAGTAGTTGCGGCGACAAGCACAGATGCATCTAAGAGGGTGTACCTCAGCACATGTGTGACAAAGTATTTGAAGAATATGCTGATCGGATTAAGTGAAGTAGGGCGGGAGGGCGCTCGTGTGCCGCCTGCAAAACCTGTTGGGGAAAATGTTTTCTTTATATGTTGCAGAATCTATACAACATTAAGTAGCATCACTTTTAAACATCAACAACAACATGCTCATATAGCGCCTTTAATGTAGTTAAATGTCCCAAGGCGCTTCACAGTAGTATTATGCAATAACAAGTTGATACCGACATGAATAAGTAGAAATTGGCGCAGGTGTCAAAAACTAGCATGGTTGACATTGAGGAAGAAATCTGTAGACAGCTGGAAGACATCAATGAATTGACCACGTGTGCAGGACAATGGCTAATGGAATTCAAGTAGGAGAAGTGTGAAATAACATATTTTGTGAGGGCAAATAAGGCAAGGGAATAAACATTAAATGATAGGTGACTGAGAAGGGCAGAGTAGCAAAGGGGCCTTGGAGGGCATGTGCACAGATCCCTGATGGTAGCAGGCCAGGTAGATAAGGTGGTTAAGAAGCAACACGGAATGCTTGCCTTTATTAGCTGAGCCACAGAGTACAACAACGGGGACGTTTTCCTTGAACTGTGTAAAACATTAGTTAGGCCACAACTAGAGTACTGTGTGCTGTTCTGGTCACCGAATTGTAGGAAATATCTGATTGCACCCGTGTGCAGACAGAGTCGTTTTTTGAGAATGTTGCCTGGACTGGAGAATTTAGCTATGAGGAAAGATTGGATAGGCTGGGCTTGTTTCCTTTGAAACAGAGGAGCCTGAGAGTGGACCTTACTGAGGTGTATAAAATTATGAGTGGACCATGTAGTGTGCATGGGACGGATTTATTTCCCTTATCAGAATGATCAACAATAGGGAAACAATGATTTCAAGTCATTGGTGGGAGGCTGGAGGGGCTATGAGGTGAAATGCTTTCACCCAGATGGTGCTGCTGGTCTGAACTTCACTGCCTGAAAGGGTGGTAGAAGCAGAAGCCATCAACCAATTTACAAAGTACTTCGAGGTGCTCTTGAAACGCCATAATCTACAGGGATATGGACCAAGAGCTGGAACGTGTGAATCGACTGGATAGCTCTTTGATGGGCTGAGCGGAAACGATGACTGAAATGACCTCCTTCCGTTCTATAAATAGCTATGAATCTCTGAGAGGACGAGGTGAAGTCGGGTAGAAGGGGGCTCGTGTGGAGCATTAACTCTGGCAAATTCAGTTGTGGAAAATGGTCCCTTTCTGTGGCGCAAACTATATAACATTAGGTAAGACACCTTTGATACAACAACCACAAATTTTATTTCTACGGCACCTTTAATGTAGTAACACGTCCCAAGGCGCTTCACGAGAGTATTATGGGATAATAATTTGACTGCGTTCCGCATAAGTGGAAATTAGTGAAGTGGTCTAAAAGCTTGGTCAAACAGTTATGGTTTATAATGATCAAGAAAGCTGTAGACTGCAGGAAGATATCAATGAAAGGTCAGGCGGGCTGAAAAGAGACTAATGGAATTCAATCTGCAAAGTGTGAGGTATTGAATTTGGGGAGTGCTAAAAAGGCAAGGGAATACACATTAAATGGTAGGTCACTGAGAAGTGCAGAGGAGCAAAGGGGCCTTCGAGTGCAATTCCACCGATCCCTTTCGGTAGCCGACCATGTAGATAATGTGGTTAAGAAGCACCACGGAATACTTGCCTTTATTAGCTGAGCGAAAGAATACAAGAGCGGGGAAGTTAAGCTTGAATTTTATAAAACACGAGTTGGGGCACAACTGGAGCACTACATGCTGTTCTGGTCAGCGCATTACAGGAACAATCTGATTGCACTCGTGAGTGTAGGGAGTTGATTTTCGTTGATGTTACCGGGAATGGATAATTTTGCTCTGATTAAAGATTGCATCGGCTGTGGTTGTTGTATTTGGCACAGAGGAGGCTGAGAGGGGACCTCATTGAAGTGAATAAAATTATGAGTTGCCTCGATAGAGTGCATTGATAGGATATATTTCCCTTAGAAGTGGTTAACAACCAGGGGGCACAGATTTAAAGTAATTGGTAGGAGGGTAGAGCGGATTTGAGGGGAAATGCTTGCATACAGAGGGTGGTGGGGGTCTGGAACTCACTGCCTGAAAGGATGGGAGAGGCAGAAGCCCTCACCACATTTAAAAATTAGATGGATGTGCACTTGACGCGGCGCAATCTTCTGGGCTACGGAACAAGAATTGGAAAGTGGGATTCGGCTGGATAGCTCTTTTCAGACAGGGCGCACATGGTGGGCTGAAATGGCCTCCGTCCGTGCTGTAAATTTCTATGAGTCTCTGACAGCACATCATTTTAAAATAGACACAGAATGATCCAGAACTGACGGCACATCCCGTTTAAACAGACACAGAATGATCGAGTTGCGATGAAAGTTCATCGACCTGAAACATGAAAATTGATTCTCTCTCCGCAGATTATTCCTGGTCTACTTTAGTGTTTTCAGATTTTTCAGTTTTGAGTTACAATTTCGGCATCAACACTATTTTACTTTTGTATTCGTTTAGCAAACGGCGGCTCTGTGGCGCAATGGATAGCGCATTGGACTTCTAGTGAGAAGTTTAGTAAGGTATTCAAAGGTTGTGGGTTCGAGTCCCACCAGAGTCGTAATTTGCGTCAGGCTTTCCTGTTTACTGGGCCGCACAATGCATTTTGCAGCATATCAACAATTCAGAGAGGGAAACTGCTGCTAGAGCACTTCTTCTTACAATCCCCCCCACTTTTCCTCTGATTTTTCTTAACGCCCTGAATCGATTACACAGAAGCAGGAGCAGGCCATCGAGATTGCAACACATGGACAGCAGGAGTCCATTAACCCCCCAAGCTAGTTGCAATGCACAGGAGGAAGCCATTTAGCTCCTGGAGACTGTTATACAGGGACAGAAGGAGGAAAGTAACTCTTCGGGATTGAGCCAGAAGAGAGGAAGAAGTCATCCAGCTCCTTAACCCTGTTGTACAAGAAGATTCGAAGCCCATTTACCCCTCGAAACTGTTGCATAGAATGAGTATGAGGCATTTCAGACCCACGAACCTGTTTTCCTGGTTTCATCAAGCACATTACACAGGGTGCGGGGGGGTAATCATAAAAGCATGATGTTTATTTTAATGCAAGAGTAATCCAGAGAGAGGAATTCACCGCCCAACACGAAAGCAGTGGAATTTAAATTCAATTATATAAAGCTAGAAATTTACAAGTATCAGTAATGGTGACCATTTTCGTAACACACCCATATGGTTTACTAGTCTGCTTTAGTGTTGGAAAGCTGCTGTCCTTACCGGTGCAGGCCTATATGCGACTCCAGAACCACAGCAACGTGGAAATGGCCCAGTGAGTTAAAGGTGCATGTGGTGGCTCACCACGATCTTCACAAGAGCAACTAGAGATGAACAACAGAGGCTGCCCTCACTAACGTTGCCCATATGCATGAATTTATAAAATAATCATTAGAACCTCTAGTTTGTTAGGCAGGAGAAAAACATGCCTCAAGCTAGGTCAGCGAATGCGGAGTCAGGAGACAACTAGATGAATGGATAAATAACTGGCTTCAAGACAGAAAGCAGAGAGTAGGGGTAAAAAATAGCTTTTCATTGTGGCAGATGTTGCGTAGTGGTGTTCCACAAGATCGGTGCTGGAATAACTGTTGTTCACAATTTCTATTAAAGATTTAGACCTGCAAATCAAAAACAACAATTTCAAAATGTTGCAGATGACACCAAATCAGGAGGATGGTCAATTCCGTGGAGGACTTCAACAAACTAAATGACGACATATACAAGCTTACAGAATGGGCATATAATTGGAAAATGAATTTCAAACCATATAAATGTGAGGTAACACAGTTTGGTAGGAAGAATTGGGAAGAATTGGAGGGTGCCAGTCTGGGGGGCGTAGAGGAACAAAGGAATTTCGGAGTACAAATACACAAAACTCTAAAAGTTACAACACATGTTATCAACCCATAAAAAAGCAAACCAAGCAAGAGGATTTATTTCTTGATGTATTGAATTGAAAAGTAGCAAAGTTATGCTAAACTTGTATTTAATCTTGGTTTAACCAAACTTAGGGTATTGCTTACAGTTCTGGTCGCCAGATTATAAAAAGGAAATAGAGGCATTGCAGAGTTTGCAGGGCAGAGTTAGAACGATGGTACCAGAACAGACGGCATATTTATATCAGGAAAGGATGAACAGACGAGTCTTTTTTCTCTTGAAAATAGAAGGCTGTGGGATCAGCCTCTAAAAAGGTACTGGGAGAGTGAGGGATGTGCTGGGCCATAATGTTACATATTGTGAAGAATAAAATTCAGCTGGTGCTGATGTCCGACAGCGCCTAATGGATACCCATTTTTCAGCTGCTGGATCTGTTCTGAATCTATTCCATTTAACACGGTGGTAGTGCCAGAGAACACGTTGCAGAGTGTCCTCCGTGTGAAGACAGGATTTGTATCCACAAGTACTGTGCTGTGTTCACTCCTACCAAGAATGCCGTGGACAAATGCATCTGTGACAGACAGGTTGGTGAGGAGGAGTTCAAGTCGATTTTTCACTATTGGAGTTGCAGTAGTGAGGGAACACTGCACTGTCGGAGTTGCTGTCTTTCGGATGAGATCTTAAACCCAGGCCCGGTCTGCCCTCCGAACTGGACCTAAAAATTTCCCAGGCCACTATTCCGCAGAAGAGCAGGAGAGTTCACCCCAGTTCCTGTGGTCAATATATATCACTTAACCAACATCTGGACATTATGACGTCGTGCGTTCTTGATAGTGTAAATCTGCTTTTACATTTCCTATATTAGAACAGTGGCCACACTTTAAAAGTTTTTAACTGGCTGTGTAACGCTTTGGGAACTCCTGATATGACAAGAGCTGTAGAAATGCTCGTTTTTTCTTTTATAGCCAATAAAAGTGCAAGTTAACATGGCGGGTTAGCATGGTTGGTTAAAATGTGGCGTTGATAACTACAAGGCCGTGTGTTCTAACCCTGTTGATGCCTTTAGTTGTTATTTTTTGGGGACGTGGAGGGCGTTGCGAGTATCTTAGCTTTATTATTTTACAGCAGCTTAAACATTTAGTAATGAAACTCACACAGTTACTGCAATAATTTGAAACAATGCTGCAAAATCCTAGTTCTTTCGAGAGCACATGGACCTGCAGAATGTTTCACGCATTTAAAGGACAATTGGATTATCTCCTTTATTTTGGAGCTTCTCGTAATTCAATCAGTGAATGGCTCAATGCCAATGATTGGTTTGCAGTTCAAAGTATGGAACTGAAATATATACAATTCCCGTTTGTAATCGCTCATTCTGAGCATTATTCAGCTGCGAACTGCAGGGTCACGTAACTTAATGGATAAAGCCTCTGACTTTGGCGCGAAATCTGATGTTATCAGAAGAATGCAGGTTTCAGTCCTGCTGCAGTCGTTTTTGTCAACTCATCAGCTGAAGATGATTTCCACCTTAACCTTGCAGGGCTCTTTTTCGAAAGGCATTATTTTCATGTAGTTTATATTTCTCAATGATCTTTACAACAATCACTAATTTTGAACAGGCTCGGGATCAAATAATCAGTTTTCTCGAGAATCGCTGAGCGCAGGCATCGAACCTGCACGGCGAAATCCCATTGGATTTTAAGTTTAATGCCGAAGCCACTTGGTCATTGCAGCTACAGAATATGCTTTAATTAATTGTCCAGTGTTCGGTGCTAAATATCAGACAATTGGCCTGCATGCTTTTCCGGTTGCATGTCTCAGTCGATGTGAAATACTAAATTGTAGATTCGTAGACACTCACAGCACAAAAGGAAGCAATTTGGCCAGAACTGAAAGGATTTACTTATGGGGACAGAGTCAACTGACTCGGGAGCTTTCCCTGGAAAAGACAAGGCAGGTATCTTTACCATTATGACGCGGTTTGATAGGGTCGACAAGGAGAAAATATTTGCTCCGATGCAGGATTTCAGAATAGAGATCATAAATATAAGATTGTCACCGATAAATTCAGTTGGCAATTCAAGAGTAATTTATTTACGAAGAGTGGGTAGGATGTAGAAGATGACACCACGAGCAGGAATTGATGCGAAGAGCACAGATGCATTAAAGGCGCAGCTACCTAAGCACATGAGTGAGAAAGGAATAAGGATATGCTATAGGATGAGGTGAATGTGGCTAGTGTGGAGCATTAACTCCGACAAAACCAGTTGGGGAAAAAGTTTTTTTCTGTGATGCAATTTCTACATAAAATTATGCATCAACCCTTTTAAACAACTCCATCCACTTGTATTAATATAGCAACTTTAATGTTGCGAAATGTTCCAAGGCACTTCACAGGAGTATTATGCAATATAAATTCGGCACTGAGCCACATAATTAGAAATTAGTGCAGGTGACGAAAAGCTTGGTTAAAAAGGTATGGTTGATAATGAGGAAGAAAGCTGTAGACTTGCAGGAACATATCAATGAACTGATCAGATGAGAAGAAGAGTGGCTCATGGATTTCAACCCGGAGGAGTATGAGCTAATGCATTTGGGGAGATCTAATAAGGCAAGGGAGTACACATTAAAAAGGAGGACGTTGGAGTGCATGTTTACTGATCCTTGAGGGTAACAGGCCAGGGAAATAACATAAATAAGAAGCAAAACAGTATGCTTGCCTTTATTAGTCGAGACATAGAATACAAGATCGGGGAAGTTACACGTGAACTGTGTAAAGCACCAGTTCGGCCACAGATAAAGTACTGCGTGCTTTTCTGAAAACCGCATTACAGGAATGATCTGATTGCACTCGTGAGTTACAGTGTCGGCTTACGAGAATGTTGACTGGACTGGAGATGGTAGTTGTCTGCATCGATTGGATGGGCTGGGGTTGTTTTCTTTGGAAAAGTGGAGGCTGAGGAGGGACCATATTGAAGTTTAGAAAATTATGAGTGGCCTAGATAGAGTGCATAGGAAGGGTTTATTTCCCTTTGCAGGGTTGGAACAAAACATGGGGCATAGACTCAACGTGATTGGTAGGATTGTAGAGGGGTTTTGAGGGAAAATGTTTCCACCAGGTGGTGGTGGGTATCTGGAACTCGTTGCGAGAAAGGAATGATAGAGGCAGCAGCCGTCGCCACATTTAAAAATTACTTGGATTTACACGTGAAGTACAGTAACCTACAAAGTTACAGACCGAGAAATGGGCAGGGGTTTCGGCTAGCGAGCTCTTTTCGGACGTCACGGACACGATGGGTTGATATGGCCTCCTTCCGTGCTGTAAATTACTATGCTCTATGACAATACAATTGTGTTAAACAGACAAATATTGATTCGCTACTGAAAGCACTTCCCTTTTAAACGAACACAGAATGTTTCTGCTCTGACTCCACATCTCTTTTCAACAGACAAGTTGCGATGAAAGTTCATTGACCTGAAACTTTAACTCCATCTCTCTGTCCACAGATTATGCCTGATCTGCTGAGTGCTTGCAGAGTTTTCTGTTTTTCGTTCAGATTTCCGGCATCAATACTATGTTACTTTTGTATTGCTGCAATATTTGGCCGCTCTGTGGCGCAATTGATAGCGCATTGGACTGCTAATCAATGGCATATAAGGCATTCAAAGTTTGTTGTATCGATTCCCACCAAACTAATTTATTCTGAGTTATCTTGGCACCTTGACTATGTTATACAGGAGCAAGCAATCGAGCCTGTTCCACACGAATTGGTAAAGTCCATTAATCTTTAACGCCGGTTACAAAGGACAGGAGGAAGGCAATCAGCTGCTTGTGCCTGTTGTATAAGAACAGTCGAAATCTATTCGGTCGCACGGAGCAGTTTCATAGCAATGGTAAAACCTTCACCTGTGCACAAGGTCAGGAGGTGTCTATTAACCACTCGAGCTTCAGGCATAGGCCAGGCAGAAGCAGTACAGCTGCATAGGCCTGTTCGACAAGAGGAGAAGAAGTCGATTTAACCAGTCGAATCTGTTGCATCGGAAAAGGAGGAATTATTCAGCCGCCAACCCCTCGAGTACATTATAACCCGAGGACAATCATAGCAGCATGATGGTTAGGTCGCTGGACTAATAATGCACAAATGAAATAACAGCCCACCACGAGAGCAGGGGAATTTAAATTTAATTAAATAAATCGATATTTTTAAAACAAACCCACCTGGTTCATTAATCTCCATTCGGGAAGGAAAGCTGCAGTCCTGAAAAGACTGGGCATAAATTTGACGCTTTAACCACAGCAATCTGGTTGACTCTTCACGGTCCTCTGAAATGGCTGCGCGAGCCACTCAATTGCAAAAGGTGGCTCACCACCACTTCACAACGGCAGTTAGAGATGGGCAACAAATGGTTCCCCTGCTGGCGATGACCACATGCATGAATGAATAAAAGAAAATTTAGAAAGCAGCGAGTATGAGAAAAAGGTAGTTTTTCATAGCGGCAGAAGGTGGGTATTTGTGCTCCACAAGAATCGAGTCTGCGACCACTGTTGTTCACCATTTATATGAAAGATTTAGAACTAGGAATCATAAACACAATTTCTAAATTTGCGGATGACACCAAATTAGAGAGTGGGATAGTTAATACTGAGGACGACTGCAACACATTTAAGGAGGACGTTAATAATTTGCAGAATTTACAGATAATTGGCAAATTAATTTCTAACTATATAAATGTGCGGTATTATATTTTGGAAGGGGAATGGGGAGGTCACTTATTATTTGGCGGGGGGGTGTGGGTGGGGGGCGGGTGGCACAGTCTAGTTGCTGCAGAGGAACAAGGGGAACGCGAAGTACAATTACACAAAACTGTAAAAGTTTCGACACAGGTTAGCAAGGCCACACAAAAGCAAAGCAACCAATAGGATTTATTTCTTGACGTATAAAATTGTAAAGTGAAGACATTATTCTAAAACTGTATCGAACGTCAGTTTGACCACACGTAGCGGACTGTATACTGTTCTGGTCGTCATATTATAAAAACGGAATAGAGGCATTGCAGAGGATGCACAGAAGATTTACAAGGATAATACCAGAAGAGCCAGCGGATCAATATCAGAGTAAGATCAACAGGCTGGCTCATTTTCCCTTGAACGGTGGTGACCTAATCGAGACATTTAACATTATGAAAGGTGTTGATGATGTATACAATAGGAATGTTCCACTTGTCGCTAAGAACATAACCAGAGGCCATCATTATAAGATTGTCACCATTAAATCAGATGGGGAATTGATAAGAAACTCATAATCCCAAAGCAGGGTGACATCGTGGAACTCGCTACTACAGGGAGTGGTTGAAACGAATAGCATCATTGCATTTAAGGAGATGCAAGACAAGCCTTTTTCAGTAGAAGGGAATAGTGGGTTCGGCTGATATATTTAGATGAGGAAAGACGAGAGGAGGCTCCAGTGCAGCATACCGACTGGCTGAGTTGAATGGCCTCTGCAAGTGCCGTATATGCAAAATAATCCAATGTAATCCTAAGTGTGCTTATTGCACATGAACTGGCAGAAGCCATACAGGACCTTAAATCTTTGACACAGGAGCAGGCTCTCATCCCCTCAAACATGTCCAATAGGAACAGGAGGCAGCCATTCAGCTTTTTAGGCATCTTACAAAAGAACATGAGGCGGGTGTTTCAGCATCTTCCAGACAGTTTTTGGAATAGGGAAACGCTATTCAGTCCCTCGAAACTGTTGTATAGGAACAGGAGGAGGCCATTGATCCCATATAGTTTATTTCAGTGGAAAAGCAGTAGGACATTCAAAATCCCTAGCCTGTTATATAGGAAAAGGAGAAGAATATACAGCACATAGAGGCAGGTTACACAAGAACAGGAGAAGTTCATTCAGCCACTCAAGCCTGTTGCATAGGCGCTGAAGGAGGTCATTCATCCCCTTGACCAAGTTACACAGTTGCGGGATGAAACTTAGTGCATGGCAGCACAGTGGTAATGTTATTGTATTTGTATTTCAGAAACATAAGTACAAATCCAACCATGGCGGCTGGGGAATTTAATTCAGTTCATTAAACAAATCTGGAATTAAAAAGTCGTTATCCTGTCTTTACTCATGCAACTTGATCAGCATACTGCTCTATTTCCTTCTCCCTCAAATGCTTAACTTACCCACCCGTTAAATGCATCGACACTATTTGCTTCAACCATTCCCTGTGGCAACGAGTTCCACATTTTCACCACTATCTGCGTAAATAATTTTTATTTGACTTTGTGGTGAGTATCTTATATTGATGCCCTCTGGTTTTGTTCTAAAGCACAACTGAAAATACTATCACTGTAATTGCTCAGTCCAAGTATTTGATATTTTAAGAGCTTTATTCGGTGAACCTCAGCCTTCTCTTTTCAAGGCAACATAAACCGGGCATGTTCATCATTCCCTGTTCTGTATACCCATGCATTTATGGTATCTTCATCGTTAATCTTTTTTTCTGCCCTCTCCTGTGTCTCTTGTTGTGGATTCAAAATACCAGCGCGACCCAAGTCTACTAAAGTATAAAATTATGTTTTTTTTCGAATACCTTTACCTTGGCCAAGGGAGAACAGCAGTTTGAATTGAGTTCACGCAACCCATTAATGCCTCCTTGGCTTGTGGCGATCAGCTCTCAGTACTTAATGCCAAAAAATGCAATTCACTAAGTCACCTGCTCCACTACACTGAGGAATTTTACACTTTGCACCTATGAAACAACAAGCCATGTTTAATGTTATTCAACAACTAGCCTAACCGCAAGTCTGCATTTTATATCTATCTTTATTAAGCTTGCCACCACATCCTCTTGCAGATAAACTGCTTTCTGATTGGCATTGCGTGTTGTTACCCGACAAAAACGACTTGACATGCTTTTTTCCCTGATGCTGATCCTGAAACTCAATATTACGACTTGTCCATTTCGGAACACATTTCACAGACTGCAACATTATTCCACTCTGGTGGTTTCTAAAATTCCTACTTCAATTCCCCCTCTGGTCCTTGGCTCCCCCGAGCCCATGAGACCAGTAGAGCGAAGCTATCTAATGCTTTAGACTTCCCGCTGCATTTTGCAGTGATCTGCCACCAGGTTTGTGATGTCTATTTCTTAATCCGGGGTATTACTGTCTCACATGCAACAACAGTCTATCTTTCTCTTGCATACGTGTCATTGCTTTAGTTTGCTGCTGGTGTCTACACTTTCTACAAGCTGCACATGCCATTATCAACCAGAATAGTGCCAAAATCAGTTGAAATGCCACCAATAAGTGAGAAATGATACGTATCCATGGCTGGATATTATCTTTCAGTCCCCAGTTTCATGCCTTCTCGTACCAGGTTGTACTTTGAAGGTTTTTCCAATGTCCTAAACCAGTTCGCGCTGTTACTGTTTGAGCACGTGATATAGATTTATACTTGCAGGCAGAAGATCCTTTATATCTCTCACGTCCTCGGGCAGGTGGGGTATTGGTGCAGTCAATTCACTTTCATATGGGTGCTAATCTTGTTTAATGTCATCATTCAGTCTCAGGCTAATGGTTTCTCGAGCATGGACATACTTCATTCGTGCTCCTCCGATTGTTACCGGTAGCATCGGGGTGAAGCAGAATTTGGGGTTAGTGATATTACAGAGATAATTTCCATTGGCATAAGTTGGCTGGTTGGTTACCACACAGTATTCCCCCTTTCCGCGTTAGGCTGAGTGGTTGTATTCGGTTCTGATGAGTTTATTTCTAAGACACACCCGATGGTTTCATTAAATCCGCACCCATCCTCGCTTCCTCAGCCTACTGAATGTTGACATATAGTTAGACATTATACGCTGCGGCACCCTGATAATGTGACCCCTCTCAGGATCCATTCCGTTTGATGGCATACTGATCCATTGGTTAATAGCGCATGCAGTTCTCACCCGGGATTAGGCCCAGTTTTCTACCTCGAACTGGGGGTGTGATCCAACCTCCCCGTTCGTCATTACCAGAGTCATTTGGACTATCCCCACGAGGGCAGAAAGTGAATCTTTGCATCAGCCGGTTAACGGAAAAAATATTGTCATTCCTTTCATGGTGCACACGTACAGTGACCCTGTGTGCTGTGCTCGGTGAAAAGGCTGGGTGCTGTTCATCCATTCCGGGAGTTCACCCTTGTGCATTTTGTACAGGTTCTCCCTGACCTGCCCAATCATCCATCCCCCACAAGCGTGGCAGAGGTCTCGCTGAACCTCTGCTTTTTCTGCAGTGAATTATCAGTCAATCCAGCGATTAATGGTGGCAGCATGGCCCTGCAGGACTGTAACTTTTTGACTAAGCTCCCTGCTGTCCCATCGCTTTCACGCACTGCCTCTTTGACGGCATCTGTCTTCCCCTGCAGCAAATTCCTGACTGTATCTTTAAGACTTTCCAATTGTCACTGTATAGCTTTTATACCAAGGGCATTTATAAATCAGGTTCCCGTATTGACACTTGTTAAGACGTCATTGATCAGACCACGTTTCTGTCTGTAGGTCTGAACCGCTTACAGAGTGCTCCGGTATCTGGATGCTCATGAGACATCCCGGATTCTATCAACACTATGCTTAGCATTCGAGTGTGAAATGCCCGTACGTTAAGGTCACATTTTTTTGTTAGCCCTATGTCCGTCAGGTTTACTATTACAGCTAATATCTCATGTTATATATATTTTCTTACAATTGGATTCCCTCCGTTTTCAGGACGACCCTGCATGGTGGTCCTGCGTTATGTGTGGAACATTCTATCGGTTTCGTTGGTGTTGGTGAGGCGGGCGGTGCCGTCGTTAATGGTCACTCGTCTGCCCATCTCACACGTATTATTGGCGAGGGACTTGACCTGTCTTTTTAAATGCAATTATAATATCTGGGTCGAAATGTTCGTTCTGCCATGACGCATACCGTAATTACATTGGACTTATGAATTATAACTTGTGAATCTGCATCATATTATTGTTCCTTTTTTTTGCATGATTCCTTAAATTCTTTATGGTCATAATAATGTTTGCGATAATAGTTGTGATCGATAAGGTGTGTCCATATAAAGACACGAACAAGTTTATAGGATATTCATGCCGTTCTGTGTGATATCACAGAGATTCCTAAGATTTTCGGTTGCACCCACGAGCATCTTCGGATGGTGTCAGACTATGTCCACCAGACCTCATTCTAAACGAAATATCCCCGCTATGTGGATTCCAACTCCCACAATTATTCGCCTGAATTCGGGAACCATGGGTCTTCCTCGTGGTGTGAATCCGTTGTCTGGAACATCCATATCAGTATCATCATCGGCCAGGCCGTCCTGTAAAAGGGACGGACCCCCTTGTGCTATTCGCTACATATCACTGTATCTTTTCAACTGGGACCAAAGTTTCAACCGTCCTACTCCTTTCATATCCACACATGCATAAGTATGACCACTGATCAATATCTCGTGTGGTCCTGACCACTGCGGCGCGAACCGAGTTTGTCCCAGTAGCCCCTTAACCATTACTGTCTACACCACTTGGGGATTATCTACCTGGGACTCTAACTCTTCGTATTCATCCCGGCCTGCCTGCCGTTCTCTTACTTTCTGCCCCATATCAATAATTTCCTTACTTAACTCCATTACATATCTCCTAATCTGATCCAGCAATTGACCCATATCTGACTCTCCTGTAATTGTAACATCGGGCAGTCGCAATTGCCCGACCAGGCATGAGTTCACATGGAATTACTCCTGTTGTTTGTTCAGGTGTTGCACTTCGTCTCATCAGGATAGCAGGGAGCGGATCAGCCCAAGCATGTCCGTTTCTTGGATTGCTTTTGACAGGCATGTCTTTATTCTCCGATTCATACGTTCTACCACCGCCGAACTGTCCGCGTAGTAGGGGATGTGAAATTAATCTTCATTACCCAATATGGTGCAAAGTAACTTTACCATCTGTCCTATGAAATGGGTTCCCTGATCGGAGTTGATTTCGTTGTGGATGCACCAGCGGGGAATTACTTCCTCGGCTACGACACGACCTGCTGTGGTTGACGCACAGTTTCGGGTGGGGGAAGCTTCCACCCACCGTGTAAACAAATCAATTATTTCGAGACAGTATTTCTTTCCTCTCGAGTTTGGCAGTCGTCCCGTTAAATCAATTTGTATTTTCTACCATGACCCTCGCGAACGTGTTTGATGGGCCATTCTAAATTTAATGGTTTTTCCCAGATTATGTCGGGCACAGGAAATGCATTGCTGCCATTATTTATCAATGTCTCGTCCCATGCCTGGCCACCACCAATCCTTCGAGACACTATTGATCATGGCATTTCGCCCGGCATGGTTAATGCCGTGGTGCAGTTCCATGAGCATTTTCCTGATACAAGTGGGGTCTGCCACCTTCCCGTCCGTTCTCCACACGGAGTCTGGATCTGGTGCCCCTCCATGTCTTTTTGATTTGTCTATTCCACATAACTTACATCTGCAAGTAATTTTGTAATATCAATATCTTCTTTAGTGATGATGCACGTTACTGATTCTCCCTCACTTCAGATGAAATTTTTGCCTCCTGCGTTGCCTTACTACAGAATCATTACCTCTCTAGACATAATCTATCACTTTCTGATGGCCTTTGACCTTTATTACCGCTGCCACGGCGGGTTGACTCGCCGCGTCTAATAGCAGCCAAATTCGGCCTTCAGGTTTGATGGCCTCCCCGCCGGAGATGACAAATTCTCGCCTTCCCCAGGCGTACTCCAAAAGCATAGCGGCTGACTGTGTAGATATTTACCCTCATGCCTTCAGCTAACTGGAGGGCTTCTGTCAGGGCAGTGAGTTCTGCCACTTGTGCAGAAAGTCCTCCGTCCAGTCTCCGAATAAGGACAGGGTGAAGCGCTCCATTGACCACCGCCCAACCTGTATGTAGGGACATTTGGAGATATTTGCGGGACCCGCCCACATGAAAGATTAAAACGGGGTCCTCGAGTGTGATCTCACATATATTACGGTGTGAGTCTTCCCACTCTCGGGTGCGTCACTCATGGGGTTCATTTGTGGTCAGGTGACCCTCTGCAGGGTCCTCCCCTGTGTCTCGTACTATTTTAACGGTCTCATCATTGGAGAGTGAAACTGTCTCCCATTTAGCCTGCGTACATTGGGTTAGGGTTAGGGTTAGGGTTAGGATCTCAGTTTTCCGGTGTTGAGCATTTCTACCAGCGTGTGTTTAGTGTGCTGTACAATTTCCCTGTTTATCACTAGCGGTTCACCGATTTTCTCTGCCTACCTTGTGAAATCAAGAGCTGCCACACACTGGAACAAACCGACTGGCACGAGTGGCTTTTGGGTTGAGTAATAGGCTTGAGGACGCATCCGGTCCCCATACATCTGAGTGATCGGCGCCCTGCAGAATCCTTCCTGATTTTCGCCGTAACTGTGGAAAGATATGTCGATGTTCGGGAGACCCAGGCCAGGCAAAGATATTAAGGCTACTTTCAGATTACCATATGCTGTTTCCTGCTCCGGGCCCCACTCTACACTTTGTAGGGAGTGTTTCCCCGCTTTTACCAGTTTCTGCATTGGATCAACTATGGCTGCGAAATTGTCTATAACGCTTCTGCAGTAATTAAGGAGTCCCAGTACTTTCCATACCACTCGGAGCGTCTTTGGACGGGACAAGATTATCATAGCTTCTTTCCTATCTCCAGACTGTATTCCAGTCCCTTTTGCTATCACATGTCCCAAATATTGTCCCATTTGGGATTTCTGGGGATTGATTTTAATCCCGCCCTTTGTAGGGTTTCACGATTTCTATGAGAACATAGAAATATAGAAACATAGAAAATAAGTGCAGGAGAAGGCCATTCGGCCTTTGAGCCTGCAACACCATTCAATGAGTTCATGGCTGAACATGCAACTTCAGTACCCAATTCCTGCTTGCTCGCATTGCCCCTTGATCCCCGAGTAGTAAGGACTACATCTAACTCCTTTTTGAATATATTTAGTGAATTGACCGCAACAACTTTCGATGGGAGAGAAATCCACAGGTTCACCACTCTCTGGGTGAAGAATTTTCTCATCATCTTCGTCCTAAATGGCTTACCCTTTGTCCTTAGACTGTGGCCCCAAGTTCAGGACTTCCCCAACATTGGGAACATTCTTCCCACATCTAACCTGTCTGAAACCGTCGGAATTTTAAACGTTTCAATGAGACCCCTCTCATTCTCCTGAACTCCAGTCAATACAAGCCAAGTTGATCCAGTCTTTCTTGATATGTCAGTCCCGCCATCCCGGGAATCAGTCTGGTGAACCTTCGCAGCACTCTCTCAATTGCAGTAATGTCCTTCCTCAAGTAAGGAGACCAAAACTGTACACAATACTCCAGGTTCAGCCTCACCAAGGCCCGGTACAACTGTAATAACATCTCCCTGCCCCTGTACTCGAATCCCCTCGCTATGAAGGCCAACATGCCATTTGCTTTCTTAACCTCCTGCTGTACCTGCATGCCAACAGTCAATGTCTGATGTACCATGACACCCAGATCTCGTTGCACCTCCCCTATTCCTAATCTCTCACCATTAAGATAATAGTCTGTCTCTCTGTTTTTACCACAAAGTGGATAAACTCAGATTTATCCACATTATACTTCACCTGCCATGCATTTGCCCACTCACATAACCGATCCAACTCACTCTGCAGCCTCATAGCATCCTCCTCGCAGCTCACACTGCTACCCAACTTAGTTTCTTCCGCAAATATGAAGATACTACATTTAATCCCCTCGTCTAAATCATTAACATAAAATGTAAACGGCTGGGGCCACAGCACAGAATCGTTGGTACCCCACTAGCCACTGCCCGTCATTCTAAAAAGCACCTATTTACTCCTACTCGACAAAAGCAGGTAAGTTCTGCTGCAACTGTACAGGGTATTGGAGAGGCCACACCTTGAATACTGCGTCCAGTTTTCTTCTCTGTATTTAATGAAGGATATTCCTGCATTGGAGGCTGTTCATCGAAGTTTTAGTAGGTTGATTCTGGAGAGGCGTTGGTTGACTTATGAGGACATGTTAACATAGAAACATAGAAACATAAAAAATAGGTGCAGGAGTAGGCCATTCGGCCCTTAGAGCCTGCACCACCATTCAATAAGATAATGACTGATCATTACCTCAGTAACCTTTTCAAGCTTTTCTCTCCATGCCTCTTGATCCCTTTAGCCATAAGGGCCATATCTAACTACCATTTAAATATATCCAATGAACTGGCATCAACAACTCTCGGGGGCAGGTAATTCCACTCTCTGATCGAAGCAGTTTCTCCTCATCTCAGTCCTAAATGGCCTATCCCTTTTCCCAAAACATTGTCCCCTGGTTCTAGACTTCCCCAATATCGGGAACATTCTTCCCAAATCTAACCTGTCCAGTCCCTTCTGAATCTTATAACGTTCTGCGAGATACCCTCTCATCCTTCTGAACTCGAGTGTATAAAGGCACAGTTGATCCAGTCTCTCCTCATATGTCAGTCCAGCCAACCTGGGAATCAGTGTAGTCAACCTTCGTATCACTCCCTCAATAGCAAGAACGTCCTTCCTCAGATTAGGAGACCAAAACTGAATACATTACTCCAGGTGAGGCCTCACCAAGGCCCTGTACAGCTGCAGTAAGAGCTCTCTGCTCCGACACTCAAATCTCCTAGCTATGAAGTCGAAGTTAACAATTGCATTCTGCAACGCCTGCTGTACCTGCATACCAACTTTCAATGACTGATGAACCTATGACACCCAGGTCTCGTTGCACCTCCTCTTTTCCTAGATGCCGCCATTCATGTAATATTCTGCCTTCGTGTTTTTGCCCCCAAAGTACATAACCTCACATTTATCCACATTGTACTGCATCTAACCTGTCCAATCACTTCCGCCTCATAGATCACAACGTCACCCAGCTAAGTGCCATCTGCAAATTTGGAGATGTTACACTCAATTCCTTCATCTAAATCAGTAATGTATATCGTAAAGACTTGGGGTCCCAGCACTGAGCCTTTTGGCACTCAACTAGTCACTGCCTGCCATTTTGAAAAGGACCCGTTTATCCCAACTCTCTGCTTCCTATCTGCCAACTACATCTCTTTCCACGTCAGTACATTCCCTGCAATATCACGTGCTTTGATTTTGCTCAACAATCTCTTGTGTTAGACCTTGTCAAAAGCCATTTGAAAGTCAAAATACACCACATCCACTGGTTCTCCCTTGGCCACTTTCCTCGTTACATCTTCAAAGAATTCCAGAAGATTTGTCAAGGAAGATTTCCATTCCATAAATCGATACTGACTTGCACTAATTCTGTCACTGCTTTCCAAATGTGCTGCTATTTCATCATTAATAATTGATTCCAAAATTTTACCACTACTGATGTCTGGATAACCTGTCGATATTTACCAGATTTCCCTCTCTCTCGCGTTTTAAAAAGTGGCGTTACATTAGCTGCGCTCCAGTACATAGGAACTGAACCAGATTCTATAGACTGTTGAAAAATGATCACCAATGCATCCACTATTTCTAGGGCCATTTCATTATGTACTCTGGCAGGCAGACTATCAGGCCCCGGCAATTTATCGGCCTTCAATCCCATCAATATCCCGAACACAATTTTCCGCCTAATCAGGATAACCTTCAGTTCGTCCCTCTCACGAGACCCTCGGTCCCCTCGTACTTCCGGAAGTCAATCTGTTTCTTCCTTCATGAAGACAGAACCAAAGTATTTGTTCAATTTGTCTGCCATTTCTTTGTTCCTCATTATAAATTCACCTGAATCCGACTGCAAGGGACCTACCGCAGTCTTCACTAATCTTTCTCTTCAGATATCAATAGAAGCTTTTGCTGTACCTTTATTGCACGCATTCCTTATTTCTTATTTGAAGTTGTCCCCAAACTCACTGCAACTTGTTAGTGGTCTGCACACAAATCCACGAGCGTTTTCTGCCCTTTGGTATTCCGTAGCTCCACCCACACTTGTTCCACATCATCCACGCTGTTGTCATTCCTTACTATTGCTTTAATTTCCTCTTTAAACAGCAACGGCACCCCGCCCCTTTGTTTTATGTCTATCCTTCCTAAATGTTGAGTATCCCTGATGTTGATTTTTCCCAGCCTTGGCTAACCTGGAGCCATGTTTCCGTGAAGCCAATCGTTATCTGCTATCTGCGCAGTTAATTCTTCTACTTTATTCCGAATACTCCTCGCAGTGAGGCACAGAGCCTTCAGGATTGTCTTTCTAACACACATTGCCCCTTTGGAAATTTGTTGTAAAGTGGCACTTTTTGCCTTTGCTTGGTTGAGTGGGTTCTGCCTACCGACAATGGATTTCAGAAGAATGAGAGGTGATCTTATTGTAAATTAAAACAAAATGAGTGGAAACGACAAACTGGAAGCAGAGAGGTAAGTTCAACATAGAGTAAACCAAAACTATGGGAGATCATCTTACAATATGGAGACGCCCATTTAAAACTGAGATGAGTATTAATTTCTGCTCTCAGAGTGTTGTAATTCTATAATATTTCCTGCCCCAGAGAGCTGTCGAGACTCGTCATTGAATATATTTAAGGCATAGATGGACAGATCTTTGAGCGATTAGTGAGCAAAAGAATAATGATGAGCGGAGCTGAGCCAATAATGTTATTCAATAGCAGAGCAGGTTCAAGTGTTTAAATAATCTAGTTCTGATCCAATTTCTTATCTTAATTGCAGTCAGCAGGATTTGAATCTGCGCAGGGAAACCCGAATGGATGTTTAGTCTATCAACCTAACCACTCGGCCACGCCTACTGGATCTCTGTCTCGAAAAATGTTGTTCATGCAAGACTCAATCATCCCTCTCTCTGCAGCAGAAGGGCACATCTTCCCGAAGCCATTGGAAGAGACAATCTCCTATTGCCATATTGTTACTTTTCTGTATTCCTCCAGATACTTTTTTTATCAAGCTGTACCAAGAAACAGAAGTAAAATCTGATATCATTAAAATGCTGATTCCACGTCGGGGAATTGAACCCCGCTCTCCCGCGTGACGGGGATACTCAGCATTATACTAACGAGGAACCGACGGTCATGGAATCTGTCAGCACAGTCATCGAGCTGCAAACACTCCTGGACACCGTGAGAAAGAGACAAACCAATTGAGCGACAGAGACAAATCGAGAAGCACCGAGAGGCAGACAGCGAGATGGCGATAAATGAGAGAGAGAGATAGACAAAGACCGAAAGACAGACTGAGAAGGAGACAGACAAACTGAGAATGACAAAGCGTCAATGCTGGACTTCTTTGACACCGTGAGAAAGAGACAAACTAATTGAGAGACAGAGGCAGGCCAGTAGCGAGAGACAGACAGTGCAATAGAGACAACGTGAGAGAGAGAGATAGACAAAGAGCGAAAGACAGAATGAGACGGAGACAGACAGACTGAGAGTGATACAGACGCAATGCTGGAGTTCTTTGAGGTTGGATCAGGGGGCACCAGTGGATGTGAAGTATTTAGTGTTACAGAAGACATTCTGTTGTGTATCTATAAAGCAGGCACTCTCATTTTCTGCTCTCAGCATCCCTTGGGAGCACTGTATATAAGCCGGCCCCTCAGGCCTGTTCCTCAATCTGGAGTGTCTTAATAAAGAGTGAGGTCACTGTTACTTTAATCTCCCTGTGTGCAGTCTCATCTGTGTTAGGAAGATAATAACGAATCCAACCCAAAGATGAAGCAAACTATGGGAATCCTTGAAAAGTTCTCGGAGGGTGAGGACTGGGAAGACTATTTCGCACGGCTTTACCAGAACGTTGTAGCCAACGAGCTGGATGGAGAAGAAAGCGCTCCAAAAGGAGAGCAGTCCTCCTCATGGTCTGCGGGACAGCGACCTGCAACCTCATGAAGAATTGTCTGGCTCCAGTGAAGCTTACTGATAAGTCGTATGAGGAGCAGTGTACACTGGTTAGGGAGCATCTTAACCCGAAGTAGAGCCTGCTGATAGCGAGCTATCGGTTCTACACGTGCAGCAATCTGAATGTCAGGTAGTGGCGAGCTACGTCGCCGAGCTTAGGCGATTGCAGGACAATGTGAGTTTGATGGCTACGTGGAGCAGATGCTCAGTGACGTTTTTGTACTGGGCATTGGTCTCGAGACCATCCTCCAAAACCTTTTCACTAGTGTCACTGACCCCCACCAATAATAACACCAAAACAAATCACTCAGCACAAAAGTGCGAGCAATGTTCATAAAATAACTGTTTGCGAGCAGAAATATACAGGGCAGAAACTACGAGTCTGCAACAGTCAGCAGGCCTCAGATGACCCAGATTACGCGAGCTCCACAACCAAGGATGAATGCACGACAATTAACAACTTGTGGAGGCTTCCACTCAGCATATTCATGACGCTTCAAAGGGTATGTTTGCAAGAGCTTTGGAACAGTGGGGGCACCTAAACGAACTTGCAGACGAGCTGCAAGCTCTGCAAAGCCTGTTACCCACCACGTGGCAGAGGAGGATCGGTCCATAGTGGATCAAAGCAATTTCGAGCCTCAGAGAGAGCAGGCAGATGATGCAGTACTCGGGGTGCACACATTTTCGACGAAATGGTGACCTATAATGCAAACTATAAAATTGGTTGGCTTACCCCTAGCCATGGAACTGGACAATAGCACGAGACAATCCATCATGAATAAACCGATGTTTGAGAGACTCAGTTGCAAGAAGACACTCAAAACAGCCCTGAGCTCCATTCACACGAAACTGAGAAATTACACCAAAGAGCTCATCATTGTCCTGGGCAGCCCCATGGTAAAATCACGTACCAGAGCACGGTGCATGAACTGCCATTCTGGATTGTCCCGTGCGATGGCACCGCACTGAATGGAAGCAGCTGGCTGGGCAAAATCTGCTGGAACTGGGATGACATCCGAGCGCTATCACATGTCGATGAGGCCTCATATACCCAGGTTCTTAACAAATTTCCTTCCCTTTTTGAACAAAGCATTGGAAACTTTTCTGGGGAGAGGGTGCCGATCCACTTGGTCCCAGAGCATGATCCATTCACCACATCGCGAGCGGTACCTCACAAAATGAGTAAGAAAGGTAAATCGAGATGGAAGGCTGCAATACGAGGGCATCATCTCTCCAGTGGAATTCAGCGATTTGGCCAGCCCGATTTTTCCAGTACTCAAAAGTGATGGCACGGTCAGGATTAGTGGCGATTATAAAATAACTATTAATCGTTTTCGCTGCAGGAACAATACCCGCTACGAAAGGCAGACGACCTATTTGTGACACTGGCAGGAGGCAACTCATTCACCAAGCTCGACCTGATTTCGGCCTATATGATACAGGAGATTGAGGATTCTTAGAACGGGCTCACCTGCATCAACACGCACAAGGGTCTGTTCATCCACAACAGATGCTCGCTTGGAATTCGGTCGGCTGCAGCGATCTTCCAGAGAAACATGTAGAGCCTACTCAAGTCGGCACCACGCACGTTGGATTTTCAGCATGATATTTTGGTCACGGGTCGGGACACCGTTGGGCACATAGAAAATCTGGAGCAGTCCCTTCAGCGACTGGATCGCGTAGGGCTGCGACTGAAGAGGTCGAAATGCGTCTTCATAGCCGCAGAAGTAGTGTTTTTGGTGAGAAAGTGCGCGCCAGACGCCATTCGGCCCACAGATACCAAGACACATGCTATCAGGAACACACGCAGCACACAGAACGTCACGGAGCTGCGGTTGTTCCTGGGACTCCTTATTTATTTTGGTAACTTAGTAATGGGGTAAGCAATCTCTCAGAACCCCTACATATGTTATTGCAAAAAGGTGCGAACTGGGTATGGGGGAAAAAAAACAAGTAATTGCTTTTGAGAAAGCAGAAACATGTTTTGCTCCATAAAGCTGCATGTATTATATAAACCGTGTAAAAGACTTGTGCTCCATGTGATGCGTCGTCATATGGGGCCGGGTGTGTATTACACCAAGCTAATGTTGCGGGGAAGTTACAACCTGTCGCCTATGCCTCTAGGAGCTTGTGTAGGGCCGAGAGGGCCTACAGCATGATTGACAAAGCGGCATTAGCGTGTGTGTTCGAGGTAAAGAAAATGCATCAGTACCTGTTCGGCCTTAAATCTGTGATGGAAACCAATCACAAGCCCCTCATATCCCTGTTCGCTAAAAACAAGGGGTTAAATACTCATGCCTTAGCCTGCAAACAAAGGTGGGCACTCGCGCTATCAGCGTATAACTATACCATCCGCCACTGGCCAGGAACCGAGAACTGTGCGGATCATCTCAATCGGCTACCATTGCCCATTACGGAGGTGAAAATGGCGCAGCCTGTTAACTTGTTAATGGTGGTGCAGCCCGCAGACTTTTTGATGATCATGGAAGTGTTTGTAAACGATAGCTCACCTGTCACGGCCTACCAGATTAGGACTTGGATCAGCCAAGATCCTCTGCTGACCCGAGTAAAAAACTGTGCTGCATGGGAGCTGGGCCAGCATCCCCGTTGAAATGCAAGAGTTAATTAAGCCGTTCCAACGTTGAAAGGACCAACTGTCGATTCAGGCAGACTGCCTGCTGTGGATTAACTGTGCAGTGCTACCAAACATGAGCAGGGACACGTTCATTTTGGATCACCAAAACACCCAGCCGGGTATAGTAATGATGAAAGTGATAGACATATCCCACGTGTGGTGACCCGGTATCGACTCTGACTTAGATTCTTGCGTACAGCAATGCAGCGTGTGTGCTCAGTTGAGCAACGCGCACAAAGAGGCACGACTATGTTTGTGGTCCTGGCCCTTCAGACCATGGTCGAGGAACCATGGCGAATATATGGGCCCGTTTCTCGGTAAAATGTTCTTGTTGATGGTGGATGCATTTTAAAAATCGATTTAACGTGAAATAAGGTCGGGAAGCACCGCCACCGCCACCATTGAAAGCCTGATGGCCATGTTTGCCTCCCACGGCCTGCCTAACGGATTGGTCAGTGACAACGGGCCAAGTTTAACCAGTGCCGAATTTAAAACATTCATGACACGCAATGGGATCAAACATGTCACCTCGGCCCCATTTAAACCAGCCGCCAATGGGCAGCCAGCGTTGGCAGTACAAACAATCAAACAGAGCCTTAAACGAATCAAAGAAGGGTCACTCCAAACTCGCCTGTCCCGAGTACTGCTCAGCAAACGCTCGAGACCTCACTCGCTCCCAGGCGTGCCCCCGGCTGAGCTACTCTTGAAAAGGTGTCTTAAAACCAGAATCTCGTTGATTCACCCAAACTTAATGTTCAGGTAGAGAGCAGTCGGTAGCAACAAAATGGAAACGATGGACGCGTCACGGGAAGTGGATCTGAACGACCCTGTTTTTGTGCTAAACTATGGACATAGTCCCAAGTGAAACGCAGACACGGTGATAACGAAATAAGTTGTAGGATGTTTGAATGTAACTAGATATGGATAAATTTGCAGAGAACAGGTGGAACAAACGAGGCTGCGGTTCACAGACTGCCCTGAACAAACTCCAGCAGGCACCACATTTTCAGAGACCACAAGACACACCCAAAGGATGACCCACACCGCCCCGGGCCAGGAAATTAAACCCAATGACGCCCAACAGCCCGGTAATGTCAGCCTCACCCAGCAGCTATGGAGGACAAACTACACGCCAGCCCAGGGAGGGCACAGCCAACACACCAGAACAGACATTTGTACCGAGGTGGTCCACCAGGGAAAGAAGGGCTCCCGACCGCCTCACCTTGTAATTCGTTTTCACTTTGACATTGGGGGGAGTGATGTTGTGTATCTGTAAAGCATGCAATCCAATGTTCTGCAACCAGCGAGCGAATCCCCTGAAGTCCCAAGGATCCAGCTTCCCTAGGGAGCACTTTACATAAGCCGGCCCCTAAGGCCTGTTCCTCACTCTGGAGTGTCCCAATAAAGACTGAGGTCACTGTTACTTAAAACTCCCTGTATGCAGTCTCATCTGTGTTCGAGACTAAATAGTCGGGTCTGGTTATTGCGAAACCAGAAAAAAATATATCAATTCGTGAAACATAAAATCGAAAAGAAATGTGTCCCCGACACCGAGAAAGATCTGGTAAATGCTGAAACACATTCTGGAAAAAAATCCTCTCCCACACATTTCTCTGACCAAAACGGCACAAAAAATGTTTCTTTAAAATTCATTAATGTCCAGAATTCCCACTTCCCCCGAATCTCGTGCATCAGCTGCCTTTAGTTTTGCTGCCTTAATCAATTTTCCATTTCAATGTTCTGCTTCCTGTGCCACTAAGATACAGAATGAAGGAATCAAGTAATGGTTCGAGCCACTGCTCACTCTCTACTAGTCACATGCTCACGGCCATTTCCCCATAGACCTGCAATTATTTTTCCTTCTGGCGCTTATCCAAATTCTTGTTGAAAGATAAGATTGAAGCTGCCACCACTGCCCTTTAAAGCAGTTTATTCCAGATTCTACCCACTTGTTGCGGAATAGCCACCTCCTGTTCCTATGTATAATGTCTCAGAAACACGAGACCAATTTCTGCCACACTTACAGCCTTGCTAAATATAGGACCATTATTCTATTCTCGTAACGCACGCTTCAGAAGTTTGTCCAGCTGTTTAGTTTAAAGCTCTTGTTATGTTCCTTACACTGTTTCTGCCACAACGTTTTTGTAATGTCGTGGTTATCACGTTCACCTAAGGTGCAAAAAGTCTCCGGTTCGAAACCAGGTAGAAACATTTTGAAAATGTGTTCAGTTAATGATCAGACAAAATGCAATAATTCATATTAGTGGTTCAATATTAACAGAGTGCAGTGTCTCACGACGCTATTGCATTTGCTGATTTCTCTGTACAGTTCTGTACACACTTACACTTAGCACAGTGTCTCTCACTCCCTCCCGTTTCCAGCCCTGACCGGGGAGAAAGCCCAACAGTTAGCTTCACATACAGTACATTCAGTTGAGGTGAGAGAGATTATTAGACGACCCTGCAGCGCCCCCTCGCTTCACAAAAGAAATCAAAGGCACAAACAGACCTTCGTCTAATCGCTTTTCCCCAGCTCCAGAGTGAGTGAGGGCGCGACAAACGCCAACATTGCGACCCCCACACTCTCCAAGCAGCCGCTGTGGGCGGAGAGCGGCGAATGCAGCATCAGTCACCGGGTTGCCGTCCTTCCCTTTGCTTTAAAACGCCACGGTTCGAGCCAAGGCCCGTAAACGGACAGCAAACTCATATGACTCTGAATCTGAGGGCACTGGGATCAAGCACCAACTTCCAATAGCATTTTTTCACTGGAACATTAATTAACCAATCGCCTCGTTTTGCATCATGAAAGTAATGCTACCTGATAATTATATAATCAAAAAGTTAATTGCATGGAAGAAGTCCTTTTCAACCCATCGTATCTGCACCGGCTGACAAATTTCCCAATCGGCATTTCGGCGTTTCAAAATCACATCCATGTAATTTTCAGACAGTGAGTTCCAGACCCCCACAAATATCTGAATGAACAATGTTCCCTTCAAATCACCTTTAATCCTTATACTAATTACTTTTAATCTGTGCCTTCTGCTTGCTGACCACTCCGTTATGGAAAATAGGCCCTTTTGTTGAACTATTTTCAGGCCCCACCTAATTTTCTACACCTCAATGCTGTGTCGCCTTAGCGTCCTTTCTTCCAAGGAAAACAAACACAGCCTATCCAATCTGTTCTCATTGATAAGCTTCTCCACTCCTGGCAATATCCTCTTAAAACTCCTCTGTAACGTCTCCAGCACAATCATGTCCTTCCTTTAATGTGGAGAGCAGAACTGCACGCAGTACTTAAACTGTGGCCTAACCAGAGTTTTATACAATTTAAGCATAATCCACTTGCTCCTCTCTTCCATGCTTGTGGCAATAAAGGCAACTATTCCGTATGCCTTCTTAACCACATTAGCTACCTGGCCAGCTACCTTCAGGGATATTTTGGACATGCACTCCCACGTCCCTTTTTTCATCTACTCTGCTCATTGTCCGACCATTTAACATGTATTGCCTCTTCTTATTAGCCCACCCCAAATGCACGATTTCAAACGTCTCTGGATTAAATTGCATTTGCCACTGTTCTGCGCAGCTGACCAGTTGATTGATATCTAGCTGCAGTCCCCAGCTTTCTTCGTCATTAGCAACCTCTCGCCTATTTTAGTATCACCTGAAATATTCTTAATCATAAACCCTATATTCAATGCCACAAAAAGCCAGGGACCTAGCACTGAGCTCTGCGGAAACCCACTGGAAACATCCTTCCATTCACGAAAACACCCATCAATCATTACCATTTGATTCCTTCCTCTGAGCTTATTTTGGATCAAGTTTGCTATTTTGCCCTGCACCCCATGGGCGTTTACTTTCATGACCAGTCTGTTATGTGGGACCTTAGCGAAAGCATTTGCTGAAATCCATATACACAACATCATACACACTGCTTCATCGAACCTCCAGATCACCTGTTCCAAAAATTCAATCAAGTTTGTCAAACGCGATCCTCCCTTAAAAATTTTGTGCTGACTATCCTGTGTCTTTCGAATGTAGAAAATTTATCATCGTTAAATATTATCCTGCTTTCACGGGAATACATTATTAATTGACCGATGATCTTCATTTGCACAATTAAAGAAATGCTAACTGACGGAGAGTCCATAATTTAATCATTTGTCTCTGCTCTGCAAGTTAACTCTGAAACCATAAGCCATTTTAGAAACTGCGCGTTGGTGGTCTGCTTCAAAATATTCATTGCGGGTAACCTGTACATGAGACTGGGGAAACAGTGAGATAGGTGCTAGAGCAATTGTGTCACAGCAAAGCAAATATATATTCTAGAAGTATAACTTCTGTTGTGTATCTGTAAAGAATGCACACCCCCTGTTCCGCCAACTGTGGTGCAACCCGTAAAGCCCCAAGGGCTCCCAGCATCCCTTGGGAGCACTGTATATAAGCCGGCACCTAAGGCCTGTTCCTCACTCTGGAGTGTCATAATACAGACTGAGGTCACTGCTACTTTAACCTCCCTATGAGCAATCTCATCTGTGTTAGGAACTGGCGAAGTATACAAATTCAATGCAAAGATGCAGCAAACTGTGGGCATCCTGCAGAAGTTCTCGGAGGTTGAGGACTGGTAAACCTATGTCAAACGGCTAGACCAGTACATTGTAGCCAACGAGCTGGACGGAGAAGGAAGCCCTGCCAAAAAGAGAGCGGTCCTCCTCTCGGTCTGCGGGGCACTGACCTACAGCCTCATGAAGAATCTTTTGGCTCCGGTGAAACCCACAGATAAGTCGTATGAGGAGCTCTGCACACTGGTTCGGGAGCATCTTAACCGGAGGGAGAGCGTGCTGATGGCGAGGTATCGATTGTGCACTTGCCAGCAATCTGAAAGTCAGGAAGTGTCGAGCTTTGTCGCCGAGTTAAGGCGACTTGCAGGGCAATGTGAGTTTCATGGATACCTGGAGCAAATACTCCGAGACTTTTTTGTATTGGGCATTGGCCACGAGTCCATCCTACGTAAACATTTTATGGTAGAGACACCGACCCTCAATAAGGCCATTGCGATAGCACAGGCGTTTATGTAAACCAGTGATAACACCGAACAAATCTCTCAGCACACAAGTGCGAGCAATGATCATAAATTAACTGGAACTGTGATTGCGACCAGAAATGTACAGGGCAGAAACCACGAGTCTGTAACTGCCAGTAGGCCTAAGGTGACCCAGCTGACTCAGAGTCCGCAGCAAAGGATGAATGCAAGGCATGTCACACCTTGTTGGCTTTGTGGAGGCTTCTTTCAGCCTATTCATGCCGCTTCAAAGGTTATTTTTGCAACTGCTGTGAAACAATGGGGCACCTCCAGCGAGCTTGCAGACGAGCTGCAAGCTCTGCAAAACCTGCGAACCAATACATGGCAGAGGAACATCGATCCATGGTGGTCCGAAACAATTTCGTGCCTCAGAGAGAGGAGGCAGATGCTGAAGTACACGGGGTGCACACTTTTCCGATGGAATGTCCACCCATAATCGTGAATGTAAAATTGAATGGCTTACCCGTAGCCATTGAACTGGACACCGGCGCTAGCCAATTTCATCAAGAATAAAACGATGTTTGAGAAACTGCAGTGCAACAACGCTCTCAGACAAGCCCTGAGCCCCATCCACAAGAAATCGATTATGTACAGCAAAGAGCTAATCACTGTCCTTGGCAGCGCCATTTTCAAGTTCACCGACGAGGGCACAGTGCAGGAACTGCCACACTGGATTGTCACTGGCGATGGCCACACACTGCTTCGAAGGAGCTGGATGGGAAAAATCAGCTGGAACTGGGATGACATCCGAGCGCTATCAAATGTCGATGAGACCTCATGTAAGCAGCTCCTTAACAAATTTAATTCCCCTTTGAGCCAGGCATTGGAAACCTTTCTGGGGAGAAGGTGCGGATCAACTTGTTCCCAGAGACACGACCGATTCAGCCCAAGGCACGAGTCGTATCTCACATGATGAGGGAGAGAGGGGAAATCGAGCTGGACAGGCTGCAACGCGAGCACATCATCTCCCCAGTTGAGGTCAGCAAGTGGGCCAGCCCGATTGTTTCCGGACTCAAAAGTGATGGCACGGCCATTATATGCAGTGATAAGAAAGTAATATTAATCGGTTGTTGCTACAGGACCAATACCCACTGCCCAATGCAGACGACCTTTTTGCGACGCTGGCAGGAGACAATATCTTCACCAAGCTCGACCTGACTTCGGCTTACCTGACGCAGAAGCTGGAGGAGTCATCGAACCGCCTCACCTGCATCAACACGCACAAGGGACTGTTCATCTACAACAAATGCTCGTTTGAAATACGGTCGGATGCAGCGATCTTCCAGAGAAACATGGAGAGCCGACTCAAGTTGGTACCACGCATTCTGTTTTTTACAGACGTCATATTGGTCACGGTTTGGGACACCGTCGACTACCTACAAAACCGGGAGGAGGTCCTCCAGCAACTGGTACGCATCGGGATCCGGCTCAAGAAGTCAAAATGCGTCTTCATGGCAACAGCAGTGGAGTTTCTGTGTAGAAAGATCGCGGCTGATGGCATTCGGCCCACAGACGCCAAGAGAGAGGCTATCAGAAATGCGCCCAAGCCACAGTACGTCACGGAGCTGCGGTCGTTCCTGGGACTCCATAACTATTTTGGTAACTTCCGACCGGTGTTAAGAACCCTCTTAGAGCCTCTAAATGTGTTATTGCATAAAGATGAGAACTAGGTGTGTGGACAAAAACAAGAAAAAGCTTTTGTGAAAGCCAGAAACATTTTATGCTCCAACAAGCTGCTATTGTATAACCTGTGTAAAAGACTTGTGCGAGCATGTGATGCGTCGTCGTACGGCGTCGGGTGTGTATTACAACAGGCTAACATTGCAGATAAGTTGTAACCTGTCGCCTATGCATCCAGGAGCTGGTCTAAGGCCGCGAGGGCCGACAGCATGATTGAGAAAGAGGCATTAGCGTGTGGGTTTGGGTTAAAGTAAATGCATCAGCACTCGTTTGGCCTCAAATTTGAGCTGGAAACTGATCACAATCCCCTCATATCGCTCTTCGCTGAACACACGGGGATAAATACCAATGCCTCAGCCCGCATACAAAGATATCAGCATATAACTAGACCATCTGCCACAGGCCAGGCACCGAGAACTGTGCGGATGCTGTCAGTCGGAAACCATTGCCTACCACGGGGATGGAAATGGCGCAGCCTGCAAACTTGTTGAACGTGGCGCAGCCCGCCGACTTGTTGATGGTCATGGAAGCATTTGAAAATTACAAATCACCTGTCACGGCCTGCCAGGTTTGGACTTGGACCAGCCAACATCCTCTGCTGTCCCTTCAGGCAGATTGACTGTTGTGGGGTAAGCGCGTAGTGCTCCCCAAAACGTGCAGGGAGACGTTGATCTCGGATCTCCACGGCACATACTCGGGTATAGTAACACAAAGAAACATAGAAAATAGGTGCATGAGTAGGCCATTCGGCCCTTCGAGCCTGCACCGCCATTCAATGAGTTCATGGCTGAACATGCAACCTCAGTACTGCATTCCTGCTTTCTCGCCATACCCCTTGATCCCCCGAGTAGTAAGGAGTTCAGCAAACTCTTTTTTGAATATATTTAGTGATTGGCCTCAACAACTTTCTGTAGTGGAGAATTCCACAGGTTCACCACTCTCTGGGTGAAGAAGTTTCTCCTCATCTCAGTCCTAAATGGCTTACCCCTCATCCTTCGACTGCGACCCCTGGTTCTGGACTTCCCCAACATTGGGAACATTCTTCCTGCATCTAACAGTTAATTCAGAGACCATGGTCCAGAACTTAAAGAAGCGTAACTTTGAAGGTATGAGGCATGAATTGGCTAAGATAGATTGGCTAATGATACTTAAGGGGTTGACTGTGAATGGGCAATGGCAGGCATTTAGAGACCGCATTGATGAATTACAACAATTGTACATTCCTGTCTGGCGTAAAAATAAAAAAGGGAAGGTGGCTCAACCGCAGCTATCTAGGGAAATCAGGGATAGTATTAAAGCCAAGGAAATGGCATACAAATTGGCCAGAAATAGCAGCGAACCTGGGGACTGGGAGAAATTTAGAACTCAGCAGAGGAGGACAAAGGGTTTGATTAGGGCAGGGAAAATGGAGTACGAGAAGAAGCTTGCAGGGAACATTAAGGCGGATTGCAAAAGTTTCTATAGGTATGTAAAGAGAAAAAGGTCAGTAAAGAGAAACGCAGGTCCCCTGCAGTCAGAATCAGGGGAAGTCACAACGGGGAACAAATAAATGGCAGACCAATTGAACAAGTACTTTGGTTCAGTATTCACTAAGGTGGACACAAACAACCTTCCGGATATAAAAGTGGTCAGACGGTCTAGTAAGGAGGAGGAACTGAGAGAAATCTTTATTAGTCGGGAAATTGTGTTGGGGAAATTGATGGGATTGAAGGCCGATAAATCCCCAGGGCCTGATGGACTGCATCCCAGAGTACTTAAGGAGGTGGCCTTGGAAATAGCGGATGCATTGACAGTCATTTTCCAACATTCCATTGACTCTGGATCAGTTCCTATCGAGTGGAGGGTAGCCAATGTAACCCCACTTTTTAAAAAAGGAGGGAGAGAGAAAGCTAGGAATTATAGACCGGTCATCCTGACCTCAGTAGTGGGTAAAATGATGGAATCAATTATTAAGGATATCATAGCAGCGCATTTGGAAAATGGTGACATGATAGGTCCAAGTCAGCATGGCTTGGTGAAAGGGAGATCATGCTTGACAAATCTTCTGGAATTTTTTGAGGATGTTTCCAATAAAGTGGACAAAGGAGTACCAGTTGATGTGGTATATTTGGACTTTCAGAAGGCTTTCGACAAGGTCCCACACAGGAGATTAATGTGCAAAGTTAAAACACATGGGATTGGGGGTAGTGTGCTCACGTGGATTTAGAACTGGTTGTCAGACAGAAAGCAAAGAGTAGGAGTAAATGGGTACTTTTCGGAATGGCAGGCAGTGACTAGTGGGGTACCGCAGGGTTCTGTACTGGGGCCCCAGCTGTTTACATTGTACATTAATGATTTAGACGAGGGGATTAAATGTAGTATCTCCAAATTTGCGGATGACACTAAGTTGGGTGGCACTGTCAGCTGCGAGGAAGATGCTATGAGGCTACAGAGTGACTTGGATAGGTTAGGTGAGTGGGCAAATGCGTGGCAGATGAAGTATAATGTGGATAAATGTGAGGTTATCCACTTTGGTGGTAAAAACAGAGAGACAGACTATTATCTGAATGTTGACAGATTAGGAAAAGGGAAGGTGCAACGAGACCTGGGTGTCATGGTACATCAGTCATTGAAGGTTGGCATGCAGGTACTGCAGGCGGTTAAGAAAGCAAATGGCATGTTGGCCTTCATAGCGAGGGGATTTGAGTACAGGGGCAGGGAGGTGTTGCTATAGTTGTACAGGGCCTTGGTGAGGCCACACCTGGAGTATTGTGCACAGTTTTTGTCTCCTAACTTGAGGAAGGACATTATTGCTATTGAGGGAGTGCAGCGAAGATTCACCAGACTGATTCCCGGGATGGTGGGACTGACCTATCAAGAAAGACTGGATCAACTGGGCTTGTATTCACTGGAGTTCAGAAGAGTGAGAGGGGACCTCATAGAAACGTTTAAAATTCTGACGGGTTTGGACAGGTTGGATGCAGGAAGAATGTTCCCAATGTTGGGGAAGTCCAGAACCAGGGGTCACAGTCTAAGGATAAGGGGTAAGCCATTTAGGACAGAGATAAGGAGAAACTTCTTCACCCAGAGAGTGGTGAACCTGTGGAATTCTCCACCACAGAAAGTAGTTGAGGCCAATTCACTAAATATATTCAAAAGGGAGTTAGATGAGGTCCTTACTTCTCGGGGGATCAAGGGGTATGGCGTGAAAGCAGGAAGGGGGTACTGAAAGTTCATGTTCAGCCATGAACTCATTGAATGGCGGTGCAGGCTTGAAGGGCTGAATGGCCTTCTCCAGCACCTATTTTCTATGTTTCTATGTTTCTATGTTAACCAGTTGATCCAGTCTTTCTTGATATGTCAGTCTCGCCATCCCGAGAACCAGACTGGTGAACATTAGCTGCACTCCTTCAATAGCAAGAATGTCCTACCTCAAGTTAGGAGACCAAAACTGTAAAAAATACTCCAGGTGTGGTCTCACCTTGGCCCTGTACAACTGTAGTAACACCTCCCTGCCACTGTACTCAAATCCCCTCGCTATGAGGGCCAACATGCCATTTGCTTTCTTAACCGCCTGCTGTACCTGCATGCCAACCTTCAATGACTGATGTACCATAACACCCAGGTCTCGTTGCACCTCCCCTTTTCCTAATCTGTCACCATTCAGATAATAGTCTGTATCTCTGTTTTCACCAACAAAGTGGATAAAGTCACATTTATCCAAATTAAACTTCATCTGCCATGCATTTGGCCACTCACCGAAACTATCCAAATCACTCTGCAGCCTCATAGCATCCTCCTCACAGTTCACACTGCCACCCAAATTAGTGTCATCCGAAAATTTGTAGATACTACATTTAATCCCTTCTTCTAAATCATTAATTTACAATGTAAACAGCTGGGGCCCCAGCACAGAACCTTGCGGTACCCCACTAGTCACTGTCTGCCATTCTGAAAAGTACGCATTTACTCCTACTCTTTGCTTCCTGTCTGACAACCAGATCTCAATCCATGTCAGCACACTACCCCCAATCCCATGTTCTTTAACTTTGCACATTAATCTCTTGTGTGGGACCTTGTCGAAAGCCTTCTGAAAGTCCAAATATACCACATCAACTGGTTCTCCCATTTCCACTCTACTGGAAACATCCTCAAAAAATTCCAGAAGGTTTGTATTGATGAAAGCGATAGCCAGATTCCACATGTGGTAGCCCGGTATCGATAGTGACTTAGATTCCTGTGTACGGCATTGCATGCGTGCGTGTTCAGTTGAGCAACGCGCCGAGAGTGGCACCACTAAGTTTGTGGTCCTCGACCTCCAGACCACGGTCGAGGATGAATGTTGGCTATGCATGCCCTCTTCTCGGTCAAATGTTCCTGGTGGTGGTGGATGTTTTTCAAAATCGATTGAATCTGAAATTGTCACATATCTCACATTATTCTATATAACTTTATCTTACCATGCTATACATGACAGTAACTGGATGTGAACTGTAACAATAAGCATACCTTACCACCAGGGGTGCACTTACAGGAGACACTCCATACCTGTTCCACTGAGGAAAATAAAGGGAGGTCTTAGGCAAGTGCAGCACTGGAGAGCTGGAATTAAAGGTGTAGGTCCTGACTGACCTTAACTTCAGCGTGTGTCTCGTGTCAGTTAGTACATTAGAGTCAGGCCATAACAGTGGCGACGAGTTACAGGATCACAGAATACACAGATTGGGTACCAAAACAGCTCAGATGAGAAATACAATGCTGGAGACAATTGGGATGACTTTATAGAAAGGTTCCAGCAATGCTTTGTGACCAAAGACTGGCTGGGCGTCGATAATGCAGACCAGAGAAGAGCCCGTCTCTTTACCAGCTGTGGCTCGAAACATATGCTTCAATGAAATACCTGCTGGCCCCCAAGAAACCTGCAAGCAAATCGGTTGAGTAGTTGAGAACACTGGTGAGAGACCAACTGAAGCCACTTCGCAGCCTACTCACAGCCAGACACAAGTTCTACAACTGCAAAAGCTGTGTGTCAAAAGCATACCCGACTTCATGGCGGAACTTCGGATGCTGGCTAGTTAATGTGAGTTCCCCGTAAAATTAAGGAGAGAAGTACTGAGAGACTTTTTATTGAATGAATAGGCCACGCAGGCATATTCCTAAGTTTATAGAGACGAAGAACTTGAATCTGGAGGCAGCAGCATTGGTCGCACAGACGTTCTTGGCAGGCAAAGAAGAAACCAGGCTGATCTATACTTCGGGTACGACAACCAAGGATGCATCGGAACAAGGGGTTCACAATGTGAAACAAACCGCTGCCCCCACACACAGGCAAACGCACAAAAGCAGACCTTTAACAGCAGACAATGGCGCCAGAAGCCATCAATATCAAGGGCTACATGAACACCGATCACACCTCATCAACCCACAATGCGAGCAATCAACAACTGATTGATAGATGCTCAAGGGAGATCAGCCAGACGCTTTGTAAACAATGGAAATGGTGTGACATAAGAACCTAAGAATTAGGAACAGGAATAGGCCAACTAGCCTCTCGTGCCTGCTCCGCCATTCAAAAAGATCATAGCTGATCTGGCCGTGGATTCAGCTCCACTTACCCGCCCACTCCCCGAAACTCTTAATTACCTTATTGGTTAAAAATCTATCTATCTGTGATTTGAATACATTCAATGAGCTAGCCTCAACTACTTCTTGGGCAGCGAATTCCACAATTCACAACCCGCTGGGAGAAGAAATTCCTTCTCTGTTCGGTTTTAAATTGGCTCACCCATATATTGAGGCTGTGCCCCCTAGTTGTCGTCTCCCCGACCAGTGGAAACACCATCTCGGCCTCCATCTTGTCTATTCCTTTCATTATTTTAAATGTTTTTAGAAGATCACCCCTCATCCTTCTGAACTCCAACGAGTAAAGACCCAGTCTAAGCAATCTATAATCATAACGTAACCACCTCATCTCCGGAATCAACCTCGTGAATAGTCTCTGTACCTAATCCAAAGCTAGTATATCCTTCCTCAAGTAAGGTGACCAAAACTGCACGCAGTACTCCAGGTGCGGCCTCACCAATACCCTAGACAGTTGCAGCAGGACCTCCCTGCTTTTGTCTTCAATCCTTCTCGCAATGAAGACCAACATTCCATTCGCCTTCGTGATTACCTGCTGCACCTGCAAACTAACTTTTTGGGATTAATGCACAAGGACCCCCAGGTCCCTCTGCACCGCATCATGTTGTAATTTCTCCCCATTCAAATATTATTTCCTTTTACTGTGTTGTTTTCCAAGGTGGATGACCTCACATTTTCCGACATTGTAATCCAACTGCCAAACCTTAGTCCATTCGCTTAACCTATCTAAATCTCTTTGCAGCATCTCTGTGTCCTCTACACAACCCGCTTTCCCACTAATATTTGTGTCATCTGCAAATTTTGTTGCACTACACACTGTCCCCTCTTCCAGGTCATCTATGTATATTGTACACAGTTGTGGTCCCAGCACCGATCCCTGTGGCAGACCACTAACCAACGATTTACAACCCGAAAAGGAACCATTTATCTCGACTCTCTGCTTTCTGTTAGCTAGCCAATATTTTTTCCATGCTAATACATTTCCTCTGACTCCGCGTAACTTAGCTTCTGCAGTAACCTTTTGTGTGGCACTTTATCGAATGCCTTTTGGAAATCTAAATACACCACATCCATCGGTATACCTCTATGCACTAAGCTCGTTATATCCTCAAGTATTCCATTAATAAGTTAAACATGATTTCCCCTTCAAGAATCCATGTTGCGTCTGCTTGATTGCACTCTTCCTATATAGATTTCGCGCTATTTCTTCCTTAATGATAGCTTGTAGCATTTTCCACACTAACCGGCCGATAGTTACCTGCCTTTTGTCTGCCCTATTTTTTTAAAATAGGCGTTACATTAGCTGCTGTCCAATCGGCTGTTACCTCCCCAAACTACAGAGAATTTTGCAGATTATAACGAATGATATAACTTCTGCCATCTCATTTAATACCCGAGGATGCATTTCATCTGGACTAGGGGACTTGTCTACCTCGATTCACATTAGCCTGTCCAGCACTACCTTCCCAGTGATTGTGATTATCTCAAAGTCCTACCTTAACACATTCCCGTGACCAGCAATTTTTGGCATGGTTTTGGTGTCTTCCAATGTGAAGTCCGAAGCAAAATAATTGTTTAAGGTCTCAACCATTTCCACATTTCCCATTATTAAATCCCCCTACTCATCTTCTAAGGGACCAAACTTTACTTTAGTCACTCTTTTCCGTTTTATATATTGGTAAACGTTTTTAATATCTGTTTTTATGTTTTGCGCAAGTTTACTTTCGTAATTCAACTTTCCTTTCTTTATTGCATTCTTAGTCATTCTTTACTGTCATTTAAAATTTTCCCAATCTGCTTGATTCCCAATAACCTTGGCCACCTGAACCGCATTTGTTTTTAATTTGATACTGTCATTTATTTCCTTGGTTATCCACGGATAGTTAACCGTTCTCTACCGCCCTTCTTTTTCAATGGAATATATTTTGTTGAGCACTATGAAAGAACTCCTTAAAAGTCCTCCACTGTTCCTCAATTGTGCCAGCGTTTGCTCTGTGTTTCCAGTCTACTTTAGCCAACTCTGCCCTCATCCCACTGTAGCCCCTTTGTTTAAGCATAGTACGCTCGTTTGGACACGACCTCCTCACCCTCATCTGTATTACAAATTCAACCATACAGTTATCACACATTCCGAGAGGATCTTTTATCAGAGATCGCTTATTATTCCTGTCTCATTACGCATGATCAGATCTCAGATAGCTTGCTCCTTTGTAGGTTCTGTAACATACTGTTCTAAGAAACAATCCCGTACACATTCTATGAATGCCTCCTCAAGCCTGCCCTGTGCGATTTGATTTGACCAATCGATATGTAGGTTAAAATCCCCCATGATTCCTTTTTCACATGCCTCCATTATTCCCTTGATTATTGCACGCCCCACCGTGACGTTATTATTTGGGGACCTATAAACTACGTCCTCCAGTAACTTTTTCCCCTTGCTATGTCTAATCTCCACCCACAATGATTCAACATTTTGTTCATTAGAGCCAATATCGTCTCCCACAAATACCCTGATATCATCCTTTATTCACAGAGCTACCCCACCTACTTTCCTTTCTTGTCTATCTTTCCGAATTGTCAGATACCCCTGTATGTTTAATTCCCTGACTTGGCCACCCTGCAACCACGTTTCTGTAATGGCCACCAAATCATACCCATTTGTAATGATTTGTGCCGTCAACTCATTTACTTTATTTCGAATGCTGCGTGCATTTAGGTAAAGTGTTTTAATACTAGTTTTTAAACCATGATTTTTAGTTTTGACCCCTTCTGCAGCCCCTTTATATTCATATATATTGTCCCTTCCTATCACCTTGTGGTTTACACTTACCCCAGTACTACTCTGCTCTGTTGTCTCCTGCCTTTTGCATTCTTTCTTGGGGTCCTGTTCATCTGAGCTCTCACCCATTCGAACTAGCTCAGAGCCCTCTCCTGGGTTATGAATACTCCTTGCATTGAGGCACTGAGCTTTCATGCTTTCATTTGGAATTACACTTTGACCCTTTAGAATTTTGCTGTGCAGTCGCCCTTTTTGTTTTTTGCCTGGGGTTTCTCTGCGTTCCATTTTTACTCATCTCCTTTCTGTCTTTTGCTTTTGTCTCCATTTTGTTTCCCTCTGTCTCACTGCATTTGTTCCCATCCCCTGCCATATTAGTTTATCTCCTCCCCAACAGCACGAGCAAACGTTCCCCTAAGGATATTGGTTCCGGTCCTGCCCAGTTGCAGACCGTCCGGTTTGTACTGGTCCACATTCCCCAGAACCGGTTCCAATGCCGCAGGAATTTGAATCCCTCCTGCTGCTCCACTGCTCAAGCCACATATCCATCTGAGCTATCCTGCGATTCCTACTCTGCCTCGCACGTGGCACTGGTAGCAATCCGGAGATTACTACTTCTGAGGTCCTACATTTTAATTTAGCTCCTAGCATCTTAAATTCGTTTCGTGGCACCTCATCCCTATTTTTTACCTACATCGTTAGTACCAATGTGCACCACGACAACGGGCTTTTCACCCTCCCTTTTCAGAATGTCCTGCACCCGCTCTGAGACATCCTTGGCCCTTGCACCAGGGAGGCAACATACATCGTGGAGTCTCGGTTGCGGTCGCAGAAACGACTATCTATTCCCCTTACAATTGAATTCCCTATCACTATCGCTCTTCCACTCTTTTTCCTGCCCTCCTGTGGAGCAGAGCCAGCCACGGTGCCATGAACTTGGCTGCTGCTGCCCTCGCTGATGAGTCATCCCTCTCAACAGTACTCAATGTGGTGTATCTGTTTTGCAGGGGGATGACCGCAGGGGACCCCTGCACTACCTTCCTTGCACTGCTCTTCATGCTGGTCTTCCATTCCCTAACTGGCTGTGGACACTTAACCTGCGATAAGACCAACTCGCTACACGTGTTACTCATGTCATTCTCAGCATCGTGGATGCTCCAGAGTAAATCCATACTCAGCTCCGATTCCGCAATGTGGACCATCAGGAGCTGGAGATATGGGGAAGGCACTCAACCAGGGTGTGTCGATTTCAGCATGCGTTTTCAGAAACTGCAAGTGCACAGGGCATCTGGCTCGCATGTGCAGAAAAACAGCAGCTCGGCTGGGATACGAATCGGAAGTGTCGGAAAACGACAAGAAGACAGTTGGAACATTGCAAGGGACGCCGAGGTGCAGCGGGTTAACACAATCAATGTCCACTCTTCTCACAGCAAGAGGCCTCCAATTAATATGAGGGTTCTACTCAAAGGGATACCCGTCAACATGGAACTGGACACGGTGGCCAGTCAATCCCACATGAGCGTTCAGCAATTTCAACAGCTGTGGCCGCATAAAAGCAACAGACCTTAGCTCACAAATGTCAACACCAAACTAAGTACCTGTACTAATGATATCATCCCAGTCCTTGGCAGCGCCATGCTGTCAGTCACACACAAAGGGATGGTGAACGACTTTCCCTGTGAATTGTCCCCGGGGATCTCCCAGCCCTATTGGGGAGAAGTTGGATAGCAGAACTTAATTGGAAATTGGATGATATTCACGCCATGTCGTCTAAGGAACGGACCTCTTGCTCAACAGTTCTAAGCCTTTTTGAACATCACTTTCAGCTAGGTGTGGGCACCTTCAAAGCTGCTAAAATTAGAATCTACATAACACAAAATGCAAGACCAGTCCATCACTAGGCTAGAGCTGTGCCTCATGTGATGAGGGAAAAGATTGAAAAGGAACTGGACCGGTTTCTGCGGAAAGGCGTAATTTCTCCCGTGGAATTCAGTGACTGGGCAAGCCCCATCGTCCCCGTCATAAAGCCTGATGGATCCAGGCAAACCTGTGGAGATTACACGTCTACCATAAGCAGATTCTCCCTACAGGACCAATACGTGCTGCCCAGAGCGGAGGGCATATTTGCCACATTGGCTGGAGTTAAATTTTTCGCGGAACTTTACCTCACATCTGTGTATATGACGCAAGAACTGATCAAAGAGTCTCAGCTACACACCACCATAAACACACTTCGAGGCCTTTGTGTGTACAATCGATGACCATTTGGCATCAGGTCGGCCGCTGCTATATTCCAGCGCAACATGGAGACTCTGCTCAAATCCATCCCGGGAACGGTTGTGTTTCAAGATGATATACTCATCACGGCAAGGGACACCGGCTCTCATCTTCACCATCTTGAGAAGTAAGAAGTCGATTGGATTGGGTAGACGTCAGAGTTAAGAGATCCAAATGTCTATTTCTCGCGCCCGAGGTTGAATTTGTTGGGCAGAAAAATTGCCGCTGATGGAATCCGCCCAACCGAATTCAAAACCAAATCGAATCACCTGGCACCCAGGCCCCGGAATGTCTCGGAACTGTGCGCCTTTCACGGGCTACTCAGTTACTTTGGGAACTTTATGCAGAACTTGAGCACGCTGCTGGAGCCTCTCCACGTGCTAATCAAAAAGGGGTGCGATTGGTTTTGGGGGGACGCCCAAGAATGCGCTTTCAATAAGGCATGCAACCTTCTAAGTTCCATGAGTTTTTTAGCCTTTTTTACCCAGGAAAACTGTTAGTCCTTATGTGCGATGCGCCACGTACGGGGTCGGCTGCGTTTTACAGCACGCAGCACGTCAATGATGCGGATAAATTGCAGCTCGTTGCTTATGCCTCCATGTCACTTTCGCGTGCAGAGTGCAAGGACGGTATGGTTGAGAAGGAGGCGCTCGCGTGCGTATACAATGTCAAAAAGATGCACCAATATCATTTCGCGGCCAAGTTTGCTTTAGAAAACGACCACAAACTCCTCATGTCGCTACTATCCGATTGCAAGGCAATCATGCCAAAGCCTAGGCGTGCATGCAGCAGTTTGCAATCATGCTGGAAGCTTACAAGTGCAGGATAAGGCACAGGCCAGGCATAGGCAACTATGCCGACGTGCTTAGCAGGCTACCCATGACGACCACAGAAGGTTCTGATGAACAGGACTGTGTGATGGTCATGGCAATCAATGCCTTTGAATCAGCAGGTTCGCCCATGACGGCTTGACAAATGAGGTCCTAGTCGACCCCACGTTATCTCTAGTTAAAAGATGCGTTTTAGCAGGCGACTGGGCTGAGGAACTCGATGCCTGCCCCGAGGAGGTCAAACCCTTCCATAGGCGCATGCTTGAACTCTCACCACAGGCAGACTGCCTGATGTGGGGCAGCCGAGCAGTTATGCCCTTACGAAGCAGGGATGCATTTGTCCGGGAGCTCCATCGCGAGCCCCCGGGGATCGTCCTTGTGAAGGCCATAGCCAGATCACAGGTCTGGTGGCCTGCATTTGACACAGATTTGGAGCACTGCGTCCTTCAGTGCACCATTTGTGCCCAACTCAGTTATGCCCCAAACGAGGCTCGCCTAAGCCACTGGCTCTGGCCAACCAAACTGTGGGCGCGGGTGCATGTAGACTATGCGGGCCCATTCATGGGCAAAATGTTCCTCGTAGTCGTTGATGCATTTTTAAAATGGATCGTGTGCACCATTTTAAACTCGAGCACCACCTCCACCACTGTGGAGAGCCGAAGAAGCATATTTGCAACGCACGGCATTCCTGACATATTGGTCAGTGATAATGGTCCGTGCTTCACCAGCGCAGAATTTCACGATTTTATATTTGACCACGGTATAAATCATGTTAAAACGGCACCTTTCAATCCGGCCTCCAGTGGCCAGGTGGAGCGATCAGTGCAGATCATTAAACAAGGCATGCTCAGAATCCAAGGTCCCACGATGCAGAGCCACCTGTCGCGACTGCTGCTTGCATGCAGATCTCGTCTGCATTCGTTGACTGGGGTTCCCCCCACGCAACTATTGATGAAACGAACTTTAAAGACCAGGCTCTCTAAAATCCTCCCAGACATGCATGGAGTTTTTCAGGCTCAGCGTCAAAAGCTAACTGATATCATGAACGAAAATTGAGGGGGAAGTGTAATGAGATAGGGGTCAAAGTGTTTCTGCTAAACTTATGGCCAGGGTCCCAAATGTCTTGCAGGGACAGTAACAGACAAAAAGGGAAAAACGCTACTGGTTGGACAAATGGACAATGGCCAAACCTGCAGGTGGCATGTAGACCAAGTAAAACGTAGATTCACTTATAACACTGAAGAACCAGAGGCACACTGCAATGTGGAACTCACATCACACCTGGTATACAGAAAGGTGGAACAACCTGAGGAAACGCCAATCTCAACAGACAGCCAATGTGAGATACCAGCAATCATACCAAACGAAATAGACAGCCCAGGCGAGATACCAGCAATCAAACCGAAAGAATAACTGGCAACAAGGCAAACAACTGAACCACAACTAAGATGCTGCAAGCGGCAGCGCAGTCCATCTGAGAGACTGAACCTATAAAGGCAATAAGACCTTGGGGCAGGTTGATGTCATGTATCTCACATTGCAACTGGATATGACCTGTATAGGAATACCTTACCACCAGGGGTGCACTTTAAGGATACACTCCATACCTGTCCCACTGAGGTATAAAAAGGGAGGTCTCAGGACACTGCAGCACTGGAGAGCTGAAATTAAAGGTGCTGGTCATGAGTGACCTTTACTTCAGCATGTGCCTCGTGCAAGTCGGAACATTATAGTCAGGATTTAATGTCGGGAAGCACCACCACCGCCACCATTAAAAGCCTGAGGGCAATGTTTGCCACCCGCGGCCTGCCTCGCATACTGGTCAGTAATAACGAGCCATGTTTCACCAGTGCCGAATTTAAAGAATTCGTGACCCGCAATGGGATCAAACATGTCACTCGGCCCCATTTAAACCCGCCTCCAATGGGCAGGCAGAGCGGGCAGTACAAAAAATCAAACAGAGCCTTAAACGAGTCACAGAAGGCTCACCCCAAACCCGCCTGTCCCGAGCACTGCTCAGCTACCGCAGGAGACCACACTCTCTGACAGGGATGCCTCCGGCTGAGCTACTCATGAAAAGGATTCTTAAAGCCAGACTCTCGCTGGTTTACCCAACCGATGTAATCAGGTGGAGAACTGGTGGCAGTAACAAAATGTAAACGATGATCGCGCCACTGCATTGCGGGACATTGATCTGAATGACACTGTGTATGTAGTAAACTATGGACATTGTCCCAAGTGGATCCCGGGCACGGTGTTAGCTAAAGAAGAGAGTAGGTTGTTTGTAGTCAATCTTGACAATGGACACATTTGCAGAAAGCATTTGGACGAAACGAGCTGCGGTTCACAGATTGCCTTGTACAATCCACAGCAGACACCACGATTTCCGAGCCTACAACACACACCCAAAGTATCAACGGCTCCACCATAGACCAGGAAATCGAACCCACCACGCCCAGCAGCCGAGCAAGCCCAATATCACCCAGCGGCCCTGCAGGGCCAACAACACGTATCCCCAGCAAGGGCACAGCCAACACACCAGAACAGATATTTATACCGAGGCGGTCCACCAGGGAAAGAATGGCTCCAGACCGCCTCACCTTGTAAATAGTTTTCACTTTGACTTTGGCGGGGGAGTGATGTTGTGTATCTGTAAAGCATGCACTCCCATGTTCCACCACCAGGGCGTGCATCCCCTGAAGTACCAATGCATCCCAGCATCCCTTGGGAGCACTGTATATTAGCCGGAAACTAAGGCCTGTTCCTCACTCTGGAATGTCTTAATAAAGACAGAGGTCACTAGTACGTTAACCTCCCGGTGTGCAGTCTCATCTGTTTTAGGAACAGAATAACTTCGAAAAGAAAAGTGACTCCAACAGCCAGAAAGAAGATTAAATGGTCACACCCGTCTGCAAAAAATTTCTTTCACAAATATTTCTCTGACCGAGACTTCACAAAACATAAATGTTCCTTTCAAAGTCATTAAACCCGAATTTTCGCGCACCCCCTGAATCTTCTGAATCAGATGCCTCTAGTTGTGCCGACTCAATCCATGTCCCTTTGAAATTCTACTTCCATGCACACTATTATTTGTGCCACTAACTTATAGAATCACAGAATAAGGAAATGGTTACAGCATGGAAGAAGGCCATTCGGCCTGTCGAGCGCATGCAAACACTGAACTAGCCCCAAAGCCCCGTCATTTACCCGGAGCTGTGCATGTATATTCCTTCAGATATTTATCCAACTCCCTTTGGAAAGATAAGATTGAGTCTGCCTCCACCGCCCTTTAAAGCAGTGTATTCCAGTTTCTAACCACTTTCTGCGAAATGGCCACCTCCTGTTCCTATGTATAAAGTCTGAGAAACACGAGATCAATTCCTGCCACATTTCCAACCTTGCTAAATATAGAAAATACAGCATCTTCATTCTATTCTCGTAATGCAAGCTGCTGAAGTGTTGGCCAGCTCTTTCGGTTGAAGCTCTTGTTGTGTTCCCAACACTCCTGCTGCCACAGCGTTTCCGTGGTGTAGAGGTTATCACATTCGTCTAACTCGCGGAAGGACCCCGGGCGGAAACATTTTGCAAACGTGTTCCATGAATGTTTAGAAAAAATTGAACAATTCATATTAGTGGTTCACTATTAACAGAGTGCAGTGTCTCACGACGCTGTTGCATTTGCTGATTCCTCTGTACAGTTCTGTGCACACTCAAACTCTACGCAGTGTCTCTCCCTCCCTCCCGATTCCAGCCCTGAAGGTGGCAAAAGCCCAAGTCAAAGCTGCAAATTTCTTGCATTGAGTACAGCTGTGAGTGATTATTAAATGATTCTGCCGCGCGCCTCACTTCTCAATAGAAAACCAAAGCCATGAAGAAACCCATCGACTATTCGGTCTTCCCCAGCTCCGGAGTAAGTGAGGGCGGGACGAGTCCGAACATTCCCGCACTCTCCAAGCAGACGCTGCCAGCGGAATGCGGCGAATTCTGCCTCAAACAGACGTGTACTGCCCTTCACTGAGCTGCAAAATGCCTTGGTTCGAGCCAAAGCTCCCCGTACACGGAACAGCAGCCTTATAAGACTCTTAATCTCAGTTTCCTCAATTCCAGCACAAGCTTGCACGAACATGTTTTCACTGGAAACACCTTTAATTCGCTGATCGCCTCGTTTTGAATCATGAAAGTAATGCTAATCGACAATTATATGATCTTAGAAGTTTACAGCAGTGTAGGAGTCCTTTTCGGCCCATCACATCCACACCGGCGCAGAAATGTCCAGTTTTAGGTGTGTAGCCCTGCACGTTATGGCATTTGAAGTGCACATCCAAGAATTTTTTTAAATGTGGTTAGGGTTTCTGCCTCCACCACACTTTGAGGCAGTAAGTCCAAGAAACGCACAAACATCTGGATGAAGAATGTTCCCTTCAAATCCCCTTTAACCATTATATTAATTACGTCAAATTTATGCCCCCTGGTTGGTGACCCCTCTACTATGGGAAATATGCCCTTATAATCAACATTATCTAGGCACCTCCTAATTATATACACCTCAAAGCTGTCGCCCATCAGCCTCCTCTGTTCCAAGGAAAACAAACCCAGACTAACCAATCCTATCCTCATTGCAAAGTTGCTCTACTCCTGGCAACATCTACGTAAATATCCGTTGTACCCTCTCCAGCACAATCACGTCCTTCCTTCAATGCGGTGAGCTGAACTGCACGCAGTACTCCAACTATGACATAACCAGAATTTTTCCACAGTTCTAGCATAACCCACCTGCTGTTCTGCTCCTTGCCTCTGCCAATCAATGCACCCAATCCGTATGTCTTCTTAACCAAATTTCTGGCCAGCTACATTCAGGGAGGTGTGGACATGCAATCCCTGTTCCATGTGTTCCTCTATATTTCTCAATGTCCTACCAGTTGATGTGTCTTCCCTTTCCTTGTTAGCCCTCCACAAATGCACGATCTCACAAGTCTCTGGATTAAATTCCATTTGCCACTGTTCTGCCCACCTTATCAGTTGATTGATATCTGTCAGTAGTCTCCAGGTTGCTTCTCCTTTTTCAACCACACTGCCTATTTTACGAACACCTGAACACGTCTGAATCATAACCCCTATATTCAAGTTTAGATCATTGATAAATACCAGAAAAAGCAATGGACCTAGTACTGAAAACTGCGGAACTGCAATTGAAACATCCTTCCAGTCACAAAAACACACATCAAACATGACTCCTTGCTTCCTGCCTCTGGGCCAAAGCTGGCTCGAATTTGCCACCTCGCCCTGGATCCCATGGGCTTTTACTTTCATGACTAGTCAGCCATGTGGGACCATAGCGAAAACATTGATGCAGTCAATATTCACTTCATCATACGCACTACTTCATCGAATCACCTGATGACATTCTCCAAAAATGCAATGAAATTAGTCAAACGCGACCCTTCGTTAACAAGTTGTGCTGACTGTCCTGATTAACCAGTGTCTTTCGAAATGTAGAACATGTATAATCGTTAACTGTTGTCCTGCTTTCATGGGAAAACATCATTAATCAACTGATAATCTTCATTTGCACAACGGAAGAAATGTTTACTGACAGATATTCCTCAATTGAATAATTTTCTTTGCTCTTCAATTTACCTCTTAAATCCTAAACCATTATTGGCACTGTGCTTTCGTGGTATGCTTCAAAATGTGCGTTGCTCATAACATGTATTTGGGGCTGGGGAAACAGTGTGATAGACTGTAAAGCAAGGCACTGGTTATTTGAAACAGCAAAGAAAATATACAATCTGGAAGAATAACATCGAAAATAAATTTGGCCACAACAGCCAGAAAGAAGATTAAATGCTGAGTCCCTTTCAGCAAATAATTCCTTTCCAAAACATGTCTCTGACAGAATCTTCACAAAACAAAATAGATGCATTTAAAGATATTAAACCCGAATTTTCGCGCACCCGAATCTTCTGAATCAGGTGACCTTAATTGTGCCTTCTCAATCCATGCACACTGTTAAATGTGCCAATACATTATATTATCACAGAATAAGGGAATGGTTACAGCACGGAAGAAAGGCATTCGGCCCGTCGAGCCCATGCCAACTCTCAACTCGTCCGAAACCCCTGTCATTTACACGCAGCAGTGCAATGTTTTTCCTTCGGATACTTATCCAACTCGCTTTGAAAGATAAGATTGAGTCTGCCTCCACCGCGCTGTAAAGCAGTGTATGCAAGATTCTAACCACTTGCTGAGGAATGGTCTCTCCGGTTCCTATGTAAAAATCCAGAGAAACATGGGATCAATTCCTGCCACACTCAACACCTTGCTAAATATAGCACCGTCATTCTGTGCCCGCAGCACAAGCTCCTAAGGTGTAGTCCAGCTGTTGAGGTTAAAGCTCTAGTTATGTTGCCAACGCTATTTCTGGCACAGCGTTTCCGTAGTGTAGTGGTTATCACATTCGCATAACACGCGCAAAGTACCCGGTTCGAGAGCGGGCGGACGCATTTTGCAAACGTGTTCAGGCCCCGGGGATTTATCGGTCTTCAATCCCATCAATTTTCCTAACACAACTTCCTGCCTAAAAAGGATATCCTTCAGTTCCTCCATCTCACCAGAACCACTGTCCCTTAGTACCTTCGGAAGGTTATTTGTATCTTCCTCGTGAAGACAGAACCGAAGTATTAGTTCAATTGATCTGCTATTTCTATATTCCCTATTATAATTTCACCTGAATCCGACTCAAGGGATCTACGTTTGTCTTTATTAATCTTTTCCTCTTCACATATTTATAGAAGCTTTTGCAGTCAGTTTTTATATTCCTTGCAAGCTTCCGCTCGTACTCTACTTTCCCCATCTTAATTAAACCCGTAGTCCTTCGTTGTTGAATTTTAAATTTCTCCCATTCCACAAGTTTGTTGCTTTTTCTAGCCAATTTATATGCCTCTTCCTTAGCTTTAACATTATCCTCAATTTCTTTTGTTTGCCATGGTTGATCCACCTTCCCAGTTTTATTTTTACTCCACGCATCTCCCGACTACTGAACACTCGGCCTTTATATGCCTCTCGCCGAGCCCGGACTCAGGCCTCTCCATGCAACTCCCGACTGCTGAATTCGCGGCCTTAATAGGCCTCTCGCCGACCCCGGACTCACGCCTCACCACGCACCTCGCAACTGCTGAACTCGCGGCCTTTATAGGCCTGTCACCGACCTCGGACACACGCCTCTCCACGCACCTCCCGACCACTGAACTCGCGGCTTTTCTGGGCCTCTCGCCGACCCCGGACAAACGCCTCTCCACGCAGATCCCGACTACTGAACTCGTTACCTTTATTGGCCTCTCGCCGACTCCGAACTCACGCCTGTCCACGCACCTCCCGACTGCTAAACTCACCGCCTTTATGTGCCTCTCGCCGAACCCAGACTCACGCGTCTCCATGCACCTTCCGACTGCTGAACACGCGGACTTTATAAAGCGCCGTTGCCTCATTGTCGCTGGTTAAAATCTTGGCCCCTTCTCGGTAACAGCACTCTGCGAGCACGTTCACCACATGACTGCAGCAGTTCATGAAGGCGGCTCCCAACCATCTTCTCAAGGGCATTTGCAGATGCTCAGTTGAAGCTGGAATTACCAGCGATGCCCAGTTCCCATGAAATAATATTGAAACATACACTATATAATAGGTGTCTTGTTGAAAATGTTCATTTCTGATGAACCCAGGACTCTGGGGCAAGTTTTGTCAAAGTTAAATGGACCGGTCATTTTTGCCTTGCACGGAAAATATAATCAGAGTTAAGAGAACCATCCCATGGTGTTCATTTTCAGATTAAACGCAGAATATTTTAAATAAAGCGAAATAATTTTACAGCGAAAAGATTTGGAAGTACATGTTACTTATTAATTAAAATTTGTGGCATCTGACACCCTTTAAATTCTCGTCTTTCTATTTTGAATAAGAAATGAGTGATTTGAGCAGACTGCACAGCCCGTGATAACTGTGAGCTGATAAATTATATTGAGTTGTTTCTCGCTCTTAATGAATGGCGTCAGCTATAGCTCAGTGGTTACTTCACAGCACCAAATATATAAGAAGCTTAACTCGATCTCACTGCGGCGTTTTCATTATATTTACAATCCCCTTCTTTTGCACTGAAACAAATTGTAACCTTGTTTGTAAATTAGCAGTGCGAGATTTTTATGGGCATTTGTAATGAATGACAATGCCATTCCCATCTCTATAGCAAACCGGAGTTGATTAAACGTTAGAGACATGATTTTGATTCCACCGTTTTTAATGTAAGTGAAGTAATTTTATTAAATTACATGGATATCCCAAAGTAGTTAACAGATGTGTCACAACACATGAGGTCATAAGTAAGCACAAGGAATAACAGACGTGGGATTTGGCCCCACAGCTCCAGAGGAGATTGCGACCTGAACGCAGCACCTGAGCCCTCTCAGATTCAGACCAGGTGATGTCCAATGTTGCTGGAGGACACGTTACCGGGATATCTTCTCCCCCGAGGTTTTCCTGTGCCTTGGCTCGGTGCATGGGGAGGTTTGATCCGGCTCCGTGGTATTTTGGACGCCAGCGATGGATATACAACCCTGTGAGCTCTGATGCTGGGGAGGCATGAATACGTAATGAGTTGTTGCGGGTTAGATCTGCTGTTATTAACCGAGGCCGAATTTGTGAAATATTGTATTTAGTTCACATTTAATCACAGGAATATCCGCAGTCAGGAGCTGAAAAGGACGAAAAGCTGAAAAATCTCAACAAAAATTATAAGAAATATAAGCAATTGTGATAAACTCTTTCATGTGTTTACTCGTCATTTATTTGTTCGGTGCACACACAGGGAGCCCGGGTTTGGAAGGTAACTTTACAATTCAAAATCGGAAAAATAGTTGAGATCTGCTGGGGAAAGGTAGAATCAGCATTCATTAACCGATAGTGTTGGGTAGCAGAATGAAGATAATGCTGACATGGTCATTTAGTGACAGTCGAAACATCAACAACTGAAATTTATTAATTTGGTAAACTTTGAACAGATTTTCAAAAATTAATCTAAGAACATAGAAACATCTAAACATAGACATTTACAGCATAGAAAGAGGCGATTTAGTTCCACTCTGTCCGCGCCGGCCGAAAAGAGCCCTTGGCCTGGAGCCCTAAAGGTTACAAATAAACCAATGAACAATGCCAGAAAGGCAAATAACTTTAAGCCCAAACAGGAAGCCTCACACAACTGCAACGTCAATTGTACTGAAACAGTCAATACTCCACCTCAACTGGAGCCATGAGGTCTCCTAGGAGAGGCAAAAAACAGATGCAAACAGAGGACAAATTAGAGGAAAAAAATCTGGGAAAATTTCTCTCCGACCCATCCAGGCGTTCGAAAGTCGTCCAGGAAATAATTATTTTCCCTGCACTACATAACATTTTATTTGTGCCGTCCAACAAAATGTTATCCTGTTTAATCTCAAGTACCATCTCTAGATCCGTAACCCTGCAATTTACTGCACTTCACGTGCCCGTCCAAACATTCTGAGAACTGGTGAGGGTTTCTGCATCCAGCGCTCTTCCAGGCAGCGATTTTTAAATCACCACAACGCTCTGCATGAAGGATACCCACGCCCACTGCAATCCACTCCAAACCTTTCATCAACCACCTTAACACTGTGTCCCCTCGTAATCGATCCCTCCACAAATGGAAGTAGTTTCTTGCTATCCACTCTCTTCTGTCTGATTTTGCACACTCCGTATTTCATGAGACTGGTTTAAATGTTCATTGGTCATGTGACAAGGATTCTGGGGCTCATCTTGTTAAATTTATTTTGCAGCAATTATATTCTCGAAAATAATATTTCCGCCCGTGCTCGAAGCAGCGAGTAATTTTCCCACCACCGAGAGAGAAGTCAGGGTCAGAAGGTTAAATGTTGAATCCCTTTCTGTAAAAGTATCTTTACACACATTTCTCTGATGGAAACTGTACGAGTTTAAAATGTTCATTTCAATGTTATTCAACTCTCATATTTCCGTGTCTCGCAAATGTGATTCAGATGCCTCCACTTTTTCTAATCATTCAATGTCCCTGTAAATTTTCCGCTCAATCCACACTATTAAATGTGACACTACCATATAGAATCACAGAATCATGGAACAATGACTGCACGGAAGAAGGCCATTCGGCCCATCGAGCCGGTGCCGACTCTCAGCTATTTCCACTCTCTCGCCGTACTGCTGCAGATATTTTTACTTCAGATACATATCCAACTCCATTTTGAAATTAAGACTGAGTCTGTCTCCACTATCCTTTCAGGCTGTGCCTTCCAGATCCTAAACATTCACTGCCACAGGGCACTCACCTGTTCCAATGATCCTATCTCGAAAGCCTGGGAATCACTTGATCAATTTCTGCCATTCTAACATTCCAAATATAGCACGGGCATTCTATTGTAGTAAAACATGCTCCGGAGGGAGAGACCGACTCTATCGTTTTGAGCTCTGAGTATGTTCTTTAGTCAACTTCTGCTGTAATGTTTCCATAGTGTAGTGGTCATCGCACTTGATTAATATGCAGAAAGTCCTGGGCTCAAAATGGGTGGACAAATTTTCAGCACTTAAAAATTTGTCGGATTTTCTAATTCTTACATTATGTCTTTCAGCAGGAGAAAAAATTCTGCACAGAACATGCATGAGGAGAAAGTTCCAACAAAATATTTATGGCGAGGATCTTTCATCATGAGAGGTGGATATGTTAACCTTAGCTCGTTTGGAAGCAAGAGATTCTGTAACCTTGGTTTATAACATAAAGTAAAGGGGTCATAACGATTATAGCCCATTTTTAATCGTCTCATATAACTCAATTATGTTTATGCAATGAATTGAACGAATCTTCAATCGCTGAATTATAATGATTTAAGGACATTTAATCATGGAAAAAGTATTATCCCCAACTGATTTTATAAACAATGTATTTTAGAAGACTGAATTAAAATGTTCTTCGTTCATGAGACAAAGGATCTGGGGTGAATTGTTTTGCATTTATTTCACGGAAAAATGTTTTCTAAAATAATGTTTCTGTCCATGCTCCAACCGGGAAACGCCTGCATGTGGCGAATGAGATAATCGCTACATTACGAAAGTCTCTACGTAAGGCAGCATCTAGAAAAAAGAATATTCCGCAGCGTTGCCTCCATTCACAAGAGCAGATCAAAGCAACAAACAAACCTAACGATTATTCCCACTTCTCGAGCTTCACAGATACTGCCTTGCCTGCTGAGCGTTGACAGGATCTTCGGTTTTAATGAAGACTCAAACACAGGTATTCTTTCAAAATCAACTGGAGAAGAACACTCACAGATTGACCAGCGCCAGAGAGTTAGACCGAATCGCGATAGAACGTTAAATGGGGCCAAATCAACAGGCGCTTGGCTGCAATCAACTACACGTACATGCAATTTGCATTATCATGGCTCGCTCAATTGAAGCAACATGAGGCTTTTAATCTCAGTAATCGATGGGTCGAGCCGCACGTTCGGTGAGTTACTTTCCTTAAATTTATGTTGCTTTCTAGGGCAAACATCATTAATTAATGGATCAATTATTTTGCACAGTGAAAGTAATGCTAACTGAGAAAGTGCCGATAATTGACTAATTTGTTCTGTGCTTTGCATGTTAACTGTTGAACCATATTGCATTTTACACACTGTTCTTCAGACATCTGATTCAGAATGTTCATTGAAACATGTACATGCCACTGTGGAAACAATGAATGAGTTTTCACAGCAAGCGCCTGGTTAATGTAAAACAACAAATTTAAAATTAATACCGGAAGAACAACAGCTAAATTAAGTGTGACCCCAACATGATTTAAACAAGCAGCCTTCTGATCTGGAGTCATACACGTAACCGTTGCACCACAAGTTCCAGATTGTACAATAGTCCCAGCGGATAGGAAGGTAGCAAACGTAACACCGCTATTCAAGAACGGAGGGAGAGAGAAAACCGGGAACGACAGAACAGTTAGCCTGACATCAGTCATCGGTAAAATGCTGGAATCCCTTGGTAAGGAATTGGTATTAGGGCACTTAAAAATTCTAAAACGATTAGGCAGAGTCAACATGGTTTAATGTAAATGTCCTGGGCGGGAAAAAAAAAATCAAATAAGACTAATGTAATGCTTCTTTTTTACCGAGGGAACTAGAACAGAAAGGTCACATGTTATGTGCGGCTACACAAAGCCGTGGTTAGATCTCACTTGGAGTACTGTTTTCAGTTCTAGGCAGCACACAGGCAGCATCTGCATATTGCCTGGAGAGTAAGCTCTCCTCCGATTGTTCATAAACAGTAACTTTAAACAAGATGGTCCCGCCTGGCATCGGAGCGGGGACTTTTTGCTTGTAAAATGAACGTGAAAAACGCTACACTACAGAAACCGTATCAAACAAAAGGATTCTGCTTAATAATTAAAGATAAAAAGTGTCAGAACTTGGATTTGTGCTCACGCCAGCAGAACAGACTGCAATTTGTAGAAATCATCTCAGACTGCGCAGCCATTCTGACGATTCATTACTATTAGTGGCCAACTGCAGGTTAATTTTTATCTTTTGTGTTTGTCACTTAAGTAAATGTCGGCATTCGGCGTTTCTCTGCGTGGCGGTGGGGAAATCGTGAGACAGTCTTTGGAGCAAGGGTGTGTTTATTGTGAAAAATAAATAAATATATGAATTCCGAAATTATCCAAAAGGAAAATTACCTCATTGACACACAGCCTTTTGATCAGCAGTCAGACGCGGTACCTTTGTGCTGCAAGGACTATACAGTGATTCTGTGATGTTTGGCTATATGAAGGTTCTGCAATAAAATGGCTTGAAACCTTTGCCCGCTCCCACCGCGTGTCAGAAGCGGTGCTCAGCTGCCAGTCACAATATGTTTTTGCGTGAAACGTTTGTGTTGCTGTTACGGGAAAATATTAATTAATTCATCACCTTCAATCAAATCTTCCGTGCTTTGCATGTTAATTGTTAAACCATATGATACTTTACTCACAGTACCAGGAATGTTGAGCTACCATAGCTGCCCTTTCAGCCTGTAATAGCAGTAATAGCATACTCCGCACTGGCACGTGGCACCTGACGTAATCAAAAATTGATACATTTGAGGTCGTACTTTTTAATCTCTCTCCACGCTCCCGAAAATCTGCATGCAGGGCCTCATCTAATTGTTTTCCTGTGCCATTGGTCTCAATACTAGCAACGACCACTTCCTATTCACCCTCTCCCTCCAGAATGCCCTGCAGCCGCTAGATGACATCATGGTCCTTGGCACCGGGGCGGGGGGGGGCGGCAACATACCATCCTGGAGTAATGTCTGCGGCCGCCCTGCTCCAATAACTATCGAATATATTACCACGATTGCTCGTCCACTCTACTTCCTCCGCCCTGTGCAGCTGAACCAGCCGTGGCGCCGTGGACTTGGGTCTGGCTGCACGACACAGACGAACCATTGCCTCCAGCAGTACTTAGAATAGAATATTGGTTCCAGAGCGAGATGCACTCGCGAGAATCCCAGCTGTTTCTCCTCTTCTGTCTTGCGGCAACACATTCAATATCTGCCTGCTCACTATTAAGCTGCGGGGTGACGACCTCAAGAAACATGATATCCTCAATTTTCTCAGGTTGGTGGGTGCACTGCAGTTACTGTCTCATTGAGACCTCTTCCACCTGCCCAGCTAAATTCCCTCAATCTAATTAGCGTCACTTGTTGGGCTTGCTACATATTTGCTAAACAAATTCTCCTGAATAAAATTGAAGTATTCTGTGCAGGCTATACATTTTACGGTTATTATATCCCAGTTAATAGTAGAGCAATTGAAATCCCCCAATATTACAACCCAATGTTTTAGCATTCGTCAGACATTTGTCAACAAATGTCTTCTTCCATCCCCCTCGGAGTGTTTTGGGGGCCTATAGTACAATCCTATGAGTGTAACTGCTTATGTTTTCCTATTGTTGAACCGATTTAACCTCATTTGAAGATCCCTCTAACATATCAACCCTTCTCACAGCTGTAATTGGTTATTTGACCAACAGTGCCAGCCCCTCCTTTTAAAGCTGAACTATATCTTCTTCGAAAGCTTGTAACCAGGAATGTTGTGATGCTGAGCATGCCCTTCTTTATGCCATGTTTTAGTCATCGCTAAGATAACTTACTTCAACGTGTCTATGTGTGCCTTCAGCTTCTCTGCCTTATTTTCCATATCGCTTGCATTTTGGAATATGGCATTATGCACAGTGAAAGTCATGTTTTGTCTATTTTCCAATCTTTTCTTGGTCTGTCTTCCGAACTCGCAAAGCACACCAATGGCTTCAATCTCTCCTTCTGGTTTCCTCCTTTCTGATTTTATGCTCAGATTTCCATGAAGACGTGGCTGGAAGGCTGTTTCCAGTGGTGTTCCGAAGAGTTCAGTACTAGGTCCATAGCTTTTTCTGACATATATCAATGAGCTAGACTTTAAAGTATGGTGTATGATGAAGACGCTTTCAGATTACGCTAAAAGCGGCTCTGTGGTTGATCATGAATAGAAAAGGCGCAGGCTGGTGGGCAGAACAGTGGAAAATGGAACTCCATTCGGAGATGTCAGAGGTAATGTGTTTGGGCAGGGCTGACAAGGTAAGGTAACACACAATCAATAAGTTAGGACACTGAGACTTATAAAGGCACAGAGAGTCCTTGGAGTGCATGTCCACAGATCCACGAAGATAGAACGAAAGGTGGATTCGAAGCCATATGGAATACTCATATTTATCAGGCGACTCATCGATTATAAGAGCAGGGAGGCTTTGCTTGAACTGTGTAGAAAAGTAGTAAGGCCACAGCTCGTGCACTGCATGCAGTTCCGGTCACCACAATACAATAAGATGTGATTGTATTGAAGGTTCTGTGCAGATTTATGAGTGGGCCAGCATTCGATCACTGAACCACCAATGCTCCGATGTATACTTAATTTCACTTTCCAAACCTATTTTGGAACAATTTTCTTTCATAAGTCAAACTGGGACACCACAAAAAACAAAAAAGAACAGTGTATCAGATGCTGCATATGGAATTGTTCATAAATGCTGGAAATACTAGATCGGTCAAGGAAAATCTGTGGCCAGAGGAACACAGGGTTAACCTCACAGGTACATGAGCTCTTGGCAGAACTAACCTGTTGTAGCATTACTTCAAAATATTATAGTTTTTGTGTGAGTTTCCTTCCAAAATTTATAAGCTGCTTTAAAGTAACAAAAATAAAATACTTCCTACCCCACAAAAAATACATCGTCAAAGTCGTTCGAACTCACGACATTGGTTTTATCAGAAATACTCTCTAACAAATTGAGCTAACTGTCAGTATTCAAATTTAAAATACTTTTGCATCCTAGGCTTATATTTTCGAGATGTCTTCAAATTCTGGAATTATCCATCAGCAACATGCACGAATCGCTCCGCATACAGCCTGCAGTTATCAATCATTCAATATCCTATTGGCAACTACTGTGCATATGGTATTGTCTGCCGCAAAAAACATATCCAACAGATTATGACATTCGTATGAAATGAGTGCCATGCAATGACGATCTCCAGCAAGCGAGAGTCAAAGTAGCGCCATTTGAATGCAACATCATGACCATCACATAATCACCGACCAATAGCATTCCGGATGTCACAAGTTACCACAAACAAAACTGGACCATTCAGTTAAAGGTAATTATTCACAGTGGCAGTTGGTGATTTGTGGTGTTCCAAGAGGATTAGTGCCGGGACGACTGTCGTTCACAATTTATATTAATGATTTAGAGACTTTTTAAAATTTGAGCATGATGCAAAATTGGGGATGGGGATAATGAATACTGAGGAGGACTGGAAGAAATTACAGAAGGATATTACAAAACTTGCAGAATGGGCATATAATTGGAAAATGATGTTCAACACAGAAACATATGAGGTGTCACATTTTGGTAGAAAGAATGGTACGGCCACGTATAACTTTGAAGATGCGAGCATGGGGGGGGTTTTGACATTGAAAAAATATACAAATCAAGAAAAGTTGTGACATAGGTTAATTAGGCCAAAGAAAGCAAATAAATCATGAGGTTTAATTTTCGAGCGATTGAATTGATGACTAGGGAAGGTATGCTGGGTCTCCGTTCTCTTGAAAGATGAAGGCGGCAGAGTAACCTAATTGACATCCTGAAAATTATCAACGGTTTTGATAGTGCCGAAAGGGAGCATGTTTCCACATGTTGGGAGCAGCATAAGTAGTGGCCATGAATGGAAGACTGTCAGCAAGATACCCAACAGGGAATTGAAAAGCCATTTCTTCACCCAAAGATTGGTGGGAATGTGGAACTCGCTACCATAGAGAGTGTAAGGAGCAAATAATATAGATGCATTAAAGGGGAGGCGAGACACGCATAAGAGGGAGAAGTGAATAGGCGGTTATTCAGATAGAGTTAGATGAGGAAGGACTGGAGGAAGCTGAAGTGGCCATAAATGCCGGCATGGTCTAGTTGGATTGAATGACCTGTTTCGCTGCCATTGATAATGAAGTAGAAAGCTGTAGACTGCAGCTACATATGAATGTAATGGTCAGGTGTGCAGAACAGTGGAAAATGCAGTTCAATCAGCATAAGTGTGAGGTTTGAAATTGTGGAGGTCTAACGAGGCTTGTGAATAAATATAAAACAGTACAAAACTGAAACGTAAGGGATTACAAAGGGGCCTTAGACTGCAGGTCCACAAATACCTGAAGGTAGGAGGTCAGGTTCATAAGGTGGTTCAGAAGGCATGTAGAATTAATGCCTTTATTTGTTGAGGCATATAATGCAACAGCAAGGAAATATAAATGTATAACACACTGGTTAGTCCGCAATTGGAGTACTGTTTGTAGTTGAGGTCATCACATTTCAGGAAACAGTTGATTGCACTGGAAAGGGTGCAGAGGAGATTTCAAGAATGTCAACTGGACTGGATAACTTTGGCTATGAGTAAATAATTGGAGATACTGCGTCTCTTTTCTTTGGAACAGGAGGCTGAGGGGAGACATTAATGATGTGTATAAAATTATGATAGGCCTGGATAGAGTGGATAGGAAGGACCTGTTTTCCTGGCATAGTGGTCAACCATCAGGGGGCATAGATTTGTAATAATTGGGCGGAGGTTCAGTCAAGTTATAAGGGGAAATAGCTTCAATCAATGGATTGTGGGAGTCCGGAAGTCACTGCCTGAAAGGATGGTGAAGGCGAAACGCACAACATGTTAAAACAATACTTGTATGTGCACTTAACGTGCTGAAACATACAGGGCTACGGACTTATAGCTGGAATGTGGAATTCGGCTAGAAAGCTCTTGGTGGGCCGGCGAGATAAAGTGCCGAAATGGTGTAGTTCCATGCTGTCAATTTCTATGACTCTATATCCTAAGTAATCCTAAGGAATCCAACGTAATCATTTGTAGGAGCAGGAAAGGTGTGGATAGTCTGCTGAAAGTGTCTCACCTACTGACTCCCAAAAAACTATCCACCATCGACAATTCGCAAGTCTGGAGATGATGGAATACATTCCACTTACCTGGATGAGTGCAGCTCCAACAACACTGAAGATGCTCTATGACATCGAGCACAAAGCAACCTGCTTGATTGTAATCCCATCTACCAGCTCAAACATTCATTTCCAACAACATTGCACGGCGGCTGCAGTGTGTACCATCGACAATTTGATCCGTTGCAATTCGCCAAGGCTTCTTCAACAGTATCTCCCAATCCCGCAACATTTGCCACCTAGAAGGACAAGGGCATTACAATTTACACACCATCCGAACATGAAAATATATCACTGTTCCTTCATCATCACTGGGTCAACAGCCTGCAAGTCCCTCCCTAACAGAACCTTCAGCACATGGACTGCAGTGGTTCAAATAGGCGGCTAACAAGCACCTTCTCAATTCGTGATGAGGAATAAATAATGGCCTTGCCAGCGATGCCGAAATCCCAGGAATTAGTTAATATCAATTAAACAAATAATGAATATATTTTGCAAGATTGCAGAACTTTGATCTGTTCCGTCGGTTATCAGATTGCTTGCCCATGTCTATTACATGTTGCCACCACTGTTTAGTGTGTATGTTGTCCTGTCTGTTACGGTCACGAGGTTTACACCTCATTTTAAGTATGGATGCTGCAGACCCGTGCATGTTCTTCTACACGTCTCACTGCACCACGTTTGGTAATTGATTTAGAAGATAATAGTAGAGTGAAGGAAATGCTGGGCAATAATGTTAAATATTGTGTGCAATACAATTCTGCTGCTGCTGACGTCCGACAGCACCTCATGGATGCACAGATTTGCGCTGTTAGATCTGTTCTGAAATGACAACATTTAGTACAGTGGTAGTGTGAGACAACACGATACAGAATGTAATCCATGTGAAGGCAGGATATGATCTCCACAAGGACTGGGTAGTGTTCACTGCTTTCCCTTACTGTCATGGACAGATGCATCTGCGACAGACGGATTGGTGAGGAGGAGGTCAATAAGTATTTTATTTGTGGGAGAGGCAGTACAGAAGGAGCTCTGCACTGTCGGATTTGCTGTCTTTTGGATGAGATCTTAAAGCGAGGCCCGATTTACCATCCCAGTTGTACATAACAGATACCACGGCCGCTATTTGCAAGAGGAGAAGGGGAGTGCACCAAATAAACTGGGGCCAATATTTCTCTCACCACCAACATCGGGTCATTATCACATGTTGCTTTTTGTTAGCGCAAATCTGCTTTTGCATTTCAGACTGTAACCAGAAGTTAAACGTATAAGGTGGCCAAGGTTAGTGGCCAAGGTTAGTTGGAAACTAGAAGATTGGGAAAGCTTTAAACGACAGCAAAGTATGACTAAGAAAGCAATAAAGAAAGGAAAGATAGATTACGAAAGTAAACTTGCGCAAAACATAAAAACAGATTTTAAAAGTTTTTACAGAAATATAAAAAGGAAAAGAGTGACTAAAATAAATGTTGGTCCTTTAGAAGATGAGAAGCGGGATTTAGTAATGGGAAATGTGGAAATGGCTGAGACCTTAAATAATTATTTTGCTTCGGTCTTTACAGTGGAAGATACAAAAACCATGCCAATCCTTGCTGGTCACGGGAATCTGGGAAGGGAGGACCTTAAGACAATCACCATCACTCGGGAGGTAGTGCTGGACAGGCTAAAGGGACTCAAGGTAGAAAAGTCCCCTGGTCCAGATGAAATGCATCCCAGGGATTAAAAGAGATGGCGGAAGTTATAGCAGATGCGTTGGTTATAATCTACCAAAATTCTCTGGAATCTGGGGAGGTACCCGTGGATTGGAAAGCAGCAAATGTAACGCCTCTGTTTAAAAAAGGGGGCAGACAAAAGACAGGTAACTATAGGCCGGTTAGTTCAACATCTGTAGTGGGGAAAATGCTTGAAGCAATCATTAAGGAAGAAATAGCAGGACATCTAGATAGGAATAGTGCAATCAAGCAGACACAACATGGATTCATGAAGGGGAAATCATGTTTAACTAATTTACTGGAATTCTTTGAGGATATAACGAGCATGGTGGATAGAGGTGTACCGATGGATGTGGTGTATTTAGATTTCCAAAAGGCATTCGATAAGGAGCCACACCAAAGGTTACTGCAGAAGATAAAGATACGCGGAGTCAGCGGAAATGTATTAGCATGGATAGAGAATTGGCTGGGTAACAGCAGGCAAAGAGTTGGGATAAATGGGTACTTTTCAGGTTGGAAATCGGTGGTTAGTCGTGTGCCACAAGGATCGGTGCTGGAACCAAAACTGTTTACAATATACATAGATGACCTGGAGGAGGGGACAGAGTGTAGTGTTACAATATTTGCAGATGACACAAAGATTACAAAGAAACATAGAAACATAGAAAATAGGTGCAGGAGTAGGCCATTCGGCCCTTATAGCCTGCACCGCCATTCAATGAATTCATGGCTGAAAATGCAACTTCAGTACCCCATTCCTGCTTTCTCGCCATACCCCTTGATCCCCCTAGTAGTAAGGACTTCATTTAATTCCTTTTTGAATAGTGGGGAAGCGGGTTGTGTCGCGGACACAGAGAAGCTGCAAAGAAATTTAGTTAGATTAAGCGAATGGGATAAGTTTTGGCAGATGGAATACAATGTCGGAAAATGTGAGGTCATCCAACTTGGAAAAAAAACAGGAAAAGGGAATATTATTTCAATGGGTAGAAATTACAACATGCTGCGGTGCAGAGGGACCTGGGAGTCCCTGTGCATGAATCCCAAAAATTTAGTTTGCAGGTACAGCAGGTAATCAGGAAGGCGAATGGAATGTTGGCCATCATTGCAAGAGGGATGGAGTACAAAAGCAGGGAGGTCCTGCTGCAACTGTATAGGGTATTGGTGAGGCTTCACCTGGAGTACTGCGTGCAGCTTTTGTTCACCTGACTTAAGGAAGGATATACTAGCTTTGGAGGGGGTACAGAGACGATTCACTAGGCTGATTCCGGAGATGAGAGAGTTACCTTATGAGGCTAGATTGAGTAGACTGGGTCTTTACTCGTTGGTGTTCAGAAGAATGAGTGTGATCTTATAGAAAAATTTAAAACAATGAAAGGGATAGACAAGATAGAGGCAGATAGGTTGTTTCCACTAATCGTGGAGACTAGAACTAGAGCTCACTGCCTCAAATTAAGGAGGAGCCAATTTAAAACCGAGTTGAGAAGGAATTTTTTTCTCCCAGAGGGTTGTGAATCTGTGGAATTCTCTGCCAAGGAAGCAGTTGTGGCTAGCTCATTGAATGTATTCAAATCAGAGATAGATACATTTTTCACCAATAAGGGAATTAAGAGTTATGGGGAGCGGGCAGGTAAGTGGAGCTGATTCCACGGCCAGATCAGCCATTATCTTTTTGAATGGCGGAGCAGGCTCGAGAGGCTAGATGGCCTAATCCTGTCCCGAATTCTGATGTTCTTATGTACTTGGTTGTGACGCACTTTTGGAAATCCTGAAATGAAAGGCACTGTGGAAATTAAAGTACTTTCTTTTACAGCATCCAAAAAAAAGTTCATTGCAACAAAGACGTTTTGTTCAATTGTTCAAAACATGGTGGTAATAACGCCAATGTTGCTGGCTTTAACGACGGCATGGCCATTTATTCAATATTTTTTGATTGGACTGTGGTGCTTGTATCTAAGTTGTTACTTTAGAGCAGCTTAAACAAAAAGGAACAGAACTCCCACCTGATCTGCAATACATTGAAGCATTGCTGCAAAACCTTAGATGTGCCGAGAGCCCGAGAGCAGGTAATGGATTTTTGTGCCCTAATCGGTAAGGAGTGTGAATTCCTTCTAATTCTGATGTTGTCAGGAAATTGCTGTTTCGAGTCCTACCACCATCGTTATGTCAAATTCCGTTCAACTTTATAAAACCAAATTACGTTCTCACTCTTCAGCTGAAGTTGAATTCCTCCCAAACATGGAACTACGGGGTGTTTCCAGCATTTAATGACCAATTCCATATGCACTGCGATTTTGTCACTTTTCGTATTTCATTCAGTTAAAGGCTCATTGCCGCTGATTGGTTTGCAGTGCAAAATATGGGACTGAAATAAATACAGTCGAGTGTGTAAATGCTCATTCTCATCAGTAGTCGGAAATCGAATGTTGTGCCCGAATGGGTAAGGAGTCGGATTTTGAATCTGAGACTGATGTTGTCAGGAAATTGCAGGTGCGAGTCCTCCCGCCGTCGTTATGTCAAATCCCGTTCAACTTTATAAAACGTAAAAACGTTCTCATTCATCAGCTGAAGTGATTTCCTCCCAAACATTGCAGCGCTCCGATGGCTCAGCTGCACAGGGGGGAGGGAAGAGGTATAGTGGTAGGTAATTAAACAATCAGGGGAGCAGACAGGCGTTTCTGCAGCAGCATACTTGACTCCAGGAGAGTATGTTACCTGCCTGGTGCCAGGGTCAAGGATGTTATTGGGCGGATGCTGCCATTGTGGGCGGAGAGGGTAAACAGAAAGAGGTCGTGGTCCGATTCGGGCAAATGACATCGCAAGAAAGAGGCATGAGATCATGCAGGCAGTATTTTGGGAGCAAGGAGGGAGATAAAAAAGCAAGACCTCAAATGTCCAATCTATATTAACGATTTGGATGAAATGACCGAGTGCAATTTATCCACATTTGCTGATGATTCAAAGATGGGTGGGAAAGCAAATTGTGAGGAGGACTCAAAACATCTGCAAATGTATATAGAGAGGCTAAGTGAGAGGGCAAAAATATTGCAGATGGAGTATAAGGTGGTAAAATGTGCAGGTATCTACTTTGGCAGAAAGAATGTAAAAACAAATTATTTTATAAATGGAGAACCATTGCAAAATGCTGCAGAACGGAGGGATGTGGTGTGCTTGTGCATGAAGCACATAAATTTAGCATGCAGCTACAGCACGTAATCAGGAAACAACTGAAATATTGACCTTTATTGCAAGGGGGATGGATTATAAAAGCAGATAAGTCCTTCTGCAAATTTACATGGTATTGGTGTGGCCACACCTATAGTACTGTGCAATGTTTTTGTCCCCATATTTAAGAAAGGATGTACTTGCATTGGAAGCAATTCAGAGAATGTTCATTAAGTTGATTCCGGAGATGCGGGGATGGAATTATGATAGGTTAAGGAGGTTCAGCCTATAGACATTGGAGTTCAGAAAAATGGGAGATGGTATTTTCGAAATATATGGTGGGGATCTAAAAGGTGGATGCAGTGATGTTATTTCCACTGATAGGAGAAACTAATCGAAGGGGCCATTGTCTCATAGTAAAGAGCCGTAAACTTAAAACTGAGTTCAGAAGAATTACTTCACTCAGATTATTTTAAGTCTGTGAAATTCTCTGAACCAGAGAACTGTGGAGGCTGTGTCATTGAATGTGTTTAAGGCAGAGATAGACAGATTTTTAAGTGAAAAGGACATAAAGGATAATGGGGAGCTGGCAGGTAAGTGAAGGTGAATCTATGATCAGATCAGCCATGATTTTATAAAATAGCGGAGCAGGCTTGAGAGGCCAATAGGCCTACGTCTGCTCCTATTTCTTGTTTTCTAATATTATTGCATGTGATTAAAGCAATTGTGGTTACCTGTGTACTTAATTGGCTAAGTAATATTCGGTAGTGATTAGTAGTCAATGTTTGATATTCTAACTGGAGAATAATGCAATAAGATCCCTCAGGGGTCAGTCTCCAGAAAATTACATTTCTTTTTATATATAAATGACCTGGACTTTTGCATAGTTATTACAGTTTCGAAATTTGCTGATGATACAGAAATTGGCGAAGAACTAAATAATGAGGGGTTAAAAATAGGGTTTAGAAGGGCATAGGGAGACTGGTCAAATGGGGAAAAACAGTGCACATGCTTTTTAAAGCGAGTGATTATGCACTGATGTAGTTTGGGAGAAAAACATATGGAACATTTGAAAGTTGCAGGACAATTTGATCAGTTGGATAATAATGTGTATAGGATGCTTGGCTTTTTAAAATTGATTTAAAAAAAAACAAGGAAGCCATTCTAAGCATTTACAAATTAATGCTTTGGCATTACACGGAATATGGTTTACCATTCCTGGTACCGCATATTAGGAACGAGATCATCGGATGAGAGGTGGGGAACTTTGACATTCTGTTAATGTTCTGCTTTGAGAAGCGAAAATTAAGGGAATAATAGAGGCATTCTAAATAGAGATGGGATTGGTTAGGTAACCAGAAGTATTAGATTTAAAATAAGTGACTAAAGAACAAGAGGAGAAGGAGGAGACATTTCTTCTCACAGAGAGGTTGTTAACATGGTGAACTCGCTGCCTGACAGGAAGGTGGAATCAGATTCCATCCGAAATTTGAAAAGCCAATTGGAAATGTACTTGAAGAGGAGACATTTGCAGGGAGTTGTGGCTAAGCTGGTTTGTGCTACTTATTTAAAAGAACCAGCAGAGGCACGACGTGCCGAATAGTCCCATTCTGTGCTGTGAGATTCTATGATTCTGCGTTTTAATGTTTCCCGTTGACTGGAAAATGCAAAGGAAGAATTGTTTTATATTTGGCACCGTCCATTTTTGTATTGAAACCAAAGCTGTGAGTAACTGCGTTGGCCGAGGGGTTAAGACGCTAAACTTAAAATCTAATGGTATTTCCTTTGGCTGGTTCGATACCAGCTCACGGCGAATTTACAGCAATGTTTTATTTCCTTTAATCGGCTCCCTGTGGATATCACTGAAACCGAAACTTAACACAATTTCCATCACTGCCTTTTATTACACTTATTGACGCAAAGCTTTTGTTCCAATTGAAATTACTAATAATTTATATGCAATAATTAGATATTTTGGGTTTGTTGGAAATTCTTTGCAAAGATCTGTGAGAAATATACAGAGAAACCATCATGCAAAAAATACATTTTATTAATTAACCTACAATGTTTGGAAAGAAAAAAATCATATTCAGCTAATGATTGGACATGAGGTTTGATTTTATGAAGCTGAACAAGAATTCAGAAGTATATAAAGCCACCAGGGTAAGACTCGAACCTCCAATCGCCTGATAACATTTTGATTTACACAAAAGTCAGGCGCTTTATAATTTAAGGGACATGGCCGCTGCTATTAACATTCGAATAATAACGATAATAATGGATTAAAGACCGAGATTATATTTATTTAATTTCCATTATTTGCATTCCAACAACGGCAATGAACCATTCACAGCTTGAAATACGAGAAGTTCAGAAGACGATCCCCATTCCCAGCTTTTCCTCGCGTCCTCCCTTCCAGCTTTTCTGCTGCCTTCAGGAAATCTCTTTGCTTCTTGACCTCATCCAAGAGCTCCTTATTCAAATGAATTGAACCACAGATGAGGCTCTTAATCTACACCGCTGACAGCATTTCACCAACTCATTCCCTCCTCGGTGTCAAACATTTGTTACTGTGCTGTGTCCTTGAGGAGTGTCCCCCATCAGAAAAAATCGTCTGTCACCGCCACCACCTCCACCCATCTGCTGCTGCAACCCTGACCATGCCGTCATTATGCAAGGCTTGACTACTTCAACGCGCTTCTTACTGGCCTCCCATGATGTAACCTACATAAGCTTGAGGTCATCCAAAACTCTCTGCTCGTATGCTAACGCGCATCAATTCCGTTCACCCATCACCCCTATGCTATCTGACCAATGGTGGCTCGCGGTGAAGCAACGCCTCCAGTTCAAAAATCTTTTGGTTGCTTTCAAATCCCCTCATGGCCTCGCCCGACATTAATGTCCTCCAGCCACAAAATCCCCAGAGATATCTGCACTCTTCTAATTCTGCCATCTTGAGCATCCCTGATTATAATCGTTCAACCATCGCTGAACATGCCTTCGGCTGCCTGGGCCCTGAACTCTGGAATTACTCGCTAAACTTCTCCACCTCTCTACTCTACTTTAGGATGCTTTGAAACAAAGAACTGTGTCAAAGCATTTGGTCATCTATCCTCATTTCTCCTGATGTGGCTCGGTGTCAAAGTATCTTCTTATACCATAAAAATATATAAAAACATAAGAAATAGGAGAAGGGATAGTTCATTTCTCCACTCGAGCCCGCTCCATCATTAAATACGATTATGGAAAGATCTCGACTTCACTGTCCGCAGCACATAACCGTTATCACTTAAAAATATGTTAATCTCCGCCTTAAATATATTCAATGATCCAGCTCTCTCGGATAAAGAATTCCATAGACTTATAACACTCTTAGATAAGTAATTTCTCATCTGAGCTTTAAGTGGGCGGCCCCTAATTCTGTGAAAATGTCATCAAGTTTTAGTTTCCAACATGAGTGGAAATATCCTCTCTGCACCCAACTTTTCGAGCCCCCTCATGATCTTACATGTTGCAATCTGATCACCTCTCTTTCTTCTGAACTCCAATGAGGACAGGTCCAACCTACTCAACCTACCTTCATAAGTAAACGCCCTCATCAACGAATTCAAACGGGTGAACTTTCTGTGAACAGCCTCCAATGCAGAACTCCAGTTGTAGCCTCACCAATACCCTGAAATTTTTCTAAATTCAATCATAATTTGCTTTTCTATTATTTCTGCAAAAGTGGATAACCTCACACTATCCCACTGATTCGCCTTTGCCAAATGTTTGCCCACTGAATTAGCCAGACTATATTCCTTTGCAGATTTTTTGTGACCTCAATGCAATTTGCTTTCCCACTCATCTTTGTAACATCAGCAAACTTGGCGACATTTCACTCGGTCCCTTCATCCAAGTCATCAATATAGATGGTAAATTGTGGAGGACCCAGTACTCAGACACTGCGGCACTCCATTTGTCACGGTTTAACAACCGGAAAATGAACAGTTTATTCCGAAAATATGTTTTCTGTTATTTAACAAATCCTCTATCCATGCTAATGCATTAGCCCCGTGAGCTTTGACCTTGTGCAGTAATCTCTTATGTGGCACCTTATCGAATTCCTTCTCGAAATCCAAATACATTGCATCCACTGGTACCCCCTTATAGACCCTGCTCTTTGCATCCTCAAAGATCTCCAGCAAATTTGTCAAGGATGATTTCCCTTTCATAAAATGATGCCGACTCTGCTTCATTGAATAACGCGTTTCTAAATGTCTCGCTAGGTGGGAAGAGGCGGGGCAAGCTGAGAAAAATAGAGATAAGACAGGGAGACATCAGTTCCATGGGACAGGAACAGGCTAAACAATGGCTCTACTTTGCTGTTTCGGGTTGGGGAACTATGAGGTTGGCGGCCGTGTCGGAAGATCCCCAGAGGACATGAGATCAGTGACAGTCTTAGAAACGATGGTCTGATTTTCGCTACTGGGTCATGGTCCAGGGGGACTAGAACGAGGTGACAGATTAATGGTAACTATTAATGATTAAACACCATGATTGCTATTATTTCTGTTTCATTCATGAATTCAGAATTTGGAGCAGGAATGTGCCGTTCGGCCCCTCGAGCATGCTCCGCCACTCAATAAGATCATGGTTGATCTTCTACCTCAAATATGTTAAGGAGTGATTGAGCCACAGCGAACAGGAAACAGCGACTTGTGGATAAATTAGTGTCGGAACAGTGGTAGTCATTCAAGGAGGAGATCCGAAAGGCTCAGGCCAACGACGAGTGCTTAAAGAACAAGGGTGTGAGAATAATTCTCGAGCCCCCTGGAAGTCTAGGGACTTAAAGAGCAGGTGAAAGAAAATAAATTACGCTTACAGCTAAATACGACAGAATATTTAGGGGAACATAGAAAGTTAAGAGATATTTGGAATGCTAAGAGAAAGCGTACAAAATTTTCGGCAAATATAATTAAGGCAAACACGAAGATGTCCTATCAATACATTAATTTCAGAGGGTGACTAAAGAAATGGTAGGGTATATTACAGATCATGTGGGTAATATTTGTGTTGAGGTGAAAGCTGTTGGGAAGGTTCTTAATGGAAGCTTTACGACAATTTTCACAAAGGAAAGGAGCAATCCAGATACTGCTATCGAGGAGGGGTTTGATATTCTGGATGAAATAAATATAATGCGAGAGGAAGTATTAAGGGTGTTACCAGTTTTCAAAGTCGATAATTCCCCACTCCCCGGAGAAATGCATCCCAGGCTGTTGAGCGAAGTAAAATAGGAAACAGCAGAGGCCTTAACCATCATTTTCCAGTTCTCTTTGGATTTTAGCATGCTGCCGAAAGATTGGAGGAATGCTAAAGTAGTACCGTTGTTTAAGAATTCTAAAAGGGATAGACCGAAGAATTACAGGCAAGTCAGCCTAAACTCAGTGGTGTGGAAATTATTGTAAATGATTCTGAAAGACAATTTGGAAATTGTCTACATTTGGAAAGACAAGCATTAATGAGGGACAGTCAGCAAGCATTTTTAAGGGAAGATAATGTTGGACTAACACGATTGAATTTTTTGAGGAGTTAACCAAGAGGGTCGATGAAGGTAGTGCATACGATGTTGTGTATATAGAATTTAGCAAAGATTTTTTATAAGATCCCACATGGTAGACGAGTCACGAAGGTTAAATCCCATGAGATCCAGGGCAAAGTGGCAAGTTGGATCCAAAATTGGCTTGGAGGTAGGAAACAAATGGTAATGGATAATGAATGATTTTGTGACTGGGAAATTGTTTCAGTGGGGATCTGCATGGATCAGCACTGGGTCACTTGCTTCTTTTGGTATATATCAAAGATTTAGATTTGAATATCGGGAGTATGATTGAGAAATTTGCAGACGACGCTAATATTTGCTGTGTTATTGATAATGAAGACCAAAGTCATGGTCTCGAGGAGGATGCTAATCTACTGGTCAGGTGGGCAGAGCTGTGACAAATGGAATTTAATTCAGAGAAGAATGTTTTTGGGGGGCTAACATGGAAAGGTATACACGTTAAGTGGTCAGCGACTTAATAGTGTAGATGAACAAAGGGATCTCGGAGTGCTTGTCCACAGATCCCTGAAATTTGCTGACTAGGTGAATAAGATGGTTTAGACTTCATGGCAACAGAGTGGAGTTTTTGTGTAGAAAGAACGCGGCTGATGGCATTCGGCCCACAGACGCCAAGCCAGAGGCTATCAGAAATGCGCCCAAGCCACAGTACGTCACGGAGCTGCGGTCGTTTCTGGGACTCCTCAACCATTTTGGTAACTTCAGACCGGTGTTGAGAACCCTTTTCGAGCCCCTACATGTGTTATTGCTTAAAGATGAGAATTGGTGTGTGGAAAAAAGCAAGTAATTGCTTTTGTGAAAGCCAGAAGCATTTTATGCTCCAACAAGCTGCTATGGCATAACCTGTGTAAAAGACTTGTGCTAGCATGTGATGCGTCGTCGTACGGAGTCCGGTGTGTATTACAACAGGCTAACATTGCAGAGAAGTTGTAACCTGTCGCCTATGCATCCAGGAGCTGGTCTAAGGCCGAGAGGGCCGACAGCATGATTGAGAAAGAGGCATTAGCGTGAGGGTTTGGGTTAAAGTAAATGCATCAGCACTAGTTTGGCCTCAAATTTGAGCTGGAAACTGATCACAATCGCCTCATATCGCTGTTCGCTGAACACACGGGGATAAATACGAATGCCTCAGCCCATATACAAAGATATCAGCGTATAACTAGACCATCTGCCACAGGCCAGGCACCGAGAACTGTGCGGATGCTCTCAGTCGGCTACCATTGCCTACCACGGGGGTGGAAATGTGCGCAGCCTGCAAACTTGTTGAAGGTGGCGCAGCCCACCGACTTGTTGATGGTCATGGAAGCATTTGAAAATGACAAATCACCTGTCACGGCCTGCCAGGTTAGGACTTGGACCAGCCAAGATCCTCTGCTGTCCCTTCTGACAGAGTGACTGTTGTGGGGTAACCGTGTAGTGCTACCCAAAAATTGCAGGGAGATGTTTATCTCGGATCTCCACGGCACACACTCGGGTATAGTAACACATAGAAACATAGAAAATAGGTGCAGGAGTAGGCCATTCGGCCCTTCGATCCTGCACCGCCATTCAATGAGTTCATGGCTGTACATACAACTGCAGTACCCTATTTCTGCTTTCTCGCCATACCCCTTGATCCCCCTAGAATTAAGGACATCATCCAACTCCTTTTTGAATATATTTAGTAACTTGGCCTCAACAACTTTCTGCGTTGGAGAATTCCACAGGCGCACCACTCTCTGGGTGAAGAAGTTTCTCGTCATCTCGGTCCTTAATGGCTTACCCCTTATCCTTCGTCTGCGACCCCTGGTTCTGGACTTCCCAACATAGGGATCATTCTTCCTGCATCTAAACTGTCTAAACCCGTTCGAATTTTAAACGTTGCTATGAGTTCCCCTCTCATTCTTCTGAACTCCAGTGAATACACGCCCAGTTGATCCAGTCTTTCTTGATATGTCAGTCCCGCCATCCCGGGAACCAGTCTGGTGAACCGTCGCTGCACTCCTTCAATAGCAAGAATGTCCTTCCTCACGTTAGGAGACCAAAACTGTACAAAATACTCCAGGTGTTGCCTCACCAAGGCCCTGTACAACTGCAGCAACATCTCCCTGCCCCTGTACACAAATTCCCTCGCTATGAAGGATAACATGCCATTTGATTTCTTAACTGCCTCCTGCACCTGCATGCCAACCTTCAATGACTGATGCACCATGACACCCAGGTCTCGTTGCACCTCCCGTTTTCCTAATCTCTCACCATTCAGATAATAGTCTGTCTTTCAGTTTTCACCACCAAAATGGATAAACTCACATTTATCCACATTATACTTCACCTGCCATGCATTTGTCCACTCACCTAAACTATCCAAGTCACTCTGCAGCCTCATAGCATCCTCCTCGCAGTTCACACTGCCACCCAACTTAGTATCATCGCAAATTTGGAGATATTACATTTAATCCCCTCTTCTAAATCATTAATGTACAATGTACAATGTAAACAGCTGGGGCCCCAGCACAAGCCTTGCGGTACCCCACTAGTCATGCCTGCCATTCTGAAAGGTAGCATTTACTCCGACTCTTTCCTTCCTGTCTGACAACCAGTTCTTAATCCATATCAGCACACTACCCGCAATCCCATGCTTTAACTTTGCACATTAATCTGTTGTGTGGGGCCTTGTCGAAAGCCTTCTGAAAGTCCAAATATACCACATCAACTGGTTCTCCGTTGTCCACTCTACTGGAAACATCCTCCAAAAATTCTAGAAGATTTGTAATGATGAAAGTGATAGCCAGATTCCACATGTGGTTGCCCGGTATCGATAGTGACTTAGATTCCTGTGTACGGCATTGCCGCGTGTGTGTTCAGTTGAGCAACGCGCCGAGAGAGGGACCACTAAGTTTGTGGTCCTCGCCCTCCAGACCACGGTCGAGAATCTATGTTGGCTATGCATGCCCTCTTCTCGCTCAAATGTTCCTGGTGGTGGTGGATGCTTTTCAAAATCGATTGAATCTGAAATTATCATATATCTCTCATTACTCTATATACCTTTATCATACCATGCTATACATGACAGTAACAGGATATGAACTGTAACATTATGCATACCTTACCACCAGTGGTGCACTTGCAGGAGACACTCAATACCTGTACCACTGAGGTATATAAAGGGAGGTCTTAGGCAAGTGCAGCTCCGGAGTGCTGGAATTAAAGGTGCAGGTCCTGAGTAACCTTGACTTCAGCGTGTGTCTCATGTAAGTTAGTAAATTAGAGTCAGGCTATAACAGTGGCGACGAGTTACGGGATCACAGAATACACAGATTGGCTACCAAAACAACTCAGATGAGAAATACAATGCTGGAAACTATTGGGGTGACTTTATAGAAAGGTTCCAGCAATGCTTTGTGACCAAAGACTGGCTGGGCGATGATAATGCAGACCAGAGAAGAGCCCGTCTCTTCACCAGCTGTGGCTCGAAACATATGCTTCAATGAAATACCTGCTGGCACCCGAGAAACCAACAAGCCAATCGGTTGAGGAGTTGAGAAAACTGGTGAGAGACCAACTGAAGCCAGTTAGCAGCCTACTCATGGCCAGATACAGGTTCTACAAATACAGAAGCTGTGTGTCCAAAGCATACCCGACTTCATGGCGGAACTTCGGATGCTGGCTAGTTCATGGGAGTGCCCCGAAAAATTAAGGAGAGAAGTACTGAGACACATTATATTGACGGAATAGGCCACGCAGGCATATTCTTAGGTTTATAGAGACTTAGAACTTGAATCTCGAGGCAGCAGCATTGGTCGCACATACGTTCTTGGCAGGCGAAGAAGAAACGAGGCTGATCTATACTTCGGATACGAAAAGCAACAATGCATCCGAACAAGGGTTTCACAATGTGAAACAAACCGCTACCCCCACACACTGGCAAATGCACAAAAGCAGGCCTTCAACAGCAGACAGTGGCGCCAGAAGCCATCAATATCAAGGGCCACATGAACACCGATCACACCTCAACAAGCCACAATGCGAGCAATCAACAACAGATTGATATATGCTCAAGGGAAATCAGCCAGATGCTTTGGAAACAATGGAAATGGTGTGACATAAGAACCTAAAAATTAGGACCAGGAATAGGCCATCTAGCCTCTCGAGCCTGCTCCGCCATTCAAAAAGATCATGGCTGATCTGGCCGTAGATTCAGCTCCACTTACTCGCCCGCATCCCGTAACTCTTAATTCCATTATTGTTTAAAAATCTATCTATCTGTGATTTGAATACATTCAATGAGCTAGCCTCAACTACTTCTTGGGCAGCAAATTCCACAATTCACAACAAGCTGGGAGAAGAAATTCCTTCTCTGTTCGGTTTCAAATTGGTTCACTCATATTTTAAGGCTGTGCCCCCTAATTCTAGTCTCCCCGACCAGTGGAAACACCCTCTCTGCCTTTAGCTTGTCTATCCCTTTCATTATTTTAAATGTTTTTATAAGATAACGCCTCATCCTTCTGAACTACAACGAGTAAAGACCCAGTCTAACCAATCTATAATCATAAGGTAACCACCTCATCTCCGGAATCAGCCTAGTGAATCGTCTCTGTACCCACTCCAAAGCTAGTATATCCTTCCTTAAGTAAGGTGACCAAAACTGCACACAGTACTCCAGGTGCGGCCTCACCAATACCCTACACAGTTACAGCAGGTTCTCCCTGCTTTTATAGTCAATCCCTCTCGCAAAGAAGACAAACATTCCATTCGCCTTCCTGATTACCAGCTGCACCTGCAAACAAACTTTTTGGGATTTATGCACAAGGGCCAGGTCCCTCTGCACCGCATCATGTTGTGATTTCTCCCCATTAAATAATATATCATTTACTGTGTTTTTTTCCAAGTTGGATGACTTCACATTTTCCGACATTGTATTCCAACTGCCAAACCTTAGTCCATTCGCTTAATCTATCTAAATCTCTTTGCAGCCTCTCTGTGTCCTCTACACAACCCGCTTTCCCACTAATCTTTGTGTCATCTGCAAATTTTGTTGCACTACACACTATCCCCTCTTCCAGGTCATCTATGTATATTGTACACAGTTGTGGTCGCAGCACCGATCCCTATAGCACACCACTAACCACCGATTTCCAACCCGAAAAGGAACCATTTATCTCGAATCTCTGCTTTCTGTTAGCTAGCCAATTTTTTATCCATGCTAATACATTTCCTCTGACTCCGCGTAACTTAGCTTCTGCAGTATCCTTTTGTGTGGCACCTTATCGAATGCCTTTTGGAAATCTAATTACACAACATCCATCGGTATACCTCTATCCACCATGCTCGTTATTTCCTCAAGTATTCCATTAATTAGTTAAACATGATTTCCCCTTTAAGAATCCATGTTGCGTCTGCTTGATTGCACTTTTCCTATATAGATGCACCGCCATTTCTTCCTTAATGATAGCTTCTAGCATTTTCCCCACTATCGATGTTAAACTGACCGGCCTATTTCCCTGCCTTTTGTCTGCCCCATTTTTAAAAAATAGGCGTTACATTAGCTTCTTTCCAATCCGCTGTTACCTCCCCAGCGTCCAGAGAATTTTGCAGATTATAACGAATGATATAACTTCTGCCATCTCTTTTAACACCCGAGGATGCATTTCATCTGGACCAGGGGACTTGTCAACAACGAGTCACATTAGCCTGTCCAGCACTATCCCCCTAGTGCTCGTATTTATCTCAAAGTCCTACCTTCCCACATTCCCGGGACCAGCAATTTTTGGCATGGTTTTGGTGTCTTCCACTGTGAAGACCGAAACAAAATAATTGTTTAAGGTCTCAGCCATTTCCACATTTCCCATTATTAAATCCCTCTTCTTATCTTCTAAGGGACCAAACTTTACTTTAGTCAATCTTTTCCGTTTTATATATTGGTAAAAGTTTTTACTATCTGTTTTTATGTTTTGCGCAAGTTTACTTTCGTAATTCATCTTTCCTTTCTTTATTGCATTCTTAGTCATTCTTTGCTGTCGTTTACAATGTTCCCAATCTGCTAGATTCCCACGAACCTTGGCCACCTGAACCGCATTAGTTTTTAATTTGATGCTGTCCTTTACTTCCTTGGTTATGAACGGCTGGTTATCCCTTCTCTTACCGCCCTTCTTTTTCACTGGAATATATTTTGTTGAGCACGATGAAAGAACTCCTTAAAAGTCCTCCACTGTTCTTCTTTTGTGCCACCGTTTGCTCTTTGTTTCCAGTCTAATTTAGCCAAATCTGCCCTCATCCCACTGTAGCCCCTTTTTTAAGCAGAGTACGCTCATTTGGACACTACTTCCTCACCCTCAATCTGTATTACCAATTCAACCATACTGTGATCACTCATTCCGAGAGGATCTTTTACTCGGAGATCGTTTATTATTCCTTTCTAATTACACAGGATCAGATCTAAGATAGCTTGCTCCCTTGTAGGTTCTGTAACATACTGTTGTAAGAAACAATCCCGTATACATTCTATGAATTCCTCCTCAAGCCTACCCCGTGCGATTTCATTTGACCAATCGATATGTAGGTTAAATTCCCCATGATTCATTTTTCACATGCCTCTATTATTCCGTTTATTATTGCCCGCCCCACCATGAGGTTATTATTTGGGGGCCGATAAACTACGCCCTCCAGTGACTTTTTCCCCTTACTATCTCTGATCTCCACACAATGATTCAACATTTTGTTCATTAGAGCCAATATCGTCTCTCTCAAATACCCTGATATCATTCTTTATTAACAGATTACCCCACCTACTTTCCCTTCTTGTCTATCTTTCCGAATTGTCAGATACCCCTGTATGTTTAATTTCCTGTCTTCGCCAGGCTGCAACCACGTTTCTGTAATGGCCACCAAATCATACCCATTTGTAATGATTTGTGCCGTCAACTCATTTACTTTATTTTGAATGCTGCGTACATTTAGGTAGAGTATTTTAATACTATTTTTTAAACCATGATTTTTAGTTTTGACCCCTCCTGCAGCCCCTTTATATTCATACATATTGTCCCATCCTATCACCTTGTGGTTTACAGTTACCCCAGTGCTACTCTGCTCTGTTGCCTCCTGCCTTTTGCATTCTTTCTTGGGGTCCTGTTCATCTGAGCTCTCACCCATTCTAAATAGCTCAGAGCCCTCTCCTTGGTTATGAATACTCCTTGCATTGAGGCACTGAGTTTTCATGCTTGTATGTTATTACATTTTGACCATTTAGAATTTTGCTGTACAGTGGCCCTTTTTATTTTTTGCCTGGGGTTTCTCTGTGCTCCACTTTTACTCATCTACTTTCTGTCATTTGCTTTTGTCTCCATTTTGTTTCCCTCTGTCTCACTGCATTGGTTCCCATCCCCTGCCATATTGTTTATCTCCCCCCAACAGCACGATCCAACATTCCCCTAGGACATTGGTTCCGGACCTGCCCAGGTGTAGACCGTGACGTTTGTACTGGTCCATCTTCCCCAGAACCGGTTCCAATGCCCCTGGAATTTGAATCCCTCCTGCTGCTCCACTGCTCAAGCCACATATTCATCTGAGCTATCCTGCGATTCCTACTCTGACTCGCACGTGGCACCGTAGCATTCCCGAGATTACTACATCTGATGTCCTAAGTTTTAATTTAGCTCCTAGCATTTTAAAATCGTTTCGTAGGACCTCGTCCTTTTTTTTACCTATATCTTTGGTACCAATATGCACCACGACAACTGGCTGATCACCCTCCCTTTTCAGAATGTCCTGCATCAGCTCCGAGACATCCTTGGTCCTTGCACCAGGGAGGCAACATACCATCGTGGAGTCTCGGTTGCGGTCGCAGAAACGCCTATCTATTCCCCTTACAATTGAAGCCCCTATCACTATCGCTCTCCCACTCGTTTCCCTGCACTCCTGTGCAGCAGAGCCAGCCACAGTGCCATGAACTTGGCTGCTGCTGCCCTCCCCTGATGAGACATCCCTCTCAACAGTACTCAAAACGGTGTATCTGTTTTCCAGGGGGATGACCGCAGGGCCCCCTGCACGACCTTCCTTGCACTGCTCTTCCTGCTGGTCTTCCATTCCCTAACTGGCTGTGGACCCTTCCCCTGCGGTAAGACCAACTCGCTACACGTGCTTCTCATGTCATTCTCAGCATCGTGGATGCACCAGATATGGGGGAAGGTACTCAACTAGGGTATGTCGATTTCAGCATGCCGTTTGCAGAAACTGCAACTGCACAGGGCATCTGTCTCGCATGTGCAGAAAAACAGCAGCTCGGCTGGTATACGAATCGGAAGGGTCGTAAAACGGACAAGAAGACGGTTGGAACAGTGCACGGGACGCCGACTTACAGCGGGTTAACACAATCAATGTCCACTGTTCTCACACCAAGAGGCCTCCAATTATGATGAGGGTTCCACTCAACGGAATACCCGTCAACATGGAACTGGACACGGTGGCCAGTTAATCTCTCATGAGCGTTCAGATATTTGAATATCTGTGGCCGCATAAAAGCAACAGACCAAAACTCACAAATGTCGACACAAAAATAAGGTCCTATACCAAAGATATCGTCCCAGTCCTTGGCAACGCTATGCTCTCAGTCACACACAAAGGGACGATGAACGACTTTCCCTGTGGATTGTCCGCGGGGATCTCCCAGCCCAATTGGGGAGAAGTTGGATAGCAGAACTTAATTGGAAATTGGATGATATTCACGCCATGTCGTCAAAGGAACCGACCTCCTGCTCAACACTTCTAAGCCTTTTTGAACATCTCTTTCAGCTAGTTGTGGGCACCTTCAAAGCGGCTAAAGTTAGAATCTACATAACACAGAATGCCAGACCAGTCCATCACAAGGCTGGAGCTGTGCCTTATGTGATGTGGGAAAAGATTGAAAACGAACTGGACCGGCTTCTGCGGAAAGGCATAGTTTCTACCGTGGAATTCAGTGACTGGGCAAGCCTCATCGTCCCCGTCATAAAGCCTGATGGATCCATGCAAATCTGTGTGGATAACAAGTCTACCATAAGCAGATTCACCCGACAGGACCAATACCCGCTGCCCAGAGCGGAGGGCATATTTGCCACATTGGCTGGAGTTAAACCTTTCTCAGAACTTGACCTCACATCTGCGTATATGACGCAAGAACTGACCAAAGAGTCTCAGCTGCAAACCACCATTAACACACTTCGAGGCCTTTGTATGTACAATCGATGCCCATTTGGCATTAGGTCGGCCGCTGCTATATTCCAGCGCAACATGGAGACTCTGCTCAAGTCCATCCCGGGGACGGTTGTGTTTCAAGATTATATACTCATCCCGGGCAGGGACACCAGCTCTCATCTTCGCAATCTTGAGAAGTACGAAGTCGATTGGATCGGGTAGACCTCAGAGTTAAGAGATCCAAATGTCTGGTTCTCGCGCCCGAGGTAGAATTTTTTGGGCAGAAGAATTGCCGCTGATGGAACCCGCCAAACCGAATCCAAAACCAAATCGATTCGCCTGGCGCCCATGCCCCGGAATGTCTTGGAACTGTGCGCCTTTAACGGGCTACTCAATTACTTTGGTAACTTTATGCAGAACTTGAGCACGCTGCTGGAGCCTCTCCACGTGCTACTCAGAAAGGGGTGCGATTGGTTTTGGGGGGACGCCCAAGAATGCGCCTTCAATAAGGCACGCCACCTTCAATGTTCCAAGAGTTTTTTTTAGCCTTTTTAGACCAAGGAAAACTGTTAGTCCTTCCGTGCGATGCACCACGTACGGGGTCAAGTGTGTTTTACAGCGCGCAGCACGTCAATGATGCGGGTAAATTGCAGTTCGTTGCTTATGCCTCCAGGTCACTTTCGCGGGCAGAGTGCGAGGATGGTATGGTTGAAAAGGAGGCGCTCGCGTGCGTGTACAATGTCAAAACGTTGCAACATTATCATTTCGGGGCCAAGTTTGCGTTAGAAACCGACCACAAACTCTTCATGTCCCGACTATCCGAGTGCAAGGCAATCAATACCAACGCCTCGGCGCGCATGCAGCTGTTTGCAATCATGCTGGAAGCTTACAACTACAGGATAAGGCACAGACCAGGCACAAACAAATGTGCTGACGTGCTTAGCATGCTACCCGTGACGACCACAGAAGGTTCCGATGAACAGGACTGTGAGATGCCTTTGAATCCGCAAGTTCGCCCATGACGGCTCGACAAATCAGATCCTGGTAGCCCACGTTATCTCGAGTTAAAAGATGCATTTTAACCGTTTACTGGGCTGAGGCTCTCGATGCCTGCCCCGAGGAGGTCAAACTTTTCCATAGGCGCATGCTTGAACTCTCACCACAGGCAGACTGCCTGATGTGGGGCAGCCGAGTAGATATTGCCCTTAGGAGGCAGGGTTGCATTTGTCCGGGAACTCCATCGCGAGCCCCCGGGGATCGTCCTTATGAAGGCCAAAGCCAGATCTCGTGTCTGGTCGAAAATGCTCCAAATCTGTGTCAATGCACCATTTGTGCACAACTCAGTAATGCCCCAAGCGAGACCCGCCTAAGCCCCTGGCCCTGGCCCACCAAACCATGGTCGCGGGTGCATGTCGACTATGCGGGCCCATTCATGGGCAAAATGTTCCTCGTAGTCGTTGATGCATTTTCAAAATGGATGGAGTGCACCATTTTAAACTCGAGCTCCACCTCCACCACTGTGGAGAGCCTTAGAAGCCTGTTTGCAACGCACGGCATTCCTGACATATTGGTCAGTGATAATGGTCCGTGCTTCTCCAGCACAGAATTTCACGATTTTAGAGTTGACCACGGTATAAAACACGTAAAACGCCACCTTTCAAGCCGGCCTCCAGTGGCCAGGTGGAGCGATCAGTGCAGATCATTAAACAAGGCATGCTCAGAATCCAAGGTCCCACGCTGTAGAGCCACCTGTCGTGACTGCTGCTCGCATGCAGATCTCGTCTGCGTTCGTTGACTGAGGTTCCCCTCGCGCAACTATTGATGAAACGAACCTTAAAGACCAGGCTCTCGTTAATCCTCCCAGACATGCATGAAACTTTTGAGGCTAAGCGTTCAAAGCTAACTGATACCATGACCGAAATTTGAGCGGGAGGTTGAATGAGATAGCGGTGAAAGTGTTTCTGCTAAACTATGGCCAGGGTCCCAAATGGCTTGCATGGACAGTAAAGACAAAGAGGGAAAAAGGCTACTGGTTGGACAAATGGACAATGGCCAAACCTGCAGGAGGCAAGTAGACCAAGTAAAAGGTAGATTCATTGATAACACTGAAGAAGCAGATGCACTCTACAATGTGGAACTCACATCATACCTGGTGTATAGGCAGGTGGAACAACCTGCAGAAACGCCAGTCTCAACAGACAGCCAAGGTGAGATACCAGCAATCATACCAAACGAAACAGACAGCCCAGGCGAGATATCAGCAATCACACCGAAAGAAAAACTGGCAACAAGGCAAACAACTGAACCACAACTAAGATGCTGCAAGCGACAGCGCAGTCCACCTGAGAGACTGTATCTATAAAGGCAATATGACCTTGGGTCAGGGTGATGTCATGTATCTCACATTGCAACTGGATATGACTTGTTTAAACATACCTTACCACCAGGGGTGCACTTTCAGGATACACTCCATACCTGTCTCACTGAGGTATATAAAGGGATGTCTCAGGAAAGTGCAGCACTGGAGAGCTGGAATTAAAGGTGCAGGTCCTGAGTGACCTTGACTTCAGCATGTGCCTCGTGTAAGTCGGTACATTATAGTCAGGATTTAACAGAAATAATGTCGCGAAGCACCACCACCGCCACCATTAAAAGCCTGCGGGCCATGTTTGCCACCCACGGCCTGCCTCGCATACTGGTCAGTGACAACGAGCCATGTTTCACCATTGCCAAATTTAAATAATTCGTGACCCGCAATGGGATCAAACATGTCACTCGGGCCCATTTAAACCAGCCTCCAATGGGCAGGCAGAGCGTGCAGTACAACAATGAAACAGAACGTTCAACGAGTCACAGAAGGCTCACCCCAAACCCGCCTGTCCCGAGCACTGCTCAGCTACCGCACGAGACCACACTCTCTGACAGGGATGCCTCCGGCTGAGCTACTCATGAAAAGGACTCTTAAAACCAGACTCTCGCTGGTTCACCCAACCGATGTGATCAGGTGGAGAGCAGGCGGCAACAACAAAATGTAAACTATGATCGCGCCACTGTATCGCGGGAAATTAATCTGAATGACACTGTGCATGTGCTAAACTATGGACATGGTCCCAAGTGGATCCCGACCACTGTGTTCGCTAAAGAAGAGAGTAGGTTGTTTGTAGGCAATCTAGACAATGGACAAATTTGCAGCAAGCATTTGGACGAAACGAGGCTGCGGTTCACAGATTGCCTTGAACAATCCACAGCAGACACCACGATTTTCGAGCCTACAACACACATCCAAAGTATCAACGACTCCACCACGGACCAGGAAATTGAACCCACTACGCCCAGCAGCCAAGCAAGGCCAATCTCACCCAGGGGAACTGCAGGGCCAACAACACGTATCCCCAGCAAGGGCACAGCCAACACACCAGAACAGATATTTGTACCGAGGCGGTCCACCAGGGAAAGAATGGCTCCAGACCGCCTCACCTTGCAAATAGTTTTCACTTTGACTTTGGCGGGGGAGTGATGTTGTGTATCTGTAAAGTATGCATTCCTATGTTCCGCCACCATGGCGTGCATCCCCTGAAGTACCAATGCATCCCAGCATCTCTTAGGAGCACTGTATATTAGCCGGGCCCTAAGGCCTGTTCCTCACTCTGGAATGTCTTAATAAAGAAAGACGTCACTAGTACGTTAACCTCCCGGTGTGCAGTCTCATCTGTTTCAGGAAAACAATAACTTCGAAAAGAAAAGTGACTTCAACAGCCAGAAAGAAGATTATATGGTGACACCCTTCTGCATAAAATTCCTTTCACAAATATTTATCTGACCGAAACTTCACAAAACACAAATTTTCCTTTCAAAGTCATTAAACCCGAATTTTCGCGCACCTGAATCTTCTGAATCAGATGCCTCCAGTCGTGCCGACTCAATCCATGTCCCTTTGCAAAATTCTACTTCCATGCACACTATTACATGTGCCACTAACTTATAGAATCACAGAATAAGGAAATGGTTACAGCATGGAAGAAGGCCATTCGGCCTGTCGAGCCCATGCAAAAACTGAACTAGCCCCTTAGCCCCGTCATTTACCCGGAGCTGTGCATTAATTTCCTTCAGATATTTATCCAACTCCCTTTGGAAAAATAATATTGTGTCTGCCTCTACCGCCCTTTAAAGCAGTGTATTCCAGTTTCTAACCACTTGCTGCGAAATGGCCACCTCCTGTTCCGATGTTGAAAGTCTGAGAAACACGTGATCAATTCCTGCCACACTCACAACCTTGCTAAATAGAGTAAATACAGTAGCTTCATTCTATTCTCGTAACGCAAGCTCCTGAAGTGTAGGCCAGCTGTTTTGGTTGAAGCTCTGGTTGTGCTCCCAACACTCCTGCTGCCAAAGCGTTTCCGTAGTGTAGAGGTTATCACTTTCATCTAACTCGCAGAATGACCCCGAGCAGAAAAATTTTGCAAAAGTGTTCCATTAATGTTTAGCTAAAATTGAATAATTCAAATTAGTAGTTCACTATTAACAGAGTACAGTGTCCCACGACGCTGTAGCATTTGGTGATTTCTCTGTACAGTTCTGTACACAATCAAACTTTACGCAGTGTCTCTCACTCGCTCCCGATTCCAGCCCTGAATGTGGCGAAAGCCCAAGTCAAAGCTGCACATTCGTGCATTCAGTACAGCTGTGAGTGATTCTTAAAGGATACTGCCACGCGCCTCACTTCACAATAGAAAATCAAAGCCGCGAAGAAATCCATCGACTCATCGTTCTTCCGCAGCTCCAGAGTAAGTGAGGGCGGGATGAGTCCGAACATTCCCGCACTCTCCAAGCAGACGCTGCCGGCGGAATGCGGCGAATTCTGCCTCAAACAGACGTGTACTGCCCTTCACTGAGCTGCAAAATGCCATGTTTCGAGCCAAAGCTCTCCGTACACGGAACAGCAGCCTCATAAGACTCTTAATCTCAGTTTCCTCAATTCCAGCACCAGCTTGCACGATCATTTTTTCACTGGAAACACATTTAATTCGCTGACCGCCTCGTTTTGGATCATGAAAGTAATGCTAATCGACAATTATATAATGTTAGAAGTTTACAGCATGGAAGGAGTCCTTTTGGGCCCATCACAACCACACCGGCGAAGAAATGTCCATTTTTAGGTGTGTAACCCTGCACGTTATGGCATTTCGAGTGCACATCCAAGAACTTTTTAAATGTGCTGAGGGTTTCTGACTCCACCACACTTTCAGGCAGTGAGTCCAAGAAACGTACAAACATCTGGATGAAGAGTGTTCCCTTCAAATCCCCTTTAACCATTATACTAATTACCTTAAATTTAAGCCCTCCTGGTTGGTGACCCCTCTACTATGGGAAATATGCCGTTTTAATCAACATTATCCAGGCACCTCCAAATTTTATACACCTCAAAGCTGTCGCCCATCAGCCTCCTCTGTTCCAAGGAAAACTAACCCAGACTATCCAATCTTGTCCTCATAGCAAAGTTGCTCTACTCCCGGCAACACCTACATAATTCTCCTGTGTACCCTGTCCAGCACAATCACGTCCTTCCTTCAATGCGGTGACCTGAACTGCACGCAGTACTCCAACTAATGCATAACCAGAATTTTTCTACAATTCTAGCATACCCCACTTGCTGTTCTGCTCCTTGCCTCTGCCAATCAATGCACCCATTCCGTATGTCTTCTTAACCAACTTGCCCAACTGGCCAGCTACATTCAGGGAGCTGTGGACATGCAATCCCTGTTCCCTGTGTTCCTCTATATGTCTCAATGTCCTACCATTTGATGTGTCTTCCTTTCCTTGTTAGCCCTCCACAAATACACGATCTTACACGTCTCGGGATTAAATTCCATTTGCCACTGTTCTGCCCTCCTTACCAGTTGATTGATGGTTGCTTCTCCATTTTCAACCACACTGCCTATTTTACTAACACCTGAAAATGTCTCAATCATAACCCCTATATTCAAGTTTAGATCATTGATAAGTACCAGAAAAAGCAATGGACCTAGTACTGAAAACAGTGGAACTGCACTTGAAACATCCTTCCAGTCAAAAAAACACACATCAAACATGACTCTTTGCTTCCTGCCTCTGAGCCAAATTTGGCTCGAATTTGCCACTTCGCCCTGGATTCCATGGGCTTTTACTTTCATGACTAGTCTGCCATGTGGGACCTTAGTGGAAACATTAATACAATCAATATTCACTTCATCATACGCACTACTTCATCGAATCACCTGGTGACGTCCTCCAAAAATGCAATGAAATTAGTCAAACGCGACCCTTCCTTAACAAGTTGTGCTGACTGTCCTGATTAACCAGTGTCTTTCGAAATGTAGAACATGTATAATCGTTAAATGTTATCTTGCTTTCACGGGAAAACATCATTAATCAACTGATGATCTTCATTTGCACAATTAAAGAAATGTTAACTGAAGGAGAGTCCTCAATTGAATAATTTTCTTTACTCTGCAATTTACCTCTTAAACCCTAAAACATTATAGGCACTGTGCTTTAGTGGTATGCTTCAAAATGTTCGTTGCTCATAATATATAGTTGAGGCTGGGGAAACAGTGAGATAGACTGTAAAGCAAGGAACTGTTTATTTGAAACAGCAAAGAAAATATACATTCTGGAGAATAACATCGAAAAGAAATTAGGCCACATCAGCCAGAAAGAAGATTAAATGCTGAGTCCCTTTCAGCAAATAATTCCTTTCCAAAACATGTCTCTGACCGAAACGTCACAAAACAAAATAGATGCATTCAAAGACATTAAACCCGAATTTTCTCGCACCCGAATCTTCTGAATCAGATGAACTTAGTGGTGCCGTCTCAATCCATGCACACTATTAAATGTGTCAATAAATTATATTATCACAGAATAAGGGGATAGTTACAGCACGGAAGAAGGGCATTCGGCTCTCTGTGCAATTCTGTACGCACTCAAACTCCAGAAAGTGTCTCTCACTCCCTCCTGTTTCCAGCCCTGATGGTGGAGAAAGCCCATCTCAAAACTGTACATTCCAGGCATGCAGTTCAGCTGTTTGAGATTATTAAAGGATCCTGCGGCTTCACCTCGCTTCACAACAGAAAATCAAAGCCACAAACAAACCCATCGACGAATCGCTCTTCCCCAGATCCAGAGTGAGTGAGGGCATGACGAGCCCCAACATTCCCGCAATCTCCACTCAGATGCTGCCAGCGGAAAGCGGCGAATGCTGCCTGCAACAACGGTTTACCACCCTTGACTGGGCAGCAAAATCTCACGGTTCGAGACAAAGCTCCACATACACGGAACAGCAGCCTCATAACACTCTAAATCTCAGTTTTCTGAGGTCGAGCGCCAGATTGCGCGATCATTTTTACACTGGAACCAGCATTAATTAGAAGATCGCCTCTTTTTGCATCATGAAAGTGATGCTACCGAAAATTATATAAGCATAGAAGGTTACAGCATGGAAAGAGTCCTTTTCGACTCATCGTATCCATATCAGCGAATTGGTGTCCAGTTTTAGGTGTGTATTCCTGCACCTAACTGCATTTCAAGATCACATCCAACAAATTTTGAAAGGTGATGAGTATTTCTGCCTCCAGCACACTGTCAAGCAGTGACTTCCAGACACCAAAAACATCTGGATGAAGAATGTTCACTTAAAATCGCTTTTAACCCTTCAACTAATTATTTTTAATTTATGCCCCATAGTTGTTGACCCCTCTACTATTTGAAATTGACCCTTTTAATGAACAATATCTTGGGCCCTCCTAATTGTATACACCTTAAGGCTGTCGCCCATCAGCCTCCTCTGGTCCAAGGAAAACAACACGCAGCCTATCCAATCTGTCCTCAAAGCAAAGTTGCTCCACTCCCGGCAACATCTACTTAAATCTCCTCTGTACCCTCTCTAGCACAATCACGTTCTTCCTTCAATAATGTGACCAGAAATGCACGCAGTGCTCCAGCTGTGGCCTAACCAGAATTTTATACATTTCAAGCATAACCCACTTGCTCATCTATTCCATAACTCTGCAGATAAATGCAGCCATTCCGTTAGCCTTCTTAACCAACGTATCCAACTGGTCAGCTATATTCAGAGAATGTGGACATGCTATTCCAGTTACCTTTGTTCCTCTAAACGTCTCAATATCCTACCAGTTGATGTATATTCCCTTTCCTTGTTCGCCGTCCACAAATGCACGATCTCACACATCTCTGCAATAAATTCCATTTGCTACTGTTCTGCCCAACTTACAGTTGATTGATATCTTCCTGCAATCTCCAGCTTTCTTCTTCATTATCAACCACACTGCCTATTTTACTATCACCTGGAAACTTCATAATCATAACCCCTATATTCAAATTGAAATAATTGATAAATACCATAAAAAGCAATGGACCTAGCACTGAAAACTGCAGAACCCTTGGAAGCATCCTTCCAGTCACACAAACACCCTTCAAACATTGCACTTTTATTCCTGCCTCGAAGCCAAATTTAGAAACAATTTGCCACTTCGCACTGGTTCCCATGGGCATTTATTTTCATGACCAGTCTGCCATATGGGACCTTAGCGAAAGCATTAATAAAATCAATATTCACTACATCTTACGCTCTACTTCATCGACACACCTGGTGAGCTCCTCCAAAAATGTAATCAAGTTCGTCAAACACGACCCTTCCTTATCATATCATGCTGACTGTCCTGTTTAACCAGTGTCTTTCGAAATGGAGAAAATGTACAAACTTTCAATGCTATCTTGCTTTCACGGGAAAACATCATTAATTAACTGATGATCTTCATTTGCAAAACTAAAGCAATTTTAACTGAAGGAAAGTCCTTAATTGAATAATTTGCTTGTGCTCTGCAATTTACCACTTAAACGATAAAACATTTTAGACATTGTGCTTTAATGGTCTGCTTCATCATGTACATTGCTGCTAACATTTACATGGACTGGGTAAACATTGAGAGAGACTCTCGAGCAAGGGAATGGTAATTGTGAAACAGCAAAGACAATATACATTCTGGAAGAAGAACATCGACAACAAATGTGACCCCAACAGCCAGAAATAAGATTAAATGCTGAGTCCCTTTCTGCAAGAAATTCCTTTCCCAAACATTTCTCCGACCGAAACTTCACAAAACAAAAATGATGCTTTAAAGTCATTAATCCCGAATTTTCACGCTCCCGAATCTTGTGAATCAGATGCCTGTAGTTTTGCTGAAACAATCCAATTGCCTTTACAAGATTCTGCTTTCATCCACACTATTAAATATGCCACGACCTGATATAATCACAGTCTAATGGAAAGATTACAGCACCGAAGAAGACCATTCGGCCGGTCGAGCCCATGACAGCTATCGATTTGTCCCACTCACCAATCATTTCCCTGCAGACGTGGATTTTCTTTTCCTTTAGATAGATATTATTGACCACTTTTAAGAAAGGAGGGGGAGGGAAAACAGTTAATTATAGACGGTTTAGCCTGACATCAGTCGTGGGGAAAATGTTGGAATCAATTATTAAAGATGAAACAGCAGCACATTTGGAAAGCAATGATGGGATCGTTCCAAGTGAGCATGGATTTATGAAAGGGAATTCCTGCTTGACAAATCTCATTCAATTTTTTGAGGATGTAACTGGTAGAGGGGACAAGGGACAGCCAGTGGGTGTGGTGTATTTGGACTTCCAAAATGCTTTTGACAGGTTACCACACAAGAAATTAAAACACATGTTATTGGGGGGGATTTACTGACGTGGATAGAGAACTGGTTTGCAGGTAGGGAGCAGAAAGTCGGGATAAAGGGGTCCTTTTCAGAATGGCAGGCAATGACCAGTGCGGTACCGAAGGGCTCAGTGCTGGGACCCCAACGAATGCCAATATATATTAATGATTTGGATGATTAACTTGAGTGTAATATCTCCAAGTTTGAAAATGGCACATAGCTGTATGGTAATGTGAGCTGTGAGGAGGACGCTCAAAGGCTGCAGGATGAAGTGGACCGGTTCGGTGAATGGGCAAACGGATGGCAGGTGCAATATAATGTGGATAAATGTGAGGTTATCCACTTTGATGAAAAAAACGCGAAGGCAGAATGCTATCTGAATGGCGGCAGAGTAGGAAAAGGGTAGGTGCAGCGATACTTGGGTGCCATAGTACATCAGCCATTGCATGCATTTTCAGCAGGTGAGGAGGAAGGCGTGTGGTATGTTGGCCTTAATAGCTGCGGGAATTGAGTATACGAGCAGAGATGACTTACTGCAATTGTATAGGCCTTACTGAGGCCTCACCAGGAATATTGCGGTCAGTTTAGTCTCCTAATCTGATAAAGGACGTTCTTGCTACTGAGTGAGTGCAGCGAAGGTTCACCAGATTGATTCCCGGGATGGCAGGACTGACATACGAGGAGAGACTGGATGGACTGCGCCTTTATTCACTGGAGTTTAGAAGGATGACAAGGCATCGCATAGAAACATATAAAATTCTGACGGTACTGGACAGGTTAGATATCGGAAAAATGTTCCCGATGTTGGTGAAGTCCAGAATCAGGGGATATCAAGTAAGGATAAGGATTAGGACTGAGATTATGGAGAAACGTCTTCACTAAGAGAGTATTAACCTGTTGAATTCCCTGCCGCAGAGAGTTGTTGCACCCAATTCATTAGATATATTCAATAGGGACATAGATATGGCACTTACGGCTAAAAGGATCAAGGGGTATGGAGAGAAAGCAGGAAAGGGGTACTGACGTGAATGATCAGCATGATCTTATTGAATGGTGCTGCACGCTCGAAGGGCCGAATGGCCTCCTACTGCAACTATTTTCTATGTTTCTATGTTTCCTTCTTTCTATTCAGATTTTTGATAGCATTCATGTATGAGCTGACAGAAATCAATACGTTGCTGTCTGTCGCTCTTTGAGTAAAGAGAGAACCAGCTGCTATATCACTACGGCCATGCAAGTCTAAAAAAGTCTACTCTCGGAGGGGAGGCAGACTAAAGACCGGTAACTATTTGCAATGAGACCGACTGTGAATACCAGGTACTTTAGACTTTTGCTGCCACCACAGTCTGCTCACAATATTCACACTGGCTTCAACCAATAAACAAACAGTTTGCTTCTCACCCTCGCCTTATTTTTCCAAATCTTTGCTGCCCATTCTCCTGCTGCAATAAAAAGTAAAGGACTTCCAAACAAAAAAAAAAACAAAATACACAGCAAAAAAGTAACCGAGCAAAACAACACATGCAAAGCAATAAGTCCTTGACAACGAAAGCATCCTCGACCAAACAGAGACATTGTGCTGTAATTATCACATGTAGTTTATTTCTGCAACAAAGTAGGGACACGTCTGATTAGTACTTGCATAGGAGTCTCAATACCAGGTGCACCATGCGTTTCCAATTAATATATGTTGTCGCTGCCTTCATTCAGCACTCCATTTGAATTGCATTCCTGCGCTTTTAACAACTCTCTCTGTCGCTCTCGCTCTCCCTCTCACTCTCACTCTCCCTTTCGCTTTCTCTCTTTCTCTCTCCCTTCCTCTCTCCCTCTCTTTCTCTCTCTCTCTCTCTCTCTCTCGCTCTCTCGCGCTCTCTCTCTCTCTCTCTCTCTCTCTCTCTCTCTCTCTCTCTTTCTCTCTCTTTCTCTCTCTCTCTCCAGTAGCCTCAGGCCTGATTTGTAATTGCAATGGAGGCTCTGGCTTATTGTTTTTAAATGTTAGCGAAAGAGGACGCGAAGATAGAAAGAAAACAAGGAGGAAGGGCAGTTAAAAGGAAACGTAAGATGTGCATATGCTTCCGAGCTGTTCGATAGCATTCAAGTATGAGCTGACAGAGAGCAATAAGCTGCTGTCTGTCGCTCTATGTGTCAAGAGAGAGCCAGCTGTTAGGTACCTACTGGCATACCAGTATGAAATATCTGCTTTCCGATGCGAAATAGAGTAAGGCCTGGTTAGTACTTGGAAGGGAGACAAACTCGGAATGTCAGGTGCTGTCGACACTTGCTGCCACCATAGGATGCTCGCAACATTCACACTGCCATCAAACAATCAACAAGTGTTCACTTCTCCCTCCTGCAATCAATTTCTCTCTCACCCTTTCCCTTTATTGTTCCCAGTCATTGCTGTTCATTCCTCTGCTGCCATAGAAAGTCAAGCGGGTCCAAACACAATTAAATCAAAGATACAGCAACAAAATAACCGAGCAAAACACAGCGAAACCATTAAGTCCTTCTCATCCAAACCATCCGAGATCAATTTCAGACATTGCGCTATAACTGCCATATCGTAGCTCATTTCTCCAGCAAAATAGGGACAGGTTTGATTTGTACTTGGATAGGATTCTTAATACCAGGTGCTCGGCTTTTCCTTTTAGTCGAGTTTGTTGCTGCCTTCATTCAGCACTCCATTTGTTGTTGTTTCCTCTGATTTTTTGAAAACTCTCTCTCTTGCAATCGCTCTCACTCTCTCTCTCTAATAGACACAAACCTGATTTGTACTTAGCAATGGAGGCTCGGGCTTCAACATTGTGTGTGTGTTGGCGAGAGATGGCGTGAAGAGAGATTGAAAACAAGGTGAGGAGGCAGGATAAAGGAAATGTAAGAACTACAAATGCTTCCGAGCTGTTAAATAGCATTCATGTAGGAGCTGGCAGGAAGCAATATGAATCTGTCTGTAGCTATTTGAATAAAGAGAGATCCAGATGTTATATCGCTACGGCCATGCCAGTCTGAAAATATCTGATCTCGGATGCGAAGCAGCGTAATGCCTGATTTGTACTTGGAATGGTGACCGACTGGAGATACCAGGTGCTGTAGACTTTTGCTGTATCCACAGGCTGCTCTCAACTTTCAGACTGCCGTCAAACAATCAACAAGCTGTTCACGTCTCCCTGCTGCATTATATTTCTCTCCCACCCTCTCGCTTTATTTTTCTAAATCTTTGCTGCTCATTATCCTGCTGAAATGGATCGTCAAGGGGGTCCACACCCAACTAAGGAAAAAACAGTGCAACAAAATAACCGAGCAAAACAGCACGCACAAACCATCCTAGATCAAACCGCCCGCTGCTGTCCCTGTCCGAAGGCCTACCACCTAATCAGAAACATCATCAACATTAACATTGCCCCAAAGCAGTGAGGACAGCAGATGCAATTCCAGAAAAATGTAATGTCGTGACACTTCGCGACCATGTGAAGAGATCCATATACAGCCAGCTCACAGCCAATCTGGCGTTCCTTGATGACCCTGAGATGCTGAATCCCCATAGCGCCTGGTCTGCCCATCCAGGCTTGTAAATAAAGTGTCTGTAAAGAGACACTTCGTCATTCAACCGGAAAACAATAGGACTGGTTTGAAGAAAATGATCGAAGAACTAATAATTCAAAGCACAAAACATTTCTGAGCATCAAGCAACAGCCCAATTCGAGAGCGGCAAAACAACGTTATATACGGCTGAAGGCTCAGGTCCAACAAGAACCTGGGACCTAAAGAACAGGTGGTGGATGGAGAAAGCACACGAGATACAACAACTGATCGAGAGCCACAATATGCGAGGATTCTTCGCTGCAGTCAAGGCTACCTATGCACCAAATTCCCAAGGCCCAAACCCACTCCTGGCCAAGAACGAGGAAACACTCATCAAGCACACCGATGCTGTCAGGGCCCGATGCAACGAACACTTTAAACATCTCCTCAATCGGGATCTGCCTTTGCCTCGAGTCTTCTCGATTCCATCCCACAGTATGCGACCCACCATCAACTCAGTGAAACTCCAACCTTGCAAGAGGTAGGTTAACCATGAAATTGCTTAAGAATAACAAGGCTACGTGTGCGGATGGATTCCGTGCTGAGGCGCTAAAATATCGTGGAGAGGCGCTGTTGGCGCGGATACATGAACTCGTCTCTCTCATGTGGAGGGAGGAGAGCGTGCCAGGAGATCTGAGTGATGCTGTGACTGTGACCATTTTTTAAAAAGGGAGACAAGTCCGACTGTGGCAACTACAGGGGAATCTCCCTGCTTTCAACCAGTGGGAAACGAGTCGCCCGAATTCTTCTCAATCGTCTCTCCCAGTGGCCAAGGAGCTCCTCCCGTAATCACAATGCGGATTTCTCCCCTACGGGACACAACAGACATGATCTTTGTAGCGCGCCAGCTGCAGGAAAAATGCAGAGAGCAGCGTCAACCCTTAGAGATGGACTTGTTCGATCTTGCAAAGGCCTTTGACACTGTCAATCATGAGGGTCCATGGAGCGTCCTCCTCCGATTTGGATGCCCCCAAATGTTTACTAAAATCCTTCGCTTGCTTCACGATCACATGCAGGCCGTGATCCTTAACAATGGATCCATTACAGAATCGACGTACGCACCGGGGTCAAACAGGGCTGCGTAATCGATGAAACCCTCTTTCCATTCTTCCTCGATGCCACGCTCCACCTCACAATCAACTCGCTCCCCGCTGGAGTGGCCTTAAACTACAGAACCAGTGGAAAGCTGGTTAACCTACGCTGCATCCAACCCAGGTCCAAGATCACACCAACATCTGTCATTGAGCTGCAGTCTGTGGACGATGCCCGCGACTGTGTACAATCAGAGGCTAAATTCCAGGAAAAATCTATGTATTCACTGAGGCAGATTGAAGCATGGGCCTTGCGCTTAACATCCGTAAGACAATGGTCATTCACCAGCCTGTCATCGCCACACAGCACGACCCTCCGTGATCAAGATCCACTGCGCAGCACTGGACAGCGTGGAACATTTCCGAAATCTCGGGAGCCTCTTATCACCAAAGAGAGATATTGATGTGGAGATTCAGCATCGCTTTCAGTGCACCAGCGCAGCCTTCGGCTGCCACCGGAAAAGAGTGTTTGAAGACTAGGCCCTCTAATCTACCATCAAACTCATGGTCTACAGGGCTGTAGTAATACCCGCCCGCCTGTATGGGTCAGAAGCATGGACGATGTTCAGAAGGCACCACAAGCCGCTGGCAATATTTCAACAATGATGTCTCCGCAAGGTCCTGCAAATCTCCTGGAAGGACAGGCGCTCCAACGTCAGTGTCCTCGACCAGGCTAACATCCCCAGTATTGAAGCACTGACCACACTCGATCCGCTTCGCCGGGCAGGGCACAGAGTACGCATGCCAGATACAAGATTCCCTACGCAAATGCTTTATGCAGAGCTCCATTATGCTAAACGAGCCAAATGAGGAATGCGGAAACGTTATAAGGACACCCTCCAAGCCTCGCTGGTAAATGTGATAGTACCACTGACACTTGGGAGACCGTGGCCGCAGACCGCCCGAGGTGGAGAAAGTCCATCTGGGATTGAGCTCTTCGAACCTCAACACAAAAAGCATAAATAGGCCAAGCGCAGGCAGCAGAAAGAGGACGCGGCAAACGAGCCCCACCGACCACTTCCCTCGACGAATGCCTGTCTGTCCCACCTCGAACAGGGTCTGTGGCTCACGTATCGGATGGTTCAGCCATCAAAGAATTCCCTTTTGGAGCGGAAGCAAGTCCTCCTCCATTCCGTGGGACTGCCGATGATTGATTGTGATCAATCTGGGACGTTGCGTTATAACTGCCACATCGTAGCTCATTGCTGCCACAAAGTATGGTCAGATCTGATTTTACTTAGATAGGAATCTTAATACCAGGTATACTATGCTTTTCCTATTAGTCGAGGTTGTCACTGCCTTCATTCAGAACTTAATTGCTGTTCGTTTCAGCGCTTTCTACCATTCTCTCTCTCTCTATCTCTATCTCTCTCTCTCTCTCTCTCTCTCTCTCTCTCTCTCTCTCTCTCTCTCTCTCTCTCTCTCTCTCTCTCTCTCTCTAATAGGCACAGGTCTGATTTGTACATAGGAATGGAGCCTCGGGTTTATAGCTTGTGTGAGTGTTAGCGAGAGATGGCTGGAAGACAGACCGAAACGAGGATGGTAATGCAGGTAAAAGGAAATGTAAGAAGTGCAAATGCTTCCCAGCTGTTTGATCGCATTCAGCTCTTTGATAGCATTCATGTATCAGCAGACAGTAAGTGATAAGCAGCTGTCTGTGGCTCTCTCAGTAAAGAGAGAGCCAGCGGTTAGATATGTACGGCCATATTTGTCTAAAAACAACTGATTTCGACATATCATGAATACCATGCAGAGTAAGGCCTGGTTAGTACTTAGAATGGTGATCGCCTCGGAATAGCAGGTGCAGAAGGCTTTTGCTTTCGCTAGAGACCGCTCATGGTTCTGCAAACCCACTGCCGTTAACCCATCAACAACATTTTAGCTGCTCTCTCTCTCTCACTTTCCTTTCACCATTTCTTTCCTGCACAATCCCCTGCTGCTACACAAATGCAAGCGGGTCGACGCTGGGGGCGAAAGAACGCAAAATAACATAATAAGATTGCTAAAAAGCATACGGTAGCGGAGGGGCACCAGGACGCAGCAGCACAGAGGAGAGACAAGGTGCATCGAAACCTGGGAGGGACAACAGCAACAGAACAAAGAATAGTGTAGGCAGAGCAGCAATTCAATGCAGGAAAAAAGCAGAGCTAACTAACATGCCGCGGGAATGCATGTGTTTTAATGTGAGGAGTGTTACAAATGAGATTGACGAGTTGCAGGCGCCACTTGCCATATGGGGATCTGAAATTTGGCTATCACAGAGATCAGGCTTAAAATAGGTAGGAATGGAAAGTAAACAATCCTGGAGATTTGGGGCGGTGGAAGCTTTTTTCGGGGGAGGTCAGATTTGGGGATGGGGAGCTTTGCGGGAGGGCGATTTGAGGGGGTGAGTGATTTCGAAGTTGGCGAGCGTGAGATTAAGAGTGAGTGAGTGAGTGAGTGATTTGGAGGTGAGTGAGGGAATGGTGAAAGTCAGGTACTTTTGTAGCTTGAGGCAAGGCAATGACGGGGGTAGGGCTTGTCGTTTAATTTATGTGAGAGGAGACCATCAAGAGATGGGAGTGGCGGAAGGAAAATGGTGAAATGAAAATTGAGTGCTGATTACTTCTCTGAATGCATGGAATGAGATAAAGAAATGAAGAACAGACGTATCTCCATTGAAGTAAAGAGAAAGCCAATGTGCCGATGCCTAAGTCCACTCTATTCTGGAAAAGCATGATCTCGTCTGATCTCGAAAAATAAATAGAAGCAGACGTGATTAAAACTTGGATGGGAGACAGGATGGGAATGCCAGCAGCAGTAAGCTGTTGCTGCCACCACAGGCTGCTCATGCTTGTGCAAACACACTGACCTTAATCCACCAACAACAGTTTTGCTGCTCTCCTCCTCACTTTCTTTCACCATTTCCTTCATGCAATTTCTACTGCTGTTACACAAGTGCAAGAGGGTCGACGCAGAGGGCGAAAGAACGCAGAACAACAAAATAAAATAGCAAAAAAAACACATGCTGGCGGCGGGGCAAAAGGACCCATCAGTAGAGAGGAGAGAAAAGGTGCATCGAATCCTGGGAGGGACAAAGAGCAACAGAAAAAAGAATGGTGTAAGAAGAGCAGCAATTCAATGCAGGAATAAAACAAAGCCAACCAGCATGCTGCTCGAATGCATGTGTGTTAACGTGAGGGTGTTACAAATCAGATTGACCAGTTGCTGGCGCCACTTGCCACTTGGGGTTCTGAAATGTGGCTATAAAAGTGAGCTGGTTAAAAAATTGGTAGGATTGGAAGTAAAACAATCCTGGCAATTTGGCAACGGTGGAAGCTTTTTTGGCGGGATGTGAGATTTGGGGATGGATAGATTTGGGGGGAGAGCGATTTGAGATGGTTAGAGACTTCGAGTTTGGCGAGCGTGAAATTTGGGGGTGAGTGAGTGAGTGAATTGTGAGTATTTGAGAGAATGGTGAAAGTCAGAAGTTTGAGGCAAGGCAATGAAGGGGGTTGAACTTGTAGTTTGTTTGTGTGGGATGCAGTGCAGAAAGAGATCGGGGTGGCAGAACGAAATTGGTGAAATGAAAATTGAGTGCTGATTACTTGTATGAATGCGCAGAACGAGAAAAATAAGTGAAGAACAGTCGTATGTGCTTTTAAATAAAGAGAAATTCAGTGCGCTGAGGCTTTCGGCAACGCTAGTCTGAAAACGCCCGATTTCAGCTGAATTCGGAAGCCAAATTGATTCAGGCCGAGTTCTTACCTGAATGGGAATCCACCTGGGAACACCAGGTGCAGTCGGCTTTTGCTGCCGCATCAGGCCGCTCATGGTTCTGCACACACAATGCCGTTAATCCATCAACATCTTTTGTGCTGCTCTCTCCCTCATTTTACATTCACCATTTCTTTCCTGTACATTCTCCTGCTTCTACAAAAATGCAAGGGGGCCGACGTAGTGGGCGAAAGAACGTGGAACAACAAAATTAAATAGAGAAAAACCACACGCTGGCGGAGGGGCACGAGGACGCAGCAGCAGAGAGGGGAGACAAGGTGCATAGAAATCTGCGAGGGACAAACAGCAACAGTACAAAGATTAGTGTTGGATGAGCAGTAATTTAATGCAGGAAAAAAGCAAAGCCACATGGCATGCTGCTGGACTATGTGTGTGTTAATGTGAGGAATGTTACAAATCAGATTCGAGAACTGAAGGCATCACTTGCCACATGTGGTTGTGAAATGTGGCTTTAAAAGACCTGCCTTTAAAATGGGTAAGATTGGAAATTAAACAATCCTGGCGATTTGGGGGCGGAGGAAGATTATTTTCGCAGGAGGAGAGGTTTGGGGATGGGGACATTTGGGGGAAAAGCGATTTAAGGGTTGAAAGGTTTCGAGGTTGGCGAGCGTGAGATTTGAGAGTGAGTGAGTGAATGATTTATGTGTGAGTGAAGGAATGGTGAAAGTCATGTAGTTTTGAAGCTTGAGGCAAGGCAATGAAGGGATAGGGCTTGTAGTCTGTTTGTCTGGGATGCAGAGAAGCAAGATGTGGGGATGGTGGAAGGAAAATGGTGATATGAAAATTGAGTGCTGATTACTTGCATGAATGCATAGAATGGGAAAAGGAAAGGAGAACAGCGGTATGTCCGTTTCAGTAAAGAGGGAACCGTTGTGCCGATGCCTATGGCCACACTACTCTGAATACGTTTAATCTTGGAAATTAAGCAGAATCAGGCGTGGTTTGTCGTTGATTGGGAAACCCCTGGGAATACCAGGTGCAGTCGATTTTTGCTGCCGCCAGAGGCCGCTCATGGTTCTGCGCACACTGCCTTTAATCCATCAACAAACGTTTTGCTGCTCTACTCATTTTCATAGAAACATAGAAACATAGCAATTAGATGCAGGACTAGGGCATTCGACTCTTCGAGTCTGCACCACCATTCAATAAGATCCAGGATGATCATTCCCTCATTACTCCTTTCCTGATTTCTCCTCATACCCCTTGATCCTCTTCGCTGTAAGTGTCATCTAACTCCATCTGGAATATATCCAATGAACTGGCATCAACAACTCTCTGTGGCAGATAATTCCACAGGTTAACAACTCACTGAGTGAAGAGGTTTCTCCTCATCTCAGTCCTAAATGGTCTACCCTTTATCCTAAGACTGTGTCCTCTGGTTCGGGACTTCCCCAACATCGAGAACTTTCTACTCGCATCTAACCTGTCCCGTTCCGGCAGAATATTACATATATCGATGAGATTCCCTCTCATCCTTCTATACACCAATGTATCAAGTCTCAGTTGATCTAATCTCTCCTCATATGTTAGTCCTGCCTTCCCGGCAATCAATCTGGTGAACCTTCTCTGTATTCCCTCAATAGCATTGATAGCGGGAATGTACCCGTGAAGAATCACTCGTCACTCAGGGTCAGTCCATACATCAAAACGATTTATGGCACCGGCGGGGAGATGAAGTAACAGGTGTGTCCAGGTACCTACTCCACCGAACAAAAGGTTTCATGGATTTTTATATATTTTACAACAGTTTACTACAGTTACATAAGCACATTTCGGCCGGTCACTATTCAATCATATTGTTTATAGGTTACATATTGATTCAAATAGAACAATATATGTGGTCTCTAAATATTAGGTGGCTGTATGATTGCCTCATGTGTTGCTAAGAGTTATTCATGTTCTTGTGACATGGTCCGGGACCCTCTTATCTTACTGTCCTTGGCTGTTGTCTCCGGGTAGTCTACTTATCTTAATCCTGTTGCAAAATTATATTGTTCTAACATCTTCTCTGAGGCCTGAAAACCCGTTGATTAGGGACATCTGCAGAAACTCGTTCTTTTATGTCTATTCCTTTGTGAGAAACAGCTGTTATTAGTAACCAGGAATGCAGTCTCTTTCTGCTGGCTGAACTCCCTTGAAGCTTTGCTGAACCACGAGCAGCCATCTACATACATTTTACACACAGATTCAATACTACAGTTACATGGATTTTAGTTCGAACATTAAGCGACAGATGCCGTTATTTTTTGGAAAATATCTTCCTCTAACAATCCGCCCTTTCAGTAAAGTGGCTAATCGTAGCCCCTGAAACCGACACTATTTTAAATTATGTTATTTTATATATTTGTATCAGCCGATACTCCCTGCTTCGACGTGCTGGCCAGTCACGCGATTTCGGGCATCCCAGTTATTTAGATCAAAATAATATAGTTCGATGCGCCCCACTCACCTGTCACGCGAACTTCCTTGCTTGTCTGAGCTCTGGTGTTAACCCTCTGGTGTTGTATATAATATCGGAAGGACAGGCAAGACATGACTACCCATGCTAACACTAGACTGGCTGTATTCCGACCAGTATATGTGATATAATTCGAGTCCAAGGGTGGATGTGTACTTTCATCCCCCAGTTGCAAACCCTACTCCACCAACTCTCATCCTGCAGGTCTGTGTCGGTGTTTTTTCCAGTATCTCAATTTTGTCCGTAGTTGGTGGTGGAGCTTAACAGTCTGGCCGACTCGAAGTCTTACTTCCCTTAATACTTCCGCTAAATGCGTAATAGGGGCCTGCTGTGGCTCGTCATAATCCTGCAGGTGATCATGCAGCCGATCGGTGGCGTTAATGATCTCGATACTTCGCCGTCTAACTTAGATAATGCGGGCTTGCCCTATGATTATGGGTTCTAGGGGTGTAAAGCAGAAGTTTCATTCCGGGATTTGGCTTTGCAAGCCGTTTTACTGATATGAGTGTTCAATGGTGGAGACACAGTATCTCCCTTTGCCTCCGCACCCGCCCCGGCAAAATTTGTAGGGGCAGGTACTATTTCCAGAACGCATTCATCGGTTCGATTAACACCACGCTCATCTAATTCTCCCTGTTCCAGCAGGTGGGAGCACACCGTGATCTCGCCCCTATGTTTGCACCCTGTCAGTGAGACGCCCTTATAGCGTGTTATCTTTATGGATAGCGGAGTCCACGATTTAGTAGTAAAGGAGAGAGGCATTGTCCCGTACAACCCCGATAATCTCCAGTTGAGAAAGGAGAAATCGACTTGAATCTCGCGTGATTATAAGGATCATCAAGACAATCCCCACTGCCGCTGTGATGCCCCTTTCGCAGTTTGGGATCGCTGGCTATTCTCTGGTTAGTCCCTTTAGAGTGCAGTTATCCTGTGTCCCCTTCGGCTTCGCTATCTGAGCCAGATGTGAGCTGTCTATCCAGTCTGGTACCTCCCCGCTTTGGATCTGATCGAGGTTGTGCTGTACCTACAATCCATAAACCATAAGCGTGACAGAGTTGCCCTTGTCGGAGCTTTGCGCCATCTTCATTTTCTCTGTCTTTTAGATGATTAATTGTTTTGGCATGTGTCTCGATTACTGAAATTCCATCTAATTGTATCTCCAAGTCATCCCTTCGAAAGTCAGCTTAGTCTCTCTGATTCTGCTCTGCCCGCCCAAACCATTCCCTTACCACCTCTTTAAGTTGTTCCACCTTTTCGTTCAGCCCTTGTATAACCAATTAGTTTACTATGGAGGTCCTGGTATTAAAGCCGGTAGCAGCTTCATTAATTATTCCCCTCTTGTGCCTCTGCACCCGCTCTTGTCCTTGCAACATACTCGCTCCCATGGCATCGGCAGCCTGCTTTATTACAACCTTACTTCTTACACTATACATCTACCTTGCCTGTTCTGTACAATACTCCGGCATTTGTATGCCAGAAATATTGATCAGAACCGGCACAATGTCATGCTTAACATTATGCGTTAAAATAAGTTCTGTCCTTGCTCCAGACATTGGCTGCTGGGCTACATCTTCCATCTGTTAAATTAAACAAGATCCCATAGTTCGAGTAAGTGTGTAGTTCCTGCATGTGCTATATTTCTCATAGTCCGTCTGTATTATCCAGTGCTTGCGTGGGCCTTAAGCTTCCAAGCATCATGAGTCTCCAGAGCCGAAGTAGCTACTGCGGTCCCATCTCGGTGAGTGGTTTAACTGCAAATTTTAAACAGATATTAGTTGTCACCAGGTGTTAGGTTCTGTTCGACTCATCCTTCAAATCGAAGTTAAATGTTAGGTTGGGTTTGTGGGCCCCCACAGTGGGGTACATTGTCTCTATCGCCATAGGTGATGGTGCTATGGCTGCGCACTGCACGATCTGCGTGGTCCCGTTTTGTTTTAATCTCTTCCAGCATTTTATCTTCGCTTTAACTCTTGAATTTGTTTTATTTGACGACATATTTCTTATTGCATTAGACAAGTATTATTTTATAGGTTAGTTCTATTTTATTTTTGTCCTGACTATCCCACCATTTCCTCTATCTGTCAGGTGAGTCTTTTTTCTTCTATTGCAAAATTGCAAATTATTAATGTCCAGTACAAAACAGCTGTCAATGGAAAGGGTTAACTCTTTTACAGGTTTGTAAGAAGGCCTGATGTCATTACGTGCTTCGTGTAATCATCCTAATATTTTTTTACGTTTTTGTGCCTTCAAAACTTGCTTAGAAATTATGAATCCGTTAAAACAGCAGGAATTATGAGCAAATCCGTCATAATCAAAGTCTTCTCATCAGGAAAGACAGCATTTTAGATTGAGCTCTAATTTGTTTCATAAACTTCGAATTCAAGTTCTTGCCAAAGATTTTTTTTAAATGATTTAAAACGAGACCACACAATTTTAATAGCAATTTCTTTACTGAAAGCCAATTTTCACACAAGCTTTATACATGCCAACATTTCGTGATTTTTTACGGTCTTGTTCACTGGGCAAATCTTGTTTTATTACTCTCTCAGCACAAAATCTAAACTTCTGTTCCAGTTCCATTTTCTATAAGAATTTTAAAATTCAGTAAGTTTTTCGAATTCCCAGTATTTTTTTACATTCTTTACTGAGTTCGCATCGCTTAGTTCTTTTCTCATCGTTATTTTCAAAAGCCTTCTGCTTGTTTAGACTGTTCCGGACTTTTCTTGATAAACAACGTCTATTTTGGAAATCTTTTCAAACTGCAGTGAAACTTTCTTGTAATTTAAAATCATTATCAATCGAGACTGTCTTTTACCTCTTCCAATTTTTTTCCATTTTAACCAATATATTTTTCACAGTCAATATCAACTAGTCTTTAGTATCGCAAACACTTTCTTTTCAGCACCTATTTAGTTTGTTACGTCTTTCTTTTCGGATCACCTTTCTTCAAATTAGATTTTGTATTTTACACAGAGCGCTCATGCCTCCGTAAATTTGCTAATTTAAAATCATCAGACAATAGAAGACTCTTTTTCTTTCAAATTCGTTCAATTTGATTTCTTTCAAGGTTGCATCTGTACTTTTTCATCTATGAATGGAGTCTAGCACGTAGACTTTGAGAGCTGCATTTTATTATCTCAAATGTTCCAGTTTCAAGGCAGTTACAATGTCCTTTTTTCTCGACTGCTCAAGCTTGCCATTTTAACATTTTTTTTTTCCAAAAGTCCCTTTTACACCTTCGCAGAGAGCTCACCACTCGCCCAGGAGTTTGAAATGATCCCTGAAGGTTTTTCTGGATTGTTTCCAAATCTTTTAGATTTATTCCTCTTTGTCCTGAAGTGATCAGATTTAATTTAATATTTTTTTTAGTTTGAATCTATCTCAGTATTTTGCTGTGACTTCTCTTAATATCTCAAAATCCCAATTCAAATTTTGTAATGCCAATCTTTTATTTGAAATTCTTTTAACTGAGCTAGAAGCTTTTGCGTCAACGTGTTACAAAAAGGACATTTTTTTTTTAAATCATCGGGACCATGTATTTTTTATCTTTTGCTCAACAAACCTATATCCTTTGTAAATTTACCAGCTCCCTAACTTATTATTCACATGTATCCACAACTGCGTTTCTAACTTAAAACTCCTACATACAGAAGAAAAATACAAACGGTTAAAAAAAACTTTCCCTCTGTCTGAAAAAGTGGAGGGAACTAAAACAAACAGACAGCTCCACCATTTTTCCAAACAGGCTTTCAGATACGTGAAAAATTCATTCCGCAGTCAAAAAAATCACTCAAGCACTCTCAATCAAAGACAGACATTCACGAAAATCTCTCTTCATTGAACAAAGCTTATTGTTTGGCAGACTGTATTTTAGGGATCCATTCGTCACTTAAGATACTCACTATCAGGGTTTTTGAAAGTAAATTAATACATGATGATAGATTAATACATGATTTATTTACTTTCTGTTTTAATATTACGTGAGCTCGAAGAATCAGGACCAATGCCATTTCTATTACGTTCTTTTGTTTCTCCACCATTTGGCGGGTAAAGAATGTTTTGCCCCCCACTCGAGTTTTGTTGTTCTATTGGCCATATTGTGTATTGGGGATGGTTGAGATCTCACTCTCAGAAGTCCGCCTTCACCAGCGTGACTTGTCGTAGACCATCTGTAGCTACTGTCAGGTCACAAATCTGCTATTACACACACACGTACAATTCTTAAAACATGTTTAAGCAATTCCCGCAGTGCTCGACGCCTCCTTAACGACTACCTACCACCGTTTTGCCTGTTGGTCCGAGCATCCTTTCAGGTTAGATATTGCGTCGGCATCTGGACACCACCTGGTCCCTTCGCCCCCGGGATCTATTGGCACTTCCCTTACTGGGTCCGGGAGTTGTCGCTTCGTTTCACGATCCTATGGTCACAGGGAGATTCTCTATGCCAACTTAATCCTGTCCGTCACGTGGGACGAAGTCCTCTTAATACAGGCTCAGGCTAGCTGTGAGAGATACTGAACCATCCATCTGGGTCGATACACCTTTGCGTTCACATCCACCACCCTGATATTTTAAACTCGGATTATACAAATCCCGATTCTCCAGGGGTGTCCCAACAGCCTCAGCAATGTTTTGCCGACGACACCATAGATAGAGCGAATGTACCCTCCAAGAATCACTCGTCACTCATATATCAAAACGGTTTATTACGCCGGCGGGGAGATGCAGAAACTGGTGGGTCCAAGTACCTCTCTCCATCGAACAAAGGGTTTCATGGATTTTTATTTGTTTCACAACAGTTTACGACAGTTACATCAGCACATTTCTGCCGGACACTATCCAATCATATTGACTATAGAATAAATATAGATTTAAATAGAACAATAGAAGTGCTCTCTAAACATTAGGTGGCTGCGTGATTGCGTCTTGTGCTGCTATGAGTTATTCATGGTCTTGTTACATGGTCCGGGGCCCCCTTATCTTACTGGCCTTGTGTGCTGTCTCTGGGCAGTCCACTTATCTTACTCCTGTTAATGAGTTGTAATGTTCGAGCATGGACCAGCACATCTTTTCTGAGGCCTGAAAGCCCGTTGATTAGGGACATCTGAAGAAACTCGTTTTTTATGTGTATTCCTGTGTGACAAACAGCAGTTATCAGTAACCAGGAATGCAGTCTCGTTCTGCGAGCTGAAATCCCTGGAGGCTTTCCTGAACCAGGAGCAGCCATCTTTATATATTTACACACACATTTAATACTACAGTTACATGGACTTTAGTTCTAACATTATGCTACAGGTGCCGTTGTTTTTTTGGAAACTCTCTTCCTCTAACAGTATGAACATCCTTCCTCAGATTGGTAGACCAAAACTGAGCACAATAATCCAAGTGACGCTTCACCATGGTCCTGTAAAACTGCAGTACTACCTCCCTGCTCCTATACTCAAATCCCCTATCTTTGACTGCCAACATACAATTTGCCTTCTTGACCGCCTGCCGTACCTGTATGCCAACTTTCAATGACTGATGAACCAGGAGATCCAGGTCTCGTTGCACCACCCCTTTTCGTAATCTGCTGCCTTTCAGATAATATCCTGTCTTCGCGTTTTTGTTCCCCAAGGTAGATAAACTCACATTTATCCACATTATACTGCAGCTGCCATGCATTTGCCCACTCACCTAACCTGTCCAGGTCACCCTGCAGCCCTCACAGCTCACACCGCCACCGAGTTTCGTATCATCTTCAAACTTGGAGATATTGCACTCACTTCCTTCATTCAAATCATTCATGCATATTGTAAAGATCTGGGGTCCCAGCACTGAGCCCTGCGGCACTCCACTAATCACTGCGTGCCATTCTGAAAAGGACCCGTTTATACCGACTCTCTGCTTCCTGTCTGCCAAACAGTTCTCTATCCACATCCGTATATTACTCCCAATATCATGTGCTTTGATTTTGCACACCATTGTCTTGTGTGGGACCTTGTCAAAAACCGTTTGAATGTCCAATTACATAACAACCACTGGTTCTCCCTTGTCCACTCTCCGAGTTAAATCCTCAAAAAATTCCAGAAGATTTGTCGAGCACGTTTTCCCCTCCATAAATCCATGCTGACTTCTTCCGATCTTGTCACTGCGTTCCAAATGCGCTGATATTTCATCGTTAATAATTGATTGCAAAATTTTCCCAATGACTTATGCCTGGCTAACCGGTCTGTAATTACCCGCTTTCTCTCTCCCTCCCTTTTTACATAAGCAAAGCCAACTAGCATGCTGCTGGAAGGCATGCCTTTTTAACGTGAGGAGTGTTACAAATCAGATTGTCGAATTGCAGGCGCCACTTGCCAAATGGGGTTCTGAAATGTGGCTACAACAGAGATCTGGAATAAAAATGGGTAGGATTTGAAATTAAACAATGCTGGTGATTTGGGTGCGGTGAAAGCTTTTTTTGGCGGGATGAGAGATTTGGGGATCTGCAGATTTGGGGGAGAGTGATATGAGGGGGTGAGAGAATTCGAGGTTGGCGAGTGTGAGATTTGGGGGTGAGTGAGTGAGAAATTTGGCGGTGAGTGAGCGAATGGTGAAAGTCGGGTAGTTTTGAACTTGACGCAAGGCGAGGAATGGGTATGACTTGTAATTTTTTGTGTAAGAGTCAGAGCAGCAAGATTTGGGGGTGGCGGAAGGAAAATGGTGAATTGAAAACTTGGTGCTGATTACATGCATGATTTCGAGTTTGGCGAGCATGAAATTTGTGGGGGAGTGAGTCAGTGATTTGATTGTGAGTGAGAGAATGGTGAAAGTCGAGTAGATTTGAAGCTTGAGGCAAGGCAATGAAGTGGGTAGGGTTTGTAGTTATTGGTGTGCAAAGTAGAGCAGCAAGAGGTGGGGGTGCCGGAAGGAAAATGGTGAAATGTAAGTTGAGTGTGGATTATTTGTAGGAATGCATAGAATGAGAAAAATAAACAAAGAACATCCGTATGTCCGTTTAAGGTAAGAGAAAGCCAGTGTGCAGATGCCTATGGCCACACTAGTCTGAAAACGCCCGATCTTATGTGATTGTAAACTTAGCAGAGTCAGGCCTGCTGAGTACTTGGATGGGAGACTGCCTGGGAATAGCAGCTGCAGTAGTCTTTTGTTGCCGTCACAGGCCGCTCATGGTTCGACACGCAGACAGCCGTTGCACCAACAACAAACCTTTTGCTGCTATCTGTCACACTTTCCTTTCACAATTTCTTTCCTGCACATTCTCCTGCTGCTACACAAATGCAAGGGGGTCGACGCAGAAGGCGAAAAGAATCAGAACAACAAAATAAAATAGCAAAATAAACACGCGGGCGGAGGGGCACCAGGACGCAGCAGCAGTGAGGAGAGACAAGCTGCATCGAAACCTGGGAGGGACAAACAACCACAGAAAAAAGAATAGTGTAGCAAGAGCAGCAATTCAATGCTACAAATAATCAAAGCCAACTAGCATGTCGCTAGAATGCAAGTGTGTTAATGTGAAGAGTGTTACAAATCAGATTGATGAGTTGCAGGTGTCAGTTGCCACATATGGTTCTGAAATGTGGCTTTTACAGAGACATGGCTTAAAATGTGTAGGATTGGAAATTAAACAATCCTGGCGATTTGTGGTCAGTGCAAGTTTTTTTGGGGGGTGTTCGGATTTGGGGATGGGGAGATTTGGGGTGAGAGCGATTCGAAGTTGTCGAGTCTGAGATTTGGGGCAAGGACGTGAATGCTTTTGGGGTGAATGAGGGAATGGTGAAAGTCAGGTCGTTCTGAAGCTTGAGGCAAGGCAATGAAAAGGGCAGGGCTTGTAGATTGTTTGTGTGGGAGACAGACTGGCAAGAGGTGGGGTTGGCAGATCGAAAATGGTGGAAGGAAAATTGAGTACTGATTACTTTTATGAATGCATAGAGTGAGAAAAAGAAATGAAGAACAGCCGTATGTACGTTTAAGTAAAGAGAAAACCCATGCGCCGATGCCTACAGGCACACTAGTATGAAAACGCCCGACTTCAGCTGATCTTGGAAGCTAGGCAGAGACATGCCCGATTATTATTTGGATTGGAGACCGGCTGGGAATGCCAGGTGCAGTAGGCGTTTGCTGCTACCACAGGCTGCTCGCAACATTCACACTGCCGTCAACCAAACAACAAGATTTTCACTTCTCCCTCCTGCATTCAATTTCTCTCTCACCCTCTCGCTTTATTTCAAGTCAAAAAAAAGGCTACATTTCAGCAAAATTCTAAAATGTCAAATGGTGTTAAAAAGACAAGCCTGAAGGCTCTGTGCCTCAATGCGAGGAATTTCGGAATAAGGTGGATGAATTAACTGCGAAGACAGCAATTAACGGATTTGATGTAATTGACATCATGGAGACATGGCTCCAGGTTTAACAAAGCTGTCAGCTCAACATCCAGGGGTATTCAACATTTAGGAAGGCTAGGCAGAGAGGAAAAGGAGGTGGGCTGGTGTTTCTGCTTAAAGAGAAAATTAATGCAATAGTAAGAAGGGACATTAGCCTGGGATATGTGGAATCTCTATTGGTGGAGCTTCGGACTCCAAAGAGCAGAAAACGCTAGTGGGAGTTGTGTACAGACCACCAAACTGTAGTAGTGAGGTTGGGGACAGCATCAAACAAGAAATATGGGATGTGTGCAATAAATCTACAGCAGTTTTCATGGGCGAATTTAATCTACATATTGATTGGACAAACCAAACAGGTAGTAATACGGTGGAGGAGGGTTTCCTGAAGTCTATGGTTTTCTAGACCAATATGTCGAGGAACCAAATAGAGAGCTGAACATCCTAGACTGGGTGATGTATAATGAGACGGGACTCATAGCATTTTGTTGTGTGAGGCGCCTTGGGGAAGAGTGACCATAATATGGTAGAATTCTTTATTAAGATGGAGAGTGACACAGTAAATTCGGAAACTTCGACGGTATGTGTCGTGAATTGGCTAGAATAGACTGGCAAAGGATACTTAAAGGGTTAAGCAATGGCAAATATTGAAAGGTGACATGGATGAGCTTCAGCAAATGTACATCCCTCTCTGAAGAAAAAATAAAACGGGGAAGGTGGCTGAACCTTGTCTAACAAGCGAAATTAAGGATAGTTTTAAAACCAAGAAAGAGGCAATGATTGTCTAGAAAAAGCAACAAACCTGAGGACTGGGAGAAATTTAGAATTCAATAGAGGAGGTGTAAGGGTTTAATAAGAGAGGGAAAATGTATTACGAGAGGAAGCTTGAAAGGGAACATAAAAACTGACTGCAAAAGCTTCTATAAATATGTGAAGGGAAAAAGATTAGTGAAGATAAAAGTAGGTCCCTTTCATTCGGATTCAGATGAATTTATAATGGGGAACAATGAAATGGCAGATCAAGTGAGCAAATACATCGGTTCTGTCTTCACGATGGAAAACACAAGTAACCTTCCGCATGTACTAATCGACAGTGGGTCTAGTGAGAAGGAGGAACTGAAGGATTTCCTAATTAGGCGGGAAATTGTGTAAGGGAAATTGATGGGATTGAAGGCAGATAAATCCCAGTTGCCTGATAATCTGAATATTCGAGGATTTAAGAAAGTGGCCCAAAAAATAGTGGATGCATTGGTGATCATTTTACAACAGTCTATCGATATTGGAACTGTTCCTATGGTCCAGAGTGTAGCTAATTAACACCACTTTTTAAAAAAAGAGGGAGAGAGAAAACGTTTAATTATAGACCGGTTATCTTGACATCAGTAGTGGGGAAAATGTTGGAATTAATCATTTAGGATGAAATAGCAGCGCATTTTGAAAGCACTGACAGGATCGGTCCAAGTCAGCGTGGATTTATGAAAGGAAAATCTTGCTTGACTAATCTTCTGTAATTTTTTGAGGATGTAACTAGCAGAGTGGACAAGGGAGAACCAGTGGTTGTGGTGTACATGGACTTCAAAAGGATGTTGACAAATTCCCACAAAAGAGATTGATGTGCAATATCAAAGCGCATTGTATTGGGGGTAATGTACTGACATGGATAGAGAACTGTCTGGCAGACAGGAAGCAGAGAGTCGCAATAAACGGGTCCTTTTTAGAATGGCAGGTAGTGACTAGTGGAGTGCCGCAGGGCTCATTGCTGGGATCCCAGCTCTTTACAATATACATTAACGATTTGAATGAAAGAATTGAGGGTATTATCTCCAAGTTTGCAGATGACACTAAACAGCGTGGTGGTGTGAGTTGTGATGAAGAAGCTAAGCGGCTGCAGGGTGATTTGGTCAGGTTAGGTGAGTGGGTAAATGCAATGCAGATGCAGTATAATATGGATAAATGTGAGGTTATCCATTTTGGGGGCAAAAACATAAAGGCAGAATATTACCTGAACGGTGACAGATAAGGAAAAGGGGATGTGCAACGAGACCTGAGTGGCATGGTTCATCAGTCATTGAAAGTTGGCATGCAGGTACAGCAGACGGTGACAAAGGCAACGGGTATGTCGGCCTTGAGAGCTCAGGGATTCGAGTATCGGAGCAGGGAGGCCTTACTGCAGTTGTACACGGCCTTAGTGAGGCTGCAGCTGGAAAATTATGTTCAGTTTTTGTCTCCTCATCTGGGGAGGACATTCTTGCTCTTGAGAGACTGCAGCGAAAGTTCACCAGACTGATTCCAGGGATGGCTGCACTGTCATAGGAGCAGAGACTGGATCAACTGGACCTTTATTCACTGGAGTTTAGAAGGATGAGAGGGGTAATCATAGAAATGTATAAAATTCTGGCGGGATTGGACAGGTAAGATGCGGAAAGAATGTTCCCGATGTTGGGAAAGTTCAGAACCAGGGTTCATAGTCTTTGGATAAGGGGTAGGCCATTTAAGTCTGAGATGAAGAGAAACTCCTTCACTCAGTGAGTTATTAACCTGTGGAATTTCCGAGGGCAGAGAGTTGTTGATGCCAGTTCACTGGATATATTCAAGAGGGAGTTAGATATGGCCCTTCCGGTTAAGGAGAACAAGGGGTATGGAGCGAAAGCAGGAAAGGGGTACTGAGGGAGTGATCAACCATGATCTTATTGAATGACTGTGCAGGCTCGAAGGGCCGAATGGCCTCATCCTGCATCTATTTTCTATGTTTCTCTGTTTCTCGTTTTTCCAAAGCTCTGCTGCTAATTCTCCTGCTGCCATAGAAATTCAAGGGGCTTCACGGATATCCAAGCACAAAACACAGCAACAAAATAACCGAGCAAAACAACACACCCAAACCTGTAAGTCCTATCATTCAATGCATCCTCGATCAAATTAAGACATCTCGCTAAAACTAACACATCGTAGCACAATTCTGCAACAAAGTAGGTAAATGTCTGATTCATACTTGGATCGAGGTCTTAATTCCAGTTGTACTAGGCTATTCCTATTAGTCAAGGTTGTAGCTGCCTTCTTTCAGCACTCCATTTGCTTTTCATTCCTGTGCGTTCTATCACTCTCGCTCTCGCACTCTATCTCTCTCTCTCTCGAATCGGCTCAGGCCTGATTTGTACTTAGTAAAGGAGGTTCGGGCTTATCGTTTGTGTGTGTGTTTTAGAGACAGATGGCGCGAAGCGAGATAGAAAACAAGGTGAGAAGCAGGTAAAATGAAACATAAGAAGGATAAATACTCCCGAGATGTTTGGTAGCATTCAGCAGTTTGATAGCTCCAACAGAATGCAATAAGCAGCTGTCTGTGGCTCTTTAAGTGAAGAGCGAGCCAGCTGTTTGATCCCTACGCCCATACTAGTCTGAAAAAACCTGATTTCGGATGCGAAGCAGAGTAAAGCCTGGATAGCACTTGGAAGGGAGAACATTTTTTTCTATAACTCCCTCTCTCTCTCGCACTCTCCTTCGCTCTCTATCTCGCTTGCTCTCTCGCTCGCTCTGGCTCTCGTTCTCGCTCTCTCTAATAGGCAGAGGGGTGATTTGTATTTAGCAATGGAGGCTCGGGCTTATAGTTTGTGTGTGTGTTAGCGAGAGATGGCGCGAACAGAGAAAATAACATGATGGTAAGGCAGGTATAAGGAACTAAAAGACGTACAAATGCTTCTGAGCTGTTTGATAGCATACATGTATGAGCTGACAGGAAGCAATAATTAGCTGTCTGTGGCGCTTGAAGTAAAGAACGAACCCGCAGTTGGATACCTCCTGCCATACTACTCTGAAAACCTCTGATCTTGGATGCGAAGCCGAGTAAGGCCAGGTTAGTACTTGGAAGAGCGATGGACAGGGAGTACCAGGTGCTGTAGACCTTTTATTAAACCACAGGCATCGAGCCACATTCACACTGTCGTCAACCTATCAACAAGCTGTTTCCTTCTCCCTCCTACATTCAATTCCTGTATCACTCTCTCCCTTTATTTTTCCAAATCTTTGTTGCCCATTCTCCTGCTCCCATAGAAAGTCAAGCGGGTCCAAACACAACTCACCAAAAAACAATGCAACAAAGTAACCGAGCAAAACAACACACCCAAACCAGTAATTCTTCTCATGCAAAGCATCTTAGATCAAACTCAGACATTGCGCTATAACTACCACATCGTAGCTCATTTTTGCAACAAAATAGGAACAGGTCTGATTAGTATCTGTATTGATGTCTTAACACCAGGTGAACTAGGCTTTTTCTATTAATCGAGGTTGTCGCTGCCTTCATTCAGCACTCTATTTGCTGTTCGTTCATGCATTTTGTTTCTATAACTCTCTCTCTCGCACCCATTTTCGCTCTCTCTCTCGCTTGCTCTCTCGCTCTCGCTCTCGCTCTCTCTAATAGGAGGGCTGATTTGTATTTAGCAACGGAGGCTCGGGCTTATAGTTTGAATGTGTGTTAGAGAGAGATGGCGCGAACAGAGAATAAAACAAGGTAAGGCAGTTATAAGGAAAGGTAGGACATACAAATGCTTCTGAGCAGTTTGATAGCATTCATGTATGAGCTGAATGGAAGCAATAAGGAGCTGTCTGTGGCGCTTGAAGTGAAGAACCAACCCGCTGTTGAAAACCTACGGCCATACGACTCTGAAAACCTCTGATCCTGGATGTGAAGCAGACTAAGGCCAGGTTAGTACTTGGAAGGGCGATGGACAGGGAGTACCAGGTGCTGTAGACCTTTCGTGGCACCACAGGCTACACGCCACATTCACACTGTCGTCAACCTATCAACATGCTGTTCCCTTCTCCCTCCAACATTCAATTTCTGTGTCACTCTCTCCCTTTATTTTTCCAAATCTGTGTTGCCCATTCTCCTGCTGCCATAGAAAGTCAAGCGGGTCCACACAAAACTCACCAAAAAACAATGCAACAAAGTAACCGAGCAAAACAACACACTGAAACCAATAATTCTTGTCATGCAAAGCATCTTAGATCAAACTCATGCAATGCGCTATAACTACCACATCGTAGATCATTTTTGCAACACAATAGGGACAGGTCTGATTAGTACCTGGATTGATGTCTTAATACCAGGTGAATTAGTCTTTTTCTATTAATCGAGATTTTCGCTGTCTTGATTCAGCACTCCATTTGCTTTTCGTTCCCGCTCTTTCCACAACTCTCTCTCTCTCTTTCTCTCGCTCGCGCTCTCAGTCTCCTTCTTGCTCTCGCTCTCGCTCTCTCTCTCTCATTCTCTGTCTCTCTCTCTCTCTGATAGTGTGAGGCCTGATTTGGAGTTACCAATGGAGGCTCGGGCTTATAATTTCTGTGTGTGTTAGCGAAAGATGGCGCGAAGACAGCTAGAAAACAAGGTGGGAAGGCAGGAAATGTAAGCAGTACAAATGCTTGCGAGTGTTTGATAGCATTCATGAATGAGCTGACAGAAAGCAATAAGCAGCTGTCTGTGGAACTTTTAGTAAAGAAAGAGGCAGCTATTCGATATCTGCGGCCATAATAGACTGAAAAAACTGATCTCGGATGGGAAGCAGAGTAAGGCATAGTTCGTACTTGGAAGGGAGACAGACTAGGAATAACAGGTGCCGTAGAATGTTTCTGGCATCACAGGATGCTCGCAATTTTCAAACGGCTGTCAACCAATCAACAAGTTTTTCGTTTCTCCCTCCTGCATTCAATTTCTCTCTCACCCTCTCCCTTTCTTTTTCCAAATCGTTCTGCTCATTCTCCTGCTGTCATAGAAAGTCAAGGGCTCCACACATAACTCACCAACAAAAAAAATAAATAATCTTGCAAAACAACATACCCAAACTAGTAACTCCTTGTCATCCAAAGCACCCTGGATCAAACTGTGACATTGCGCTAAAAGTAAAATATTGTATCTCATTTCTGCAACAAAGTAGGGACAGGTTTGATTAGTACTTGGCTAGGACACTTATTACCAGGTGTTCTAGGCTATTCCTATTAGTCGCGGTTGTCGCTGCCTTAATTCAGCACTCCATTTTCTGTTCGTTCCTGCGCTTTCTACAACTCTCGTTCTCGCAGTCGCTCTCGCTCTCTCATAGGCACAGACCTAATTTGTACTTTGCAATGCAGGCCCAGCATTATATTTTGTGTGTGTGTTGGCGAGGGATGGCTGAAGACAGGGAGAAAACAAGTTGGGAAGGCAGATAATAGGAAATGTAAGCAGTAAGTGCTTCCGAGCTGTTTGATGGCATTCATGTCTGAGCTGACAGAAAGCAATACAGCGTTGTCTGTGGCTCTTAAAGTACACAGAGGGTCAACTGTTAGAAAGCTACGCACACGATACTCTGGACAACCCTGATGTCAGATGCGAAACAGAGTAAAGACCGGTTCGTACTTGTAAGTGAACCCCACTGGCAATCCCAGGTGTTGTCGACTTTTGCTGCCACCACAGGCAGCCCGCAACATTCACACTGTCGTCAACCAATCTACAAGCTTTTCGCTTATCTCTCATGCATTCAATTTCGCTCTCACCCTCTCCCTTTATTTTTCCAAATCTTAGCTGCCCAATTTTCTGCTGCCATAATAATGTCAAGTGGTTCCATACATAAACAAACAAAAAAGACAGCAACAAAATAAACGAGCAACACTACACACCCAAACCAGTTAGTCATTGTCATCTAAAGCTTCATAGATCTAACTCACACATTGCGATATAACTATCGCATCGCAGGTCATTTCTGCAACAAATTCGGAATAGGTCTGATTCGTACTTGGATAGGATTCTTAATGCTAGGTGTACTAGCTTTACCGATTAGTCGAGGTTGTCGCCGGATTCTTTCAGAACTCCATTTGCTGTTTGTTCCTGCACTTTCTGCAACTCTATCTCTCCCTCTCGTTCTCGCTCTGCCTCTCCCTCTCGCTCTCTCTTATTCTCTCTCTCTCTCTCGATCTCTCTCTCTCTCCATCTCTCTCTCTTCTCTCTTTCCAATAGGCACAGACTGGATTTGTTCTCAGCAATGGTGGCTCTGGCTTACCGTCTGTGTGTGTGTTAGCGAGATATGGCATGAAGAGAGATCGAAAACAAGGTGCGAAGGAAATGTAAGAAGGACAATTGCTTACGAGCGGTTTGGTTGCATTCATGTATGAGCTGACAGAAATCAATAAGCAGCTATCTGTGGCTCTTTAAGTAAAGGGAGCCAAATGTTAGCTACCAAAGTCCATACTAGTCTGTAAAATTCTGATCTCAAATGCGAAGTAGAGTAAAGCCTGGTTAGTACTTGGAAGGGAACCGACTGGGAATACCAGGTGCTTGTCATCCAAAGCATCTGAGATCAAATTCAAACATTTATCTATAACTACCACATCTGTAAGGGTCACAAAATTCTGGTGTTTCTGGAAAAGTTAAGTCTGTTAAAGAAAAAGCTGCAAGCAGGGTGGTGGTATATTCCTCTGTAATTTGGACTTTGGTAAAAGATTGATCAAAGATTAGCGGGAAGCTGTTTACCAAGTCAGCTTCCAGAAGGACATTAGCATCTTAAGCAACCAGCCCACAGCAGAGTGCACACACCGCACAATGATACTGAGTCAAACGCATAGAAATCTCTGGCCTCACCCAGACCTCCCGGAAACAGCAGAGAAACAAGGCAAAGTAATGGGCTCAGCTGCAAATGTAAAATAAATGCAGAATTTCCGGCTCCCATCGCCAACTAGCCCAACCGTTTAATTCTAATCAAAAGGGAACGAGCACATCAAAACGAACAAAGGATACACATAAGAATCAATAGGCCAGCCAAGACAGAACAAAGGAGTCTTGAGATTTGGCGCCAAGACTTGCAGGCAGCTCAGTAATATAACTGGAGGCCTCACAAAGCCAAAAAAATAGGATGAAAAAGAATAGAAGCTGAGAAACTGGTAAGCTAAGAAACTTGAGAAGAAGCCACCACCTTTCATCCTAGCAACCACGAGGCATCAGGAACAACATGATCAACAAATCGACTCTGGAGGGAAAAGACCGAAGGAAAAACTGGGGTCCGATCAAAACCCGACCACAATAACTGATTACTAACGACCAACGGGGTAAAATTTACCGAAAGGAAGGAAATCGGGTACTCACCAAGGATATTTCCAAAACGCACCCAAGTGCAACAGCGGTATCACGAAGACCGAGCAGATGCGCAGTTGGAATACCTCGACCACATCCGGGGTACTGCACCAAATCCCGTGAAGTCCAAAACCGCGTACCAGCTCAAGTATCAAGGAATCATTTGCTGAGCATAATCCCGTAACCCAAGAGTTCCGGCTTAGATATTTAGAAGTGGGAGGTTGGAGGCAGGACTGGGAGTGTGTATTTCCAACTTTAATTTAATATTCCCCCAACTATTCTAAGTATTGAAGTGTCTATATAAATCTTGAAGTGCCGTGTTATCATCGCAAAATAAACATAAGGATTTTTTTTTTGCACCAAAATGGCCAAAATGCTTCTGTTTTCCATTTACAGCAGATTTTCTCAGTCTCTTTAGACAAACAGCAAGACTGGGCAACGTATGTTTGCGGATCTCCAGGAAGAAATCCTGGAGCCTACGGGCCTCACGATGGGAGACCCTTTTCCCGAGTGGAGAGGACACTACAGTTTACAGGAGAGACCCCGCAGGCGTTCGCAGACAGACTGTGGTCCATCTTCCAGACCGCCTGTGATTGATAACCTCGTCAGAGACCAAAGGGTTCACTTGCTCTGTATCCCGATGACAAATGCCTACCAAGGATAAAGGCCAAAGCGGAGCTCTGGTTTGACTCCAGAGACCTCCAGTCTACTGAGTAGACCGTAGTTAGACAGCTCAACCAAGCTTCTGGGAATCGCAGGGTGGAGGGAGTCAGCAGGGAGATTGCATCCGCCTCGCCAAATCAAGACACATGACTTGAAACGGCGTCGCCTGTGTAACTTTATCTCATAAAATACCATGCACACAAGAGACCGTGCGTTAAGATGGAAGTGGAGAAGGTGACATGTACCTATCTGCTAGATACCGGAGCTTCAAGCACCCTTCATCGCAGATAACCCAGCCGCCTCCCCTTTATCTAATGGGGTCCCGTACTTTCGAATGGGTTTCACAGGAAACGAACAGGCTAGGTCGCTCTCCAAACCGCTGCCCATTCATCTGGGAGCTCTCGGCACTAAATTGACGTGTGTCCTGATGAAATGAGAGCGGGAAGGAAGAGGGTTCTTGTGCTCAGACTTCATTCCAGCCCACAAGATCCAAGTGGATCTTAGGAACCAAAGTCTTTGGAGGGCAGTTGGTCCGCGACAGAAAGGAGAAGTGGTAGTCATACCTGGGAAGTAAGGTAAGGGGGCCTTGTGTATAATGAAGCCGAAGGAGGATTACGTACTTCAACTGCTGCTCAGTCACACCCCGGCGGATTACGAGGCGTATATGCAGACCAATCTCGCAGCATTCGCCACCCACAAACATGACTGTGGAAGAGTAAACGGGGTTGAGGTCAGAGTAGGAGGAGATCCTTGGCCCGATCACAGAAACAATATACCTTCTCCACGGAGGCTGAAGCGGACATGGAAACGGCTCTGACTTCACTAGTAAAGCAGGGTGTGTTGAGACCGATAGCCAACCCTGTGAATTCCCCACTTTGGTCGGTACAAACCGGACAATTCATGGAGGGCCACGGAGAACTATCCGGTGCTCAATTAGAACATCGCAGATTGTGCTTCCACGGTCGCAGCCGTAGCCGACCTGATAGGTAGAATTCCAGCATCGGCGACCACTTTCACGGTGCTGGACATTTGGAATGGGTTCTGGTCCAGCTCTTTACTTCGTGAGGAAAACTTCAAGTTCGCCTCACCTTCAAGGTCCAAAGTGCACTTGGAATTTTCTCCCTCACGGTTTTAAAAACATCCCGAGTATCTTTATCCAATGAATGGCAAATTGCTTAAAAGAGTATACCAGACCCCGGCAGCTAGTGAAGTAGGTGGACGACCTGATCCTGTTTACCGACGAAGGGGAGGAGCATGGCCCACTGTTGGCTGAGATGCTGAAGCTGCTGAGAGAGTAAGGGTTTAAAGTAAACCCTAGGAAAGCGCAGATTGGCCAGCAGGAAGTGAATTCCTGGGGCTGGCCATACACGCTGGTGAAAGGGCCATCGATGAGGCAAGGAGGAAGGTGGTACAGGCGTTACCTGCCCCTACCATGGTAATGAGAGTAAGATCCTTCCTGCGACTCACGGGGTACTGCAGAGATTTTATTGAAGATTATGCGACAACAGCGGACAATCTGTTCCGACCCCTGCACAAAGGCATGGAGAGGGAGTGGGATGAGTGTTATCGTGCGGCGTTCAATCAGCACTAGAAAGATCTGTAGACCACACCGGCCCAAGGATCAATTAATGGGGGAGAGCAGTTCTTTCTGGAGCTGTTTGCCCGTGGGGACAGCCTGAAGCCGGTGGTTTACTTCTCCAGAAATCTCAATGATGTGGAGAAAGGGTAGTTCAACTGTGATAGGTATCTGCTTGCCACTCAATGGGCAGAGCAGAGGTCACAAATCTTCACAGGGGTGTCCCTGATAACTCTCCTCACCCATCATACGCCCACCTAGACGCTTCTAGATGAGAGAATATTTGATGGTAGAGTGAGCAGTGCACGGATTGCTCGCTCGACATTATTGCTCTCACAATGAATCTGAGGGTAAAAGGCCTTTGTGAGCCCAAGTTCGCCGCCAATATGCTCTATTCATGGGTGGCCCACTGGTGTTCTGTGGTAGAGATATGGGATGTCGACGTATGTTTTCGGGCCGGGATACACCTCACGGGCCGGGAGATCTCAGTAGACGGAACCATCACAGTTTCTGCTCGCGACCAACTCAGTGGATGCGGGATTGACGCCCTATGGGCAGGCATTGACCTGGCGATTAAATTCCCGAGTACCATGAGCGCGGAACATTCTGAACTGTCGGTGGTGGTATATGTAGTCACCTACCCCAAAGCATTCCCTACACCTATACGATTTGCTCGGTAGGTATGTTCCCGTGCAATTCGTGTCCGGAATACCTATCCATTGTATCCAACCGCGGATACACATCTGCAGAAGTTAAACCCTGACAACAAAACTTTTGTTGTAAAAGATCATGGCAGCTTATAGCGACTTAAAGGGAGGTCTACATACACAAGGTGAAGGCCCATTCGAAAACTGAACTCCGTGTCGTGGGGAACCAGCAGCCGACGTACAGGCCAAAGAGGGTGCTCGGACTGCCAAGTTCTGTGATCTGTATGATTCAGGCCCAATCGTGGTGGTCAGCAGCATTAATGGGACATCAGGTGGTGCAGGGGGAGCTTTGGCCCCGGAACTGAAAACGATTCATGCACACGACCAAGTCCTGAAAACATCCCTTAGCACGCTTGCTAAGGGAGAGAGGGTAGAGGGTCCGTACAGCATGGCAGATTTCGCCGTAAATTAAGGCATGCTGTGTAAAGTAGAATAGTGGGTGGTGCCACTGCAGCACTGGAGAGAATTCCTCCAGCTGGCTCATGTGCGGGCAGGAACGGGACACCCCAGGCCGGAGACCATCTGGCATCGGGTGCAACAGGCAGGTTGGTGGCTGCGACTCAGGGAGGACGTCCGCGAGTTGTGCACGAATTGTCTCATGTTAGCTGCAAACTACCCTGACCCCCGGAAAAAGAAGGTGTCCATGTGACACATCAGGAGAGTAGCGGGACCGTGGCAGTCGATCAAAGCCAACTACTTCGGAGCCTACCGAACACCCAAGGAGGCTACTAGCACTGCCTCGACATGGTGCATGAGTTCTCCAAATGGGTGGAAGCCTACCCATGCTGAACGGCCCCCGCATTTGGGATTGCAAGGATGCTTGTGAGAGAGGTATTCGCCTGTGAGTACTACCAAAGTGTGTGGAGTCTGATCAGTGCTGACAATTCACTGATCAGGTAATTCAGGCAAGCCTTAAGGTGCTCACCGTGGGAGGGAAATGGCACGTCGGCCATAACTCGCAGCCATCGGGTCCTGTGCATCGTTTAAAGCGTAACATCAAGGAAAGGCTGCAGGAGGTGACGGGAATCTCAGCCAAGAAATGGGTAGAGGCCTTGCCATTGGTCCTAATGGGGATCGGAGCCAGCCAGTCAAAGAGCACTGAGGAATACCCACACGAGCTCAAGCCTGGTAGGATCATAAGTAAATCCATCCATCTGCTAGCCCCCGCACTCACGGAAGGTCAGCTCGGAGAGGTGAACCGGGGCAGCATTGTCAGGAATCTGTTTGATCACCTTCAACAATTCATTGCAAAGCTGCGAGCAATATGGGAAACCAGCATCGGAGCAACCGATTGATGCTAGAAATCTTCAAGCATCAAGAATGGGAGATAGAGGATGAGGTCATGGTTAGGAATTTTGCTCGGGTAGAGACTTTTGAGCTGCTTTACATGGGGCCGTGCAGCATCACAGATAAAGGAAGCCGCATGGTCTAAGCAGTGAAGATGCCCCGCCGTACAAAATGGTTCCACATTAACCAATGTAAATTGTTCAACCCGGAGAGCCAACAAACGAAGTGGAGAGTCACGAGCGGGGAACCGCTCCAGAGACATGGGTCTGCGCCCAACTGTGCAGAATCCCTCTTGGAAGCGGCAGTTTCACAGATCATAGAGACAGCGGCAGTGAAGTGCACCACCGAGGGCCCCATATTTTGTGTCTCGGGACAACCCCCAGTCGCCCAAGCCAGGGCCCCAAGGACGACTCTCCGGACCCCACGCCCGAGTGTGCCGTGATCACCGATGCACCTCCTACCCAGAGGCCGCAGAAAGCAGGGGGTTGTCAGCACCAAGCCTGGCCACCCCGAGACGGGTCGCGATGGACATTGTTTCCTTCAATAGTTTGAAATTTAGATTGCAATTAAGTGATTTGAATTTGTTCACGCCCGTCAAGCCTGAGGAACGTTATGATTGGCAAGGCTATCTGCTCTGTGTTTTACAGGAAAACAAGGTTGAGAAGGGTCTTGCGATTATTCGCTCTACTGGGGACACGTCCCGGTCGGGGATAAGATGGAGGAGTCCCTCATTTTTGGGTGCTCAAAAGCGAGAGCACCCACAGTTACAACCTGATGTGGCGCAATTGTCATGGATGAGGCCATCGCCTAATTCGACAAGGGGAGATGGCCAAGGTGGCTGGGATGAAATTGTAACCGGTATTCCACTCGTGCCGGATTCATATACGGGGAGGCGTACATCCCATGCCCTAGTATAAAGATCACCACCTACCGGCTTAGCATAACAGAGGTAAACAGGTGTGCCTTAGTTGTAGGGTGCACCTTCCACTGGGTAGTTCATTGTGGCTCAGGAAGCTGAGCACGAACATAGCTGATTAGGAAAGACGAGATAACGATATTTACCAGACAGTCAGGGTACACAGCGAGGAGTGTGTGGGAGCTGGGACAAGTTGTGGGGATCTGATCAAGGAATTTTATTGTGTCTGTGATGGTCAGAGCATGTCTGGTCTGCGGGCATATCCATTGCATTCCACAGGCAGTGGAAGGATGCCGGGATGGGATCAGGTGGGATCGAAGCTTGTTCTCATGTGTAAGCCCAGAGCCCCCAACGGAAATAAAGACACCGAGCTCATTGCATACACCAGGAAACCCCTGCCCACAGCCCCGACGCAACAGACGGATGTAGATAGATGTCCTACTACCAACGATGGACCAGGGTACGGGTTGTTTTTAGTCTCGACCGAGAATTGGCGATTCCAGGTGGTTCACTATGCCGTGACTTCCCTAAGATAAATCTGACTGAAGTTCACTTACCTGCATGCTGCCCAAAATGGACAGAGCAGCTGTACGAAGCCTTACTCTGAGAGATGTTCAGCAGGCTCTATGAGATAAATTTCGGAATGTAAACAAGGCAGATCTATACAGTTTAAATGCTGGTAACACAATGGGCACAGAGGGGCAGAAAAGGGGGACCTCGAATGAAATAGTCACTGCTTTAAACATAGGGTCGTCCATAATAAATAACATGGATGATGCCCAACTTGCCATGCAGATTAACGGTTTAAAGAACCAGCTGCACAAGTTTCTGGGGGAGGAAAATACAGGGGTAAGCTCAGAGCTGCTCGAGGACCAGGACATGACAGTCCACTTGAAGGAAATAATCGCAGAGCTGAAAAGAGACGACAAAATAATATATGATCAAATTCGAACAGAATGCCTCGGAGCTGGCTCCAAAAAAACAGTCGTTTGCATTGTGTGGGGCATTTTGTTGGGCGAAAGCCGCAGCAATCTGGAAGACTTAGAGCAAGGCTAAGTCCCCTCCTGAATAAGCAACATGCACCTCGCATCGCTCCACGCGTTTAGCAATTTGTTAAGCCCGTGACAGCTCCGTCTAGCCTCTGAAACCTACCATGTCCAAGTAGATTGGGGCAGTCGAACCATACTTTCATGGGGATAGTGGTGAGGATGACAGTCATCGGTGGGACCTCACGACTTGCACCGGTTACAGAGTGGAGAATATTGGAGCAATTCGAGGAGGACTACATGTCAGTTTTTAAGCTGTCGCAACCAATGTCATCAAGAGGGAGCACGCTATGGAAGGTACTGACCTCTTCGGTGCCGGAGCCGGGGTGCAAAACTAATACGGTGCCTCCAACACTTGAATGCATGTGTTGGTCATTTGTCAACTTGTGATTATTCTGTATCTACTCGGTACATGCTGTTGGATACGAAACAGAGGCCGTCGACTCCGACACCAGAGGATGTTAAATGAGCCCTAATGTAATAATGAATGTATCATGAAACAGAGAACATGAAGGTTCTGCCGCAGTAAAACCGCTGCGGTATATATAAGTTTTTATTCCCTCCCTAATGCAAAAACGCAGAGATCGGATTTGTAAATAGAGTATTAGGTGTGTAATTTACATTGTAAATTTAATGTCCTGATCGATTTTGCCACTGATATCGCTATATTGTTCTCGAGGAAGGAGAATGTCTGATCTGGGTGTAGGCTAGGTAATTCAAGGGAAGGCTGGCTCTCGGGTGTCAGAAATATTTTTCTTCAAAAATGGCACTCTGCTAGGAAGAGTGCCAAATGGGGGACTGTAATGGTCACAAATCACACTGTTAATCGAAGAAGTTACGCCTGTGAAAGGAAAAGCTGCAAGCAGGTTTTGGGGTCCACCTCATTAATTTGGACTTGAGGTATTGAATTGATGAAAGACTGTCTGGGAAACTGTTAATCTTGTCAGCTCCAAAAAGGAAATTAACATCCTAAAAACCCGCCCTCAGCAGAGCGTCCCTACCCCACAGTGATACTGAAGCAAGTCCACAGAAATATCTGGCCTCACCGAGACTCCCTGGAACCAGCAGATAAACATGACAAAGAAAACGGCTCGCAAGCCCATCTAAGATAAACGCCAAGTCCAACCATTTAGCTCCAATCAAAAGGTAACGAGCACACCAAACTTAACAAAGGACACTCATCAGAATCAATGAGTAAGCCAAGACAGAACAAAGGAGTTTTGAGGTTTGGCGGCAAGATTAGCAGGCTAGACAGTAGTATAACTTGAAGCTTCACAAAGCGAATAGAAAACGAGGAAAAAGAACAGAAGCTGAGAAGCTAGGAAGATAAGAAACTTTTGAAGAAGCCACCACCTTCCATCCAGGCAACCACGAGGCAACAGGGAAAAAACGACCAAAAAATCGACGCCAGAAGGAAAAGACCGCAGGGAAAGCCGGTGTCCGATCAAGAACCGAACACGACAGCCGACTCCTAACCACCAACGGGGAAAATTTACCGAAAGGGGGTTGAAACTACAGCCTGAGGAAGGAAATTGGGTACTTACTTAGTACATTTCCAAAGCGCGCATAACTGCATCAGTGGACTCACGAAAACGGACCAGGTATCAGTTGGAAGTCCTCTACCACTTCCTGGGTACGGAATGACCAACCACCACATCCCGCGAACCCGGGAACCCTGAACCTGCTGAACTGTCAAGGGATATTATGCAGAGCATAAACCCTGCAACCCTAGAGTTCCGGCTGAGAGAGGGAGAAGTGGGAGCTTGGAGGCAAGACTCGGAGTGTGTTTTTCAACCTGCAACTTGAATGTCCCCCTTCTATTCTAAGTATTGAAGTTTCTACATAATCTTGAAGTGCCGTGTTGTCAATCTAAAATAAACATAACGAATTGTTTTGCAACAAAACGATTGTCTGCTGCCCTTTATTAAATCTTGACTAATGTGTCCAAATTCTAGAACGAGGGAGCGAGAACGATTCGAATTGCTTAAGGTCAGAAGGTGACACTGACATATCCACCACACTCTGCACTCTTTCTCTCTCGCTCTCTCTCGCTCTCTCTCTCTCGCTATCTCTCTCTCTCTCGCAAAATCTCTCATATGCACAGGGCTAATTTGTACTTAGCATTGGAGGCTCGGGTATATAGTTTGTTTGCGTGTTTGCGAGAGAAGGCGTGAAGACGGATCGAAAACAAGGTGGGAGTCAGGTAAAAGGAAACGGAACAAATATAACTGCTTCTGAAGTGTTTGATTGCATTCAATAATGAGCTGACAGAAAGCAATAAGCAGCTGTCTGTTGATCACAAATTAAAGAGAGAGACATCCATTAGATATCTGCGGCAATACTAGTCTGAAAAACTAGAAGCCAACTGATACCTGGTCAGTCTTCGCGAGTCCGCTGATGCAGTAATGCGCGCTTTGGAAATGTACTTAGTAAGTACCCAATTTCCTTCCTCTGGCTGTAGTTTCAACCCCCTTAAGGTAAATTTTCCCCGTTGGTCGTTAGGAATCGGCTGTGGTGTTCGGGTCTTGATCGGACCCCGGTTTTTCCTTTGGTCTTTTCATTGCGGCGTCGATTTTTTGGTCGTGGTTTGCCTGTTGCCTCGTGGTTGCCTGGCTGGAAGGTGGTGGCTTCTTCTCAAGTTTCTTATCTTCCTAGCTTCTCAGCTTCTGTTCTTTTTCATCCTTTTCTCTTCGCATTGTGAGGCTTGAAATCGGGACACCGATTTGGAATACCAGATGCTGTAGATTTTCGCTCTCACCACAGGCTGCTCGCAACATTCACAGTACCGTCAACCAATCACCAAGCTTTTCGCTTCTCCATTCTGCATTCAATTTCTCTCTCAACCTCCGCCTTTATTTTTCCAAATCTTTACTGCTCATTTTCCTGCTGCCATCGAAAGCCAAGTGGGTCCACAAAAACATCCAACCAAATAAACACAGCAGCAAAATTACCGAGGAAAACCATACACCCAAAGAAGTAAGTCCTTGTCATCCAAAGCTTCTGAGATCAAACTCAGACATTGCGGTACAACTACCACATTGTAGCTCATTTATTCAACAAAGTAGACACAGGTCTGATTAGTACTTGGATAGGAGTCTTAGTACCAGGTGTTATAGGCTTTTCTTATTAGTCGAGGATGTCCCTGCCTTCATTCAGCACTCCATTTGCTTTTCGTTCTCGCGCTTTCTACAAATCTGTCGCCTCGCTCTCTCTAATATGGAAAGGCCTGATTTGTACCTACCAATGGAGGCTCGGGCTTACAATTTATGTGTGTGTTAGTAAGAGATAGCATGAAGAGAGACAGAAAACAATGTTGGAAGACAGATAAAGGGTAATGTAAGATGTACAAATGCTTCCAAGTTGTTTGATAGCAATCATGTATGAAGTGACAGAAAGCAATAAGCAGCTGTCTACAGCTCTTTAATTAAAGACAGAGCCAGCTGTTAGATACCTACGGCCATACTAGTCTGAAAATGCTTGATCTTGAAAGCGCAGCAGAGTAAAGGCTGGTTAATATTTGGAAGAGAGACCGATTGGAAATGATTGATCGAAACATAGAAAATAGGTGCAGGAGTACTCCATTCGGCCCTTCGAACTTGGACCGCCATTCAATGAGTTCATGGATGATCATGCAACTTCAGTACCCCATTCCTGCTTTCTCGCCATACCCCTTGATCCCCTGAGTAGTAAGACTACATCTAACTCCTTTTTGAATATATTTAATAAATTGACCTCAACAACTTTCTGTGGTAGAGAATTCCATAGGTTCACCACGCTCTGGGTGAAGAAATTTCACCTCATCTCGGTCCTAAATGGCTTACCCCTTATCCTTACACTGTGACCCCTGGCTCTGGACTTCCCCAACATTGGGAACATTCTTCCTGCATCTAACCTGTCTAAACCCGTCAGAATTTTAAACTTTTCTATGAGATCTCCTCCAATGAATACAAGCACAGTTGATCCAGTCTTTCTTGATATGTCAGTGTCGCCATTCCGGGAATCAGTCTGGTGAACCTTCGCTGCACTCCCTCAATAGCAAGAATGTCCTTCCTCAAGTTAGGAGACCAAAACTGTACACAATACTCCAGGTGTGGCCACACCAAGGCCCTATACAACAGTAGTAACACCTCCCTGCCCCTGTACTCAAATCACCTCGCTATGAAGGCCAACATGCCATTTGCTTTCTTAACCGCCTGCTGTACCTACATACCAACCTTCAATGACTGATGTACCATGACACTCAGGTCTCGTTGCACCTCTCCTTTTCCGAATCATTCTCCATATAGATAATAGTCTATCTCTCTGTGTTTAACACCAAAGTGGATAACCTCACATTTATCCACATTATACTTCATCTGCCATGAATTTGCCCACTCACTCTACTGGAAGCATCCTCAAAAAAAAACAGAAGATTTGGCAAGCATGATTTCCCTTTCACAAATCGATGCTGATTGGACCTACCATATCATCTCTTTCCAAATGCGCTACATCTTTAATAATTGATTCCATCATTTTACCCACTGCCGATGTCAGGCTGACCGACAATTCCCGGTTTTCTCTTTCCCTTCTTTTTTAAAAAGTGGGGTTACTTGACTACCCTCCACTCCATAAGAACTCATCAAGAGTCTCTGGAATGTTGCAACATTAAGGTCAATGCACCCACTATTTCTGAGGCCACCTCCTTAAGTACTCTGGGATGCAGACCATCAGGCCCTGGGGATTGATCGGCCTTCAGTCCAATCAATTTCCCCAACACAATTTCAGTTTTCCCTTCTTACCGGTCTCTCGGAGCACTTTTGTATCCGAAAGGTTGTTTGTGTCCTCCTTAGAGAATACCGAACCAAAGTACTTGTTCAATTGATCTGCCATTTCTTTTTTCCCAGTTATGACTTTCACTGATTCTGATTGCAGCGGACCTACGTTTTGTATTTACGAACCTTTTTCTCTTTACATAGCGATAGAAGCTTTTGCAGTCCTTTTTCATGTTCCCTGCAAGATTCCTCTCTTACTCTATTTTCCCTGCCCTAATCAGACCCTTTTTCCTCCTCTGCTGAGTCCTGAATTTCTCCCAGTCCCCGAGTTCACTGCTATTTCTGGCCAATTTATATGCCACTTCCTTGGCTTTAATACTATCCCTGATTTCCCTTGATTGCCACGGTTGAGACACCTTCCCTTTTTTAATTTTACACCAGACAGGGATGTACAATTGTTGTTGTTCATCCATGCCGTCTCTAAATGTCTGCCATTGCCCATTCACTGTCAACCCCTTCCATTCGCCAATCTCTCCTAGCCAATTCGTTCCTCATACCTTCAAAGTTACCCTTCTTTAATTCTGGACCAAGGTCTCTGAATTAACTATTACTTTCTCCATGCTAATGTAGAATTACACCATTATATGTTCATTCTTTACCAAGGGGCCTCGCACAACAAGATTGCTAATTAATCATCTGCCATTACACAACACGGAATCTAAGAGTTGGTTCCTCGAAATATTGGTTCAGAAAACCATCCCTTATGCACTCCAGGATATCCTCCTCCACCGTATTGTTTCCAATTTGGTTAGCCCAATCTATATGCGTATTAAAGTCACCCATGATAACCGCTGCACCTTTATTGCATGCACCCCAAATTTCCTGTTTGATGCCATCCCCAACATCACTACTACGGTTTGGAGGTCTGTACACAACTCCCACAAGCGTTTTCTGACATTTGTATCCCGTAGCTCCACCCATGCCGATCCCACATCATCCAAGATAATGACTTTCCTTACAATTCCATTAATGTCCTCTTTAACCTGCAACGCCACCCCACATCCTTTTCATTTCAGTTTATCATTCCTAAATGTTGAATACCCTTGGATGTTGAGTTCCCAGCCTTGCTCACCCTGGAGCCATGTCTTCGTGATGCCAACCACATTGTATCCGAAAACTGCTATCTGCACAGTTAATTCGTCCATCTTATTCCGAATACTCCTCACATTGAGGCACAGAGTCTTCAGGCTTGCTTTTTTAACACACTTTGACCCTTTAGAATTTTGGTTCAAAGTGGCCTTTTTGTGTTTTGAGTTGTGTTTATCTGCCCTCCACTTTTACTCATCTCCTCTCTGTCTTTTGCTTCTGTCTCCATTTTGTTTCCCTCTGTCTCCCTGCATTGGTTCACATCTTCCTGCCATATTCGTTTAAATCCTGCACAATAGCAGTAGCAAACATTCCTCCGAGGACATTGGTTCTGGTCCTGCCTAGGTGCATACCATCCGGTTTGTACTGGTCCCGCCTCCCCCAGAACCGGTTCCAATGCTCCAGGAATTGTCATTCCTCCCTGCTGCACCACTGCTCAAGCCACGTATTCATCTGAGCTTTCCTGTGATTCCTACTCTGACTAGCAGGTTGCACTGGTAGCAATCCCGATATTATTACGTTTGAGGACATACTGTTGAATTTAGCTCCTAGCTCTTTAAATTCTTCTGGTAGGATCTCATCCCGTTTTTTTACCTATATGTTTGATACCAATCTACACCACGACAACTGGCTGTTCACCCTCCCTTTTCAAAATGTCCTACATCCACTCCGAGACATCCTTGACCCCTGCACCATGGAGGCAACATGCCATCCTGGAGTCTCGGTTGCCCCGCAGAAACGCCTATCAATTCCCCTTACAATTGAATTCCCTATCTCTATCGCTCTCTATTTTCTTTTTCCTGCCCTCCTGTGCAGCAGAGCCAGCCACGGTGCAATGAACTTGGCTGCTGCTGCTCCACCCTGATGAGTCATCCCCCTCAGCAGGATCAAAGCGGTGTATCTGTTTTGCAGGGTGATGACCACAGGGGATCCCTGTGCTACCTTCCTTGCACTGCTCTTCCTGTTGGACTTCCTTTCCCTTTCTGGCTGTGGACACTTTACATGCGGTAAGGCCAACTCACTAAACGTCATTCACGTCATTCTCAGCATCGTGGATGCTCCAAATTGAATCCACATTCAGCTCCAATTCTGCAACGTGGTCCGTCAGGAGCTGGAGGTGGACACACTTCCCGCACACATAGTCGTCAGGAACACTGGAGGCATCCCTGATTTCCCACCTAGTACAGGAGGAGCATAACACGTGTCCGAGCTCTCCTGCCATAATTTAACCCTTAGATGAACTTAATTGACAACAACAATGGTCAAGGTTACTTACTGATAAAGAAAAAAGTAAAACTACTCACCAATCACCAGCCAATCACTTACCCCCTTGGCTGTGACGTCACCTTTTGATTTCTTTCTTCTTCTTTTTTGCCCACTCCCTGTAGCTGCACAAGCAAACCTTTTGTAGGCCACTCGCCGATCCCCAGACTCACGCCTCAGCGACGCACCTTTCGACTGATGAACTCGCGTCCTTTTTTAGGCCATCGCCGATCCCGTGACTCACGCCTCAGCGACGCATCTCCCGACTGTTGAATTCGCGGCATTTATAGTCCTCTTGCCGACCCCGGACTCACACCTCAGCGACGCACCTCACTACTGCTGAAATTGCTGCATTTTGTAGGCCTCTCGCTGATCCCCAGACTCACGCTTCAGCGACGCACCTTTCGACTGCTGAACTCGCGTCCTTTTGCAGGCCGCTCGCCGATCCCCTGACTCACGCCTCAGCGACGCGCATCCCGACTGTTGAATTCGCGGCATTTATAGTCCTCTCGCCGACCCCGGACTCACGCCTCAGCGACGCACGTCCCGACTGCTGAACTCACGGCCTTTTGTTGGCCTCTCGCTGTGTACTTTGGCTGCCAACAAAGGCTGCTCGCAAAATTCACACTGTCGTCAACCAATCAGCAAGCTTTTCGCTTCACCCTGCTGCATTCAATTTCTCTCTGAGCCGCTCCCTTTATTTTTCCAAATCTTTCTGGTCGTTCTGCTGGTGCCATAGAAAGTCAAGGCTGTCCAAAGTCAACCAGCCAAATAACACAGTAACAAAATAACCGAGCAAAGCAACACACCCAACCCGGTAAGTCCTTGTCATCCAAAGCATCCGAGATTAAACTTAGACATTGCGCTATAATTACTACATCGTAGCTCATTTCTGCAACAAAATAGGGACAAGTCTGATAAATACTTGGATAGGAGTCTTAAATTATCCGAGGCTTTTCCTTTAAGTCGTGGTTGTCGCTGCCATCATTCAGCACTCCATTTGCTGTTCGTTCCCGCGCTTTTCTGCAACTCTGTCTCTTCTCTTTCTTCCTCCCTCTTTCTAGCTCTCGCTCTCAATCTCTAATAGGCACAGGCTTAAGATAGTGACAGATTATGTGGAACTAAATGTAAAAGCTTATGAGGAATAATCGGGTGATGCACGGCCCGGGAGCGATGACAAGGTCTTTTCAAAAATGCTGAAAGTCGGGCTGAGGTCCTAGCATCAGGGTGTGCTGGACCTAACACTCCCTGGAGGAACTAATTACGGAGAAATATTAGGCTGGGCATGTGAAATAGACCGGCGGCGGCTCTGGGATCGAGAGACTAAGGACAAGGTAAATACAGCGGTCCTGGAAGCAATAGTCACCGCAGTCGGCACCAAGAAAGCAGGAGAACGAAAGGGCTGGGCATGCAATGGGTGTGGTTCCCTCTACCACAAATACACAATTGCCCAGAAAAACAGATGGGGGCTAGGAATAAGACAACAAAATGGAAAGGAACGTGTAGCAATTGCGGGAATAATGGACACACGAAAAAGCAAAGCTGTGGAAACGAAGGAGGACAGGAGGGAAAAGTACGATGGCAGAAGAACGGAAAACTGGGAGAAGACAGTCAGAGTGGTATGCAGGGCGGTCGAACGACAGAAAGCAGGAGAACTTGGTGGCCTCGACCTACGTGGTAGCAAGGGCCTGCGGATGTATCTAACAGAACTGTTAGGGGGTCAGCAATACCAGATGTTAATTTACACAGTGGCCTCTGTCTCGATAACCAACTTAGACTTCCAGACCACAAACAAGCAGATTACAACAAGTGAGTGGAACGGGGCACTATGAGGGCAAGATTAAGTGAACCCCAACTGATGGAAATAGCGTGGCGATTAATATCAGTAATTGTCTGGGTATGCCCCAACCGAGAGGGCACAATTCTAGGAATAGATCGATTGAGGGAATTTAATTTACTAATACAATCCCGAGACGGGGTGATCTGTTGGGCAGACAGTCAGGGAGAAGCACGATAATGCAGGAGAGAAATGGACAGTGGGCATGCGCCGCATTAATAAAACATGATTGGGATCAGGAGACGGCGTCGGCCTGTGTGTGCCAACAATTTCCCGAGGTATGGGCAAACCATAAAGAGCATTGTGGATGAGTAAATATGCTGACTTTGCTAATCCCGTGAGAAATCCACAAAGCCCACCGGCAATACCCCATTAACATGGAGGCCCAGCAGACGGTAAAGGGAATAGTCCAGCAGTTGTAAGTCTCAGGAATAATCAGCGAAATCACGTCCACTAAAAACAGCCCCCTGTGGCCGGTGTTAAAACCCGACTGCTCATACCGATTAACCATCGACTACACAGACCTCAATAGGAGTACGCACCGGCTGCACCCGATTGTGGCAAGTCCATCCACAATCCTCAACGGCTTGGACCAAGGGTATTGCATTTTTACCTTCCTGGACAGGGCTAACGGTTTCTGGAGCCTTCCTTTGCCCCCACCCGCCCCCCGCCCCCCCCCCCACGGGAGTCGCAGGAAAAATTTGCATTTATCCTTGAAAATCAGCAACACACCTGGACTCGCCTCCCCCAGAGGTTCATAGAAACATAGAAACAAAGAAAATAGTTGCAGGAGTGGGCCATTCGGCCCTTCGAGGCTGCATTACTATTGAATTAGATCAGAGCTGAGCATTCCCTCAGCAACCCTTTCGTGCCTTCTCACCACACCCCTTAATCCCTTTAGCCATAAGGGCCATATCTAACTGCCTCTTGAATATATCCAATGAACTGGCATCAACAACTCTCTGCAGTAGGGAATTCCACAGGTTAACAACTCTGAGTGAAGAAGTTTCTCCTCATCTCACTCCTAAATGGTCTACCCTTATCCTTAGACTATGAGCCCTGGTTCTGGACTTCCCCAACGTCAGGAACATTCTTTCCGCATATAACATGTGCAGTTCTATCAGAATCTTATATGTTTCTACGAGATCCACCCCTCATCCTTCTAAACTCCTGTCAAAAATGGCCCAGTCGATCCAATCTCTCCTTATCTTTTTGTCCAGCCGTCCCGGGAATCAGTCTGGTGAAGCTTCGCTGCATTCCACCAATAGCAAGTACATCCTTCCTCAGATTAGGAGACACAAACTGAACACAATATTCCATGTGAGGCCTCACAAATCCCCTGCACAGCTACAATAAGACTTCCCTGCTCCTATACTCAAAGCCCCTCGCTATGCCGGACAAAATACAGTTTACCTTCTTCACCACCCGCTGAACCTGCTTGGCAACTTTCAATAATAGTTCGGCTATGTTTCACCATGCAATGTCCCGGGCTATTGAAATGATGGCTGTAGAAGCAGAAAAAATCAGAGTGTTACAATAGCTTGACGATCTTTTGATCGCCTCAACTACAATGTCAGGGACGTTAAGGGCCTTAGTTAAAGTATTGGGAGCGCTGAAGCGGGCGGGGTTTAAGGCATTACCCACCAAGGCCCTGGTGGCTCAGACTAAAGTGAGGTGACGTGGATATTGGATCAGTATGAGCGAAAAAGCCAGCACTGAGTAACGATGGATGAATATTAGGGAGATGACTACGCCCTAGAATGTCAGTGGAGTAAGGAAGGCATTAAGACTCGTTAATTACAGTCGAAATTGTATACCTCATACACAATAATAAGCGGGAGCTATACAGAAATTAATTAAAGGGATTGGGGCACCCATACAGAAGATAGATTTGGGACAAGCTCACGAAGAGGCATGCAGGGAATAACAAGAGTTCTGATGTCGGCTCCCACCCTGCGTTTGCCAGATATCAATACACCTTTTCACCTATAATGTGATCAAGATGGTGAAGGTCTTCTGCTGTGGTAATGGTGGAACATGGATGCCGGTAGAGACTTATGGCCTATTACTCGATGAAGAAAGACCCAGTAGTTAGTGGGGAGCCCCGAAGTGTGACCACACTTGTCTGTTCCTATTGGGCGGTCAAAGTATGCGAACAATTAGTGATGATGAGACAGGCCATTTTGCACACACAACATAAACACCGGAAAGCTGCAGTCGATATTTGTTCGCCGAAAGACTAAGTGCGAGGCCGTATTGCTATCCAAAGACAAGTCAGTAATAACAAAAAAGCATAATGGAATTTAACCCGCTACCGGGGTGCTGACAAAAGGTGAGGAACATAGCTGTAGTGAACAAGTAGAGGGAAAAACGGATAGCAATGTAAAGAAAGAGCAACACAGATGACACTCTATTTGTGGACGGATCCAGAAAATACATTAATGGTGAACCCCATACTGGCGGTAATGACACAGGAGGGAAAGACAATAATGGTAGGAGCGATCCCAGGAGACAAGTCAGCTCAGGTTGCAGAACTGGTGGCCCTTACAAAGGATCTCGAGTCAGCTAAAGGAAAGTGGGTAAACATACATGCAGATATTTGAAATGTTTTCGGGGTGGTTCACGACTTTCTGGCAGGCTAGTCATGACGAGTGTATGAGACATCTACTGGTGAGGTGGTAAAACATGGAAAGCTAGTGGAAAGGCCAGTAAAAACAGCATAGGACCCATGGGAAGGAGCGGTAGTCAAGGTAAAAGCACACACAAAAATAACTAGTAAGGACCACACGCTCTCGCAAGACCTACCCACCTTGGGGAATCGGTTTGCAGAAATTGGAGCCAAACTAGTGGCAGCTGAAAAGAAGCCAGAGCCAGCATTTAAGGCTGAAATTAAACCAGTAATGCCAACAGGGTTTCAGACAGATATACATAAAGCACAGGCTCACCAGAGTGTCGATCAGGAAGAAAGACGTGAATGAAGTTTGCTCCGGGCCCACTAAAAGAATGACATACGGGTATGGGGTCCCAGGGAGCAAGTTGAAGCACCACAGTGTTGCACGCGACAACTACTAACATTATATCATTGGATAACACATACCGGTAGAAGTAATATGTTGTACCTGCTCTCGCAGTACTGGTGGCGGCCAGGCATGGGGAAGGATGTAGCTACATTTTGGCATAGTGTGTTATTTGTGCCCAACCTAATGTCGGCAGTGAATGCAAGGTACGAATGGGATAGAAACTAAAGCCACAGGGATTTGGGAAAATTTACAAATAGACTTAGCCGGCCCCTGCTGGAGGATAGTGGAAAGATAAATTGCCTGATAATCATCGACCAATTCACCGGTGGGTAGAAGCCTTCTATACCAGGGACTGCTCCGGTCGGACGGTAGCGCAGATCCTGGCTAGCGAGGTGATACCTTGATGGGGAGTGCTCTACAGATAGACTCAGAAAATGGAAGATTTTTGCACGCGCAAAAAAATGAAAGAAACATATGCCCTGCTCGGAATCAAATAGAGTTACCACATACCATACCATACCCAAAGTTCGGAAATGATGGAAAGAATGAACATTACCTGAAAAACGGCCCTGTCTAAAGAAATCCAGGAGACAGGCAAGAGAGCGACTGGGGCGTTAGCAGCAATTCTAATGTAGCTTAGAGAAGCAGACCGCAGATAAGAAAACTATAAATTCAGAATGAGGTTAGTGGCAGCACTGGCCCCCCCAGTGCCTCCACAATTAAATGAAAAAGGGCTTAAACGATATTTTATACGGAGGACTCCACAAGCAGCAACCCAGGGAATATATACATGCCCCACGTGGAAATAATTTCATGTTTTTAATTTAACAATTGACTGCGGACGTTGTAACTATTGAGCACCAGTTCATGGTAATCGTGCACTAATGACTTATAAGAATGAGAATGTAACGCTGAACTTTACATGGGTGGCCGCTGGTCCCAGGATTGTTTGTAAAAAATGTAACGACAATACGCCCCAGAATATAACCAAAATACGGAACGAAGGCTGGTATACTAAGAGAACGGAGTATACCAATCTTACCGACTGAAAACTGGCAACCTTGCAAGAGAGAGACTGGGTGATGTGCATGAATAATTCTGAGTTGGGCAAGATGATTCCATTGGTGATCATAATAAATGTAAAACACCCACGTCCAAATCAGGAATGGATGCCACACTCTGCATGATAATGTCTGAGCACACGAATAGCAACTTCAGTAAAATATTTAACAATAATCATAAAGTTTGACCCGAAAATAGTATCAGGTATTGTAAGAACTCGGATGTTGCCCTAAATATAACCAATGCTCGTTATCGGCAAAACCTACTAGATACAGTACTCGCCGGGGGTGCAAAAGTGACTCGGAACCATAAATTCAATGTATATTGAAACGCTGTTTAAATACAGAAAGCAGGATAACTGAGTAAAGATGCCGGAAGGCTGTCCAGATGTTGGGCACAAACCATTATAGGCCAATAGCCTGCGGAGATGGCTGTAAACCTTTGATATGGCAATGGGCAAACAAATCTAACTGTGAACAGCAACAGGTATCGGCGAATTTAGCGCATGAAGCAAAGACTCTCTGCATTATAATGGCTCGAATCAAGGAAGGACAACGGGCTTAATTAGAAAAGATAACATTCGCTGGGAATGCCCCACGGGAATTCCCTGGGCAGTTCAATCAACAAAATCTGACGGTCAGGCCAGACATGACGCATACGCGATGTGATAAAAAGTGATATGATTTGATTATTTTGTTGGCTAACGTTACTAACAGTTAGATATGTTGAGGGTTTTTGACCCAACCACAGCTATTCGGTTAAAACCTATGGAACCCACACGTTAACGGCCAATGGATAGACACGAAGAATAAAATGCACAAGGGGATGGACTGCATAAAGTGGCCATTGCGGCAAGTATGCCCGCTACATACACCAGGAGTGGAACCATGAAGCATGGAAGACATAGCAAGTGGTTGTGAATAGCAGCTGCAGCCCTTAAATGATACCAGAATACATGAAATCGAACAAAATTGCATAAGTGTAACCAGTACCATATGGTATACTTGAATGCGGATCAATTGGAACCCCCGATCAATGAGTGCCAGGAAGGAAATATATGTCATGTTCGACGTTAAACCGAAACGTACTGATAAATAGGACAATGGGAAGGTTTGCGCAACACAGGAGCACCAAAGGACTATCCGGACTGCCCAAGTAGTGGACTTGAGAAAGTTAAGCGCCTTTTTGGAAACACACACCCAGGTGATAAAGTACCTGGGAGAAGAGAAGGAGCGGTTACTCAGACAAAATGTCCTCATGAGTTACACAAATCAAGAACAGATCTGAGTGATGGAGAAACTAAGTGACTTTAGGTTCATCACGGGTCGGACATTTTTAAGGGCTGGTCACCTAAAGCCTACGCGGTCCTCAAATTGATGTGGAATCCAATTGTGGTAATAATGGTAGGAATATGTATCGTTATCCAACTATATTTGATGTGTGAGATCAGAGGGATATACTACCGTGTAGTTCTAGCTGAACAGTAAACAGCCTTGTTAACTACGGAATGTGGAGGCGATAAGGAAGCGAATGATTTTGTAACGATTCGGGAAATAATTAAGACTCCCGAGCTTATGCTCTGTATGCACAAAAACAAATATTAGTGGCGTGCCAATATTCCAGAGAAATGGTCAGGGTTAGTATGTGAAGACGCCACAAAAGACGGACCTTTGAGCGATTCCAAGGATATGGATATGTTATCACCATTTCCAGCAGACGGCTCAGAACATATATATGGTCGGCTGTTTATTTGAAATAATCAGGGATCAACAGGAGGGACTGAATAGGGAAATTACAAATCGTACTTACAATTAACAATGATAATTGGGATGTTTTAATTTGGAGTTAACAGGTTTTTGAAATGAATCCCACAGCCTGTTTTTCAGACTGTGGGAAGCATATGTGGGATACCATCCACAGAGGAGAAGACGTTGCAATGCATAGACCAAAGGCCTTGGTAGTCGGGCACAGAAAGAGATAACATAGACTCTTAAATGTATAGCTGCCCTATTCCAATCTGGAATCCCAATTCACTGTTGCATCAGTCTGAACATCCATGACGTTGATCGGTCCTGCTGTAACACCTCTGGAGTTGACACATGCTTCATGGTGCACTGCAAAACTACCAAGCAAATGTGAGCTATGTGGTTAATGGAGCTCCCCTGACATTACTAGGTTTGGGATCATCCAGAGGTTTATCTATCTCACTGTTGCGCAAAGCAGTCGCTCTTGTGAAGCAATTCCCAGCAAATGATGGCACTGCATTTCAGGTGATCAAAAACAACTGGGCTAGTACCTCCCTTTTTTTTTTGCCTGCTTAACGCCCAGTTAACGCCCATTTAATCGCTGAAATGATGTATAACGGCGAGCTATCGCCCATTTTCACAAAAATGGAAACTGACGGGCTGTTTTAGGAGATTATCGTCCGGCGTTATTTTCCCCATGTGCTTCAGGCCAAGAAAAAATATTAACATCGGCCCACTTTTTTGGAGCGCAATAAGCAGAAAGGCGTTTTCAATGTCCATTTTATTGCACAGCGTTACTTTCCTCACGGACTTAACGCCGAGATTCAATAATAACGCCCGACGATTGTTTTTTGTCATAACGAGCATACGAACACAAACCAGCAGCACCACTACCACCAACAGCATCCGCTCCCTCATACTCTGTATCTCACTCTGTTACTCTTCTCTAATCTGTCTTTAAGTTTTCCAGGCTGATTGTATCTCACCTGGTACTTGGAAGGAATAGCGTATAAGTGTGTGTGCTTGGAACATTATTGTGTCCTGGATTTTTCTTCCGGTGAAACGCCAAGATGCCATCTCCACCATACTAGTTGGCACAGGCCCCAATGACTGTAGCAATGTTTGATGCTCCAAAAGCCTCCTTCTGGGTAATCCCCAGGGTTATCAGCTTAGCAGAGCTGTAAGCTGGTTCTTGTACAGCAATTTCCTCCTTCACCACCAGCACCACCACTACCACCAACAGCATCCGCTCCCTCATATTCTGTATCTCACTCTGTTACTCTTCTCTAATCTGAATTTAATTTTTGCAGGCTGATTTTATCTCACCTGGTACTTGGAAGGAATAGCGTATAAGTGTGTGTTATTGGAACATTATTGTATCCTGGATTTTTCATCCGGTGAAACACGAAGAGTACCTGAGCATACAATAGAGTGCTCATGAACAACATTTTCATAATGCTTTCATTAACGCTGACAGTTTACCTAGTTCAGCTTGAGCAGTGGTGCAGCAGGGAGGGATTCAAATTCCTGGGGCATTGGGACCGGTTCTGGGGGAGGTGGGACCAGTACAAGCCGGACGGTCTGCACCTGGGCAGGACTGGAACCAATGTCCTAGGGGGAGTGTTTGCTAGTGCTGTTGGGGAGGATTTAAACTAATATGGCAGGGGGATGGGAACCAATGCAGGGAGACAGAGGGAAACAAAAAGGAGACAAAAGCAAAAGACAGAAAGGAGATGAGGAAAGGTGGAGGGCAGAGAAACCCAAGGCAAAAAACAAAAAGGGCCACTGTACAGCAAAATTCTAAAAGGACAAAGGGTGTTAATAAAACAAGCCTGAAGGCTTTGTGTCTGAATGCAAGGAGTATCCGCAATAAGGTGGATGAATTAATTGTGCAAATAGATGTTAACAAATATGATGTGATTGGGATTACGGAGACGTGGCTCCAGGATGATCAGGGCTGGGAACTCAACATTCAGGGGTATTCAACATTCAGGAAGGATAGAATAAAAGGAAAAGGAGGTGGGGTAGCATTGCTGGTTAAAGAGGAGATTAATGCAATAGTTAGGAAAGACATTAGCTTGGATGATGTGGAATCTATATGGGTAGAGCTGCAGAACACCAAAGGGCAAAAAACGTTAGTAGGAGTTGTGTACAGACCTCCAAACAGTAATAGGGATGTTGGGGAGGGCATCAAACAGGAAATTAGGGGTGCATGCAATAAAGGTGTAGCAGTTATAATGGGTGACTTTAATATGCACATAGATTGGGCTAGCCAAACTGGAAGCAATACGGTGGAGGAGGATTTCCTGGAGTGCATAAGGGATGGTTTTCTAGACCAATATGTTGAGGAACCAACTAGGGGGGAGGCCATCTTAGACTGGGTGTTGTGTAATGAGAGAGGATTAATTAGCAATCTCATTGTGCGAGGCCCCTTGGGGAAGAGTGACCATAATATGGTGGAATTCTGCATTAGGATGGAGAATGAAACAGTAATTTCAGAGACCATGGTCCAGAACTTAAAGAAGGGTAACTTTGAAGGTATGAGGCGAGAATTGGCTAGGATAGATTGGCGAATGATACTTAGGGGGTTGACTGTGGATGGGCAATGGCAGACATTTAGAGACCGCATGGATGAAGTACAACAATTGTACATTCCTGTCTGGCGTAAAAAATAAAAAGGGGAAGGTGGCTCAACCGTGGCTATCTAGGGAAATCAGGGATAGTATTAAAGCCAAGGAAGTGGCATACAAATTGGCCAGAAATAGCAGCGAACCTGGGGACTGGGCGAAATTTAGAACTCAGCAGAGGAGGACAAAGGGTTTGATTAGGACAGGGAAAATGGAGTACGAGAAGAAGCTTGCAGGGAACATTAAGGCGGATTGCAAAAGTTTCTATAGGTATGTAAAGAGAAAAAGGTTGGTGAAGACAAACGTAGGTCCACTGCAGTCAGAATCAGGGGAAGTCATAACGGGGAACAAAGAAATGGCGGACCAATTGAACAAGTACTTTGGTTCGGTATTCACTAAGGAGGATACAAACAACCTTCCGGATATAAAAGGGGTCAGAGGGTCTAGTAAGGAGGGGGAACTGAGGGAAATCTTTATTAGTCGGGAAATTGTTTTGGGGAAATTGATGGGATTGAAGGCCGATAAATCCCCAGGGCCTGATGGATTGCATCCTAGAGTACTTAAGGAGGTGGCCTTGGAAATAGCGGATGCATTGACAGTCATTTTCCAACATTCCATTGACTCTGGATCAGTTCCTATGGAGTGGAGGGTAGCCAATGTAACCCCACTTTTTAAAAAAGGAGGGAGAGAGAAAACAGGGAATTATAGACCGGTCAGCCTGACCTCAGTAGTGGGTAAAATGATGGAATCAATTATCAAGGATGTTATAGCAGTGCATCTGGAAAATGGTGACATGATAGGTCCAAGTCAGCATGGATTTGTGAAAGGGAAATCATGCTTGACAAATCTTCTGGAATTTTTTGAGGATGTTTCCAGTAAAGTGGACAAAGGAGAACCAGTTGATGTGGTATATTTGGACTTTCAGAAGGCTTTCGACAAGGTCCCACACAAGAGATTAATGTGCAAAGTTAAAGCACATGGGATTGGGGGTAGTGTGCTGATGTGGATTGAGAACTGGTTGTCAGACAGGAAGCAAAGAGTAGGAGTAAACGGGTACTTTTCAGAATGGCAGGCAGTGACTAGTGGAGTGCCGCAAGGTTCTGTGCTGGGGCCCCAGCTGTTTACATTGTACATTAATGATTTAGACGAGGGGATTAAATGCAGTATCTCCAAATTTGCAGATGATACTAAGTTGGGTGGCAGTGTGAGCTGCGAGGAGGATGCTATTAGGCTGCAGAGTGACTTGGATAGGTTAGGTGAGTGGGCAAATGCATGGCAGATGAAGTATAATGTGGATAAATGTGAGGTTATCCACTTTGGTGGTAAAAACAGAGAGACAGACTATTATCTGAATGGTGACAGATTAGGAAAAGGGAAGGTGCAACGAGACCTGGGTGTCATGGTACATCAGTCATTGAAGGTTGGCATGCAGGTACAGCAGGCGGTTAAGAAAGCAAATGGCATGTTGGCCTTCATAGCGAGGGGATTTGAATACAGGGGCAGGGAGGTGTTGCTACAGTTGTACAGGGCCTTGGTGAGGCCACACCTGGAGTATTGTGTACAGTTTTGGTCTCCTAACTTGAGGAAGGACATTCTTGCTATTGAGGGAGTGCAGCGAAGGTTCACCAGACTGATTCCCGGGATGGCGGGACTGACCTATCAAGAAAGATTGGATCAACTGGGCTTGTATTCACTGGAGTTCAGAAGAATGAGAGGGGATCTCATAGAAACGTTTAAAATTCTGACGGGTTTAGACAGGTTAGATGCAGAAAGAATGTTCCCAATGTTGGGGAAGTCCAGAACCAGGGGTCACAGTCTGAGGATAAGGGGTAAGCCATTTAGGACCGAGATGAGGAGAAACTTCTTCACCCAGAGAGTGGTGAACCTGTGGAATTCTCTACCACAGAAAGTAGTTGAGGCCAATTCACTAAATATATTCAAAAGGGAGTTAGATGAAGTCCTTACTACTCGGGGGATCAAGGGTTATGGCGAGAAAGCAGGAAGGGGGTACTGAAGTTTCATGTTCAGCCATGAACTCATTGAATGGCGGTGCAGGCTAGAAGGGCTGAATGGCCTACTCCTGCACCTATTTTCTATGTTTCTATGTTTCTATGTTTCTATAAGGTTTGCTAGAGATGCGTGAATGAGTGAATAGGATAAGAAATATTAGGAGAAAGTTTGCACCTCTCACTTGTTGCTGGCCGTTCTTCAACTTTTCCATTCCCACCTGGTTTACAGGGCTTCGCCCTCATGGATTTTTTGGATGTTGATTTGGAGGGCTTTCTCCTGTTCTTCATAGTTCCGTTTTGTTATGCACTGTCTGCAAGTTTTCTATCGTGGATAGTGAACAATAGTTCAAGTGTTATTGTCTGTTTCATTCAACTTCAGTTAACTTTTTGGACGCAGTAAGAATACGAAAGGTGTTCTATAAATGTTTTCTTTTTTAAGAAATTCCCTTTGCCATTATGATAAATGTATATAATAATACACTAAGCCACCCATAGTGTGTGTGATGATAAGACATATTGCAGGTACTGTACATTAGATGGGAGGATAATTTGGCTTCAATCTATGTATAGCTGTGAGTGAATATATACTTCCAGGTGATACCGCAGGTTCAAATTGAACCATGCTCTTTGGTAGGCATGCATGGCAATCAATTGCAGTATTTAACACTGCATTAAGGGAAGTAATTTTGCATATTTAATAGACTGAATTTGTTATGCTCAATAAAGGATGAAACTAAGTATTGTATACAATGAGTAAGTGTGATCCCCGGTCAACGAGTTGTGTTTGGTGCTGTAATTGAGCAGGACTCGAGACAGTGGGGTCTGCAGGGAGCCTTCCAACAATCGTTTCAAGCTTTGCTTGATGGTTTGAAATGCCCGTTCTGCATGGACATTCGATGCGGGTTGGAACGGAGCAGATGTTGACTTGCTTGATTCCATTGTGGGTCATGAATTCGTTGAATTTAAGACTGGTGAAAAACGGCTCATTGTCGCTGACTAGGACATCAGGAAGTCCGTATTTGACACACATGGCTCGTAGGCTTAGGATGCAGGTGGTGGACGTGCTTACGGACATTATTACACATTGAATCAATTTTGAATAAGAATCCACAACAAAGAAGAACATTTTGACTGGAAGTGGGCCCGCAACATCAACGTGGATCCCAGATCAGGGTGTGCAGGTCGACGACCACAAACTTAGCCGTGCCTCTCATGGAAACGTAGAAACATAGAAAATAAGGGCAGGAATAGAACATTCGGCCCTTTGAGCCTTCACTGCAATTCAATAAGATCATGGCTGATCAGTTCCTCAGTACCCCTTTCCCGCTTTCTCTCCATACCACTTGATCCCCTTAGCCGTGAGGGCATATCTTGAATATATCCAATGAACTGGCATCAACAACTCTCTGCGGCAGGGATTTCCACAAGTTAACAACTCTCTGAATGAAATAGTTTCTCCTCATTTCAGTTCCAAATGGCCTACTACTTATCCTAAGACTATGTCTCCTGCTTCTGCACTTCCACAATATCCGGAACATTCTTCTCGGATCTAACTTGTCTAGTCCCGTCAGAATCTTATACGTTTCTATGAGATTCCCTCATTCTTCTAAACTCCAGTGAATTAAGGCCCAGTTGATCCGGTCTCTCCTCATATGACCATCCAGCCATCCCTGGATTCAGTCTGGTGAAACTTCGCAGTACTCCCTCAATAGCAAAAACGTCCTTCCTCAGATTAGGATACCAAAACTGAACACAATATTCCAGGTGAGGCCCCACTCAGGCCCTGTACAACTGAAGTAAGACCTCCCTGATCCTATATTCAAGTTCCCCAGCTATGAAGGCCAAATTACAATTTGCCTTCTTCACCGCCTACTGTACCTGGATGCCCACTTTCAGCGACTGATGAACCAAGACAAGCAGCTCTCGTTGCACCTTGCCTTTTCCTATTTTGCCGCCATTCAGCTAATATTTGCCTTTGTGCTTTTGCCCCCAAAATGGATAAGCTCACATTTATCCATATGATACTGCATATCCCACTCACCTAAGCTGTCCAAGTCAACCTGCAGCCTCTTAGCATCAGCCACCCAGTTGAGTGTCATCTGCAAACTTAGAGATATTACACTCAATTCCTTCATCGAAATCGTCAACATATAATGTAAATTGCTGCGGTCCCAGCAGTGAGCCATGCGGCACTCCATTAGTCACTGCCTCTCATTCTGAAAATGACCCATTTATCCCGAGTCTCTGCTTCCTGTCTGCCAAGCAGTTCTCTATCAAATTCAGTAAATTATCCCCAATAACATGCGTGTTGAATTTGCACAGCAATCTCTTGTACTGGACCTTGTCAAAAGCCTTTTGAAAGTCCAAATACACCACATCCACGGGATCTCCCTTGTCCAATCTGGTAGTTAAATCCTCAAAAAATTCCAGAAGTTTCGCCAGGCATGATTTCCCTTTTATAAATCCATGCTGATTGGTCCGATCCTGACACTGCTTTCCAAATGTGTTGCTATTTCATCCTTAATGATCGATTCTAACACTTTCCCCACTACGAATGTCAGGCTAACCGGTCTATAGTTACCTTTGTCTCTCCATCCTTTTTTATGAAGTGGTATTACATTAGCTACCCTCCAGTCTAAAGGAACTGATCCAGAGTCGGTAGACTGTTGGAAAATGATCACCAATGCATCCAGTATTTTTATGGCCACTTCCTTAAGTACCCTCGGATGCAGATTATCAGGCCCCGGGGATGTATTGGCTTTCAATCCCATGAGTTTCCCTAACACAATTTCCCGCTAATAAGGATATCCTTCAGTTCCTCCTTCTCAATAGACCTTCTGTCCTCTAGTAAAATCGGATGTTGATTTGTGTCTTCCTTCGTGAAGACAGAAACAAAATATTTTTTAAATTGTTCTGCCATTTCTTTATTCCATAATATAAATTCACCTGAATCCGATTGCATGGGTCCTGCGTTTGTCTTTACTAATCTTTTTCTCTTCACATATTTATAGAAGGTTGTGCAGTCAGTTTTTATTTTGCCCGCTAGCTTCCTCTCTTACAATATTTTCCGCCTCTTAATTAAACACTTATTCTTCCTCTTTTGAATTGTAAATTTCTCACAGTCCTCAGGTTTTTTGCTCTTAGGTATGTGCCTCTTCCTTGACTTTAGAACAATCATTAATTTCCCTTGTTAGCCATGATTGAGCCACCTTTTCCGTTTTATTTTTTACTCCAGACAGGGCTCTACAATTGTTGAAGTTGATCCATGAGATCTTTAAATGTTTGCCATTGCTTATCTACCGTCAACCTTTTATATTCTTTGACAGTATATTCTAGGCAATGCACACCTCATACCTTCGAAGTTACCTTTCCTTAAGTTCAGGAAACTACTTTCCATATTAACTGTTTCACTCTCCATCTTAATAATGAAATCGACCCTATTATGGTCACTCTTCCCCAACGGCCTCGCACAACAAGTTGGCTAATTAGTTCCTTCTCATTACACATCACCCAGTCTAGGATGGCCAGCTCTCTAGTTGGTTCCTTGACATATTTTTCTCGAAAACCATCTCTAATACACTCCAGGAAATCCTCCTCCACCGCGTTACTACCAGTTTGATTAGCCCAATCAATATGTAGATTAATGTCACCCATGATAACTAATGTATCTTTATTGCACACATTCCTAATTTCTTCTTTGATGCAGTCGCCAACCTCATTACTACTGTTTGGTGGTCTGTACACAACTCCCACGAGCGTTTTCTGCCCTTTAGAATTTGGCAGCTTTATCCATACCTATTTCACACCATCCAGCCTAATGTCCCTCCTCACAATTGCATTAATTTTCTCTATAATTAGTAATACCTCCACGCCTCCTTTTCCTTCTGTCTATCCTTCCTAAATGGTGTATACCCTTGGATGCTGAGATCCCAGCCTTGTTCACCCTGGAGCCATGTCTCCGTGATGCCAATTACATCATACCCATTAACTGCTATCTGCGCAGTTAATTCGTCCACCTTATTCCGAATATCCTCGCATTGAGGCACAGAGACTCAGGCTTGTCTTTTTACGCATTCTGCCGCTTGAGAATTTTGCTGTAATATGCCCTTTTTGTTTTTTGCCTTGAGTTTCTCTGCCCTCCACTTTTACTGTACTCCTTTCTATCTTTTGATTCTGACTCCATTTTATTTCCTTCTGTCTCCCTGCGTAGATTCCCATCCCCCTGCCATATTAGTTTAACTTCTCCCCAACAGCACTAGCAAACATTTCCCCGAGGACATTGGTTCCAGTCCTGCCCAGGTGCATACTGGCCGGATCGCAGCGTTCCCACCTCCCCCAGAACCGTTCCAATGCCCCAGGCTGCACTCTCTGTGTGCATTGCTCAGTTGAGAGCAAGTGTGCACTGGTATATGCATGATTGTCAATCTGAGTCGATGCCGGGCCACCATACATCGCATCTGGCTATGGCTTTCATTATGACGAGGCCAGGGTGGGTGCTGTTTCGATAACGTATGAATGTTTCCCTGCCTTTCTTGGGCAAGACTACGCGATTACCCCATAAAATACCGCCCGCCTGTAAGGACATTTCTTCTTTGCGCCTGTGTAATGGCTTAATCTCGTCCTGCATCTCCGCTGGGACACTGGAGCAGCTCCCATGTATTTTTTTACAAGAGACAGTAAAGGATCCTGGCTGGTCCAGGTCCAGATCTGTTGGGCCGCAACGGGTGACCTTTCATTTTCGAATGCATCCACCACAAAGAGCAAGTCCGCAGGCTGTGCCATTTCCACCATGGTGGTCGGCAAAGTTAGCCGACTCACAGCATTTCTGTGGCGGGTTGCTTCGTTGTATGCCAACAGCCTGCGTGCCCATCTTTCGATGCGGGCAGAGTTATTGGTGTTAGTCCCTTTGCTCTCTGAGAATAGCGAAATGTGTGGCTTATGGTCAGTTTCGAGCTAAAACTTGAAACCAAACAATTGCTGATGTATATTTGTCACCCCATAAATGCACGCTATGGCTTCTTTTTCAATCATGCTGCAGGGTCTTCCGGCCTTAGACAAACTCCTGGACGCATGGACGACCAGTTTCAAAATTCCCTATTCGTTAGCATGTTGTAACGAACAACCGACCCCGCATGATGATGTATCACAAGCTAGCGCTAATCGTTTATTTGGCTAATACAGAACCAGCAATTAGTTTAAACTAAATAGAGTTCTTGCTTTCTCAAAGGCAGCCTTTTGTGAATTCTCCCATACTTAGTCGTCTCCCTTGCATAGTAGCGAATGCAACAGTTCCAGCAGGGTGCTTATCCTAGGTAGGAAATTATAGAAGTAGGTAAGGAGACCCAGGAACGACCGTAGCTCCTTCACATTCTGTGTTCTCGGCGCGTTCTTCATGGCCTCCGTATTGGCGTCACTCGGCCTGGTGCTGTCTGCTGCGATTCTTCTTTCTAAGATCTCGACATCTGGCGCCCCGAAAACATAGTTGAGCGTTTAAACCTGAGTCCCGACTTAGAAACTCTTCCAGGTACTCCAAGTTTTTGATGGTGTCCCGAACTGTGACCAGTAGGTCGTCTTGGAACACCACGGTGCACGGAACAGACTTTAGCAGGTTCTCCATGTTCCATTGGAAAATTGCCACAGCCGAACAAATCCCAAACGGGCATCTGTTATATATGAATAGACCTCTGTGCATGTTGGTGCAGATGAGGTCTTTGGAAGATTCGCCAGCTCCTACATCATGTCGGCTGACGTCAGCTGCAACTTGATGAACGTCTTTCCTCCAGCCAGGGTCGCAAATAGGTCGTCTCGCTTGGGTAGCGTGTACTCGTCCTGTAGTGAAAAGCGGTTAATCATTATTTTATCGTCCCCACAAATTCTGACAGTGCCTTCACCTTTGAGGACCAGGACAATCTGATTGGCACACTCGTTGAATTCTACAGGCGCAATGATGTATTTTCGCTTGAACATTTCGAGATCAATTTCCACATTCCCTCGCATCATAACCGTACCGCCATGCCTGGAGGTTGATGGGTCGTGTGCCGGGATCCAAGTGGGTCAGCACCTTCGCCCCCAAGAAACGACCAATGCCTGGCTCGAACAAAGAAGGGAATCTGGTCAGAAACTGGGCACATGAGTCATCGTCGACGGAGAATAATGCTCCGATGTCATCCCAGTTCCAGCGGATATTACACAGCCAGCTTCTGCTGAACAGTGTGGGGCCATTCCGTGGCACGATCCATACTGGGAGATCTTGCACTGCTCCATCATAGAAGACTTTTACTTCTGCGCTGCCAATTACAGGGATCAGCTCTTTGTTATAAGTGCATAGCTTGGTGTGAATGGGGCGAAGCTTGGGCCTCTGTAGCTTGTTGCACCATAGCCTTTCGAAGGCCATATTGCTCAGTTTAAACTGACTCGCACCCGTGTCCAATTCCATGGATACTGGAATTCCATTCAGTTCTATATTTAACATAATCGGTGGACATTTCGTTGTGAAGGTATGGATTCCGTTCACTTCTGCGTCCTTGCTGCGATTCTCTAGTTCAGCCTGATCCACCATGGATCGGTCTTCCTCTGTAACGTGGTGGTTTGCAGCGTTTTTAGGGTTTGCAGCTGGCCTGTATTCTCGCTGGATGTGTCCCATTGTTCTGCAGCCTTTGCACGCATACTGTTTGAAGCGGCATTGATGGGCCCGATGATCAGCTCCACAACGCCAACAAAGTGTTAAATGCCTCGCATTAACGATTGAGAGCGGCCGCTGGGTCATCTGAGGACTTGCAGAAGCCGGCGTGTGCCTTATACCATTTGAATTCGTGCTTCGAAACGACCTTCCTTTGTGCACAGTACTAGCCGAAACGTGTTTTGCTGCAAAATGTGTTTGGTGTTATCGCTGGTGTACATAAATGCTGGGCTATCTTTGTTGCCTTGCTCAGATTCAGTGTTTCAACTGTCAATAATTTGTGAAGGGTAACCTTATGGCCAATGCAAAGCAAAAAACCTCTCTTAGTATTTGCCCAAGGAATCCCTGAAACTCACAATGTTCTACAAGACGCCTTAGTTCAGTGATGCAGCTCGTCACTTCCTGGCCCTTCGACCGTTGATACATGTAGAACCGAGTCCTCGCCATCAAAACGCTTTCCTTCGAATTTAGGTTCTCCATGACCAGCGCACGTAATTCTTCATCGGAGTTGGTTGTTGGTTTCACCGGAGCTCGGAGATTCTTCATGAGGCAATAGGTTGTTGCACCACAGAGGGTGAGGAGGATCGCCCTTCGTTTGGCGGTGTTGTCGTCCCCTTCAAGCTCATTGGCCACGAAGTATTGGTCGAATCGCTCCACGAAGGCCTCCCAATCGTCCCCTTCTGAGAATTTATCCAGGATACCAACAGTTCTTTGCATTTTCGCGCGTGTGTTCGTTATTTCGTCGCCAACTGTTATGCTCATAATAACGACGAAGCTGAGTAATGCATGCAATGAGTAAATGTGACCTGAGCTCCTTTAATTGAACTGCAAGGTGGTGATATGGGTTGGTGTCCTGCTTACATGCAGTGCTCCAAAGGAATGCTGAGATCCTTTGGGTCTGTAACAGCTAAGCCCTCTGGTGATGGTGTGATACAGGTTTCCAAGATTTACATAAGTAACACTATTAATGGTAGGTAATTTGGTGCATTATTTTAGTTGACTGATCAAGTACGGACATTTAACGTTTGAGGGTATTGCTTCCATATTCGTGGAATGGTGGAGATGGCTTCAACAATAGCCACGCCCTCCGCCTGTTCTACCAGGTCTCGTCTTTGTGGGCTCCCATTCCTGAAAAGGAACCCCGCTCTTTCTGAAATCGTGCAGAAAATTTGGGAAAGGTCTGAGGGATGGGCATGGAATTGGGCGTGGAATGGAACAGGAACTTGGGCTGGTTGATTGTTCAGGAATTTAGGCAGTCGGGTGGGGCAAGAACTTGGGCTGGTTGATTGGTCAACAACCTGTGCTTTCGATGGGCAGGGACTTAGTTTGGGGAATGGGCAGGAACTTGGGCTGTGTGATGTGGCAGGAAATTGAGCTGCGGGATGGGCAGAAAATTGTGCAAGGGCTTCCGCAGGTACTTTAGCTAGGGTATGGACACGATTTGGGCTGTGAGATAGGGTAGGAACATGGAATGTGGAACGGGTAAGGAAATTCGGCCGTGGGATGGGGCATGAAACTGGGCGACAGGATGGGCACGTCTACGATTAGTGGAACGGGCAGAAATCTGTGCTGGGGGATGGGACAGGAACTTAGGCTGCGATGTGGGCAGGAACTGGGGCTGTGGCATGTGGCAGTTATTTGGGCTGGTAGATAGGGCATTAACTTGGGCTAGGGGATGGCCTGGAGCATAGATTGTGGCAGAACTTGGGCTGGGGGATGGAGTAGGAATTTGAGCTGTGGGATCGGGCAGGGACCTCATGTGGGTGATGGTCAGGAGCTTGCACTGGGGAAATGGAAGGAATTTGGGCTCTGGGGTGGGGCAGGATCTTTGGCTGCGTGACGGGCAGGAACTTGCGTTGGGACATGTGATAGAGCCAGAACTATGGGATGTGGCAGAAACTTGGGCTGGAGGTGGGTAGGAACTTGGGCTGGGGGATGGAAACTATCTTCGCCTGGGAATGGGCAAGATCTTGTGCTGTGGAATGGTGCAGGAAGTTGGGCTGGGGATGGGTCGGGTCTTGTTGTGGGGGGTGCGCAGGAAATTGGGCTCGGGGTTGGGCAGTGTCTTGGGCGCTGAATGCGGCAGAAGTTGGGCTGGGGGCAGGGCAGGATCTTGGACTGGAGATGGACATGAATTTGGGCTGGAGATGGCCAGCAACTTGGGCTGGGGATGGGCAGGAACTTCGGCTGACTGATGTGGCAGCATATTCGGCTGGGGAATGTGGAAGGGATTTGGATTTTGTGATTGAGCACGAAATGGGTTAGGTAATGTTCAAGAAGTTGGTCTGGCGGATGTTCCAGGAATTTAGCCTAGGTTGGGGCGGAAACTTGGGCTGGGGGATGTGGCAGGAAGTTGTGCAGCGGGATGATCAGGAACGTGGCCTGGGGAATGGGCAGGAACTTGGTCTGGGGGATCAGCATTAACTTGGCTTGGGGATGTGGCAGGAAATGTGGCTTGGTTTGGGGCAGGGAATTGTGCTTGGTGATCGAGCAGGTAGTTGCATTGCGTCATGGCCAGGAATGTGGTCAGGCGGCTGGGCAGGAACTTAGCCTTAGATGGGGCTGGAACTTTGCCGAGGTGATGGGAAGGAATTTGGGCGTAAACTTGGTGTAGGAACCTGAGCTGTGGATGGACAGGGCATTTGGTTGAGGCACGGGGTATGAACATGCAATGCGAATTATTATGCTTATTGTGCGCTCTGCTAATTGCCCTGCTACAGGAACAGCTAGTTTACTTGTTTCTTGCACCAACTCTTCTCTATCTAAATGATCATTTCTTTTTTTCAGGAGCTACTTCCGTTGTTTTGAAAACCATCCCGTGTTTCTGGAGCTCCTAATTCCCCAGTTTCTGCAGTGCCCCATTCGGCATATCCTTTTGCTCCTAATTGTCATCTTTCTAGCTCTAATTCCCCTGTTTCTGGAGCTAAATACCCTTGTTTCTGAAATAATTCCAATATTCCTAAAATCCTTATACCCTTCTCTGCAGCTCGTAATTCCACCTGTTCCTGGAGCTAATCCCCTGTTTCTGGAGCTCATCTTTTTTCTGGAGTTCCTAATATCCCAGATTGTGGATCTCCTTATGCATCTGTTTCTGGAGGTAACTCCTCGGTTTCTGTTGTTAATTCAATTGTTTCTGGAGCTAATATCTTTTTTTCTGGCGATAATTCCGATCGAGCACCTAATTTCCCATTTATCTGGAGCTATAAATTGTGCGGTTTATGCTGCACATAATTGTGCTTTTAACGTGTCTAGTAGACGACGATACATATGGCTCGGAATTGTCCTGTTTATGGTGCGCTCTCCTAATTACCCTGCAACATGAACATAAAATGTATCTTTTCACGAGGTAACTCTCTTCTTTCTAAACGCAATTCCCCTGTTCTTGAGCTAATTGTGCTGTACTGCGATTATTCCAGTTTTCCTGGAACTTGCTTCCCCTGTTTCTGGAGCTAATTCCACTGTTTTTGGGGCTGCTAATTTCCAGGGCTGTGGAGCTCATTATTGCTCTGTTTCTGGAGCAACTTCCCCTGTTCCTGGAGCAAATCACTTTGTATCTGCTGCTGAAATGGCCTTTGATTCTGGAGCAACTGATGCTCCTTCTTTCTGGAGCTATTCGCGATATTTCTGCACATAATTCCTCTCTCTCTGGAGCTCCTAATTCGGGTGTTTCTGGAGCACTTAATTCCCAGTTTATGGAGTTAACTCCAATATTTCTGGAGCTAATTCTCCGGTTTCTGTAATTCATTCTGGTAACTCAGGTAATCCCATTCGCCCTGTTCCTGGAGCTAGTAAACTTGTCCGGTGTTAGTTTCAATGTTCCTGGAGCTGCTAAATCCCATTTTATGCGAGCTCCCAATGCCGCTTTTGCTGGAGCCCCGACTACCCCAGATTCTGCAACTCCCCTGTTTCTGGAGCTTCAAATTGTACTGGTTATGCAATTAAGCAATTCCTAATTCTCATCTATCTAGACCTAATTCCGCTGTTCTTGGAGCTAATTACCCTGTTTATGGATCCCATGCTTTTTCTGGAGTTCCAATTATCCCAGATTGTGGATCTCCTAATGCATTTGTTTCTGGAGCTAATTCCCCTCTTTCTGGAGCTCATGTTTTTTCTGGAGTTTCTACTATCCCAAATTGCACGTTTCCTAATGCATCTGTTTCTGGAGGTAAAGCCCCTGTTTCTGTTGCTAACTGAACTATTTCTGGAGCTGACCTTTTTTCTGGGGAAAATTCATGTGGATTCCTGATGTCCATTTTTTCTAGAGCTCCAAATTTTACAGTTTATGAAGCACATAATTGTCTTTTCATTTTAGTGTCTAGTCGTTAGCCGATGTATATGGCGTCGAATTGTCCTGTTTAAGGTGCGCTCTCCTAATTACCCCATAAAATGAACAAAAACAATTCGCTTTTCCTGGAGGTAACTCTCTTTTTCCTAAACGTAAATCCCCTGTTTCTGGAGCTAATTGCTCTGTACTGTGATTATTCCTGTGTTCCTGGAGTTCGCATCCTCTGTGTCTGCAGCTGCACATTGCCCTGTTTGTGGAGCGAATTCCACAGTTTCTGGAACTGCTAATTTACCAGTTTCTGTAACTCCTAATTTTCATCTTTCCAGACCTATTTCTATTGTTCCTAGACCCAATTACCCTGTTTCTGGCGCTAACTCCCTTGTTTCTGCGCTAATTCCCGTGATCCTTGAGCTCCTACTTCCGCTCTTTCTGCGACTCCTAATTTCCCTGTTCCTGGATGGAATCCCCTGTTTCTGTGGCTAATTCAGCTGTTTCTGGAGAAATTTCCACAGTTTCTGAAGGTCCTCTTTGTGGAGATATTTCTGTTGTTTGAAGAGCTCCTAATTCCGCTGTTTCTCGTGCTCAAATTTGCACTGTTTATGAAGCAGCTAATTGTCCTTTTTAGCTGTCAACTCCCTTGACGATATATATAGTTTGGAATTGTCCTTTTTATGGTGCGCGTTCTTAAATCTCCTCCTGCACGAAGACCTAATCAAACTTTTTCCGGATGTAACGCTCCTATTTGTAAACACAACTCCATGTTTGTGGAGCTAATTGCGCTTTACTTTGATGAATCCGGGGCTCCTGAAGCTCCTGCTTCCCCTGTGTCTGCAGCTACTCAGTGCCCTGTTTCTGGAGCGAATTCCACTGTTTCTGGTGCTGATAATTCACAAGTTTCTGTAACTCTTATTTTCATCTTTCTGGAGCTAATTCCGCTGTTTCTGGAGTCAATGGCTCTATTTCTAGAGCAATTCCCTTGTTTCTGCGCTAGTTCCCGTGTTCCAGGAGCTCCAACTTCCCTTCTTTCTGCGGCTCCAAATTTCCCTGTTCCTAAAGTTAATCGCCATGTTTCGGTAGCTAATTACTCTGTTTCTGGAGCGAATACCTATGTTTCTGAAAATAATTCCCCAATCTGTGCAGTTCCCAGTTCTCCTGATCCTGCAGCACCTAATTCCTCTGTTTCTGGGGCACGAAATTGCCCTGTTTATATTGCAATCCAATTGCCCTTCATGTGGCCACTAGTTACCTGATATATATAACTACAAATTGTATTATTTATGCTGCGCTCTCCTAATTCCCCTACTATAGGATCAGCTAATTCACTTGTTTCTGGAGCTGGCTGCAAATTTCCCAGTTTCTAGAGCCTGCTCCAAAGTAAAACGTTGATACTGCCCTCTGCTAATTACGCTGGATCGGGATCTCCTGAATCTCCTCTTTCTTTTGCTCCAAATTAATATGTTTATGGAACCATACTTCCCTCGTTTGTGGTTCGTATAAGTCCCCTGTTTTTGGAGCTAATTCCGCTGATTCTGGAGATGATTGCACTGTTTCTGCAATTGTGCCCCCTCTTTGTGGAGCTAATTTCCTTGTTTATGAACTAATTTCCGTGTTCCTGGTGCTAATTCCCATGTTTCCGGAGCTAATTCATCTTTTTATGCAGATTCTAATGTCCCAGTGAAGCTCCAAATTTCTCAGTTTCTGGAGGGAACCCCCCCATTTTCTGTAGCTATTTCAACTGTTCCTGGAGCTAATAATTCTGCCTCTTGAGCTGTATGGCTAGATTCTGCAGGTACTAGTTTCCCTATTGGTGTAGACGTTTCCGTTGCTTGTGAAGATCCCACAAAACCCTTTTCTATAACCCTTTGCTGTTTGTGGAGCACGTAATTGTGTTCTTACATGGTTACTAGTTCCCCTATATATAAAGCTCCGAATTTTCCTATTTATAGTGCACTCTCCAAATTCCCTGATGCACTGAACAGCGAATGTTTCTGGAGCTGTCTCCAAATGTCCCACTTTCTGGAGCCTGCTCCAAAGTCGTACATTGATGGAGCCCTTTCCTAATCTCCTCTATCTTTTTTCCAACTTACTTTGTTCATGGAACCACACTTGCCTTGTTTCTGGATCGTATATTTCCCCAGTTTCAGGACATAATTCCACTTTTTCTGGAGTTAATTTCACTGTTTCTGAAGTTAATGCTCTTATTTCTAAGCTAATTCCCGTGTTCATGTAACTTCTCGATCTACATCTCCCAATTCCCATGATTCTGAATCTATTACCACTGGTTGTGGAGCTGATTCTTATTTTTCTGGAGCTCCTGATATCCCAATTTGAGGAGATCCTATTTCCTCTGCTTCTGGAGGTAACTGCCCTGTTTCTGTAGCAAATGCAACTGTTTCAGTAGGTAATAGCTCTGTTTCTGGTGCTGATTCCCCAGTTCCTGGAGCTCCTAGTCCCGTTGTATCTCGAAATTATTTAATTGTTGGTGGAGTTCCTAATGTCAATGTCAATGGAGATCCAAATCTCGCAGTTCAGGGATCACATCATTATCTTTTTCTTGTAGCTACGAGTTCCCCTATAATCCTAATTGTCTTGTTAATGGTGCGCTCTCCTATTTCCCCTTCTACAGGAACAGCTAATTTGCCTTTTTCCGGAGTTGTCACCATATTTCCAACTTTCTTGTTCCCTCTCTTATGTTCCATGTTGATGGGGCCCTCTTCTAATTTCCCTGTATCTGGATCTACTAAATCTCCTGTATCTTTTGCTCCAAATTACATTCATTATGGAACCATAATTGTCTTGTTTCTCGATCTTGTAATCTCATGTTTCTGAAGCTAAACACCCTGTTGTTTTTGGTGCAACGTCTTCTGTTTATGGAACTCTTGATACTATCACTTGACGGAGCTAATTCCCATATTTCTGGAGACAATTCCCCTGTTTCTGGAGTTCCTATTACCTGTGTATGTAGACCTCCTACTTCTCCAAAATGTGGAGTTTATTCCAATGTTTCTGTAACATTACATGTTCTGGGGATTCACCGTCTAGTCCGGGAGCTGGTATCTTCAATATTCCTGGAGTTGCTAATATCCGAGTTTCGCGACATTCAATTATGCCTGTTGCTGGAGCTATTTCACTTGATTGTGGAACTCCTCATTGCGCAATTTCAGGAGCTCGAAATTGCACTGTTCATGGAACACCTAAATTGCTATTTTTATGTGGCTACTCTTTCCCGACATATATAGCACCGAATTGTTTTGCTTATGGTGCACTCACCTAATTCCCCTGCGGAATTAGCGCCAGAAACAGTGGAAATAGTAGCTGCAGGAACAGTGGAATTTGTTCCTGAAACAGTGGAATTAGCACCAGAAACAGTGGAATTAGCTGCAGAACAGTGGAATTTACAGCTCCAGAAAGAGGGGAATAAGCTCCAGAAACAGGGGAATAAGCAGCTCCAGGAACAGTGTAATTTGCAGCTCCAGAAGCAGTGGGATTACTTACAGAAAGATGGAAATAACTCCAGAAACAGTGGAATTTGCAGCTCCAGGGATAGGGTAGTTTGCTTCATATATATTGGCATTACCAGCTGCAGAATTCAATCAGTAGAATTATTTTCAGAGACAAGGGAATTATCTCCAGAAACAGAAGAATTATCAGCACCAGGAACAGTGTAACAAGCAGCTCCAGAAACAGTGGAATTAGATCAATAAACAGGGGAACTAGCTCCAGAAGCAGGGAATTAGCTCCAGAAACAGTGAAATTTGCAGCTCCAAGAAGAGAGGAATTAGCAGCTCCGGACACATTGGAATTAGCTTCAGAAACAGAGAATTAGCAGCTCCCGGAACAGTGGAATTAGCTCCAGAAACAGAGAAATTAGCTCCAGAAACTGTGCAATTAGCTCCAGAATGTGGAATTAACTCCATAAAAAGGGTAATTAGCAGCTCCAGGAACAGGGAAATTAGGGGCTCTAGAAATAGGACAATAACCCGAATTCCCTGTATCTGGTGTTAATTGCACTGTTCCTGGACCTGCCAATTCCGTGTTTCTGGAGTTAAATCCACTTTCTGAAGCTAATTCCACTGTTTCTGGAGCTAATTCCTCAGTTTATGGAGCTATTTTCACTCTTTTTGGAGGTGCTAATTCCCCTTTTTTTGGATCTAAATCCACTGTTTCTGGAGCTGCTCATTCCACTGTTCGTGGAGCTAATTTTACTGTTTGTGGAGTAAATTCGACGGTTTCGTGGAGCTCCTTTTATGGTCCCGAACTGCCGCTGATAGTCATTCACAGGTCAGGGCCGCCACGCCATAAGGGGAATGATAAGACGGCACGATCGACAGGGCAATTTGGAACACCAGAAATAGCGGAATTAGAAGCAACAGACAAAGGGCAATTAAGAGCTTCTGAAACAGGGGATTTAAGAGCACCATAAACAGGGCGCAATAGCAGCTCCACAAACAGGGAAGTACGATGAATTATGAGTTCTTGAATTTGAGGAATTAGGATATTCAGCAAAAGGCAGAATTCGAACAGGGCACGGCCCTGGAAAAAGGACCTCCAGAATCAGGAGAATTCGGAGCTCCACAAAGTGGGAATTTGGGGCTCCCGAAACAGGGAAAATACTGGGGCCCACCCCAGTTTCACCATTTACTGGGACCTCACGAAATTCTAAATTTAATGGGGTCCCTCCACCAATTTCCCCACATAACAGCGCCCTTCCCCAAATCTCCTTTTTAATGGGACTCCTCCCCTAATTCCACACTTATTGGGACCTCCCCCAATTCCAAGGATATAATGAGGAATTTCCCCATCTTTCTGGAGTTCCTTCCACAAATCCTGCCTATTCTGGGGCCTTGTCCAATCGCCGATTTACGGGGGCACCTCCCCTATTTCCCTGATTTACTGCGGCACCTCCCCCTATCCCCATTTAATAGGAACATCCCCCAATTCTCAACTTTACTTTGTACCTCCACTAATTCCGACATATACTGTAGCAATTCACGCAATTCATGCATTTACTGCGAGCTGTCTCTCAAATCGCCTTGTTACTGGCGCCCTCCCATATTCTCCAAACAGGGGAATTAAAACCCGAAGCAATGGATTAGGAGTTCCTGAACCTAGAATTATGATTTGCAGAAACATGCAAATTAGGAGGTCCAGAAACAGTGGAATTAGGATTTGCAGAATCAGGGCAATTAGGGGCTATAGTTACGTGGATATTAGTAGCCCCAGAAGTAAAATAGTTATGATCTATAGCGACAGAGGCATTAGGACCGATAGAAAGAGGTGGATTAGGGGCCCCAGGAACAGGCGAATTAGGAGACGGAGAAACAGGGGAATTTGGAGCATTAGAAAGAGGGCGGGGTGTGATAGTTCCAAAAACAGGGTAACTTGCGCGAGACAGAGAGGAATAAGCAGCTCCAGAAACTGGGGAACTACGAGCTCCAAAAGGACGAATTAGAAGCTCGAGAATCAGGGGAATTAGCTCCAGAAAGGGAGGAATTCGGTGCTGCAGAAACAGCGAAATTAGCTCCATAATCATTGGAATTATGAGCTGCAGAAGGAGATAAATTTCGAGCTCCACAAACAGGCAAGTGAGCTCCAGAAAGTCGGAAAGCAGCAGCTCCAGAATCATGGATATTAGGAGATCTAGAAACAAGGGAATTACCATCAGAATCAGTGGAATTAGTTTCAGAAACAAGGAAATTCGCTCCAGAAACTGGGAAAAAGTTACTCCAGAAACTGCGAAATCATCTCCAGAAACAGAGGAATGAGTTCCAGTTACTGGGCAATAAGGACTTCCAGAGGGAGGAAAATAGCTCCATAAAAAAGAGAATTTGTTTTGGAAACTGGGCAATTAGCTCCAGCAACAGAGGAAATATGAGCTCTGGAACAGAGGTATTTGCTCCAGAAAATGGCAGAATAGCTCCATCAACAGGGGAATTAGCTGTAGAAACTGATGGATTCGCTCCAGAAATGGAACTATCGCCTGATAGAAACTCGAGAAAGAGGGAAAATAAAAGCTTGTGAAACAGGGGAATTTGCTCCAGCAACAGCAGAGTTTGCAGCCCCAGAATCAGCGGAATTAGTACATCCATAAACAATGGAATTATGAGCTCCAGAAACAGCAGAATTACGAGCTCCAGAAACAGGGGAATTCGGGGCACTAGAAATAGGAGAATTACCTCCAGAAACAGCAGAATTAGTTCCAGAAACACTGGAGTAAGGGGATCCAGAAACAATTTAAAAAGCTCTGGAAGCAAGGAAACTAGTGCAGAAACAGGGGAATTAATAGTCCCAGCATCTGTGGAATAGGAACCCCAGAAACAGGAGAATTAGCTCTAATAAAATGGTATTTAGGAGCACCAGAAACAATGGATTAGCGACAGAAACAGGGGAATTATGGATCCAGAAAGTGGGGATTGAGGCGCTCCAGAAACAGGGTAATTAGGCGATCCAGGCACAATACAATTTGGAGGGAACTCCAGACACAGTGAAAGTAGGAGCTCCAGTAAGAGGGGAATTAGGATTTCCTGAATCAGAGGAATTACAATAGGGTAACATCAACATGGGATTAGCTGAGGGCTGCTGAAACAGGTAATTAGGAGAGAGCTACTGAAAATGGGGAATTAGGTGTTCCAGCATCTCATCATAGGCAGTCATTCGAAATAAGGATGATTTGCTTCCACGCCAAAAAAGGATGTGTTCACAGGGGTTTCATTGAAAGACCTTACTATTCCAGGATCTGAATGACATCCTGAAGAATGGAAGATACCTCGGCATGGATTTTTTTAACGTCGTGTGGCCGTTGCACATTATCCACCAAACGTTGATGATAAAGCGAGGACTTGATCCAGTGGCACGGGTAAACCAAGATGACTGGAGACTTGCTCTGCTGCACCGACATAGTGCCCACACACATCGCAGGTTGGGCTGGCCCGTGCTGCGCCTGGAACCTCGTCTCTTCTGATCCTGAACTCGCGCATCTCCTGGGTCAGATCACGACGCGATGCAATCTCTCGCCGCTCCTTCTTCCTGAGCTCGCCGCTCCTGCTGTATTTGCCCAAGCTCCAATCAGCGACCTGGACCTTGATGACGTCCCTCTTTGCTGACTTCGCCAATAAACTATGCTACACGCCCAATTAAACCTAACTCCAAACTCTCCTTATCCCATTGCTCTCCTACCCCACCCAAGCTCTCCTACCCGCCAGGCTCTGCAAACCCGTTAGCTCTCCTAGCCCCCAAACTCACCTACCCACATGCTCTCCTACCCGCTAACTCTCCGACCACGCCAAGCTCTCCTAACATCTCAAGCTCTGCGACCCGCCCAAGCTCTCCTAATCCCGCAAACTCTCCTGCCCCCAAGCTCTACTACCCTACAAGCTTTGCTACCGCCAAGCTCTCCGACGCCTCCAAGTTCTCGTAACCCCCCCAAGCTCTCCTACCGCGCAAGTTCTCCGAACCCACAAAGACTCCTACCCTCGAAGCTCTCCTACCCGCAAAGCTCACCCAACCACCAGCTCTGCTACCGTCCCTGCTCTCGTACCGCCCCAGCTCTCCTACCCCGCAAGATCTCGCACCCCCCCAGCTCGCTTACAGGCCCACGCTCTCCAACCCACACGCAAGCTCGCCTACCCCCGCAAGGTCTAATACTCCGCAAGCTCTCCTACACGCCCCAAGCTTTCCAACGCCCCCATGTTCTCTTAACCCCGCAAGCTCTCCTACCCACTCAATCTCTCCTACCACCACAAGCACTCCTACCCCTCAAAGCTCCCCGACCCACACAAGCTTTCCTACACCCGCCAAGCTCTCCTACTCCCCGCAAGGTGTCCTACACCTGCAAGCTCTCCTACCACGTGAAGCTCTCCTACCGCCCACCCCAGCAAGCTCTCCTACCCCGACAAGCTCTCATAACCCTGAAGCTCTCCTTCGCCCCCAAGCTCTCCTACCCCGCAAGCTCTCCTCCACCAAAGTCTCCTACCCCGCAAGCTCATCTATCCCCAAAATCTGCTAACGTCCAAGCTCTCCGAAACCCCATGCTTCCTTCGTCCCCAAGCTCACCTACCCCCAAGCTCTCCTACCCCGCAATCTCTGGTAACCCTTCCAAGCTCTCCTACTACCACAAGCTCTCCTACGCCGCCAAGTTCTCTTAACCCCCCCCAAACTCTCCTACCCTCCCCTCAGCTCCCCTACCCACCCCCAAGCTCACCGACCCCGCAAGCACTCCTACTCATCAAGCTCTCCTACGCCCAGAATCTCTCGACCCGACATGCTCTCGTACCACCACAATCTCTCATCCACCACAAGCTCTCCTTCTCCCCAAAGCTCTCCAGCCGCCAAAGCTCTACTATCCTCCCAACCACTCCTACCCGCCAAGCTCTCGTACCACCCCTGAGCTCTTCTAACCCCCAAGGCAATCCTGCGCTCCCCCAAGATCTCCTACACCGCCAAGCTCTCCTACCCTCTCAAGCTCTCCGACCCGCCCAAGCTCTCCTAATCCCCCAAGCGCTCCTGCACCCGAAGCTCTCCTACCTACCCCCAAGCTCTCCGACACCGCAAGCTCTCTTCACCCAAGATCTCCTACCCCGCAAGCTCATCTATTCCCAAACTCTGCTAACGTCCAAGCTTTCCGAAACCCCATGCTTCCTACGCCCCCAAGCTCACCTAACCCAAGGTCTTCTACACTGCAATCTCTTGTAACCCCCCAAGCTCTCCAACCGCCACAATCTCTCCGACCCCACGTGCTCTAGTACCGCCCCAATCTCTCATCCCCCAGAAGCTATCCTTGTCACCCAAGCTCTCCTACGGCCAAGTTCTCCTACCCACCAAGCTCTCCTACCCCGCCAGCTCTCCTACCACCACATCTCTCATTCCCCACAAGCTCTCCTTCTCGCCAAGATCTCCTACCACTCCAAGCTCTCCTATACCCTCAAAGATCTCCTAACACCCTCCAAAAGCGCTTCTAACCCACCAAGCTCTCCAAACCACACAAGCTCTCCTAAATCCGTAGCTCTCCTACCATCAAGCTCTCCTACTCTCCCAGCTCTCCTATCTCCTCAAGCTCGCATACCCGCCCAAGCTCCCCTTCCCCGCAAGCTCTCCTACCTCCCCAAGCTCTCGTACACCGCCAAGTTCTCTTACCCTCTCAAGCCCTCCTACACCAACCAACCTCTCACAACAGCCCAAGCTCACCTACTCCGCAAGCTTTCCTACCCCTCCCCCCAAGTTCTCTTAACCCCTCAAGCTCTCCTACACCACCCAATTTCTCAGGCCCGACCAGCTCCCATATCCCATCCAAGCTCTCCTACCCCGCTGAGCACTCCTTCGCCGCCAAGCTCTCCTTCCCGCTCAAGCTCTCCTAAACCCCCAAGCACACAGACACCCCTCAAGCTCTCCTACCCACCAAGTTCTCTTACCCCTTCAAGCTCTCCTACACCCCCCAAGCTCTCCTACGCCCCATTCTCTCCTAACCCACAAAGACTCCTAACCCCACGCTCTCCTACCCCGCAAGCTCTCCCAACTACCGAGCTCTGCTACCTCCCCAGCTCTCCTACCGCCCCAGATCTCCTAACCCCCAAGATCTCACACACCCCCAGCTCGCTTGCAGGCCCAAGCTCTCCAACCCACAGGCAAGCTCGCCTACCCCCGCAAGGTCTAATACTCTGCAAGCTCTCGGACTGCCCCAAGCTCTCCTACACCAAAACTCAGCTACCCTCTGAAGCTCTCCAACCGCGCCGAGCACTCATACCCCACAAGCTCTCCTCCCACCTCAAGCTTTCCGACACGCCCAACGCTCTCCGACGCCACCAAGCTCTCCTAACCCCGCAAGCTCTCCTACCCACTAAATCTTTCGGACCACCACAAGCACTCCTACCCCTCCAAGCTCTCCGACCCATACAAGCTCTTCTACACCCGCCAAGCTCTCCTACTCCCCGCAAGGTCTCCTACACCTGCAAGCTCTCCTACCCCGTGAAGCTCTCCTACCGCCCACCGCAGCAAACTCTCCTACCCCGCAAAGCTCTCCTAACCCCGAAGCCCTCCTACCCAGCAAGCTCTCCTACCCAGCAAGATCTCCACCCCCAAGCTCTCCTACTCCGCAAGCTCATCTATCCCCAAATTCTGCTAAAGTCGAAGCTCCCGAAACCCCATGCTACCTACGACACAAGCTTAGCTAACCCAAGCTCTCCGACCGCGCAATCTCTGGTAACGCCCCATGCTCTCCTACCGCCACAAGCTCTCCTACGCCGCCAAGTTCTCTTAACCCCCCCAAGCTCTGCTACGCTCCCCTAAGCTCCCCTACCCACCCCCAAGCTCACCTACCCCCCAAGCTCCTCCGCCCACAATCTCTCCGACCCCACATGCTCTCGTACCGTCCCAATCACTCATCCCCCACAAGCTCTCCTACTCCCCCAAATTTTCCTACCGCAAAAGCTCTCCTACCCCCCCAAGCTCTCCTGCCCGCCAAGTTCTCACACCTACCAAGCTCTCCTACCCCGCTAACACACCTACCACCACATCTCGCATTCCCCACAAGCTCTCCTACCCGCAAAGCTCTCCAAAACCTCAAAGCTCTCCTCCCACCCATGCTTTCCTACCCCCCAAGCGTTCCTAACCACAAGATCTTCTACCTCTCAACTCTCCTCCCCCCCATGATCTCCTCCCGCAAGCTCTCCTACCCTATCTAAGCTCTCCACCACCCCCAAGCTCTCCTTCCCCACAAGCTATGCTAACTCCAAGCTCTCCTAGCCCGCAAACGCTCCTTCACCCAACCTCTCCGACCGCCCAAGCGCTCCTACCCTCAAAGCTCTCCTACCCTCCAAAGCTATCCTACCCCTCCCAAGCTCTCCTACCTCCCATGCTTTTCCACCGCCGCAAACTCTCCGACCTCGCCAATCTCTTCAACCACACTCAAGCTCTCCTACCAACCTCCCGCCCAAGTGTTTCTTCCCCTCCAAGTTCTCCTACCCGACGCTCTCTTGCCCCCGCAAGCTCTCCTACACCCACCAAGCCCTTCGACCCGTCCAAGCTCTACTAACCCCAAGCTCTCCTACCCCCTAAAGCTTTCCTAGCCCCGTACGCTCACTGATACCTCCAGCTCTTCAACCCCACCTAAGCTCTCCTAACACGCCAAGCTCTCCTACCCGCCTAAGCTCTCCTAAACCCTGCAAGCTCTCTTACAAGCCCAAGCTCTCCTACACCCCAATTTCTCCTACACGACCCATGTTCTCCGACGCCGCCAAGCTCTCCTGCCCACCGCAAGGTTACTACATGCCCATGCTCTCCTACGCCCCAAAACTTCCTACCACCAAATGTTTCCTACCCACCTAGCGCTACTAACCCCAAGATCTCCTACCCCCCAACACTCCTCCCCACAAGATCTCCTCCCCGCAAGCTCTCCTACCCCATCGAAGCTCACCACCACCCCCAAGCTCTCCTATCCGCTCAAGCTCTCCTACCCCGCCAAGCTCTCCTAACCTGCAAGCTCCCCTATCCCCCAAGCTCTCCTACCCGCCAAGCTCTCCTACACGCCCAAGCTCTCCTACCTCAAGCTCTGCTAACCACCAAGCTCTCCTAAGCCCCATGCTTTCTACACCCCAAGCTCTCCTACCCCCCACGCTTTAATAACCCCCAAGCTCTCTTACCTCCCAAACTCATCTACCACCATGTTCTCCTACGCCACAAGTTCTGCGACACACCATGCTTTCCTACCCCCACAAGCTCGCCATTCCACCCCCAAGCACTCCTACCCCCAAACTCTCCTACCACCCACGCTTCATTAACCGCCAAGCTCTCTTACTTCCCAAGCTCATTTACCCCCATGCTCTCCTACCCCGTAAGCTCTCCTAACCCCAAGCTCTCCAACCCACTCCCAAGCTCTCCTACCCCACAAGCTCACCAATCCACAAGCACTCCTACTCGCCACGATCTCCAACCCCAACAATCTCTCCTACCACCAAGCTCACCGACTGCCCAAATATTTCATCCCCCCCAAGCTCTTCTACACCCCCGAATCTCTGCTACCCACGCAAGCTCTCCTTCAGCCCAAGCTCTCCTACATGCACATGCTCTCCTACCTCCCTCCCCAAGATCTCCTCACACCTCAAGCTCTCCAACCACCCCAAGCACTCCTTCACCCCAAGATCTCCTACACGCACATGATCTCCTACCTCCCTCCCCAAGAACTCCTCACACCCCAAGCTCTCCAACCAGCCCAAGCACTCCTAAATCCCAAGATCTCCTACTCCCGCAAGCTCTCCTACCCGACATGCTCTCCTACAGCACAAGCTCTCCGATCCGACAGCATTCATAATCCGCCAAGCTCTCCTACCCCCAAGATATCCCAACCCCTCAGCTCTCGTACCCCGCCAGCTCTCCTACCGCCCCAGCTCTCCTACCCCTTCAAGCTCTCCTAGCCCGCTACCCTCACCTACTCCTCCAGCTCTCTTACCTCACCTACGCTCTCCTAACCCCACAACTCTCCAACCCCCACAAGTTCTCCTACCCCACAAGCACTCCCAGATTCACAAGCTCGCCTCCACTCTCCAAGCTCTCCTACCTCCTGAGAAGGTCTCCGACACCCCCAAGCTCTCCGATCATCCGAATCTCTCCTCCACCCCCATGCTCTCCTACCCGCCAAGCTATCCTACCCCCATGCTCTCCTACCCCCAAGCTCTCCTACACTCCAAGCTCTCCTGCCCCCCAAGCGCTGCGACTCCCCAAGCGCTCCTATCCCCGCAAGCTCACGTACCCACAAGCTCTCCTACTCCGCAAGCTCTGCTACACCCCTCAAACTCGCCTACCCCACAAGCTATCCTGCCCTCCCAATGTCTCTTAACCCCACTCTCCAAGCTCTCCTTCCCCTGCAAGCTCTTCTACCAATTCCGAAGGTCTCCTACCCCTCCAAGCTCGCCTATGCCCCAAGCGCTCCTACCCCCCAAGCTCTCCTACCAACCAAGCTCTCCTACCGCAGAATTCTTCTTCCCCCCCACCCCCAAGCTCTCCTAACCCCCAAGCTCTCCTACTCCCAATCTCTCCTACCCGGCAGGCAGTCCTACACCCCAAGCATTCCTACCGCCCGCCAAGCTCACCTACACGCTAAGCTCTCCTACCCGGCAGAACCTCCAACACCACCCAAGCTCGCCAACCCCACCCAAGCTCTCCTTCCCCACCAAGCTCTCCAACCCCCCCGCAAGCTCTCCTACTCCCCAAGCTTTCCTACCACACAAAGCTATCCGACACCTCCGCAACAACTCCTACCCCGGCAAGCACTCCTGCCACCCCTGCTGTCCTAACCCCCAAGCTCTTCAACCCGCCCAAGCTCTCCTACGCGTACAAGCTCTCCAACCCCCAAGCTCTCCGACCTCCCAAGCTCTCCTACCGCCCCAAGATCTCTTGTCCCCCAAGCTCTCCTGCCACCCAACTCTCCTAACTCGCAAGCTCTCCTACCCTCACCGCCAAGCTATCCTACCCCACAAGCTCTCCTATCCCCCTAAGCACACCTACCCCCACAAGCTCTCCAACCACCACAAGCTCTCCTGCACACCAACAGTTCTGCTATCCCACCTCCCAAAGCTCTCCTACCCCCACAAGCTCTCCTACCCCCGCGCAAGCTCTCCTACACCCCAAGCTTTCCTACTTGCCAAAGCTATCCTACACCCCTGCAACAACTCCTACCACCGCAAGCTCTTGTGTCAGCCCAGCTCTGCTAACCCACAAGTTCTCCTACCCACCCAAGCTCTCCCAAACGCACAAGCTCTCCTACCCACCAAGCTCTCCAACCCCCAAAGCTCTCCAACCCGCCAATCTCCCCTAATCAGCAAGCACTTCTAACCTCCATACTCTCCTACACCCCCCAAGATCGCCTACCCCTACGCTCTCCTATCTCCCATACCTCTCCTACACCGCGAGCTCACATACACCCAAGCTCTTCTACCTCCCCCAATCTCTCCTAACCACTCAAGCTCTCCTACCGCCCCAAGCTCTCATGTTCCCCAAGCTCTCCTGCCCCCCCAAGCTATCCTAACCCGAAAGCTCTCCTACGCCCAACCCAAAGCTATCCTACCCGCAAATTCTCCTACACCCCAGCACTACTAGCCCTCCAAGCTCTCCTACCACTTAAAATCTCCCACCCCCAGCTCTCCTACCTCCCCATCTCTCCTACCACCCCAGCTCCCCTACCCCGCAAAGCTCTCCTACCCCTGCAAGCTCTCCCACTCCCCAGCTCTCCTACCCTCCAAGCTCTCCTAGCCACCCACAAGCTCTCCTCCCCCCGCAAGCTCTCCTAACTGCCTATCTCTCCTACGCCCAAAGCTCTCCTGCCCCGCCTATCTCTCCGATACCCCCATGCTCTCCTACACACCCCAAGCTGTCCTACCCACCCAAGTTCTCCTACCTCCGCAAGCTCCCCTACCCCACAAAGCTATCCTATACCCACAAACTCTCCTATCCCTCAAGCTCTCCTACCCCCTCAATCTCTCCGAGCCCCCCAAGCTCTCCTACCCCACCACGCTCACCTATCGCCCACGCTCTCCGAAACCCCCCAAGCTCTCCGTCACCCCCAAACCCTCCTAACCCCGCAAGCTATCCTGCACCCCAAGCTCTCCTACCCACAAAAGTTCTCCTACACCGCCCAAGCGCCCGTATCCCCTGGAAGGTCTCCTACACCTCCAAGCACTCCTAACCCTCCCGCAAAGCACTCCTACACCCCCAAGCTCTCCTCACGCCCAATGTTCTCATACTCCCCAAGCTCTCCTATGCCCCCAAGATCTCCTAACCTCCATGATCTCCAACCACCCAAGGTCTCCGACACGCCAAATTATCCTATACCCGAAGCATTCCTACCCCACCAAGCTCTCCTACCCGCAAGCTTTGCCACCCCTTCAGATCTCCGATCCCGCAAGCTCTCCTAACCCCATGCTTCCTAACCTCCAAGCTCTCCTACCTCCCACGCTCTCCTAACCACGAAGCACTTCTACCCAAGCTCACCTACTCCCCAGCTCTACTACCCGCCAAGCTCTATTACCCCGCCAAGCTCTCCCAACTCCCAAACTCTCTGACCCTCACAAGCTCTACTACCCCGCCAAGGTCTCCTAACCCCCACAGCTCAACTACCACGCCAAGCTCTTCGACCCACCCACAAGCTCCCCAAAGCCCGAAGCTCTACTATGCTCCGAAGTTCTCCTACCCCTTCAAGCTCTCCTACCGCCCCAAGTTCTCATATCCCCCAAGCTCTCCGACACCCACAAAGCTTTCCTAGCCTCAAAACTCTCCTACACACCAAGGTCTCCTGCACCCCAAGTTCCCTTATCCCACAGCCATTCCTACCCTGCCAAGCTCTTCTATCCACAATCTTTCCAACGCCCCAGCTCTCCTACACTGCCAGCACACCTACCGCCCCAGCTCTACTACCTCACATGCTCTCCTACCCCGCCAAAGCTCTCCTACCCACCCAAGATATCCTACCACAACAAGCTCTCCTACTCGCCCAAAGCTCCCCTACACCCCTGCACAAGTTCTCCTACACCCCAACGGTCTCCAACATCCCCAAGTTCTCCTACACGCCAAGCACTCCGACCCCACCAAGCTCTCCTACCCGCCAAGCTCACATACCCCCGCCGTTCTCTCAGACCCGCCCAAGCTCCAAGACACTCCCAAGCTCGCCTAAACCCCAATCTCTTGTATTTGCAAGCTCTCCTACCCCAGCGAGCTCACCTACCCACACGCTCTCCTACCCCGCAAGTTCTCCTAACCCTCAACCTGTCCGACTCCCCCAAGCTCCCTTACCACCCCATGCTCTCCTAAACCCCCTACCTCTCCTATCCCCTCAAGTTCTCCTACCCCCAACGCTCTCCTACCCCCAGACTCTCCTACCTCCCAAACTATCCTGCCCCCAAACTCTCCTTTCCCCAAGCTCTCCTACCCGCCCAAGCTCTCCTACCCGTCCAAGCTCTCCTACACTGCTCAAGCTCTCCTACCCCCGAAAACTCTTCAACACCACAAGCTCTCCTACCCGCCCCAAGCTCCCCGACGCTGCCAAGCTCTCCTAACCCCCCCCCCCCCAAGTTCTCCTACAACCCCGAATCTCACCTACTCCCCTCCCAAGTTCTCCGAACCCTCCAAGCTTCACAACACCCCCAAGCTCTCCTAACCCGCCCAAGTTCTCCTAACCCACCAAGCTCTCCGACCCCCAAGCTCCCCTACCCTACCATGCTAACCTACCCCGGTTACTCTACTACCCCGCAAGCTCTCCTAATCCTCAAGCGCTCCGACTCCCCCAAGCTCCCTTTCCACCCCAAGCTCACCTAACCCCCAACCTCTCCTACACCGCCTAATTCTCCTAACCAACCAAGCTCTCCGACCCCCAAGCTCCCCTACCCCACCATGCTCTCCTACCACGGAAACTCTCCTACCCCGCAAGCTCTCCTAATCCTCAAGTGCTCCGACTCCGCCAAACTCCCTTTCCACCCCAAGCTCACCTAACCCCCCAATCTCTACTACCCCAAACTCTCCTACCCCAAAGCTCTCCTACAGCCCCAAGCTCTACTTCACCCCCAAGCTCACCTACACCCCCAGGCTCTCCTAACCGCCCCAATCGCTCCTATGTCCACAAAGTCTCCTATCACATCAAGCTCGCCTGCTGATCAAGCTTCCTACCCCCGCAAGATCTCCTACCACCACAAGCTCACCAATCCCCCAAGCTCTCCTACTCCCACAATCTCTACTCACCCCAAGCTATCCTACCCCTCCAAGCTCTCCTACCCCACAAAGATTTCCTACAAATCAAGCCCTCCAACCGCCCAATCCCTCCTACCCGCCAAGCTCTCCTACCATGCCAAACTCGCGTAACCACCCCCCAAGCTCTCCTACACCTTCAAGCACTCTTACAACCCAAGCTCTCTTACCCCCCAAGTTGTACTACCCCCGCAAGCTCTCCTAACTGCCAAGCTCTCCAACCCGCCCAAATTCTTCTACTCCCCTCGCTCTCCTACCCCCCAAGCACTCCTGCACCCCCAAGCTGTCCAACATCTCCATCTCTCCCAACCCACAGCTCTCCTAGCGTCCCAGCTCTCCTAACCCCAATTCTCCTGTCTTCACAAGCTCTCATCCCATTTATTCTCTCCTACCCATCCAAGCTCTCCTACCCATCCAAGCTCTGCAACCCCCCAAGCTCTCCCAACCCCTCAAGCCCTCCTTCCCCTGCAAGCTCTCCTACCCACGCTAGATCTCCTACCTCCCCCAATCTCTCCTATCCCCTAAGCTCCCATACCACACCAAGCTCTCCTACTCCCGCCAAAACTCTCCTGCTCCTCTACTCAAACTCTCCTACCCCCCCAAGGTTTCTAACCCCCCGAGCTCTCCTACACACTCAAGTTTTCATACCCAGCCCCAAGCTATCCTACACCCTCAGCTCTCCTATCTACACCAAGCTCTCCTATCATCCCCAAGCTCTCCTACCTCCCAAGCTCTCCTACACCCATGCTCTCCTATACCACCAGATCTCCTACCCCACCAAACTGTCCTACGCCGCCAAGTTCTGCTACACCTCCAAGCTCTCCTACTCCACCAAGCTCTCCTACACCCCAAAGCTCCACTGCGCCCACCAAGCTCTCCTACCCGCCTTTGCGCTCCAACCCCCCAAATTCTCCTACACGTCCCAAGCACTACTACGCCCCAAGGTCTCCTACGCCCTAGGCTTTCCTACCCTCCCAAGCACTGCTACTCCCCTACCAAGCTCTGCTATACCCAGCCTCTCATACCCTCCAAGCTCTTCTACCCCCCTAAACTCTCCTAAACTCCCAAGCTCTCCTACTACCCAAGCTCTCCTCCCCACAAGCTCTGCTACCCCGCAAGCCCTCCTACGCACCAAATCTGTCGTACACACCAAAGCTCTCCAACCCCCAAAAGCTCTCCTACACCCCAAGACCTCCAAGCCTCCTAAGCTCCCCTACCCCAAGCTCTCCTAACCCCCAAGCTCTCCTATTTCCCCAAGCTCTCCTACCTCACAATCTCTCCTACCCCAAGTTGTCATAACCCACAAGCTCTCCTCACCGACATGATCTCCAACCCCCCAAGCTCCCCTACCCATTAAGCACTCCAAATGTAAAACGTCTCCTATCCTACAAGTTCATATTCCCCGAAACTCTCCTGCCGCTCCAAGCTCTCCTACCCTAAAAGCCTTTCCACCCCAAAACTCTTCTAACCTCCAACCTTTTCTGCACTTCTCCCCGCAAGGTGTCTCTTCTCCCAAGATCTCTTTCTCCCCACAAGCTCCCGTAACCGCCATGCTCTCCTTCGTCTGCACGCACTTCTACTTCCATAGCTCTCCTACCACCCGCCAAGTTTCCCTGCCTCCCATTATCCCCTATCCCCCCAAGCTCACCTACCCGCCCAAGCTCTCTAAAACCCCCGTAAACTCTCCTATGCCCCCAAGATCTCCAACCGGCGCAAGCTCTCGTCGCCCACCCACAAGTTCTGCTACCACACCACGCTCACCTACCCCACTCCCCCACAAGTTCTCCTACCCCCCAAGCTTTGCTTCCCCTCCAAACTCTCCTAGCCTACCAGCTCTCCTAACCCACCCAAGACCTCCTACGCCGCTAAGGTCTCCTAGCCCCCTCCCCAAGCTCTCCTACCACCATATTTCTCCGAACACCACAAGCTCTCCTACCCCCGCAAGTTCTTCTATACCCCCTAGCTCTCCTAACATCCCAAGCTCTGATATCCGCCCAAGCTCTCCTACCCACACCACGCTCTCCTACCCCCCCAATCTCTCCTACCCCACAAGCTCTCCTAAACCCCCTAAGCTCTCCTACCCCCCAAGCTGTGAAGCACATAATTATCCTTTATATGTGTCTTGTAGTTTGCCGATATATATGGCTGCGAATTGTCCTGCTGATGGTGCACTCGCCCAAATACTCTGCAACATGAGCAGAAATTCAGCTTTTCTGGAGGTAACGTTCCACTTTTTAAACCTAATTCCCCTGTTTCTGGAGCTAATTGCTCTGTACTGTGATTAACCCTGTGTTCCTGGAGCTCGCTTCCCCTATTTCTGCTGCTCCACATTGCCTGTTTCTGGAGCATATTCCACTGTTTCTGGAGCTGCTAATTTACCAGTTTCTAAAACAACGACTTTTCCTCTTTCAAGACCAAATTCCACAGTTTTTCGACCAAATTCCCGATTATGTCGCTAACTCCCTTTTTTCTGTGCTAACAATGCTCATCGAGTGGCGAATCCGATGCTGCCCATTTTGCACCACTGTGCGAGATAATTTTCTAGGCCATACCTTGCAATATTTTGCAGCATTAAAATGCGTCCTGTAATGATTGGTAGCTATTCTTTTCACCGCAAATTGCAAACAGCAGCCAAAAAAATAGATGACTCCTGAAAAGGATGTAGTATTCATTATTCTCCAATCACTTTAGCATACCTGAGATCTAATGCTCTGTTCCAGTAAACACGAAGGCAGAATATTTTCTGACTGACGGCAGATTAGGAAAAGGAAAGGTGCAACGAGACCTGGGTGTCATGGTACAACAGTCATTGAAATTTGGCATGCTGTGACAGCTGGCGGTGAAGAAGGCAAATGGTATGTTGGCATTCATAGCTAGTGGATATGAGTAGAGGAGCAGGGAGGAATTACTGCAGTTGAACAAGGCCTTGGTGAAGCCTCACCTGAAATATTGTGTTCAGTTTTGGTCTCCTGATCTGAGAAAGGTCGTTCTTGCTATTGAGGGAGTGCAGCGAAGGTTCACCAGACTGATTACCGGGATGGCAGGACTGACATATGAGGAGAGACTGGATTGGCTGGGCTTGTATTCACTGGAGTTTAGAAGGATGAGTGTGTATCTCATAGAAAAATATAATATTCTGACGGGACTGGACAGGTTGGATGCAGGAAGAATGTTCCCGATGTTGGGGAAGTCCAGAACCAGTGGACACAGTCTAAGGATAAGGGATAAGCCATTTACGATTGAGATGAGGAGAAACCTCTTCACTCAGAGTGTTGTTCACCTGTGGAACGCACTTTCGCAGAGAATTGTTCCAGCTGGTTCATTATATGTATTGAAGAGGGACTTGGATATGACCTTTACTGGCTAAAGAGATCAAGGGGTATGGAGAAAAAGCAAGAAAGGGGTACTGAGGTGAATGTTCAACCATGATCTTCTTGAATAGTGGTGCAGGCTCGAAGGGCCGAATGGCCTCATCCTGCACAATTTTCTTTGTTTCTATGTTTCTAATTCCCATGTTCTTGGAGCTCCGAATACTCCTCTTTCTGCAACTCCTTATTTCCCTATACCTGCATGGAATGTCCCTGTTTCTCTAGTTTCTCTAGGTAATTCAACTATTTCTGGAGCTAATTCCTTTATTTACGGAGAACATTCCATAGTTTCTTGAAGTCCACGTTCCCCACTTTCTGGACATTCTGTGTTGTTTGTGGAGCCCCTGTTCGTCTGTTTCTGGAGCTCCAAATTGCACTGTTGATGAAGCAGCTAATTGTTTTATTTTTGTGTTTACTAGTTTTATATAAAACTATCGGAGATATGCTGTTTATGGTGCGCATTCCTAACTCCTCTGCTGCAAGAACCGCTAAGTCACCTCTTTCTGGAGTAAACTCGCTAATACCTTTGTTGCTGGAAAAAATTATTTTGTTTCTGGAAGTCCTTGTTCACCACTAATATTGAAGTGTCTATATACATATATATATATATCCGAAATGTCCTGCGTATGGTGCTCTCTTCTAATTCACCTGCCACGGGAATAGCTAGTTTCTTGTTTCTTGAGCAAATTCTTCTCTTTCTAAATGTAATTCCTTTGTTTCTGGAGCTACTTCCGCTGTACTGAACAAATTCCCGTTTTCTGGAGCTCCTAATTCGCCAGCTTCAGCAGTGTGCATTTCCGCTGTTTCAGTTACTCCTAATTGTCATGTTTCTTGACCTAATCCCCATGTTTCTGGTACTAATAACCTTGTTTCTGAACTATTTATAGTATTCCTGGAACTCCTACTTCCCCTCTCTGCAATTTATAATATCACTGTTCCTGCAGCTAACTCCCCTATTTCTGGAGCTCAGGTTTTTCCTGCCGTTCATAATATCCCAGGTTGTGGATCTCCTATTGCATCTGTTTCTGGGGGTAACTATCCTGCATCTGTAGCTAATTCAACGGCTTCTGGAGCTAATAGCTTTTTTTCGAACATTACCAACCCCAGCGTCTGCTTCACCTCCATCCTACATGTAAGCAGAGGATACTCATGAACCTACATTCATGCACGGTGATCTATTGCACTGAATCTAACGGACGAATTAAGGGCAGATCTGGGGATGTATGAGGAAAATCTCTCAGCATCCATAACCTATCTCCCACAGGACATAAATGCGATAAAGGATCCGCTGAAGGAAAATATACAAATTTATCACATCCTAAAGAATCATCCCTCATGTGCTGGTGTGAATGTTTAAAAATGTATAAAGTTGAGAACGTGTCAATTATATATGGACAGTATAAGCTAACAAAGAATTCATGGATGAATAGCCATGACATCTCAGGCTCGAGACTGCAAAATGTTACAACACTAACACATAATCACACAAAACCCACAGCTTGCAGAAAAACTTCAAGGTCTTATTAAATCATGGTATTAACCTGAAACATTAACAAAAGGTCTTTGTTTAAAATCAGACTATACTTAGGTCGGCTTATGAGTGGACAAAGGGAAAGAGGGATCAAAAGGGATAGGCTGAACTCGGATGTCAATGTAGCCCTATCTTGTTATCTTTTGCCGAAAATATATAACCGTCGTCCCTTTACAATGTAACGTCAATTTGTCCGTAGGAAGTGGGTGCGTTCTATCAGAGTTGCATTCCTTCTGTCTGATATGGTCCCCGATCGGGATTTGCTTTTTAAATAAAAGCTTGCTTTGTTCAAAGTACAAAATGTATTAGTTTCAGTGTTTTTGCTGAACCAGATTGAGGGAAAAGAATCCACATTTATATTTGGTGTCAGAAGTGGGATCTCAACGGACGACTACCGAAAACTTGCGAATTAAGAGCCAGACTAGCCTTGGACGAGACGTGGGGAAAGTGGCCACTGGAGTGAGTATGATTTCAATACTGCTCCAGTTTCCCCCAGTTTCAAATGTCTGAGGAAAGTTTAGCCACTCGCTGGTTCTCAGGTAGTGTCTGATCGAGATCCAGGACAATCTGGTGAATACCTTTCAAACTTAAAATAGGGATAGAGATAGGGAAATTGCGCGGTGACGCAAACCAAGCGGCGACTTGGAAAGAAAGGGTAGAATTGGTAAGTCTGCCTGGGTTCGAGACCCAGAGCCAGCCTGAGTTCGAGGCCCAGTGTCTGTGTGCGTTCGTGGCCCAAGTAGATCCGTGCAGCGACACGGAAAGTCGGGAGAGTTAGAGCTAGATCGGGATAGATGATAATCATGTTTCCAAAAATTAATAGGAAAGAAGAGAGACTCTTGTGAACGTGTGTTTTAAATGAGAAATGCTTGTGTGATTATTACTGTAAAAAAAAAGCTGGGGAGTTGTGATTTGTTTTAGCTCCACCTACTTTTTCAAACAGAAGGAAAGTTTTTTTAACCCTTCGTAGTGTTGTCCTGTATGTGGGAAGTTTAAGAGTGTGAACCTTATTGAATTACGTATATTCGGAGGATAAGTTACGGAACCAGGAAATGCACAAAGGACAGCTTTGTTGAGTAAAAAATAAGAAAAAAATACATGGTCCCGGTGGTGAAAAAAGGATTTGACATGCTCACTTACTTGTCGAAAGAAAACATTCAGAAAAGGCACAGCAAAACAGCTGAGATGGATTCAAAAGGATTTAAAAAAAGAATATATTAAAAAACACGACCTTGAGGCTGGAACAATTGAGATAACGAAAAGCAGTCCGCAGCCTACGTGACAGACTTCCCTCTAGTTATGGAAAAAAAACTATGTTACGTACTAAATAGGTGCTGAAAGAAAAAAAGATGTTCTGAGATTTTAAATTATGAGAAAAATTCCACTGCAGTCTAAAAAAAATCTCTCCTGTCAAGTTGGCAGAAACACTCCATTAAATTAGGGCTTTCATTGACAGAAGGAGGACATATTAAAAACCGTAGACGACTTAAAGAAAGAGTGCACGCACGAGACACGTACTCAGAGTTCCACTAGCACCTCTGAGAAATGTATCGATAGACTACTTTGTTAAAATGGTTGGCTTTGCATTGACCGAGGCTGATCACGAAATTAAATTTCAGTAAACAAATGTGTGGTCTCATTTTAAATCAATTAAAAAATATATATTTGGTAAGTACTTGAATAAGAAGTTAAAAAATATTGGAGTTTAATCAAATGTTGCATTTCCTGATGAAAAGATTTTTTTTTACAGAGGGTTACGTGAATTCACGTAATGACATCGGGTCTTCTTACAAACCTGCAAAGGAGTTAACACTTTCCATTGACAGCCGCTTCATAGTGAACATTATCAATTTGGATTTCTTAATAGAAAAAAGACTAACCTAACGGAGGAATGGTGCGATAGTCAGAATAAAAATCAAAACAGAACTAGCTTATGTAATAATACTTGCCTGATACAATAAAGAAATAGATACTCAAACAAAAGAAATTGAAGAGTTAAAAGGCTAAGATAAATAGCCTGAAAGGGATCCACAAACCCAACTTAACCCTGACCTCCGATTTCACGGAGTGACCTCGACATGCATGGATATAATGCAGCATCAAGGGACCTGTGGGCCCTGGTAAAGCAAACCCTGAGCCCAACTGAGCATGCCCGATATCTAACTCACCTAGGATGTGCTACTTATGGTGCATTGGTGGTTGCTCACCCTAACGATGTCCAGGATCGCATAAACGCTATCTTTAATGCTCTCACCACGACCCTTCAGAAGCCCATCAGTATGGCAGAATTATTAGAAACCAAACCCAAACGAGAAGAAACTGCCGATGAATTCATGGAAAGATTTATTGAAATATAGGGAAGTCAATAAGGAGATAATGCCTTCAGGGCAGGATAAGATTCTCCTCAATTCTTCGCTATCCTACTTCAGTGCCTGCCCTATTCGGTTGCTCACGCTATCCGGACAAATAATTGGGCAGATAACAGTAAAGCCCAGATGGAAAGGGCGGTTAAATATTATTGGCAGGAAAAGAAAGGAGAAGGGGGAGGTGCGCCCCCAACCCAGATCAAGACTGAATACATGACTAGAAAGGAAGAGCCGCCTCGGGTGGAAGGACCAAAACCTGACCCAAGGGCATACTGGATGGGACCACAGTATTGTGTGCAGGGTTGGGTGGATAACCAGAGATACGGTTATATCAAACAACCAAATAGCCCGGGTCCTGCTAATTACGGACCGTACCCTACTGTCCCCAGCCTGGTATGGGAAGAGGTCGGGGCTGGGAAAGACGAGATGGATGCTTTATTTGTGGGCAAGAAGGACATTGGAACATAAATTGTCCCTCACGTCAGCACGAAAAAGGAAGAGGAGGTAGAGGAGGAAGAGGAGGGGGGGCAAGGGGGGAGAGGACGGGGATCTTACACTAACTTCTCCCAGAACAACCCCTTTGGCCAACCGTCCCCCGATTCGTATTGACTACGCAGCTTGATTGTGCAGGGACCCTCCCCGGATGACGAACCGATGATCTTGTAAAAATTCGGAATGAGTGGCAACCCTTCTTGATCGATACTTGAGCCTTCACGTCTTCTGCACAATCAAAGCTTAACTCCCCGCCTTCACTGAAGCACAGGGACTGTCAGGATTCCTGGGACAAGTCTCTACATTCCCGGTGTCAGAACCGGATAAAATAGGTTACCAGGAAGAATCGATGGAACATCGATTTGTTATCACAACCAATCTGAACTGTAATTGATGGCTAGACACCTCCTCAGCAAATTCCAGTTGCATTTAGAGTGTGGAGATGATGGGATTATTGTAAAACAGGGAACCCTTAAGCGGCAGTATTATACCACTAGAACCCCTCAGTGGTGGTCTCTGGACCTGCCGCAGGCACCCTATCACGTGACCCTAGCATACGAACCCAGTGGAAAGAATCAGTATCTGCAGAAATTTTATCAGGATCACGAAGGGGAAGTGAAGGAAATTCTATTATGGGCTAGAGTGACTGGACCGGAAGGGAAGGCAGGTTTTTTGGAAATGGACAGCCCCCAACGGTGGCACCACATATTACTCATGAAGTATTACCTCCCCACCACGCTAAAGATTTGGGAGTTATGGTGCGCCAGGCTGTAGACGAGGCTGACCCTACCAGCCGGGATGTGCAAATTGTAAAACATGGCCGAATAATCCAATTCCACTGGGACCCCGAGAAGGTCTTAACGACTCTGCAGCATCACACTGGCTCTGACAGACCTGACTATGTGGATCCTCGTGTGTAGGCAGAGGACCCCTCCCAAGTGGGTTATACTCCCATTGAAGTGATTGAGATCCCAGTGCAGGGCAATGTAGACTGGCCCTTATCCGACAGTACCCACTGAAATCACAGGCAATACCGAGTATTCACCGAGCTTTGGAGGATAGCCGAGTAGTACCAATTTGCCAGTTTCCAGTCTCGAGCACGGCTAAACAAATGCGACAGTGGTTGGGGATGATCAATTGCTGCAGATCCTGGATCCCATTGTTGCCCTGATGACTAAGCACCTCACCCCGTATACAAATAAGTAAGAAGCTTTGAAATAGAAACCGCAGACGTCCAAGCCTTTAAGGAACTAAAGACAGCCCTGCTGCAAGCTCCGGCTTTGGGCCTGCCCCTCTATGACCGGCTCTTTCAACCGTATTGTACAATTCTGAAAGACTGTGCTACCGTTGTCTTAACAACTCTCGCTACGTAGCTGCCCTCCTGGGCCAACTGCAGACTCAACACCTTACCATGGCCAGGCAAAGCAGATATGAGATCTACTTACTAAACAATCCTAAACTGACCTTTCGGCACTGTACTGCAATTAATCCGGCCTGTTTTCTTACTGAGCCACGCCAAGATGAGGAAGAACCCAGTCATGATTGTTTATCTTTAATTCAAGAGGCCACATCAGTCAGGGAAGATTTAGTTGGTTTACCAATGGAAGATCCAGACTGTATTATGTATGTTGACGGAAGTTCTTCTATTAATCCAGAAGGTACACGAATCTCAGGATACGCCATAGTAAAATAGGAGAATCAGGTCTTGGAATCTGCCGCATTTGAAACCGCCTATTCTGCCCAACAAGCTGAACTATTTGCCCTCACCCGAGTCTGTATCTTGGACAAAGATCTCAAAGTCAATATCTGTACCGACTAGGTATGCCTTTGGGGTGGCCCATGATTTCAGACAATTATGGAAAAATAGGGTATTCCTAACCTCACAGGGGAATGAGATTTCCCATAAACAACTAGTATCTGATATGTTGCAAGACCTCATGCTCCCCAAGCACATTGCCGTTGTTAAATGTACCGCCCACACCACCGGAAAATCCTCGGTTGATGATGAGTCAGACTAAAAATCCTGCAAAGGATAGGTTAACCTCGGAAAAACCAATGCCAACCATCCAAGATGTTATTAAAGCACAGCAGGACGCTCCTGAAAAAGAAAAACAGTTGTGGAAATATTATGGATGTACTTATGACAATGTTTCTAAACTCTGGACCACTCCCGCGGAACAGACTTGCATGTCTGACGAGTTGGCTCTGTGGGTTATTGAATGTATGCATTTTGCTACTCATTGTGGAGCAAGGACCACTTTTGGCTACTTGGTGGCACCCTAGACTCCAGGCGCTCGCCCAGAACATCAGTAGTCGTTGCCTGGTTTGCCAGCAACATAATCCAGGGAAGGGAGTCCCCTGTGATTGTGGTAAAACGCCCCTACCCGAAGGTCACTTTGAGAAATTTCAGTTGGACTACATTGAATTGCAATAAGTTCAGTGTTCCAAACATGTGTTAGTAATTGTAGATGTGTTTCGCGGATGGATTGAGGCCTACCCTGTCCTGGACAATAAGGCTCAAACTGTTGTTAAGGTGTTAATGAGGGAAATTGTTACGAGATATGATATCCCAGCTCGACTGATGACCACCTATGTTCTTTCTTTGACTCAGGTTCTGCGAATAGCCCACAACCAGGTTCAAGATGCTCACCTCGACCTCCCAGTTTTACACGAATTGTCCCTCGTGGCACCGGGGAAGTATGGATTCGGAAGGGATTAGAGCCACGATGGGAGGGGCCTTTTCACTGTTACTCACTACCCCCACTGCAGCCAAGGTTGAGGGGAAAAGTGCCTGGGTTCACCTGCACCACTGCAAGCTCACCACCCTCTAACGAACCTACTTTACTAGTTATTCTAACTCCTGTTTCTGTTTCAGACTTCTTCTTCTCCATAGCTGAACAAGGCTGTTGTCATCCTAATTGGAACGTGGACCAGTTTGAACTTTTACCCGTAGTGATAGACAGCCAGCTACACCGACGGTGACCTGAGAAGAGAGACGGGAAAACTGAAATCTTTTAATCAGCAAAATAATTGGACTATTTATCTGAATCCTGAGCCATAAGATGAAAAATTGTGTCTGTATGCCACAGTCTGTATAATAGTATTGATATATGACAGTTTCGGCGCATGAGAGGGGAGACAGAGACGAGAGCTCCATGTAAACACCTTTTTGTACATGTCTTATGTTTATGCGCAAAATGGGAACTTTTCTAGATGTTGGGTGTGTTCACATATCCTTTTTCATTCCAAAGGGGGAATTAATTTGCGCCCCATTCCACTAACCCTAACTGAGACTGTCAGATGGATTCAGAGCCAAACTATCACGAGAGGAGGGGGGTCAATACAAATACGAGAGAGTAAATTAGGGTCAAAAGAGGGATCACGGAGATCAGGAGGAGTATCATACCGTTACAACATGAACGACCACGAGGAGGTCACCAAGTGGGAGAGTGCTGGAGACCTCATTAGTCAGCCGTTCCAGGGATGGTAACAATCAAACTACGACCGTGGAAAGGAACCCCCATTCTTAGCCCTGACCAATAACTCGGGGATTGGGAGGCCAACCGGGGACATATGAGTAACCCGAAATGACATCAGTAACAAGGGACATATCATAGGGTACAGCAAATGCCCAAACAGTCTCAACATCACCACAGGTGCACGAGTCACGATCCTCTCTCACATTCCAAATAAAACAGGTGGAGGTTTGTGGGCCCAGTCCTGGGACCCGGAAGCAATATATAAGAAAGCAGCTTTTAACGGCACGTATTTCATGTGCGGTCATAAGGCATATCCTTGGTTGCCTGGGCGATGGAGAGGGTCCTGTTATCTGGGATATGTCGTGCCATTTGTGCGGCAAGTACGTACCCTAGCGGCAGCACATGCCTCCAGCCGATACAAGTGAGCTATCACCCCCGCCGACAAGTTCTTTGGGGTCATGATGTTCCCAATCAGGATAGGACGTCTCATGGGTGAAGTACAGAACCTAGAGACGATATTGGAACAGATTGCTAGCAATACTGTTGAAGCTCTGGAGGGCATCACAGCTGAAATGGTAGCAATAAGGACCGTAGCGTTACAAAACCGAATGGCCATCGATTGTCCTGTTAGCTGAACAAGGGGGAACATGTACCCTGATAGGATCTGAATGTTGCACTTACGTTCCTGATAGTTCAGAAAACATAACCAATCTCGCTGATCACATATGACGGGAGCTGAAGAAGTTATCCACACCAGCAGAGGGATCTAGCTGGGTTGATGGGCTATCAGATGGATCTTGGAGATCCGATCTAATGCATGGGGCAATTATTCTCATCGTCGTAATAATTACCTGCTGTTTGATTGTTGGTTTCCTTCACCTTTGTTGTAAAGTAATGATGGCAAGGTTAGCAAACCCTCTTGTGGTCAAGGGCTCCCGAGTTATGATCCAACGAACTAAAGAACTACTCTACACTAACAACAATATGATTCAGGAAATAGAATGTGAATGGATGAATGCGATGCTCCTGGAATGATCCTAAGTGTTATCATGGAATGATAAAAGGGAGGAATATGAATGTTTAAATATGTATAAAGTCGAGAAGTTGAGAACGTGGGAATTATATATGGACAGTATAAGCAAACAAAGAATTCATGGAGAAATAGCCATGACATCTCAGACTCGAGACTGCAAAATGTTACAACACTAACACATATTGAAACAAAACCCACAGCTTGCCGAAAAACCTCAAGGTCTTATTAAATCATGTTATTAACCTGAAATATTAACAAAAGGTCTTTGTTTAAAATCAGACCATACTTAGGTCGGCTTATGAGTGGACAAAGGGAAAGAGGGATCAAAAGGGACAGGCTGAACTAGGATGTCAATGTAGCCCTATCTTGTTAATTTTTGCCGAAAATGTATAACCGTCGTCCCTTTACAATGTAACGTCACTTTGTCTGTCGGAAGTGAGTGCGTTCTATCAGAGTTGCATTCCTTCTGTCTGATAAGGTCCCCGATAGTGATTTGCTTTTTAATAAAAGCTTGCTTTGTTTAAAACACAAACGGTATTAGTTTCAGTAATTTTGCTGAACCAGATTGAGGGAAAAGAATCCACATTTACGCTGGTAGCTCTACAATTGTTATTGTCCATAGCCTGGCATGTAAAGACAGGTGCAGCTTGGTCTAACTGTAGGAATAAAAGCAAGGTTAAAGATATAGTAAAGAAGCAGAGTAACCTACTGAGACAGAGGGAGTAATATAGCTACATGTGCACTCGGCTCATTCTCACAACTGTTGAATTTAGAAGGGCTGGTTACATTGAGGTGGGTAGTCAAGGACCAAAAGGGGAAATTGAAGTAGTACATGGGCCTCCGTTGTATCTGATTCATTAATAGAGTTATAAAGTTGGCGAGAGCAACATACATCCTCAATTCCATATTTAGACTCATATGGTTCAGACGAGTGTTGCATAACAGGAAGCCTCGCTCGCTGCTGCTTAGAATTAAGGATGTAAGCCTCATGGTCAAGACGCAATGTCCCCAAACAGTCCAAGGTGTATCATATGAGCGAAATAGATCATATATCTGTGGCTGACTGAAAAGACCATGTAAAAGGACAATGGCTGTAATGTACGGTACACACCTATGTGCTGCAATGTATAACTGTCCCAGACCACGAGTTTATCGAAGATATCGGGGCGGAGAGCTCAGTGAAGGGCTAATTATCAACTACCCGATTTTCCCTTGCAAGTGAATAATCGATTCTTTGCCATTCAACAGTCTTCGAGTGGTGTATTCATTTGTTACACTACATCATAGTTAAAATAGCTACAGAATCAGGGGAGTTACCTGAAGAAACAGAAGCATTCGGGGCTCCAAAAACTGCGATATTCGTAACTCCCAACAAAATGGTGAATTAGCTCCGGAAATCCGTGAATTGCTGCAGGAACACGCGAATTATCTTCATAATCAGGAGAATTAGCTCCAAGAATTTGGGAATTAAGAGATACAGAAACAAGGAAAGTATGGTACAATAACCAAAGTAAGTTGGAGCAAAAGAAAGAGGAGATTTCCGTGATACAGATATGAAACAGGGGAATTCGGAGAGGGCAGCATGAACATGGAAATTAGGAGAGGGTCGACAAACTGGGATATTTGGAGACAGTTACAGAAACTCGGGGATTTTTTCGCAGAAACAAAGGTTTAGCTCCAGAGAGTTCAATTAGCTACAGAACCAGGAGAGTTACATCTAGAAAAAGGATTTTGGAGCTTTACAAACGAATATTTGGAACTCCAGAAAAAAGATGAAGTAGGAACTTCAGGAACCCAGGAATTAGCGCAAAACAAACGACTTAGCTCCATAAACAGAGGAATTTGGTCCAGAAAGTAGATAATTGGGAGTTACAAGAAGTGGTGAATTAGCAGCTCCAGAAACAGTGGAATTAGCTCCAGGAACAGAAGAATTCTACGATGCTGAAACTGGGGAATTTGGAGCTCAGGAACACAGGACTTCGCTCAGTGCAGCGGAATTATATACTGAAACATGGGAATTGGGTTTAGACAGAAGGGAGTTAGTGCAATAATTAGGAAAATTAGCTGTTCCTGTAGCAGGGGAATTAGCACAGTGCGCCATAAGCAGAACCCTTCGCTGCTATATATATCGGGGGAATGTTAGCCGCATGATAACAGAATTAGACGCTTCGTATACACTGCATTTCAGCTTCAGAAACAGAGGAATTAGGATCTCCACTGCAAGGAAAATAGCTACATAACCTGTGGTATTAGAAGCTCCAGCAACAGGGGCATTAGGAACTTCTTAAAGATGAGAATTTGCAGTTCCAGGAACAGAAAAATAAGCCAAAGAACAAGGTAATTAGCTCCAGAATAGACGGAATATTAACTCATTAAATATATGACTTAATTCCAGAAACAGGAAAATTAGCTCGATAAACACTGGTATTTACTGCACAAACCAAGAAATTATGTGCTTCAGAAACCCCAGAATTAGGAGCTGCAGCAAGAGGGAAATTATGTCCTGAAATATGGTAATTACCTCCGGAAAGAGAGAGAATCGTGTGCTCCAGAATCAGAGGACATTTCGACTGTGGAAACAGGGGAATCATGAGATCCAGAAGCAAAAGAAGTTTGGTTCCATTAACAATGTAATTTGGAGCAAAATAAACAGGAGATTTATTAGATCCAGATAGTAGAGCGCCCCATCTACATGGAATATAGCAGACAGCTCCAGGAACTGGACAGCTTTATAAGAAGGCGACTTGGGTTTTCCTTTCGCACCATAAACAAGACAATTCGGTACGATATATATCGGGGAAATAGTAGCCACATAAAAAGGATAATTAAGTAGTCCATAAACAGTGCAATTTGGAGTTCCTGAAATATGCTCAATGAGGAGTTCCACAAACAAGTGAAATAGCTCCAGAAACAGGGATAAATGGCACTATCGTAACTGGGTATTAGGAACTCCAGAATCATTGAAGATACGAGCTCCAGGAATAGAAGGTCAATCCCCAGAACAGGGAATTAGTTACAGCAACATTGGAATTAACTCACCAAATCGGGGAATTAGGAGTTCCAGAAACACAGGTATTTGGAGCTCTCGAAACAGGGGAATTGCCTCCAGAAATATTGGAATTAGATCCACCATGGGGCAGGTCAAGAGTTCCAGAAACAGAATACATCGCAGCTACAGAAACAGGTTGTTTAGCTTCAGAAACTTAGATTACGAGATCCATAAAGAATGCAATTTGAAGCAAAAGATAACGGAGATTTACGAGATCCGGATACAAGGAAATAAGGAGATTGCAGCTTCAAAATGGAACATACGAGAGGGAACAAGAAAGTGGGAAATTTGGAGACAGCTCCGGAAAAAGGCGAATTAGCTGTTCCTATATAAGGGGAAATAGGAGAGCCCACCATGAACAGGACAATTCGGAGCTATAGGGGAACTCATAGCCACAAGAAAAGGACAATGGTGTGCTCCATAAACTGCGCAATTTGGAGCTCCAGTGACGGGGATGTTAGTAACTCCGCAAACTATTGAAACATTTCCAGAAACAGGTGCACTAGGACTTCCAGTAACTGGGGAATCAGCACCAGTAACTGAGGTATAACCTACTTAAGCAGTTGAATTAGCTACAGAAACAGAGGAGTTTAATCCAGAAACATAGGATTTAGGATCTCCTCAATTGGGATATTAGGAGTTTCAGGAAAATATGTATTACCTCCACAATCAGGAGTATTAGATCGATCAACAGGAGAATTGAGAGCTGCAGATCGAGGAGCTCCAAGAACACGGAAATATACTCAGAAATAACGCCATTATCTTCAGAAAAAGAGGAATTAAATCCATAAAATTTGGAATTATATTCTGAAACTGGGGAAATATAAAGTCCAGCAACAAGTGAAGTATGGTTCCATAAACAAAATAAGTTGGAACAAAAGATACAGGCGCTTTAGGAGATCAAGGGAATTAGGAGAGGACTCCATCAACATAGAACTTAGGAGCAGGCTCCATAAATTGGGAAATGGTCTGGGGAATGGACAGGAACTTGGGTTGGCATGGTGAAGAAAATGGGGCTGGAATGGGGCACGAATTTGCGCTGGTGGATGGGACATGAACCATGTAAAAACGACAATTACCTGCTCCATAAAGAGCGCAATATTGAACTCCAGAAACGGGGATATTGTGATCTTCAGAAACAACTGATATATCTCCAGTGATAGGGGAACTAGTACCTCCATAATATCGGGATTCAGCTCAAGAGGCAGAATTATTAGTTTAAATATCGACAAAAACAGGATTTTTCTCTCCAGAAACTGAGGAATTCAGAGCTTCAGAAAAAAGCTAAATCATGTCTGGAAACATGGGAATTAGCACCAGGAAGACGGGAATTAGATCATAAGCAAGGAAATTAGCTGCAGAAACAGGGGACTTAACTCCAGAAGCCGTGCTATCATCTCCAGAATCAGGGGAATTAGCTCCAAAAAACAGGGGAATTATACGATCCAGAAACGAGGGAAGTATGTTTCCATGAACAAATTTATTTGGAGCAAAGGAAACAGGAGATTTAGGTGATCCAGATAGAGGGTAATTAGGAGAGGGCAGCATTAACGTGGGGCTCTGAAGCAAGCTCCAGAATCTGGGAAATGTGGAGCCAGCTCCAGAAACAAGGCAATTAGCTGATCATGTAGTCGGAGAATTCGGGAATTCATCATAAACAATATACTTTGGTTCGAGATATATATATCAGGAAATGAGTGGCCACATGAAAAGGGCAACTAGGTGTAACATAAACAGGGCAATTGAGAGCCTCAGAATCAGAGGAATTCGGAACTGCAGATACAGGAGAACGAGGGCCTCCAGACATTGCGGAATTAGCTCGAGCAACATCGGCATTAGCTCGAGAAACTGTTGAATTATCAACCGAAACTGCGGAGTTACCTCCGGAAACGGATTAGAAGCTCCACAAACTGGGAAATTTGGATATCCAGAAAAAATTTACATTAGCTCCAGAAGCAGGGAAATTAACTCCAGAAACAGGGGAATTTGGAGCCGCAGAAACAGGGGAAGTATCAGCTCCAGGAAGACGGCAATTAGCTCATAAAGAAGGGAATTAGCGCCAGAAACAGTGGAGTTCGGTACCGAATGTGTGGAAGTATGTCTTGTTGCAGGGCAACTAAGAGAGAGCACAATCAACAGGACAATTCGGCAAAGTACTCGGCACGTAAAAAGAACAATTATGGGCTTCATAAACCGCTCATCCTGGAGCTCCAGAAAAAAGGGAAATTAGGATCTCCACAGGAAATTTCCACAGAAAAATGGTTATTACCAGAGACCGTTGAAGTAGCAAAGGAACAAGGGGAGTTTTCTCCAGAAACAACTGCATTAGGAGATCCACAATCTGGGATATAAGGAATTGCAGAAAAAAGCTGAGCTTCAGAAACAGGGGAATTAGCTCCAGTAAGAGTGGAATTGGAAGCTGCAGGGACGGAACTTAGGAGTTCCAGGATTACTGTAATTAATTCCAGAAACCGGGGAATTAGGTCTAGAGAACTGAAAATTAGCAGTCACAGAAACTGCTCAATTGGGCGCTGCAGAAACAGTGGAATTCCCATTTCGAGAAACTGGCGAAATTGTACAGTACAGTGGAAGTAACCCGAGAAGCAAAGGAATTATATCGGGTAAATGGAAGCACAATAAGATTTTTTATAAATGGCGAAATTTGAATTTCTCGAAACAGATAATTGTGATCTCCACAAATATCTGAAATGGCTTCAACAACAGGGAATTGGACCTGCATAACCTGTGGTAGTAAGAACTCCAGTAACAGCTGCATTCGGAGCTCACATAAGGCGGGATTTAGCAGCTCCAATAACATTGCAACGAACCCTGGAACCAGCGAAATAGCAGCAGAAACAGCGGCAATGTGAAAGCCTTAATTACAGGCTTTAGTTCCATAAGTGGGGAATTATCTCCAGAAATATTGGAGTAAACTCCATAAACTGGGGAATTAATTGCTCCAGTAACACCAAAATTAGGAGCTCCAGAAAGAAGGGAATTATGTCCTGAAATATGATTAGCTCCAGAAAGTTGGAATATCAGGTGCTCCAGAAATAGTGGGCGTCTCAGCTACAGAAACAAGGTGATTAGCTCCAAGAACAAGGGGAGTTGTTCCAGAAACAGAGGTATTGGAAGCTCCACAGACTGGGAAATTAGAACCTCTAGGAACAGGGTTATTAGCTCCAGAAACGTTTGGGAAGAGCAGAGTTAGCTCTAGGAAGAGCTGCCTTTGCTGTCCCGGGCAGCAGGGGATTTAGGAGAGCGCAGCATAAACAGGACATGTCGGTGATATACAAATATATATATATATATATATATATATATATATGTATATATTACTAATAGACACTTAAATTTGCAGCTCGAGAAAATGGACAATTAGGAGCTCCACAAACAATTCAGAATCTCCAGAAATAGGGGAACTACGACTCCCAGAAACCATGCTATCTTCTCCGGAAACAATGTTATTTACTCCAGAAACAGTTGAATTAGCTACGGAAAGAGGGGGATTCACTTAAGGAACTGTGAAATTAGAAGCCGCAGAAAGAGGGGAAGTAGGAGCTCAGGAACGTGGGGATTTGCGATGAAACAAGGAAATTAGGTCCAGAAACCGTGGAATTACGTTTTGAAAGATGACAAATAGGAGGTGCGGAATCTGGAAAATTTGCAGCTCCAGAAACAATGGAATTCACTCCAGAAACAGGGCAAGGGGGAAATGCAGAAGCAGGGGAAGCGAGCTCCAGGAACACAGAAATAATCACAGTAGTGCATAAGAAGCTTCGGAAACAGGGGAGTTTTATGTTTAGAAATCGGAGAGTTACTTCGAGAAAAGATGAATATTCTGTTCATGTTGCAGAGTAATTAGGAGAGCGCACCATAAACAGGATAATTCGGAGCAATATCTACTAGCCTAGTACATACGTAAAATGGACAAAAATGTGCTTCATAATCTGCACAATTTGGAGCTTCAGAAATATGGAAATCTGGATCACCACCGTAATTTACCCAAGGATAAAAGGTATTCGCGCCAGAAACCGTTGAATTAGCAAACAGAAACAGGGGATTTACCACCAGAAAGAGATGAGATATTTTGAACGCCAGAAAAAAGATTACCTCCAGAAACAGGGGAATTAGCTCCAGGAACAGTGGAATTAGGAGCTACAGAGAGGAGAATTAAGAGTTCCAGAAATACTGGAATTAGTTCAGGAACATGAGTATTAGCTCCAGAAACAGGGGCATTCGTTCTAGAAAGATGAGCATTCGGAGTTACAGAAATTGCCGAATTGGGCACTGCAGAATCTGCGGAGTTAGAATTTCCAGCAACACGGGAAATTATTCTGGACAGCAGAAGTATTTCCAGAAACAAAGGAATTAGAAAGTGAAGAGTTGGCTCAAGAAACAGGTAAGCTAGCTATTCCTGTATCAGGGGTATTAGGAGACCGCACTATAAGCAGAATAATTCGGACCAAAATATATTGGGGAAACGGTAGCCACATAAAAAACACAATTAGGTGTTTCATAAACAGGATAACTTGATGTTCTAGGAAAAGGGCAATTAGGTTCTCCACAAACAAGTAAAATATCCCCAGAATCAGGGGAACAACGACCTGCATAACCTGGGGTACTATGAGCTTCAGCTTGAACGGCATTCGGAGCTCACATAAGATGGGAGTTAACAGCTCCAAGTACACTGAAACTAACCCCGGTAGAAATGGGATAGCCTTAATTACAGGAATTAATTCCAGAACCCGGGGAATTAGCTCCAAAACTTTTGTAGTTAACTCCACAAACAGGGGAATTAAGTGCTCCAGAAACACCGGAGTTAGGAGCTCCAGAAAGGGGGGAAATTATGTCCAGAAATATGGTGATTAGCTCCCGAAAGAGGGAGAATCTGGTGCTCCAGAAACACAGGATTTTCAGCTACAGAGACAAGGGTTTTAGCTCCAGGAACAGGGGAAGTTGATCCAGAAACAGAATAATTAGGAGCTCCACAGACTGGTAAATTAACAGCTGCAGGAATATTGGAATTAGCTCCAGAAACAGCGCAATTAGCTCCAGAAATAGGGGAACTGCATTTAGAAAGAGCAGAGTTAGCTCTCGAATGAAGTGATGTAGCTGTCCCTGCAGCAGGGGATTGAGGAGAGCGCACCACGAACAGGACATTGCGCAGATATACATAAATAACTAGTAGACACTAAAATAGGATAATTTACTGCAGAAACAGAGAATGTCCTCCAGGAACAGGGATATTAGGAGTCATCGAAAGAGGAAAGGTGGAGTTCCAGGAGCACGGAAATTTGAGCAGAATAAAGGAATTAGCGTCAGAAACAGGGAATTAGGTCCAGAAACTGTGGAATTATATCTAGAAAGCTGAAAAGTTGGAGTTACAGAAACTCGAATAAGAGCAGCTCCAGAAACAGTCGATTTAGCTCCAGAAAAAGGGTATTGGTGAGCTGTAGAAACAGCGGAAGCGAGCTGCAGCAACACAGGAATAATCGCAGTACAGCACAATTAGCTTCAGAAACAGGGGAATTATGTTTAGATACCTCAAGAAACATTTTCTGTTCACGTTGCAGAGTAATTAGGAGAGCGCTCCTTAAAAAGAACAATTCCTAGCCATATATTTCTGCAAAACGCTAGACACGTAAAAAGGACAGATATGTGCTTCATAAATCACATAATGTGGAGTTCCAGTAATATGGAAATGTGGAGCTTCACAGGAACTTTCCCCAGAGAAAAAGGTATTAGCTCCAGAAACAGTTGAATTAGCAAAAGAAACAGGGAAGTTACCTCCAGAAACAGATGCATTAGAGATCCACAATCTGGGATAGTCGGAACTCCAGAAAAAACATGAGCTCCAGAAATAGGGGAATTATCTCCAGGAACAGGGTAATTAGGAGCTGCACAGAGGGGAATTATAAATTCCAGGAATTCTGGAATTAGTTCGGAGACAACTGTATTAGCAACAGAAACAGGCCAATTATGTCGAAAAATATGAGAATTAGGAGTTACAGAAACTGCCGAATTGGGCACTGGAGAAACTGAGGGAATTAGCAGCTCCAGCAACATCGGAATGTGTCAGTACAGCGGAATTATCTCCAGAAACAATGGAATTGCATTTAGAAAGAGAACAGTTGGCTCAAGAAACAGGTGAACATGCTATTCCTTCAGCAGGGGAATTAAGAGAGCGCACCATAAGTAATTAATTCAGAGCTAAATATTTAAGCGAAATGGTAGCATCATATAAAGCACAATTCGGTGTTTCATAATCAGCTCAATTTGAAACTCCAGAAAGAGGGGAGTTAGGATCTTCACCAACAACTGAAATAGGGCCAGAAAGCGTGGAACAAGGAACTGCATGACCTGGGATAGTAGGAACTTCACCAATAGCGGAATGCGGAGCTCCCATTACGTGGAATTTAGCAGCTGCAAGAACATTGCAACTTACCCCGGAACAAGGGAAATAACTCCAGAAACAGGGGCAATGGGATATCCTTAATTGCAGGAATTAATTACATAAATCGGGGAATTAGCTCCAGAAATATTGGCGTAAAATCCACAAACTGGGGAATTAAGTTCTCCAGTAACAGAAAAATTAGAAGCACCAGTAAGAAGCGAATTATGTCCAGATATATGGTGACTAGATCAAGAAAGATTTAGAATCAGGTGATCAAGAATCATGGACTTATCAGCAACAGAAACAAGGTGATTAGTTGCAGAAACCGTGGAATTTTCTCCAGAAAGAGAGGAATTAGGAGGTCCATAGATTGGGAAATTAGTAGCTCCACGAACAGTGGCATTAGCTACAGAAACAGCATAATTAGCTCCAGAAACACGGGAATTGCGTTTACAGAGGATATTTAGTCCTCGATATCGATGACTTATCTGTTCTTCCAGCAGGGGATTTAGCAAAGCGCACCATATACAGTACATTTCGGAGATATATAAATATATAATTAGTAGACACTAAATAGGACTATTAGGAGCTTCCTCAACATCGCAATTTGGAGCAGCAGAAAAAGGCCCAATAGGAGCTCCATAACCAACTCAGAATCTCCAGAAAGAGAGGAACAATAACTTCTGGAAGCTATAAAATGTTTTCCAGAAATATAGGTATTAGCACCAGAAACAGTTGAATTAGCTACAGAAACAGGGGAATGCTCTCCAAGAACGAGGAAATTAGGAGTCGCAGAAAGAGGGGAAGAAGCAGCTTCGGGAACACGGGAATTAGCGCAGAAACAAGGGAATTAGATGTAGAAACAGTGGCATTAGGACTTGAAAGAAGAAAAGTAGGATTTACAGAAACTGGTAAATTAGCAACTCCAGAAACATGGCAATACAGAGCTGCAGAAACAGGTTAAACGAGCTCCAGGAACACAGGAATAATCAAGTACAGAACAATTAGCACCAGAAGCATGGGAATTATATTTAGAAAGAGGAGAGTTACCTCCAGAAAAGGTGAATTTTATGTTCATGTTGCAGGGTAATTAGGAGAGCGCACCATAAACTGGACAATTCGGAGCCATATATATCGGCAAACTACTAGACACGTAAAAAGGACAATTATGTGCTTCATAAACCACACAAATTTGAGCTCCAGAAATATGGAAATTTGAAGCTCCACAGGAATTGTCCCCAGAAAAAAAAAGTATTAGCTTCAGAAACAGTTGAATTGGCAACAGAAACAGGGGAGTTACCTCCAGAAACAGATTAGGAGATCCACAATCTGGGATATTCGGAACTCCAGAAAAAAGATGAGCTCCAGAAACAGGGGAATTAGCTCCAGGAACACGGGAATTGGGAGCTGCAGAGCGGGGAACTAGGAGTTCAAGGAATACTGGAATTAGTTACGAAACAACCGTATTAGCACTAGATACGGGGGAATTAATTCGAGAAAGAAGAGGCGTAGGTGTAACCGAAACTGCCAAATTGGGCACTGGAGTAACTGGAGAATTAGGAGCTCCAGAAACGCTGGAATTTGTTCAGGACACAAAGGAAACAAAGGAATTACATTTAGAAAGAGAAGAGTTTACTCAAGAAACATGTACCGAGATATTCCTGTAGCAAGGGAATTAGGAGAGTGCAACATAAGCAGAATAATTCGTAGCTAAATATATCGGGGAAATGGTAGCCACATAAAAAGCACAATAAGGTGCTTCATAAACAGTGCAATTTGAAGATCCAGAAAGAGGGAAATTAAGATCTCCATAAACAACTGAAATAGCTCCAGAAACATGGGAACTAGGACCTGCATAACCTTGGATAGTAGGAGCTCCAGCAATAGTTGCATTCGGAGCTCCCATAAGCTGGGACTTAGCAGCTCCAAGAGCATTTAAACTAACCCCGGAACAAGGGATATAGCTCCAGAAACACGGAGAAGGGGATATCTTTAATTACAGGAATTAATTCCAGAAACCGTGGAACTGGCTCCAGATATATTGGAGTGAATTCCACAAACTGGGGAATTAAGTGATTTTGAAACACCTGAATTAGGATCTCCAGAAAGAGGGGAATTATTCCAGAAATATCGCAATTAGTTCCAGTAAGAAGGGCAATCAGGTGCTCCAGAAGCAGACGACATTTCAGCTACAGTTACAAGTTGTTTAGTTCCAGGAACAGGGGAAGGTGCTCCAAAAACAGAAGAATTAGGAGCTCCACAGACTGGAAAATTAACAGCACCAGAAACAGAGCAATTAGCTCCAGCCACAGCGGAATTCAGTTTAGAAATTGCAGTTAGCTCTAGAAAGAGGTAACGTACCTGTCCTTGCAGCAGCGGATTTAGGAGGTTGCATCATAAAAAGGACATTTCGGGGACATGTATAACTAGTAGTCACTTAGATACGACAATTTGTGTTTCATAAACAGTCAATTAGGAGCTCCAGGAAAAGGACAATTAGGTGCTCCACAGACAACTCAGAATCTCCAGAAAGAGGGAACTAGGACTTCCAGAAACGATGGAATTTTCTCCGTAAATAAAGATATTAGCTCCAGAAACAGTTGAATTAGCTACAGAAGCAGGGGCATTCCATGTAGGTGAAAGGAAATTGCGAGTTGCGGGGAGAGGGCCAGTAGGAGCTCCAGGAACACGGGAATTAGAAACATAGAAACACAGAAAATAGTTGCAGAATTAGGCTATTCGGCCCTTAGAGCCTGCACCACCATTCAATAAGATCATGTCTGATCATTCATCTCAGTACCTGTTTCATGCTTTCTCTCCATACCCCTTGATTCCTATAGCCGTAAGGGCCACATCCTCATCTCAGTCCTAAATGGCTTCCTTCGTCTGTGTCCTCTGGCTGTGGACTTCGCCAACGTCGGGAGCACTTTTCCTGCGTCTAAACTGTCCAATCCTGTCAGAAGTTTATATATTTCTGTGAGATCCCCTCACATCCTTCTAAACTCCAGTGAATACAGGCCCAGTCGATCCACTCTCTCTTCAAATGTCAGTCCTGCCATCTTTGGAATCAATCTGCCCTCTCTCAATATCAAGAACGTCCTTGTTCAGATTAGGAGACCAGAACTGAACAAAATATTCCAGATGAGGCCTCACGAAGGCCCTGTACAACTGCAGTAAGCAGTTATTCTCCTATTCTCAAATCCCCTCGGTATGAAGGCCAACATATAATTTGCCATTTTTCACTGACTGCTATACATTCATGCCACCTTTCAATGACTGATTTTTCAAGAGATCCAGGTATATATGCACCTCTGCTTTTCCTAATCTACCGCCATTGAGATAATATTCTGCCTTCGTATTTAATTTAAAAGTGCAATCGAACAAAGGTATGCTGAAGGGACTGGAGAATGATGATACCTGCTGCACACTTTGCCGGAGTCATCGATCTATTTTAATTGCTGTTTGCAATTTGAGGGTGAAAAGAACAGCCACTGATCATTGCAGGAAGCATTTATCATGCTACAAAATATTACAAAGTATGGCCTCGAAAATTATCTCGGTCAGTGGTGCAAAATGGGCAGCATCGAATTCGCTGCTCGATGTTGGTGCAGAAAGAAGGGAGTTAGCGCCAGAAATATGGGAATAACGTCTAGAAACTGTGAAATTTGTTCCTGAAAGATGAAAGGTAGGAGTTTAAGAAAGTTTCACACCTTGGGGAGGGGGGTAGGAGATCTTAGCGGGAGGGGGCTTGTAGAAGAGCTTGGGGGGTTCGGAATACTTGCAGAGATTGGAGAGATGGTGGAGAGAGCTTGGTGTGCAGAGACACTGGGGGAGAGCTTAGGGCACAGAAGTGCTTGCGAGTGTAAGGAGGTTGTGGGGAGTAGGAGAGCTTGGTGGGTAGAAGAGTTTGGGGGTAGAAGAGAAGTGGGGATTGGGGTAGAAGAATGTTGATTGTAGAAGAGAGCTTGTGTTGGGGTAGAGGAGAGCCTTGGTGCGTAGAAGGTAGCTTGGGGGCGGTTAGAAGTGTGCTTGGAGGGGATAGAAGGGAGCTTGTGTGGGAAAGTGAGCTTGGGGGAGTGAGCTTGTGGGGAATGGAGCTTGGGGTGGAAAGAGAGCTTGTCGGGGGGGAGGGTGAGAGCTTGGGAGCAGGGAGCCTGCTTGGCAGGGAGGAGAGCTTGGGGGCAGAGAGCTTCGGTGGATAGTTAGGCTTGGAGGTGTTGGAGAGATTGGGGGTTGGTAGGAGAGATTGGGATGTTAGGAGAGATTGGGGTTGTAGCAGAGCTTGTGGCGCAGGAGTGCTTTAGGGAGTCGGAGCTTGGTGGGTAGAGGAGATTGGAAGGGGTAGAGGACCGTTGCGGGGAGGGGGTAGAAGATAGGATGTTTGGGCATTAGGTAGCTTGGAAGGGTAGAAGGGAACTTAGGGGCAGTTAGATGAGCATTTGTCACGGGGGAGAGAGAGCTTAGTGTGTGGGAGTAGACCGAGAGAGCTTAGGGTGGAGCAAGCTTGTTCGGAAGTGGAGAGTGTGAGCGTGGCAGGGGCATGGGAGAATGAGCTAGGGTGGAGGGAGAATAGAGAGGGCTTGGATGGCAGGAGGAGAGATAGCTTTGGTGGATGGGAAAGAGATAGATCGAGCTGGGAAAATAGAAAGATTGGGCGGTGGGGGGGGCGGGTGGTGGGAGGTGAGAAAGATTGAATTGTGCAAGAGGAGAACTAGAGCGACTTTGGTTATAGGAGTTGAAGACCGAGAGTTGGTTGGAGAGAGAGAGCTTGGGGAGTAAAAGAGAGCTTGGACGGGGAGAAGAAGAGAGTATTCAGGTTTAGAAGAGAGCGGGAGGAACAGAAGAGAGCTTGTGGGCAAGGTGTGCTTGGGGTAGGACAGCCTGGGGGTGGAATAGTTTGGGGGTCGGAGAGCTTGGGAGGACGTTGAGCTTGGGGTTATTAATGCTTGCTGGGGTGGGAGATCTTGGACGTAGGAGAGCTTGGGGGGTAGGGTAGGAGAGCTTGGGGTGTAGGAGAGCTTGGAGGTTGGAGGTTGTAGAGCTTGTGAGAGTAGGATAGCTTGGGGTGATAGGACTGCTTGGAGGGGAAGGTTAGCTTGGTGAACTTGCGGGGGAGGAGCTTGAGAGGGAATGGAGAGCTTGCGGGTAGGGAGGGATAGAAATTGTAGGGGAAAAGAGCTTGGCGGGAGGAGAGATTGGGGTTTACGTGAGCTTGGGGCATTGGCGACCTTGAGGGGATTAGAAGAGACTGGGTGGTAGGAGATCTCGGTCGGTAGGAGACCTTGGGGAGTACGAAGGCTTGAGGGTTAGGAGAGTTTCGGTGGTAGGCGAGCTTGGGGGTTAGGTGAGTTTGTGGGTGTAGGAGAGATTGCGGGGGATAAGCAAGCTTAGGGCGAAGGAGACCTTGGGAGCGATCTGGTAGGAGAGATTGAGGAGGTAGTAGAGCTTGAGGGGAAGGCGACTTAGGCGGTAGGGGAGCTTAGAATAGTAGACCTTGCGATGGTAGAAGCAATTGGGGGGTTAGAAGACTTGTGGCTGTAGGAGGGCTCAGGGGCGTTGGAGAGTTTGGGGGCTTGGAGAGGTTGGGGGTAGTTGAGCTTGGGGTTTCGGAGAACTTGCGGGGGGAGGCAGGATTGCTTGCGGGTAGGAGTGCTTGGTGGATTGGAGAGTTTGTGGGTCGGCGACCTTGAGCGGATAGGAGAGCTTGGTAGTTAGGACAGCTTAGTGGGTAAGAGAGCACGGGTATTGTCGGAGAGTTCGGGCTGTGGGTGAGCTTGAGGGGGATGAAGAGTTGCATGGTTAGGATAGCTTGAGGGGTAGGTAAACGCAGCGCGGTTACGAGAGTTTTGCTTGGTAGGAGACTTTGGGGAAGGGTTGGAGAGCATGGAGGTTAGGAGAGGTTTTGCGGTGTATGAAAGATTGGGGAGAAAGCGACCTTGGTAGGGGAGGAGACCTTGCAGAGGTAGAAGCGCTCGGGGGTGAGGTAGGAGAGCTTGGGGCGGTAGGAGAACTTGAGGCGTTTATGAAAGCTTGGGGGTGTAGGTAGCTTGAGGATTATTAGAGCTTAGGGCTCAGGAGAGCTTGGCGGGGTAGGAAAGCTTGGTGGGCAGGAGAATTTGGTGAGGTCGGAGAGATTTTGGGGTAGGAGAGCAAGGGGTGGTAGGAGAGCCTGGGGGGGTATGAGAGCTTGGGGAGGCGAACATGGAGGGCTAGGAGAGCTAGGGGGCGTAGGAAAGCTTAATGTTGTATAAGAGTTTAGGAGGTTCCGAGAGATTGGGTGTGTACGAGAGCTTGGGGGGTACGAGAGCTTGGGGGGTACGATAGCTTAGGGAGGGGTACGAGAGATTGGAGGGGAGTATACGAGAGCTTGGAGGAGTATGAGAGCTTGGGCGGGAATAGAGCTTGTGTTGGTATGAGTGCTTGTGGGGTCCGAGAGCTTGGAGTGGTACGAGAGCTTGGGCGGGAAGGAGATATTGGGAATGTATGAGAGCTTTGGGGTAGGTGAGCTTGGGGCTCGGAGAGTTAGGTTCATAGGAGAGTTTGGGGCGTGGTCGGAGAGTATTGTGGTTTGGGGACCTTGAGGGAATACGAAAGCTTGCCACATCGGTGTGCTTCGGGTGTTAGGAGGGCTTAGGAGTAGGAGAGCTTGGGGCGTAGGAGAGCATGTGGGTCGGATACGAGAGTTTGTGGATACGAAAGTTTGGGGATGGATTCGGAAAGCTTGGTAGGGTAGCGAACTTGATAAAAGAGCTTCGGGGTTAGGGGACCTTGTTGGGGTAGGAGAGCTTCGGAGCTCGGAGCGCTTGCGGGGTGGTTAGGAGAGCTTGGGGCTTAGGAATGCTTGGGGCGTTGGGAGTGCTCGTGGCTTAGGAATGCTTGGGGGTTATAAGATCTTCGAGGGTAGAAGAGCTTGCGTGTATGAGAACATGGGGCTGGTAGGAGAGCTCTGGGGAAAGTAGAGCTTGGGGTAGGTAGACGAGCTTCTGGCAGTTGGAGGGCATGGGCGGGCGGGTAGGAGTGCTTGGGGAGTTCATGAGCATACACGAAGGAAAGTTTGTCGGGTTAGGAGAGCTTGGAGGCATCGAAGAGCTTGGAGGTTAGGAGAGCTTGTGGGGTCAGGAGAGCCTGCGGGTTAGGAGAGCTGATGGGTAGGAGAGCATGGAGTGGGGTAGGACAGCTTGGCGGGGTGGGAGAGGTTGGTGGGTAGGAGAGCTTGGGCAGTTGGAGAGCTTGGAGAGTAGGAGAGCTTGGAAGGGTACGAGAGCTTGGGTGATGGGAGAGCTTGTGAGACGAGGAGAGCTTGTGGGGTAGGAGAGCTTGGGAGGTTGGAGAGCTTGGAGGGAGGAGAGCTTGCGGTGTTAGGGGAGATTGGGGGTAGGAGCGCTTGGGGGTTAGGTGTTCTTGGAGGTGTAGGAGAGCTAGGGGGGTTTAAGAGTTTGGGTGCTGATGGAGAGCTCGAGGGTGAGAAGAGCTCAGGGGCTAGGAGAGTTGGGGGGCTGGGAGAGTTTGGGGTGCGAGAGCTAGTGGTGGTTGGAGAGCTTGGGGGGCAGGAGAGCTTTGTGCGCGTCGGAGAGCAAGGGGCGGGTAATGGAGCTTGTGGGTAAGAGGGCGTGTCGGAGAAGGAGAGCTCCGGGTGTAGGGGAGCTTGGGGTGGTTAGGAGAGTTTGGTGGCAGGGAGAGCTTAAGTGGGTAGGAGAGCTTCGAGGATAGGCGAGCTGCTGAGTTTGTGGGTAGGAGAGATTGTGGGGATTAGGAGATGTGGCAGGCATCGGAGAGCTTGGTGGGATAGGAGAGATTGCGGTCCGGATAGGAGAGTTTCTATGGTAGGTGAACTTAGCGGTTGGGAGAGCTTGTTGGGGTAGGACAGCTCGGGTTGATTGAAGAGCTTCGGCATGGGGATAGTAGAGCTTGGGCGGTAGGAGAAATTTGGAGAGTAGGAATGCATGGCGGTGTAGGAGAGTTTGTGGGGGTAGGAGAGCTTGGCGCGTAGGAGAGTTTTGTTGAGGGTAGTACGGCTTGAGGTTAGGAGCGCTTGGTGTGTTGGAGATCTTGCGGGGTTAGGAGAGTTTGCGATTGGGCAGGAGAGTTTGTGAGTTAGGTATGCTTGTGGGGTAGTAAAGCTTGGAGTTGTAGGAGAGTTTGGGCGGTATGTGAGCCTGAGGTGGGTAGGAGAGCTCGGTGGGTAGGAGATCTCAGCGGGGAATGAGAGATTGGGGGCGTAGGAGAGATTGTGGGGTAGGCGAGCATCTGGCAGTTAGGAGAGCTTGGGGGTAGGGATAGGAGCGCTTGCGGGGTACCGGAGCTTGGTGCGTAGGTGACTTTGGGAGATTAATTGTGTTAGGAGGGGCCGGAGAGCGTCAGGTTTCGGAGAGTGTGCGGGGTTAGGCGTGCTCGGTGAGTACAATAGCTTGGAGTGCTCGGGGAACTTGCTGGGGTACTAGAGTTTGGCGGGTAGGATAGCTGAGCGGGTTAGCAGATCTTTTGCAGTTAGGAGAGCTTGGGGCGCGTGGTAGGAGAGCCTGCAGGGGTAGGAGTGCTTCGGTGGGGAAGTATATCTTGTCGGGTTAGGAAAACTTGCGTGGTAGGAGAACCTGCGGGTGAGCAGAGCTCGGGATTGGTATGAGAGCTTGCGGGTGGATACAGGAGAGCCTGGGGGAGCGGGATTAGTAGAGCTTGGTGGGACTATGATATCTTGGGGTGCTCGGAGAGCTTGGGGGTGGATGAGCTTGTGGGAGTAAGATAGTTTGAGGAGTACGAGAGCTTGGGGTGGTAGGAGAACTTGCGGCATAGGAGAGTTTAGTGGGGTAGCATAGCTTGGGGTGGTAGGAGAGTTTGAGATAGTCGGAGAGCTTGGGGCTTAGGTTAGCTTGGAGTGAAGGAGGGCTTGGGTTGTTTGGCGACCTTGGGGTGAAGGAGAGCTCTGGGGTGTAGGAGAGCTTGAGGGTGGGGGAAGTATTACTTGCGGGGGAGGAAATCTTTGTGGTGGTAGAAGCATTTTGTGGGATAGGACATTTGGGGTTGTAGGAGTGCTTGGCGGGGTAGGAACGCTATGGGGATTGGGGTGCTTGGCGGTGTGGGAGTGTTTGTGGGGTTAAAAGTGCTTGAGGGGTAGAAGTGCGGCGGGGGTAGGTGAGCTTATGGGGTTACGAGGAGCTTTTCGGGAGTAGGAGAGATTCGGGGAGGAGGAGAGCTTGTGGCATAGGGGAGCTTGTCGGGTCGAAGAACTTGAGCGGGAGGCAGGTGGGAGAGCGTGCGGGTAGTCGAGCTTTGGGGTGGTAGGAGAGCTTGTTGGTGGTTGGAGTGCTTGGGGGGATGTGGGAGAGCTTGTGGGTGTAGGAGAACCTTGGTGGGTAGGAGAGTTTGTGATGTGAGAATTTGCGTGTAGGAGAGATTTTGGGTTGCAGGAGAGCTTGGGAGCATGGACTGCTTGAGGGTTTGCAGAGCTTGTGAGTGTGGGGGAGCTTGGGGGGATAGGAGAGCTTGGGGTGCAGGTAGGAGAAATTGGGGTGGAAAGAGAGCTTGGTTTGGGTAGGAGAGCTTGGAGTGGTAGGAGCACTTATGGCGTATAGAGTGCATGGGGTGGTAGGGTTGCTTGGGTGGTATCGGAGAGCTTTCAGTGTAGGAGAGCTCAGGGGATAGGAGAGCTTGCGGGGGATACTGGGAGAGCTTGGTGCAGTCTTAGAGCTTTGGGGTGAATCAGAGATGATGAAGTAGGAGAGTTGGGGGGATGAGAGCTTGAGTGGCGTACGAGAATTGGCGTTTAGGAGAGCTCCGTTGGAGGAGAGCTCGGGGCTGTTAGAACATCTCGGATAAACGGGTACGAGATCTAAGGTTTCGGAGATCTTTTGGCGCGGTAGTAAATCATGGGGTGTTGGTGAGCTTGGATAGTAGGAGAGCTTGGAGTGGTAAGAGAGCTTGGTGGGTAGGAGAGCTTGGCTGTGGTATGAGAGCTTGTGGTGTTGGAGTGTTGGAGAGAGGAGAGTTGGGGTCATGGGTGAGGTTGGGGTCATGGGTGAGTTTGGGGCGTTTGGATATCTCGGGGTGAAGGAGACCTTAGGTGTTATGAGATCTTGGGAGTTAGGAGAACTTTGGCGGGTTAGGTGATTTTGGGCTGGGTAGGAGCGCTTGCGGAGTAGGTCAGCTTAGGGTAGGAGAGTTTTGGAGTTATGAGATCTTCGGTACGTAGGAGAGCTCGGTGGGTGGTAGGAGAGCTTGGGCGAGTGTGAGAGCTTGGGGTGTTGATGAGCTTCTGGCAGGAGAGAGAGCTTGGGGTGGGTTGGAGAGCCTGGCTTGTATGTGAGCTTGGCGGTAGGAGAGTTCGTCGGGGCTTAGGAGAGCTTGGAGAATCGGAGAGCTTGTTGGTGTAGGAGAGCTTGGGGAGGTGGGAGAGCTTTGGGGTTGTAGGAGCGCTTGGGGAATAAGTGAGCTTGCGGGGTAGGAGAGTTAACGGGGTAAGGATAGCTTGGGGTGGGAAAAGAGCTTAGGGTGGTAGGAGAGCATCGCGGGTAGAAGAGTTTGGTGGGTCGGAGAAATTATGGAGCGGTAGGGTGGATAGGGGAGATTGCGGGTAGGAGGGCTTGTGGGTTGGGTGAGGTTGGGGGCTAACAGAGCTTGGGGTGTATGAGAACTAGGGTGTTTTGCGATCTTGTGGGCTAGGAGAGCTTGAGGGGTTCGGAGTGCTTGTGGGGTTAGGATTGCTTGGCGGGGGTGCGGACGCTTGTGGAGTCAGGGAGCTTGGTGCCGTAGGAGAGCTCGGGGTGTAGGCGAGCTTGAGGTGTAGGAGAGCTTTGTGGTCCGTGACCTCGGGCGTGTAGAAAAGTTTGGGCGGGGGTTAGGCGAGCTTGGATGTTTCAGAGAGCTTTGAGTGTAGTAGAGCTTGTGGGCGTAGAGAGCTTTCGGGGTGTAGTCGAACTTGGGGGGTAGTCGAGCTTGGGGGTTATGAGAGCTTGGTGAGTTGGAGAGTTTGGGGTGCAAGACTGCTTGGGCTGTTAGGAAAGCTTTGGTGGTTAGGAGAGCTTGGGTGGGTAGGAGTGCTCGGAGGTTGGTAGGAAAGCTTGGGTGGTAGGCGAGCTTGGGGTGCGAAGGAGAGCTCGGGGTGTATGAGAGATTTCGGAGTAGGAGAGCTTGGTGGTACGTGAGCTTGGGTGGATAGGAAAATATGAGAGGGTTAGGAAAGCGTGCAGGTTTCGGCGATCTATTGGGGTAGGAGAGCATGGAGCATGTGGGAGAGCTTGGGGCATCGGAGAGCTTGGGGATTATGAGATCTTGGGGGGGTTTGGAGAGGTTGGAGGCAAGACACCTTTGGGTGTTCGGAGAGCTTTGGGGCTTCGGTGAGCTGGGGTGTGTACGAGAGCTCCGAGGGTGGTAGGAGAGCTTGGGCAGGTATGAGAGCTTGGGAGGGTCGGAGAGCACGGGGGCTAGGAGAGCAAAGGTGGTTTGAGAGCTTGGCGTGTAGGCGAACGTCGGGCAGGTCGGAGAGCTTAGGGTGGGTAGCAGCGTTTGGCAGGTGTGTGAGCTTGGGGATAGGAGAATTTGCCGGCGGTTCGGAGAGCTTGGAGTTGTTAGAGAGCTTGGTGGTGTAGGAGAGCTTGGGGAGGTAGGAGAGCTTGGGGGGATAAGAGCGTGTGGGGGTAGGACAACTTGGGGTTTAGGAGCGGTCGTTAGGGTAGGTGAGCTTGGGGCTCGTCGGACAACTCGGGGTTGTGGGTACGAGATTTTGGATGTTAGGAGAGCTTTGCGGGGTGGGAGAACTTGGGTGTTAGGAGACCTTTGACTTGGTAAGCTTGGAGGGGTAGGAGAATTTGGCGGAGTAGCAGAGCTTGCGGTTTAGGAGAGCTTTGTGGTGGTATGAGAGCTTGGAGTGCAGGAGAGTTTGGAGGAAGGAGACTTGGGCCCATGGGAGAGTTTGGGGGTGTTAGAAGAGCTCGGGGTGCAGGAGAGCTTTGGAATTAGGACATCTTGCGTGATAGGACGACTTGGGAGGTAGGATAGATTGGGGGTGGGTCGGAGCGCTTGGCGAGTACGTGAGCTTGGGGTTTGGATACATTGACGGAGTTATGAGAGCTTGGGGGGGAAGGAGAGCTTGAGGGGTTAGGAGAGCTTAGGGCGTAGGAAAACATATGGAGGAGGTAGCAGAGCTTGGGGCGGTAGGAGAGCTTGGGGAGTAGAAGAGCTTGGGGGGGAACAGAGCTTGAGGGGTACGAGAACTAGGGGGTTAGGCGAGCTTAGGGGTAGGAGAGTTTGAGATGTTCGGAGAGCTTGTGGGGCTAGGAGAGCTTCTGGTCTTCGGAGAGATTGGCTGTAGGAGAGCTTGGAGTGGAGGAGAGTTTGGGAGTTCTTGAGCTTGGGCAGGTAGATAAGTTTGAGGTGTTTAGGAGAGCTTGGAGGTTTCGGAGAGCTTGGCGAGTCGGAGAGCTTTGGGAGGGTAGACAGCTTTGGGGCTAGTAGAGTTTGGGGGCTAGGAGAACTCGCGGCGCAGGAAAGCTTAGTGATTAGGACATCTTGGGTGATACGAGGACTTTGGAGTTAGGATAGCTTGAGATCGGTAGGAGCGCTTGGACGAGTACGTGAGGTTGCGGGGTAGGAGACTTTGGCGGGGTTAGGAGAGCTTGCGGGGGAAGCATAGCTTGCGGTGGAAGGAGAGCATCGCGGATAGGAGAGCTTGAGGTGTTAGGAGAGCTTAGGGGGTAGGAGGACTTGTGCAGCGGGTAGGAGATCTTAGGGGGAGGTAGGACAACTTCGTGGAATCAGAGCTTAGGGAGGGGTAGGAGTGCTTGGATGTGTCGGATAGCTTGGGCGTAGAATAGTTAGGGGGGAAACAGAGCTTGGGGTATACGAGAAATAGGGGGTTTGGCGATCTTGGGGGCTAGGAGTGCTTGAGGGGTTAGCAGAGCTTGCGGAGGTACGATTGCTTGGGGGGGAGCGCGTGGGTGGCAATGAGAGCTTGGGGACGTAGGAGAGCTCGGGTGAAGCAGATCTTGGGGGTTCCTGAGCTTGCGCGGGCAGGGAGGTTTGTGGTGGTTAGGAGAGCTTGGAGGTTGCGGAGAGCTTGGTGGGTAGGAGAGCTTTGGGGTAAAGAGCTTGTGGGGCTAGGAGAGTTTGGGTGGTAGGAGAGCTTGGGGGCTCGGAAGTTTGGGAGGTAGGAGAGCTTGAGGGCTAGAAGCGCTTTGGTCGGTAGCAGAGCTCGGAGGGTAGCAGGAGAGATTGGGAGGTAGGAGAGCTTGCGGGGTAGGAGAGCTTGGTGGTATGTGAGCTTGGGCGGGTAGGACAATTTGAGAGGATTAGTAGAGCTTGCAGGTTTCGGAGATCTTGGGGGGTAGAAGAGCTTGGTCGTGTAGGAGAACTTGGGGGTTAGGAGAGCTTGGGGTTATGAGATCCTGGGGGGATAGGAGAGCTTGGAGGGGGCAAAAGCTTTTGGGGTGTTAGTAGAGCTTTGGGGGTTAGGAGAGTTTGGGTGGGTAGGAGAGCTCTTTGGGTGGTAGGAGATCTTGAAAGTAGGAGAGCTTTGGAGGTGCAGGAGAGCTTGGGGGTATGAGAGTTTGGGGGTAGGAGAGATGGGGTGGTAGGTGAGCTTGGGGTGTACGAGCGGTTGGGGTGTAGGCGAGTTTGGGGCGCAGGAGAGCTTGGTTGTCGGAGAGCTTCGGATGGTCGGTGAACTTGGTGGGTAAGATGTGGGGTAGGAGCCCTTGCAGTGTGGCAGAGCTTGGGGTGTACGTCAGTTCTGGATTGGAGAGCTTGGGGTCGGTAGCAGAGACTGGTGGGGGTAAGATTGCTTGTGTCGCTAGGAGAGCTTGCGGGTATGAGAGCTTTATGGGGTGGAGAGCTGGGTGGGGGTGCAAGAGAGCGTGGTCTGTTAGCAGAGCTTTGCGGGTTAGGTGTGCTTGGGTATGTAGGAGAGCACGCGGGGAGGTAGTAGAGTTTGAGGCAGGAGAATTGTGGTGGTTGGAGAGCTTGGGGGGTAAGAGAGCTTGGGGGTAGAAGTGCTTGGCGGGTTGGAGACCTTGGGGGTACAATACCTTGGGATGGTAGGAGAGCTTGTGAGGTAGGAGAGCTTGCCACGTAGGAGTGCTTGGAGGGTAGCAGAGCTTGGGTGGTAGGATACCTTGCGGATTGGAGAACTTGAGGTCGGTAGCAGAGCTTGAAGGGAGATGGATTGCCTGGGTGGGTGGGAGAGCTTGGGGGGTTTTGAGAACTTGTGCAATTAGGAGAGCTCGGGGGGTAGGAGAACTCGGGGGCTAGTAGAGATTAGAGTGGTCGGACAACTTTGTGGTTTAGGCGAGCTTCTGGCAGGTTGAAGAGATTGTGGTGGGTAGAAGAGTTTGGCGGGCATGTGAGATCGGGGTAAGTGAGTTTGTGGGGGTTAGTAGAGCTTGGAGGCATCGGATAGCTTGGTGGCGGAGGAGAGCTTGCGGGGCAGGAGAGCTTGCGGTGTTCGGAGAGCTCTAGGTTAGTAGCAGAGCTCGGGGTGGGAGTAGGAGAGCTTGTGAGGAGGGATAGGAGCGCTATCCATGGGGATCCACGAGCTTGGGGGTAGGAGAGTTTGGAGGGTTTGGGAGAGTTTGTAAGGGTCCGAGAGCTTTTGGTGTAGGAGAGCTTGCGTGGTAAGGAGTGCTTGGAGGGTAGGAGAGCTTCGAGAGTTCGGAGAGCTTGTTGGGATCGTAGAGCTCTCCAGCCCCACAAACTAATACCACTGCTCTGTTCTCTCCCCATACCTTGTATCAATCACAGAATCTATACAGAAAGAGAGTCAGATAGAGAGGGACGCACACACACAGACACATATATAAGTCTCTATCTCCCTCGCTCTCTGTCTGTCTCTCTCTTTCTTTCTCTGTCTCTCTGTCTCTCTGTCTCTCTTTCTGTGTTTCACTCTCTCTTTAACACTCTCCCTCTGCCTCACTCTCTCTGTCCCTCTGTTTCGCTCTCTCTGGCTCTATCTCTCTCTCTCCCTCTCTCTCTATCCCTGTCTCTCACTCTCTCTCTCTCGATCTGTCTCTCACTCTCTCTGTCTCTCTATCTTGCTTTGTATTTGTGTCTGTCTGTCTCTCTCTCTTTCTTTTTCTGTCTCTCTCTCTCTCACTCTCTCTCTCTCTTTCTGTCTCTCTCTGTCTCTCTGTCTCTCAATCTTTCAGTCTCTCTCTCCGACTCTCTGTTTCGTTCTCTCTGTCTCTATCTCTCTCTCTCTCTCTCTCTATCTCTGTCTCTCTGTCTCTATCCCTGTCTCTCGCTCTCTCCCTCGATCTGTCTCTCACTCTGTCTGTCTCTCTATCTCGCTTTGTATTTGTCTCTGTCTCTCTCTCTTTCTCTCTCGCTCGTTCTCTCTCTCTCTGTCTCTCACTGTCTCTCTGTCTCTCTCTCTTTCGGTCTCTCTCTCTGTCTCTCTCTCTCATGCTCTCTCTCTCTCTATTTCTATCTCTCTGTCTCTCTGTCTCGCTGTGGCTCTCTCTCTGTCTCTCTCTGTCTCTCTAAGTATCTGTGTGTTGCTATCTCTCTGTTCCTGTCTTTCTGTCTCTCTCTCTCGCTCCTTCTGCAGCTCTCGCTCTGTGTCACTCTCTATC